>NC_142991.1:5630000-6255000 GCF_061535395.1 Colias eurytheme
CTTGGCGGCAGCTACGGCGAGGAAGCAGGCGAACAGGAACTGTGGGAAAAAAAGAATTTCAATTAAGAATTTCCAATTAGTTTATAACTTTAATTTTAAGGGAATGTAATTTCTATTAATTAATTTTCTATTTTGTAACGCTTATTTAATTGCATAGCAATAAATTGTGGGGGCTGTAATAAAGATAACCGAATAAAGTCAATTAATTTGTTTTTTATATATTGATGCTATATTGTAATATCTGATGTATGAAATAAATAAACAATACTTACAAGCTTGAACATTTTGTTGTGTTGGTTAAAGTTTGAGGATACAAAGAGAGCAATGGATGTCGTATGACTGATACAAGAAACGACGCGTGTAAACTTTTTATACTTTACCACGGTGAAGAAACGCCAAAGGCGACCTTGATTACATGCTCGGAATATGAAGAGTGTTGTACTGATTTAATAAGCTAATTTTTTAAACTGATTATACATTCTAAAAAAAGGGATAATTATAAATAGGGAAAATGTATGTTTATTTTTATTATTATTAACCGACTGTTTTTTTTTGATAAAATTATTCAAGCGTACTCAGAGAATTTTAGAAGTTTTAGAACTCAAGCTCAACGAAGAATTTGCAGCTAATTAAAAGTTGACTACCTATTTAATATAAATAAATATGTTTATAACAAATAACTCGTACAACTACTTATTGTTTAAAAGTATTTATACAATGAATTATGAATCTTATCTTACTAACATTATGTAAAGATAAATAAAATAATAATAAACAATGTTTATACAAACAAGTCCTATTTTTGTCACTCTTTCACGCTAAAACCATGGAATGGATTTCGTTTATGCTTGGTATTGATGTGACCTCCACCTTAGAACAGTATTCACTGTTCCAAGGTGGAGGAATACAACGTTTTATTCCCGGGGGGACTAACAAAAAAAATGTCTTTGTTGGTCAGGACACAGAAGGTTGATCACATACGTATTTGATAAGTAAATCAACATAGAAATAGATGCATAATGCGTCTATTTCCATTTGACACGGGTTTTCACTGTTGGCAGTGATGTAGCTTATGTACCAAAAGAAAAGCGTGGAGAATGGAGATAACGGGCGGCAAACGAAGATTAGTAGTACTTCATGATTTATGAAACGAATTCAATGCAATTTAAGCAGTCTATCTTTGAATTTATTATGTTGATCTCTTATAAAAAATGTAAAAACATTTTAGGTATGGATAACATGGTAAATATTTGTACTTCAAACAATAAATATATAACAAAAATATTTATAAAAATAAAATATAAAAATAGACGAACAATTTACTATAAAATTTCTTTTATAGTCTTATTTTTATTTTGAGAACTTTCTTTATAAATAAAACATGGAAACATTTAATAAACCATGGCAAGGTGGACTGGTTCTCGAACAAACATCGAAGATATTTCGCAAGAATTTTAATGCTAAATAGAAATTCTATCGGCATTTTTTTACATTTGTTTATCAAATAAGGGGTCCGGAAATTGGCAGGCTCTTGAAATATTTGTAAGATACTACTAAAGTAGCTGTTTTGTACTGATCACGTCCATAAAAATGATTAAGGATTTAGCAATACATATTTTGAAGTTGAACCTTATCCCAGAAGAGGTACAAAAATGTGATCATCAAAATACATTAAATTCACCTCGAGAAAATTTATTTTCATTCATCTTATTTTTTATATATCTAAAAGATACCATGCTTAGGAAAATATAAGGCTGCATACATCCTTGACCTTATAATTTTACTAGTAAGACTATAGCAAGGTTGTACGTGACAATAATGCTAAATGTTTACATACAGGATATTCGTGTACTTATCCGGGTGACCAACCAATTTACTTCGATAATTGTACCTATATAAATAGTCTATTCCCGTATCAATCATCACATACATTTAGAATAATTCGACATCTGTCAATACAAATTCTGTGTTTATCAAATTATCAACATGTTCAAATACGTAAGTAACTGTTTGTATCATTATGAAAATTTAACAATTGTACGCAATAATAAATAGTCCTAATGGATCTTCGCAATTTACCGAATTTCCCTTTTATTTAATAAAACAGCGAGTCAGCGTATTCCTTTAAATAAAAAATTAATATCTACCGTTTCAGTGACCCCGGATTCTTTATCGTTAGATGATATTGCTACATTTTTGTTCAATTTGTTGTGTTTAAACAGAAGCTTTTCACAATGCTCATTTTTAAATTGATATAAATTATTGATTAATTTTTTGATATTTCCAGGTATTTTTCGCTGCTCTCCTCGCTTTCGCTGCTGCTAAGCCTTTGGTGGTGGAGTACTCGGTAGATCCAGTAGCTTATAGCGCCCCTGTTGCCGTGGACTACACAGGATCAGCATACTACACTTATCCAAGCTATGCATCCGCATATGATTACTACTCTTACCCGTACAGCTATTACGTCCGTTGATTAAATGTGTAAATAACTTATTTAAATATATTTATTAAGTATATGGTTGTGTTTCTTTTTCTACTCTTTAGAACAATATATTATTATATAGTATTGTCTTTCTCAACGAGTCTCTCTTGTCTTCAAGAAAGATAATACGGCAGTAGTTGATCTTATAAGTAATAAAGAAATATTGAATAATACTTTTCAATTTACATTTGTTCATTGTGTAATAAAGATAACACGTATATTTATTTTTAATTTGAACGAATTTAATTAACATTAATCATTACGATACAATATTTTTTACATGAAAACAAAAAATGTAAAACGTTAATAGGCTCAGAACATAAAAAAGATAATTTGGCCTAAAGATTTATTTATACAAAGATGTATAATAATTAAGGCACTTCAACCTCTTCTGCCATAACCACGATGGGACGATCTTATTATAACTGGTCGACGGACTTGGGCTTGGCGGCTTGCCATAATTGCAGGCATGCTGAGAAAACACATGATGAAGAACAGGTATAACTGAAAAGAAGGTTCTAGAATGAGATACATAATTTTCGGGAAATCGTTACTTAATATTATAAACCTCCGAAAGTGTGCTTGCTTGTCCTTCTTAAAAATTGCAAAGGTGCGATTTAATTATTTGATTTCTGTGCCTGGAGTTAGTTAGGGGACTAGAGAGGGATATAGGCTACTTTTTAATGCGGCGTAGCATCTCCTGTCCAAGGGAAATTCCTTTGACTACGCGCGCGGAAAGCTACTACCTTCTAAACCTCATTGGACCCTAATCTCTTTAAGGTCTGATCAAACGTGTGCAAGCTATTGTTGTAGTTATAAAGGATTGCAGGAGTCGTTGGCCATCAACCGGGACTGTCATTTATTATATTTATACACACATTAATCTTTATTTGATAGCTATGGGCGGGACTCCCGGTCTATTAATAGAATACAGGCAAGATGGATTATATGACTAATAGTTTTCCTTTGCGAACACAAACTAGATAATTCTTCTTTGTAACACGCTGCAGCTGGACCATTTTTTTAACAATAATAAAAATTGCGCTTATTCATTTTTGATTGAAAAAAATCTTGTATCAAGTTCTCACTTGTCCTTATTTATTATTGTAAAATTTATAATAGGTACTTACACTTTTGAAGAGCATGGTGTATCAGCTACTAATGATAGCTACGATCGTATTACAGGCTCTTAATATAGTCCAAGAATACTTATTAAAATATTAAAACGCTCAATTAAGAACTAACAGGCGTTACTTAATCAATTTAAAATATTCAGTTTAAACAACCATAAGTGCGATTAATTATTATATTATATACTTCGTTTTCATAATTTTCCATGAATCTTAATCACTCCATTTTGAGAGGAATAAACAAAAATTAGTATATAAATTATTATAAATGTTTAATGTGACTAGGTTATTATTTATTTTCGTTCGACAATATTCAAATATAATGTTAACTGCAAGCATAGATACAAGATTATTGTGAAACAGCAAGGAATAAATATTTGCAACGACATTAATTATTTTACTGCTTTTAATTTGGCATAGTATTGTGAACTTTATGAAGTATAAATTATGTTGATAAAACTATAGTTTAACTATAACTTACTTTATTTTAATCATTATGTATTCTTAATTTATAAAAAAACTGTTGTGTTATATCTTTAGGTGAGAAATACTGTAATGAAGTTTACCTGAAGCCAAATAGATATTAATTATTGTGTACTAGCAGTCCGCCCCGGCATCGTCCGTTATAGTACATGTTAACGTTTTCTATCCATAAGAACTATACGCCTACTTCAAGGAATTTAGTAAAAAATGAACTAACGGAATCGGTTTAGCTGTTCTTGAGCTTTGCGCTTAGCAACAAAATTAGCATTTCATTTTTATATTATAGAGACGATTCTCACATATGTGTAAATAATTGGTTTTTGGGAACATTAATTATCTTCAAATAGTTACCCGGTAACGTTGTTACTTGTTACTAATTGATTTCCCAACCTCATCGTTATTAATGAAGGTATTGGGAGCTTTCTGGCCAGATAGCAATGTTGCCAGGGGACGTTTGTAAGCTTAGTCCTTAATAATATTAAGCTTGACTTTGTAACAAGATACTCGTAATACACAAAACCCTTACTTAATGTTCAAAGCTGTCTTATTATTTAACTATTTCTGTTTGTTAAGAAGCAGCAGGTGGGAATATTTTTAAGTAAGGTACATACGTTTGTTTATTATTATGTTGATTTGTCTTGACCTAAGGTCTGGACACATTGTAGCGTAAATAATCTTCTTTCTTATATATAAAAATGAATCGCAAAATGTGTTGGTAAGCGCATAACTCGAGAACGGCTGAACCGATTTCGATTATTCTTTTTTTATTATATTCCTTGAAGTACGAGGATGGTTCTTATGTAGAGAAAACGTAAATATGTACCACGGGCGAAGCCGGGGCGGACCGCTAGTTAATTAATATATTAGAGATATATTCTAATTTTTTATATTAGATAATTTATATTCATGTCGTTTCATTTATATACTATATTTAATTTAATAATGTGTTGTAATTTCACGTTCTAAGCTTTATTGATATTTAAATTATTATTTTCATAGGACCTGATAATAATTTTGAGTATAAGTAGTATATTTGAAATGATAATTAAAAAAGTATCTTTTGTTTAAATATAATTTGTATTCCAATAATTTTAATATTAAAAGTCACAATCCTGGGTGAATGACCCCAAAGAGGACCGTAATTATTTAAGCTTTGTGCCTTCCGCTCTATATTGCAAAAGGATTCATTCTGTCGTTTGTTTTTAATTAAAATTAAAAAGAAAAGCGTTTGGAATTCCTGTTTTAATTACAAAATATACTACAAAACTCGAAATAATAGATTAGTAATATTTTTATAGGGGTACTATTTTTTCATAGTATAGAAAAACTAGCTTTCCGCCCGCGGCTTCGCCTGCTTTGTCTAAAACATAATAAATTATATACTAAAACCTTCCTATTGAAGCACTCTATCTATGAAAAGAACCGCATCAAAATCCGTTGCGTAGTTTTAAAGATTTAAGCATACATAGGGACATAGTGACAGAGAAAGCGACTTTGTTTTATACTATGTAGTGAAGTATGTAAATAGTATAAGATAAATACTAATCTTATGAGTAATTCATAATTATAAATACCTATAACTTAAATAGAAAAGCTAGTAAAAACTCGCAATTCCTTTGATGATAATCTGTCATAATGATATGTTACATAGAAGGAAATTATGGTAATAATTGAGAGCAGCACGTAGAAAGACTACCTCTTAGCATTCCGAACGTCGCTTGCAAGGTCACTTCAACAGTACGGTACACTATAAAACCATTCAACACGCATCATTAGGCATCATTCTTTGACTGACTGTCGTATTAATCCAATAAACAAAACCACCCATCAAAATGTTCAAGCTGGTAAGACTAACTTTTAGTATAGCAGTGCATTTTAAAAATTAACGTGGAAAGTTGCATTTTAAAAATACAACTGAATTATTATTTTTAACAAAAATATTAAAAACCACCAAAGGGTCAGAATTAAAAAAAAAATTATGGGACGAAGCGGAGGGCTAGCCTTCAAATAAAAAAAAGATCATCAAATTCGGTTCATTCCGTAAAAATTTCGGAAATAACAAAGCAAAAAAAATACAGTCGACTTTGATACTTTTTAACAATTTTTGTAATCATATATGGATAACATCCATTTATTAATTAAAAAAATATATTTATCTTTATAACAGCTCCGAAATTTAATGCTATGCAATTAATTTGGCTTTACAAAACTATATTTATTAAGAACACAATAATTCAAAACGCAACTTTTTAATTTCTGTGAAAAGAAAGTGCTTCCTAATTCTAAAATTGTTCGGAATTCTTATTTGAAACATTTTTTTCCCACAGTTCCTGTTCGCTTGCTTCCTCGCCGTGGCGGCCGCCAAGCCCGGCGTGTACTACACGGCTCCCGTAGCCGCGGCCTACACCGCACCAGTAGCGGCCGCCTACACCGCGCCTGTGGCCTACTCCGCCTACCCCGCGTACTCCGCTTACACCGCTCCCGTCGCCGCTTACTCTGCTTACACATACGCTTCCCCATACTCGTACTACCTCCGCCGTTAATCGACAAAAATGTGATATTAGAATAAGGAAATAAATGAAGTATAGCAACAATAAAACTTTTAATTTCCACGAAACGATGCCACGATACGACGAAAAAATTATCAAAATACTTTAATCTATTGAATTATTTATTGAAACATATATGTGTATTTTATTTTAAAGAATATATTCTTTATGAGAGAGAGAGAGAGATAATACGAGAGATTATGAAGAGAATTATTTTTGATGATTATCTTCCACCAATATTAGCTTCAACTGCCAACGACTACTTCAACATTATGTGGTAATATATTACGTATTTAACTAAATCCCGAATACCAATTTAACTATTAATAATTTTGTAGAGCTAGATGATTTTGTTTAAATTTTGTGACCCCGTGAAACTATCACGACTAACACGAGTCTATTGACACCACTGTAATAAAAATATGACAAGCATACATACACTTTAAAATCGACTCAGTCGGCTAAAAAACAATAAATTTTCAGATAGTTCTCACGAAGTTCGAAATTTTTTCAATTCCAAAACTTAAAATAATAGAAATAAGAATATCAATGGTAAATAGATAGATTTATATTTAATTGTTAATAATTCTCTTAATTGAATAATGTAAATAAAGTGAATGTCCTTGCGATTTATTAGATTAGCAGAAATGAAAATGACAATGGAAATAAAACATAAATTTACAGTAGGAAATTTTTATAAACTTTTTCAAAGCATCATTTAGAATTTAGATAATGCCGTTTTCTTCTTCAAACAAGAAACATGTTTACTTATACCACAGAATACATAATAGTAGCTAAACGCTTCTTTTACATACAATAATTGAATTTCAAGAGTGCAAGTGAATGTACAATTTCCTATGCTACTTAAAATCGAATGCAATGATTCAATATTATTATGTAACAATGTTAAGAAACTATTAGTTACTGTATACATGACCCTTTAATACATGAAAAGTAAATATTAATTAATTGAAATAATGTATAGTTTGAACTGAAAACGTAAAGAGATTTCAGAAGTTTTTTTTATAAATTAATACGAATTCACAAAGAATTTATGTGATAGCCAATGTAAAGAATTAATATAGTCATATTAAATGTTTTTTTTTTAAGTATTGTACCTACATTGATGTTAATAATATAATATGTAATCTGTGGATTTCCCTCACTAATTAACTTTTACGAGTATTGATTCAATACATAATTAATTATGGTCTAAGATCCGGGATTAGAAAAATATAAGTACCCTCATGTGTTATTTAGATTTCAAAATCATGAACTTATAAAAACAACGTCTGCCATCATAAGCCTGCTGCAATTAACAGTAACTAATTAATTAACAACTAATTTATTTTTAATTTTTACTTTCTCATGTTAGTTACATGTAGTAAGTTAATACAGTCAATATTTTATTTACCTCACTCTGAGGCGCTGACTCCACGAGCGAGAGAATCGCGGCGATATTATCGTCGTGCCACGTATTTCTATACACTCTCTATGGAACCGTCTCCACACGGCGATATTATCGCCGCGATGCGACGAGTGGCAATGAGCGCGCGAAACGTCATTACATCGTCTCTAGCCCGCCGCGACTAGCAGCGGGCTAGCGACGAGCGCGCGGCGGGCCCGCTGTCAAACGCAGCGTCATTTCAGCGTTGCCTCTGGTCTTCTCGTAGTTCTCTTCAAGGAAACGTGACGATACCGTTACGAGTCGCCGCGGAAACGCTGCGATTCCGATACGACTCGTGACGATACGCGGCGGAATTATCGCTCGTTCGTGGAGATTATCCGACGATATAAGGGCGGACTCGTCGCGATTCTCTCGCTCGTGGAGTCAGCGCCTTAGTAGTAGGCACCCATCTCTATGATTAATGTACTGTAATTTGTAACCTTTAAAAGTTCATTGGTGACAGGTAAATACACCCAAATAATAAGTTTAAATCAAATTTGGTTCACCATAGTGATCCATTATCCTCATTAGTCATAGGATAATTTGTTTAAACGATATTCAGTTATAAGCGTTAAAAAGCTGAGGTCAACCCTCTTCATATTCTGAACACGCAAAGAAGGACGTTCTCAAATGTTTCTTCACAATGTTAACGTATAAAAGGTTTGATCTCTGCGTCTCTTGTATCAGTCCTACGACATCCATTGCTATATCTGTACCTTTTATCTCCTAAAACGCAACAAAATGTTCAAGTTGGTAAGTACTATTAATAATTATTAAGTGATATAAAATAAACCATGATAAATTATAATATCATCAGTGTCAAAAGCTAAATATAACGATTTAATACTGAGTTGATTAGGTATAGTAAAATTAAAGCTAAGCATTATGGATAAGTGTTCTATTCCGCCGTTTTTCAACTTATTTTGATTTATTCTTTTCCACAGTTCATGTTCAAAACTATATTTATTAAGAATACAATAATTTAAAACGCAACTTTTTAATTTCTGTGAAAAGAAAGTGCTTCCTAATTCTAAAATTGTTCGGAATTCTTAATTGAAACATTTTTTTCCCACAGTTCCTGTTCGCTTGCTTCTTCGCCCTGGCGGCTGCCAAGCCCGGCGTGTACTACACGGCTCCCGTGGCCGCGGCCTACACCGCACCCGTAGCGGCCGCCTACACCGCGCCTGTGGCCTACTCCGCCTACCCCGCGTACTCCGCTTACACCGCTCCTGTCGCCGCTTACTCTGCTTACACATACGCTTCCCCATACTCGTACTACCTCCGCCGTTGATTAATAAATGAATGATGATAAATGTGATATTATAGTGCAATGAAATATATTATTTAGAGAAAACCCTGATTATTTTATTTATAAAGATTTAAAACGTCTTTAAATTACATATAAATAAAAAAATTGCTCCCTTCTTTAAAAAATAGTAAAAAAAACCTATTCAAATATAACTGCAAATAATAAAAAAGTAATTGTATCCCGTTTAGACTCGAACGTCTCATAGATTCAATTAACATGACCTAGTTGTTAGAATCACGAATTTATGGCATGCACTCAATTTTAATTATTTAAAAACCAATCAAAAGAAAAAAATATGCAATCGGACTCATCAGAGTTAATTCAATCAATAACGAGCAATTAATTGTGCTCGCTTATAAATTGAAAGAAAAATAATCAAATATTATTTAAATAAAAGCAATAAAAAAATATTCACTTTCTGCACGGGTTTTTCTTTATAGATGAAATTTATAAAACTACTTAATGAGGTACGCAAAACACCAATATACTTGTCTTTCATACATAGACCACAATAATATCTACATATTACATACCATTAAATATATGTTCAGTGTTCACACATACACATAAAGTGAATAATATTTAATTTGTGATATTGAATATGGCTGTAAATAAGAGGAAGATTATATGAATAGTTGAAAAACTAGGAAGTGGCTTTATAGATTATTTTTATTAATTTTAATAAATAGAAAATTAAATTTTTGTCATTGTACTTTAGCATGAAACACAATGTATAAATAAGGTATTAATATTTGAAAAATTTTAATCATTTCAAATATATTTGAAATAAAAATCAAACTAATTTAAATTTTCTATTACGATGTTGACGCGTTGCTGCGGTTCTATTTTTTAGATTCAAAGCACGTTTCTTTATTAACGACTTTGTTCCTATCACTGACCTCTGTGAAACAAATAAAGGTCAGTGATTCATAATAACGGTGTATGTAATATTTGGAAACAATGAACTTGAAATATTATGGTTTGAAAATGCATTTTATGTAACTGTGAAATAAACAGAGCAGGACTATTTTGATAAAAATAAAGCATAAAAATTAAAAAAAAAGCATTTATAGCACATGAGTGAGAATGTTTTGAAATCAAATACATCATAATATGATATAATTGATTTCAAATTTCCATAAAAACCATTATTACGTCATGATACGTTTTAAGTATTCCTCTTACTATAAAATAATTTGCTTGCGAAGTGTTGCTCTACTTTTCTGTAGGCGTTATGAATTAAATATTTTGTACCTACTGCGATTTTTAATCTTCTAATAAATTAATTGTACAGTATGATTTCTGAACGCATAAAACCAGAATTCTAATAAAAATGTAAAAAGTATCACATAAATTGACAAGATTTAATGAAACAGGTTCATCTAAAACAATGCTTGATAATAGAGTGAAACTAAAAACATAATTACGAGTGGTAAAGTTAAAATTAATTTACATGATAAGTATTAAAACAATACATATAAATAAAATATTTAGAGATATATAGATAGTCTACAAAAATCACGTTCATCGAAACCCAAACAAAACTTACATGGTTAATGAGCAAGTAAATATATGTTTGTATGGTTTCTTTGGAGTTTAATTTAAATATAAT
The DNA here is from genome assembly GCF_061535395.1 of Colias eurytheme. NCBI lineage: Eukaryota > Metazoa > Arthropoda > Insecta > Lepidoptera > Pieridae > Colias > Colias eurytheme. Next base: position 5,641,013 of record NC_142991.1, read on the forward strand.
CCAATATTTTTATTTGTCTTTTTAAATTATATGAAACTGTTCAGATTGTTTATTTATAGATTCAATTGATAGACCTCTCAAAAATTTGGTCAATCCTTCATATAACATTCAAAACACGTAGGGAAGGACGTTCAGTGGACAGTGATGTTTCTTCACAGCGGTAAAGTATAAAAAGTTTGATCACCGCGGCTCTTGTATCAGTCCTACGACATCCATTGCTATCTTTGTATCCTCAAACTACACAAACACATCAAAATGTTCAAGCTTGTAAGTATTGTTTGATTATATAAATGTTATATTCTTATTAGTTGTATCTCAAATGTATTTAATAGTTGCAATTATATTTTACTTAAAAACTATTTTGTCTTTATTTAACTTTTACATATAATTAAGAATGAAAGAGTTAAATTTGTGTTACAAAATTATTTTTAACAATAAGAAAATGTAAAGCAATTCTTTCAAATTGTGATCTTAAAAAATTCTTTTTCTGTTCCTAAATTCCATGTCAAATGCAAACAATCAAAGTATGGATTATAAAAAACTTTATGCCTTGTTTCCACAGTTCTTGTTCGCTTGCTTCCTCGCCGTAGCGGCCGCCAAGCCCGGCGTGTACTACACGGCTCCCGTGGCCGCGGCCTACACCGCGCCCGTAGCGGCCGCCTACACCGCGCCTGTGGCCTACTCCGCCTACCCCGCGTACTCCGCTTACACCGCTCCCGTCGCCGCTTACTCCGCTTACACATACGCTTCCCCCTACTCTTACTACCTTCGTCGTTGATTGATAGACGAATGATGGTAAAAATGTGATATTAGGATAATAAAACATGATTGGCAATTAACCAGATTTTATAATTTATTCCTTTAATATATTACCTATATCCTCTTTAATCTTTATTAAGAAAAAAAAGTGAGAATGTATTGACTAACTCAAAATTCATCAAATTAAGACAAAAAACAATGAAAAGCAGAAAAACAAATCACTCACGTAAAAAGCTTAAGAATCATAAAAAATAAGGCATAAGAATATTGATATTATTATATTTATATTTAACAAAAATAAAAATATCATGTCATTTAGTTACATTAAAGTGGATACTTAATACGAAAAGCTTTATTTTCACATCACGTCATTTAAACACTCCAAATCTTTCATGCAATATTATGTAACATTACCAGGGACTACTGCGAACATTCAACGCAAACTGTTTACCTACTTCTCGAAAGCCCACAATACGAGCATAACATACGCTTGTTACGTAATGTGGATACATAAAGTTTCAGTCTCCTGTTGACAATGTTACAGATATTATTATGTAAGCAATGTTTATCTGAGTACAATCTGTCAATATGATTTTGATGATTGATCGATGAGGTACATGTGGGTACAATGTACATGCTTACAATACCTTCTTTAAGTACCTATTCCTGACTTTTTGAAAGTATGAAATACCATTCATTTAGTGGTAGTGTTAAATGCAATTATTATTTTGATTTTAAATATATGCATGCACAAATTTATTTATATTACCGTCTACCGATGACGATTAAGTAGGACTTTTTGGGTTGGTCGCAAGAATTCGACACAATTCGACACGACCCGCGGCCCCATCATTTATGCGGTTCGACGGAACACAGTGGGGTCTTAGTCGGTAAGAATCCGACATAAACCACGGATTTTCCCACTCAAAAAAAAAGGACTTTTTGGGTTGCAATTAATTAAGTGAAAAATAAATTAAATCTATCATTTCTATTAATATTCTGAGAACATGTTTCTCAGATGCTAAAAGCTTCTTTTAATATCCATCTACTTTGTACATTTCAGTTGTTACTTGTGCATGATAAGAGTGACTTGTTTTTTTTTCTATAACTATATCGAAGGGATTGAGTGTATTGTTGTTCACACACGTGTATTTTCTTTGAATGTTATTTAGGTCGGGTGGACTTAAGTACTTGCTATTTATTTCAAAAATTGAATTGTACACGAGCCAAGTGTTGTGTAGCTTTATTCATAAGTGGATTATTCTTTCCAGCATTTATAATTTTTTAGAAATAACAACATGTATATTTTTCAACGTGCAATTTCAAATTCTAGGAAGGTTTCATAATTGTTATCTAAAGTGTACTGACAATAGACTCGAATATGTAACATGACATAAGTGTCATCTTTTATGTAGTACTAGCTTTCCGCCCGCGGCTTCGCCCGCGTTTTCAAAGAAAAACCCGTTCCCGTAGTATTTCCAGGATAAAACCTATCCTATGTCCTTTCTCGGGTATCAAAATATCTCTATACCAAATTTCATGCAAATTGGTTCAGTAGTTAAGGCGTGATTGAGTAACAGACAGACAGACAGAGTTACTTTTGCATTTATAATATTATTATAGTATATTATAGTATGGATAATAATATTTTCTAACTTCGAAAATTATCTTTATAAACACCATTAGCACTTACCATACTTTACGATGTATAACAGTTTCAGATTAAAAATAAGTTTTAAGTATTAATAATAAATTTTTTATTGCACACCAAATAAAATAACAGAGAAGAATACAGCACATAGGAACAATGTACAAAAGGTACTTATAAACCTCTATAAGTGTTATAAATAAGTATTATAGAGGTTTATTCACTTTTTGTAACAACCTCAATCATAATTCAAATTTTACGCCGGCCTGTTTAAACAGCAAGAGGTTTATTAAATACGGCCTGTTAAATTTGCCTTTAGGTTACTTAATATGAATAAAGAGAGAAACTACACTGTAATCTTAATCTTAATACTATTATAAAGGCGAAAGTTTGTAAGTATGGATGTATGGATGTTTGTTACTCTTTCACGTAAAAACTACTGAACCGATTACAATGAAATTTAGCACACATATAGAGGGTAACTTGGATTAACACATAGGATAGGTCTTATCCCGGAAATACCACGGGAACGGGAACTATGCGGGTTTTCCATTGAAAACGCGGGCGAAGCCGCGGGCGGAAATCTAGTATTTTATAATAATAAGAGGTAAGAAATTTTCTAATATAGACAGCTAAACTAAAATTAGATACTCGCTTTTAAACCTGGGAGAGTTCAACGAGAAAAGCGTGGGATAATAATTATTACATCGTTTTAACAAGTCTATATATTTTATTCGTAAACAACAACCTACCAATTAAATATTATTTTTGTAATATTTGTGTCAAGCAGCCAGCGTTATTTTCGATCGAAATCTCAAGATAGAAACATTTTTGCCTTTACCCTCGACAGCAAGCCGTGTTGTTTTTATTATTTTTACCCTCATATGATTTCTTTATTATAAAACATTTGCTATTGCACTGTATTCTTTAAAGAATGTGAAGATACATCTTCTCATTTTATTATCCGAATTCCATTAAGAAATGGTAATATTACCATTTCTTAATGGAATTCGGATATTCTATATAGAATGAGTTTTTATATGAGAAATCCAAAATTATTGTACGAAAGAATACGCTTTAGCGTAGCCACATTTTATATTTAGGTTATCCTAAAGCAACGCTCAAAGTGACACAAAAACATAAGAACTTATTATTGTATCTAACGTTTCTTAAACAGAACAACGAGAAAAATGTTGTGTAGTATCATCATATCAGGCTATAATTTTAAAAGTAAAGATTGGACTTAAAGCCATTGCAAGGTATATGGCAGATTACTGCCATATACCTTAAGCATTACTCGTATTCGCGAATGAATCCATACTAATATTATAAATGCGAAAGTAACTCTGTCTGTCTGTCTGTTACTCAATCACGCCTAAACTACTGAACCAATTTGCATGAAATTTGGTGTGGAGATATTTTGATACCCGAGAAAGGACATACTAGGCTACCTTTTATTGCGAAATATGTACCACGGGCGAAGCCGGGGCGGACTACTAGTATAATATATATTATATAAGATATCACCCGCATTGTTTCACTCCTGTTGGTCGTAGCGTGTCGCGTGATGATATATAACCTATAACCTTCCTCGATAAATGGGCTATCTAACACCGAAAGAAGTTTTCAAATCGGACCAGTAGTTCCCGAGATTAGCGCGTTCAAACAAACAAACAAACAAACTCTTCAGCTTTATAATATAAGTAAAGATTAGGATAGAATATATGTATAAGTGTATACCTAACATATAAAATATTATGGTAAAATAATGAATTGTGTAACAACCATAATAACATTGAAAGGGTAATAATATAACTGCATATATGTATTTGCATCCGTTTATTTCGGTACAGTTAAATCGTTTGGTGATTTTAATTACTATATTAGGGATAAATACGGTTACATAAGCTAGTTGTGATGACACTGTCGAATACAGACGTTATTAAGCCCATTGTCATACTGTTATGCAACAGAATAATCCCGAATATGCTTAATTAGACGGATATTTCATTTAATTAATACTAATGATTAGGTTTCAAGTAGTTATGTGTGTTTATTAATTTGATTTCAATCAATAATTATACGCATTTATATTACGAAAACATTTTCGACGGGACATTGAATGTAATAGTAGTTTGGTTTCTTTATTTATAAAAAGCCTCTTTAGAATTAAGAATTACTAAGAAATAAGAATATCAGCTTTTTATAATATTACGACGTTGCGATAGAGATTTAGACACATTTCGTCTTAATTTAAGTTGTAAAGTTAAACAAGCTTTAAATTAGAAGCAAATGCTGTTTATATTTGAAATGAATAATTAATTAATAAATTAATATTATTTTAAAAACTGATTTGCGTTGATATGGGATTTATTTACCTACTGGGATTGAGTTGCTACGAGAGCGCTACGAGCTTTCAGTTTTATGTGTAACTTTTAGTGAAGTTTAGAAAAAAGAACTCGGTTAGGTACAGAATTAGATATTAGGAAAAAAAACATAGATAAATAACGGTGTAAAAATGTAAAAACATAGATGAATTTATGTTATGATACATGTCTCGTAAGTTGCACTAGAAAAAATATTTCATTTTTACAGCATACAGACTGTTCATTCGAAAACGAAAAGCTTTTCTCGTTTAAATTTCGGTGCTTAGTGATATTGGAAAGTAGTCCAATGATGAATCCTCTGGATGGTGAAATTGACTGTCGGATGCGAAGCACGCGTCGTCAATGTCAGAGACGTCGCCGCGTTTGGTTCATGTCGCAACATACACCACCGCGGCCAGTATAAAATGTCCGCTAATACAGACAATTGGCATCATTGCTCTTCTTGCAGTTCCATCGCTAACTAAACAAATCAAAATGATGAAAATTGTAAGTACTTTTTCAATTCCTTTTGAGTTTAAATCAAATATTATTTGTTTATAGTGCAATAGAATTAAACGTTTATTTTAAAGTGCATAAATAAATAAATAAAGTATTGCTCTATTACCTTTTACATATTTTGGTTTTGCATTGAAAATTGATAACTATAACTAATCTCAAATAATTCCACAGATCGTCCTTATCTCCGCTCTCGTAGCCATCGCGGCTGCCAAACCATCTCTAGTCAGCGCGCCTCTCGTGGCCGCCCCAGCGCCTGTGGTGACTGCTACCAGCTCGCAGTACTACCATCGCATCAACAACGGTCTAGCCGCGTACGTCGCCGCTCCTGCCGCTTATGTAGCCCCCGCTGCTCCGGTGGTTAGCGCCCCGTACGTGGCCGCCCCCGCCGCGTACGCCTACGCTCCATATGCCGCTCCCTATGTTGCCTACTAAGAATTGCCGGACCAAAGATGTGATACTTATTAAATATGTTGCAAGTTTATCATGTTTTATTCAAAGTACAACCCTACAAAAAATTATAGCTTTGAACTGTGTAAAATTGGGCATATAGCTTAAAAATAAAACAATAGTGAATATTTTGAAACTGAAAACATTGTTTACATACAGAAAATATATTTTTTTTTTAAATCGACTGTACATTTTACATTCGTATGCAAATTAAATCAATTAAATAAATTCAGTTTATTAAAAACAAAAACAAAAAACACGCTGAAAGGCATCTAGGTAATTAATAATTGTACTGTAACAGATCCTTGATAAAACAAAGTTTGAATCTGTCCGTTTTAAATGGGTTAAAACATCCAAAGTAGATGGCAACCGTCATACAAACATAGAAGCACAACCATACAGGTGAAGCGAATACAAGCGTGTTAAATATCCACTAAAAATAATGTCTCACATACAATACATATATTCTAGTCTAATTAATTATAGTAAATACTTGGACGCCGCATAAATATTTAGATACGCAGAATATTCTAGCAGAACATTCAAAACATTATGATGATATTTATTTATAATCTTTATTGCATACAAAACATAAAATACAAATTTTACATGAAAAACAGGACTTTGGATGCAAATGGCGGCTTTATAGCTTCAAGCAATTTCTTCCAAGCAACCCGAGGCATCAAAAATTTTATCAACACACCAGCTATACATATAACCTTTTTTTTTGTGGTGTCTCTCAATGTTAGCCAGAAGTGCTTCTACATTTTAACGCGGACGCGGGGGTGAACTGAAGGTTCACCCTGGTAGCGACATGCACAAGGGCGTCCCCCCTTGACGGGGACCACGAACCTCGGCTTGAGCTGTCGCTTGAGTGGAGGAGGCCAGAAGGGCCCTAATCGGACGGGTCATATTATAACCTCTACGTCTACGCCTTATACAATTACCACAACAGAAACGATTACGCCTACCGAAAGGTTAAAGCATTGCTTAGTAAATCTTTGATCAACAAGAACATAATCAAAGGTGCTAACTCTTAATTGGCAATTATATTATCGAAACGCAAATCAATTTTACAATATTTAATTAAATCTCACATTTAAAATTAAATGGCTGAAAATATTCCGTTGTAGCTAAATATAGCATCGAAATTATGACAAAAAATAGTGAGTGAAGGGTTTGGGCAGAACTAAATTAGGTTAATAGAAACATAAAAATTGTTTTGTCGTCTATATTAATTGCTTAGCTCGGAAGTGGATTGGTTCTTTTGGTTGATGAGAAATGTGTTTTTGCGCTTTTTTAATTAATTCTAAAAAAACGGTAAATAGAATATGCAATAAAAATTATATTACTGAAAATGGAATGGGCTTAAAACGTTTCAAGAAGTACATGTATTTTTCATTTGACAGGGCTTTAAATTAATAATAATGTTTAGTACTTTCGTCAAAATAATATTAGAGTAAAAAATTTCTGTTCTTTTTTTGTTGCAGTTTGTCAGTGAAGCTACTCACCACTTCGTGTATCACACTAATATAAGTTGTATCATGTATAAAGGAAACATTTCCTTGTTTGCCTGTTGGATTATGTTGTTGTATTAGAAATCTATATTTTAACCAAGTAAAAGAGAGATTTTTTTTTATTCTAAGTCAATCCAAGGCAAGTGACTAGTTTCATATTTAACAACTTCAATCAATTAAAAAAAATCTAGGTATCTTATATTATGTATGTAATAAGTGTTCTGTGCAATAAGTAATATTACCTAATTTGGACATTTAACTTTTTTCAAAATTAAATCTATGCCTGAAGTTCTTAATAATTATAGCAATCACACATTGATTTATATTGATCTTGTATTTGCGACAGGCGCTGCTTAATTAACAAAGTAAATATACCACGTAAATATCGACTATACAAGTAGACAAGTAGCTACATGCTTTATTATAATGTACCAATTAATTTTTCAACGATTCAAAAGCAATTTTCTAAAACTCTAATAATATATTTAAATGTATCTGAAGAGAATTTCTTTACTAGATATTTTTTTATTTTATTTTATTTATTTGGTTTACCAACGTTTCTTTACATCACAAATAAAACATCAAAGTTAAAATACAATTTTATATGATCAATGTAAAAAAACACTTATGGGTAAACACGGCATGCGTAAAGTAAGTTTAATAGTATACAATTAATGAATTAACTACTAAGTATCTTAAACAATGAAAAAATTATAAAATATTTTATGCACTTATCTATTCTAATCGTTAGAAAGGGAATTAAAAATTTTGCGGAGTTTGTTGGGGGCTGTGAAAATATCAAACAACTCACTGTAGTCATTTACGGGTTTACAAATTCTCGCAATGGGTGAGTTAAGATAGATACTTATCTGGAATATTCTGCTGAAATATGGTAAAATTAGACATACGTTTCAATTTCCATGTGATTAAAAACTTTTTGAACAATATAAGAAGGTTCCTGACTGGTGACGTTTCCTTCTTTCCATATAATGCTTATTATAATTAATATGCATGTATTTTTGAGTAATTATTTTTGATTTTGTTAAATGATAATTTTTGATTCATATGTACCTAAATTTATTTACTATGGACTTCATGTGTCTGCAAATAAATGATTATTATTATTAAATAATACCTCTATATTGGCCACTTACATCGGGGTACTTTCCCAGCGGGCTATGTCTAGTTATTATTATTCTTACGTCGTAATTTCAATACGATTTTTGTAGCCATCAAGGTTCATGTCCTTATCCATTGAACCATTAGGTATTCTGCTACACGGACTACGTTGCCACACCACAATGCAAAATTTGTAACACCTATATAAAAGACAGGGTTCCATTTTCTATCGACCGCATTTCATATTATAAAGCGGTCTCGCGAGGGAACGTCATAATAATGTTTGAAATCAAGGTAATGAATTAATAAATAAAGCATTTTAGACCATTACTAGTGTTAAAACATCAAATAATTATATTTTTCATTATTTCCAGGTCTTACTGTTCTCGCTAGCATGCGGCCTTGTTCATAGTTCAGGAATTCACGAACAACAGCCGGTGGCCACACTGGGAGCTGCTCCAGTAGTTACTGCTGCAAGCTCACAGTATTTCCAAAGAACATTCAACCGTTTGGTAGCAGTTCCACCTGTATTAGAGCCTGCGCCAGTGGCACCAGTTTTCCCAGTTGCACCACAGCCCCCTGTCATTGTTGAAGCTACTAGAACAACTGTATTACCCGCAGCACCTACAAGCCCTCCACAACAGGAGCCAGTTAACCCAAATGTGGCTATCGCTGTTGCCACCGCACATGCCGCTGCACCAGTAGCAACGATCCTGTTACCACCGTATCCGTTCGGTCTGCCAGCCTTTGGATTTATTCCACCAGCTGATAATTTCCCTACAGATAATCCTAACAGGGAATCGACAACCCAACGTCCATCGACCAAGACAGCTACGACGCAAAGAGAACAAGAGGCGACTACAGCTGTCCCATCGAACATCGACAATAGTTTCGTTCAAGCGTTACCTTCAAATGAAAATGTGAACTTCAGACAATACCTTGCCCCTCCTTTACCCCAGCAAGTTCCACAACCGGCGCAGAGACCCCAAAAATTGAAGACCACAGTGGAAGTTGTTCCAGTTCCTCTTACATATATTGCTCCACCTCCACTTGGCCTTCACCATCATCACCATCATCAACATCATCACCACCATCACAGTTTAGCGTTGAAAGCTGTACCTCACGTGCATACTTTTATACCAAAGACTAGAATAATTATAAGGCCTGTTTCTGCTCCCTTGAGAGTGCGCACAATAAGGGTTCCTGGAGCGCTTGTTGCATACAGAGCGCCGCAGAGGGCGAGAAATGCGCCGCGAAGGATAATGCAAAACCAGCGGTCGAACTCTCGAGATATAGAGCCAACAACATTTAGACCCGTCAACAGGCCACTGAATAAACCACCAAGATTATAAAATGAATCGAAAAGTTATTAGAAAAATGTTTACAAAAATATCACTCGTTAAAGTTCACAGCTTAGTTTAATTCAACTGTAAATACACTATTTATACTTTTTTATTACATTTTTTTATTTTCCAAGCCTAATGGCTCTCTGTATTGCTTGTATGTGCAAGCACCATATACAATATACATTTACTTAACTATATATGAAAAATGAAAATGATGTTGATTTTTTACACTATTGTATATTTTTTTATTTTTATATTATTTGCAACCATCTGGGTTTATGAGTTCTAATGACTACATAGGAACCACATAGAATAAAACACAGTCGCTATCGGCCGTCTGTGTCGGTATGCTTACTTTAAAACTACGCAACGGGTTTTGATGCGATTAAATTAAAATTATTATTAATAGCTTAATAACTGAATAATTGAGGTTTAGACATAATAAAATACTCTAATATTTTAAACCAAACATAAGAAAATACATAAGCAAATCCATAAAGACTAGACGAAACTATAGACTCCTGCAAAAATAAACATAGCGTTGATAGCACAGTATAAGAAAAGTAAAAGTGGTCACATAACGGATAGTCATAATAATTATCATATTGTTGTATGGCAGGACTCTGACTGCATTTATATTATGCTTGTACGTGTTTATATTTCAACTATATGTCACCAATAAGTTATTTGTATATGATTATAATATTTAAATAATATTCTTGATATATTTATTGAAATAATATTAAATTGCTATAAACGGAATTGAACTATCACAAGATAGGCGTATTAGGGAGATATAGGAATACTTTTAAAACATAAAAATCACCGGGCTTTACAAGCAAATAGCAATGGAGAGATTATGATTATCCCTCAAAATACGCGAAAAATTGACAAAACCCTAATTATAAGGAACAACACCCACTTCATTCGTCATTTCCTTTAATAAAATAATATTCAATTGCTTCTTACAATTGATGAGAGCAAAATGACAATAACAACACGTATCCACGTACATTTTGTGTACATATGTATAGTTATTAAATGATATGCTATAATGAATAAATATATAATAATTATTATTATGATATAACAAATCTCCAAATCATGATAAACTAGATTGTAGTCTTGAAAAATTGTAAAAATCACAAAATCTGTACATTGTAGATAATTACATTATTCATGAGATTCCTTTTAAAACTCAAGCTTTATTAATTATTTATTGTACTAGACTTATCTTAGAAGGTCTTTTAAACCATTAATATCATATAATATATTTGGCTCCGGGTCCGAAAGCTTCTTCTACAGTTGCTCTTTTCACAGAAGGTATGTCCATTTTATATGTTTCCCACTAAAAAAAGTTTTAAAGCATTATAAAGCAGACAATATTTCATAAATTTTCATCTTACATCCAGGCTTCGAAGCTATATATACCGGGTTAGCATACATCTTTTTTTTCAAGATATTTATGGGAGATTGGGAATTATTTTTTATTTATTATCAAACATTATTTATTTATTATTAATATTATCTATAATAGTAAAAATGAATCGCTATATGTTGAAATATGTTGCTAAACATAAAACTCGAAAACTGCTCGACCAATTAACGCACATGGAAGGTACTTATGGAGAAGAAAAACGTGAAATGGGTCATACGTCAGAACAACGTCTATCGGAGCAGCTTGTAAAATAATGTTACTATGTAAAATAAACCCTCTGTATTTTAGGAGTTGGTAAAATGATTGCACGATTTCGTGTTCGTTAATGCTCACTTCGATAAACAGTGGTACGCATGATCGGGTATTTGATAGCGATAAATGAATCCTAGTGACAGTCCCGAGTGTTGCTATACAAACCCCTCTTAAATGTAGTCGCTATACCGTAAATATAATGAGTGATTTTAATTTTTGCGAAAGTTTTTTTATATGTTTTACTAGGTACGTTATTGTAAAGAGGATGTATATTTTAATCGTTATTTTTTGGTATCTATGTCTTAATTTAAAAACAACTTTGTATAAAGACTTTAAAAATTCTCATGTCACTTCAGATAGTTAATCTTTACCGAGTACCATAAACTTGTCAGTAAAAAGCAAACCAAGGAACAGTAATTTAAATATGTAGCAATGTAACCAGTGATTTAAAATATCTTTATTTTTTTGTTTATTATTAAATACACAGTAACAGATTACTGTGGCAGAAGAATACGTAGTATAACTTTTTAGTTTTGTGTAAGAATGAAGATGGAAATGTAAATATTCGCTTAATATAACCGCTTGAACTTGAAAAGTCTCCAAATAACTTCAAATGTTTTGTCCATAGGTACAAAGTTTAAACACGTAGACAATAAATAACTTTTGTCAAGAAGTAAAATTTTGTTAAGTCTCTACTTTTGGAATGTAATGTTTGTTTGACTTAAAATTGAATGTTAATTAGATACCTATTATTTAGTTCCTTACACCTTTGATTTAAATAGTGAAAGAGTAAGAATACATTTCATATATTTATTTAATTAAAATTCATAGTACAACATAAAAATAAGGCATTCAAATTAATTGATACCATGACGTGACGCTTCGGATATTTCTATTTGTTATATTATAAATATTTTTTTTCATTATTGGTGATTATATTGCCAATAATAACGTTTTTAAATGCACGACACTGACGAAATTCGTAAGTTACGTTATTGGTCCAGTTAATTCGTCGCAATGGTCGTACGTCAGGCGTCCGTCCTCAATGCGTGCCCAGCGTCTTAGTTACCCGTGCAATACTCGTGACGAAACGTACAAGGTGAATCTTATTTTATTTGTATAAAAGCTGGCTATTGTCCTCAAATAGTACATACCACTTGGTACTTCCAACAACACAACAAATTAATCAAAATGATCGGAAAGGTACGGAGAAATTGTGATTATAAAGCTTGTTTTAAAAAAGTATATCCTAGCTATTACTTGCAAATAATATCGATAAGAATCAGGAATTCGGATAAATTTCCTATAACATTTGCTTCTGAATAAAATTATTTGAAATTTAAACTAATATTAGCACCGTTACAGACTACAGTCAACTTTTTCTCACATAGCTTTTTATACTTAAATCTATTCTTATTCAATCATCTTCCATTGCAGGTCTTCTTCCTCGCTGCTCTCGCCTTAGCTGCCGCTAAGCCAGGCGTTCCAGCGGCGCTAGTAGCCCCAGCTCCCTATGTCGCCGCTCCGTTGGTTGCGGCACCGGCACCTATCGTCACTGCCTCCAGCTCACAGTACATCGCAAGGAACTACAATGGGGTAGTATCTGCCCCCGTGGCCGCACCTCTTGTAGCTGCTCCAGCGTACTACTCCGCTAGATATCTGGCTCCGGCCGCTCAATACTATTCCGCTCCACTTTCGTACGCGTACGCGCCTTCTGCTCCCCTGATCGCCCTTAAATGAAGACCTTCCTAAAATAAATGGACTGTACTAATAATTTGAAGTTTTATTTTGTTATCCGTTGATAATTTCAACATAAACACAAATACATGCACAAGCACATGGTTTAATGTTATATTTAAATTTAAAGTACCTGTAAAATATTATAATATGATAATATGTAAGATATTAAATACAAAAAAATAATAGAGTATGAAAATATTAAATAATATACAACAAAATAGTTAATTTTTACACGACACAACCTATTAACCACATTACAAAATGCGACACTTTCCGGGGGTCAATAAACTTAAACATACAATACAAAACATTCAAGCAATGTAAAAGTAAATGCAATATCGAAGAAACTATCTATAAGGACAACATTTGTGATCACGTTTCTTATTATCACGATACCGCGCGCCCGACCCGTGACGCGTCCCGAGAATGGTCACGTTAAAACTTTCAGACGTAACGAGCTACACCTTGTGATTTGAAAAAATAAATACGCAGCTGAAAATGTTGTAAAGGAATAATGATTCAATTTGTCCTTTGTTAAGACTCGAATGGTTACGAAATTCGGAATTTCTCTCTGCTCTCTCGATTTACCATGCTAAATGCTTATACAATATGTACGATGTGAAATGTGCATATTAACAAAATGTAAGTGTTTATATGTACCACAATTAATTGGACGTAGATAAAAACATATTGGTATATACCTTACCTACAAATACGAGAAGTATGATGTACATTGTAGGTACATGCGATACAAATCATACAAATAACTTCTATTTCATAGTGACGTCATATTGAGTTGTTATAGCATACAGATTAGGTTCGATTAATTGTTTTTGCCTTAGAAAGGTCTTTTTAACCATGGGTAGGTACTAAACTAAGGATTATTAGGTGGCCTCATTTCAAGAAAATTTTTATATTAGATAATTAAAAAGAAATTATCTAATTCGACGAACTCACGAGGAAAAATGGTTACGAAATTCGGAATACGTTTAATGCGAAATACGAATATTTTATTTAATATATTTGATACTTTATAAGTATGTTTTGTACCTATTAAATATGAGTAAACACGTGTTCTGGCTTTTAAACTTCTAAAGAAACGAAGAAATAAATTTAAATGATAAAACGTTAATGTTAATTAGCTTAATGCATTTTTCAATTGTTTCTTATTTTTAAGCTTTTACAATATTATTTTCATATTATCGCATATTAAACGATCTACAGGGAAATAGTTTCATTTGTTATAAAGCGATTGTTATTACCGTAGGGAATTCTTTCATCAGATTTGGGGTATCAAATCCCAAGAGCTTTAACTGAATAACCTAATTAGTGAAACACGTGTTATTTATGATATCGAATATATTGTAGGAATCGTAGAAAATCTAAGATTAGCTAAAATCTTATTAAAGTTCCACAATAACATCTCGTACGTCACACTTAATTAAGCGTGTTGGAAGAAAGCATTTCTTAAAAGCAATTAGTTTCTTCGTGTAATTATAGTGTAATGTAAATTATTAATACCTACCTAGGTATATTTATTGTATATGTAAGTAGTATAGAATCATTTTTAATAAAATTATAACTAAGTATGATAATAATGTTGAATGCTAAATTTATAAGTGTTTTCGAACCCATATACAGTTTCTAGGCATAAATAAAATAGACTATAAATAGCAAATGCAAACTTATACCATATTTGTTTCTCGTATTATTTGTGCTGACCTTGGGAAATTCGGTTCAATCTTCAATAGAGGTAGTTCTACCCCGAAACCCCACATCTTTTAACAAAAGGGCATTACAAAGGAATTTAAACGTGTATAATATTCGAACAGACGAAAATAAACAAGTAACTAAGCTATTGTTATTTTCAGCATATTATATGGACGGCGATGACGTAATAGGTAATATATTGTAGGTGTTATTTTATATTATTAGAACTATCTGACTAAATTAAAATACCTAGCTCATTATAAAATAAGTTATTTAGCCGTTATTGTATGAAATAAACATAATTAATAAATATATTTAAATATGGGTACAAAAAAAGCTATTAGAAGGAAAAACGTATCTAATTAACCAATTTGCACTTGTCTCACTTATCCGCAATCGATATCATACTTTGGACGCTTATATTTTTTTAAGTAGCTAAGTACTTATATTTTTTTAAATAAATTGTATGTGAATTATGTCAAACTTATAACCTACAAATTGGATTACGTTATGCAAGGACCCCGATAATGGTCAAGTGCGTGACATATTCGGTAACCGATGATGTCCGCGTTAGCGCCTAATTGAGCATGCGCATGTCCCATCGATGAAAAGTGAAACCCTTAGCGACGGATATAGAAACAATGCTTGCAACAGTTGTAACTATATAACCACTACTGCCACATGCATTGTTATACTTCCACGTAACAACTCCACTAATCAAGTCGTGGTACTCCCAAACCATGTCTATCACGAAACTAGTAAGTTCAATATTAGAGAATATTCATTTATTGGTCGATATAAATCAACTATTCTATTGATATAATAAACATGGGTATTGATAACTACAAGAATTTAAACAACATTGCATTTACAAACTGAATTAAACGCAATAATTACTTGTTACAGGTCCTGTCTTTGGCCACCATCATAGCTAGCTGCCACGCTAGCGGGTTTGGTCACGTGCCTCTACCACACGCACACTTAGCAGCAGTAAAGTCGTTTCCAATTGTGCGATATGCTCCGTTCTACAATTTCCCATCACCCGTACGGTCAATTCATGCCGTATCTCCAGGCTTCCCTGCTGTTGCGTCTTCATTAGCTGCTGCTCCTATATTACCACCACCATTGCCAGCTCGCGTTTACCCAGCTCCTGTATTCTCAGCTCCCGTACCAGCAGTGGCACCTGCTCCATTCCTGCCAGCACCAGTACCCGCGCCAGTATTTCCAGCGCCAGCAGTTGCTCCCGCGTACCCCGCGTTACCTGCACCGGCTCCTGTTTTTGCGCCTGCATATCCAAGATACGCGCCTGTGCCCGTACCAGCTGCACCTGTATTTGCCCGTGCGGCTTTGCCAGTTGCGCCATTCTCTCCCATAGCTAGACCAGTTTTAGCGCCTGCTCCTGTTTTTGCTCCCGCGCCGTTAGCAGTTACGAAAGCTTTCCCATATGCCTTCGGTCCACCGGTGTTACCCGCTCCTGTGGTGAAACAATTCGCGTGGAAGTAAATTAATTGTAGAACGTAGTTTTTAATATTGTTATTGTATTTTGTGTCGTGGTTGTTAAAGCTATTTTTATACTGAGGCTGTTTTTATACAATTGTAAATAAATATAAATATAAAATGTGTGTGTTTTTTAAGTAACATTTTAAAATAATGTTGAATCATGATATTAATTGAACTATGTTTTGATTCATGAATATTTATGAGATTAAACATAAACGAATTTGAATTGAACATGCGAATAAGTTTTTATTACACGCTATAAATTAGCTTCACCTGTATATTTGTAACCGACTTCTTTGGGCGCGATTTTGACCCACTTTAAACGGCAAGATTTCGTTCAAACTTTGTAGATTTATTGAGGACCGATGACAATACACTAATTTGATAAAATGAATAATAGTTAAAAAAAAATAAAAAACACGCTTTTTATAGAAAACCGAACTAAAAGCGTGTTTTTTTAGTTTTTTTAAACTATTATTATTTCGTTTCGCTACACGTTAATTCTGTACAATTGATAAATAATAATTTATGGGCATTGAGTACGAACTCCAATTAAGCTTCTAAATTTGATTAAATCGATAGATAAACAAACAAGCTTTATTTAATAGTACAAGTGATAATACGAGCATGTACAAGTAAAAATCTTTCCAAACCTGAATAACATTGAAATTTTAATTTTATGGTGTTATAATGTTTGAATTATTATGTTCATAAGCAAGTTTGAATAAATTGTTTTAAGCATACTGAAAAATAAAATAAATAGGTATATTGCAAACATTTATTTGCAACGACTCTACACTTTTCATAATACCATAGATTACTAAATACTAAATAGTTACTACATAACACCTTATTATTATATCTATCTTTAATCTTATTAAATTATTAGTACATATTATATAATTATTGTAATAATCTCTATAAAGAAAACCTTTCGTAGGTTTTCTTGTTTGTTTTGAATAAGCTCCGAAAGATATTAACCGATTAATTTTCTACCAAAAAGCAAAATTATTACGGAGTAACGAAGGTAAACATTTTTATTTGAAGTTTTAACAGAGTACATGCAGTTTTAACATATCATAATATTAACTAAGTAGCTTAGTGTTAACTATAGGAATCTGGAACAGTAATCTATGCAATCGCAATTGTTTCTTTAAAAGAAGCATGAAATTTATCAATACCAGTGAATCTCCCTCGAAATATATTTAAGATGTCGATTAGCCGATTACCTCTAGTTAATTCTTTAGGTTTACTGGGTTGAAACTGAAATGTACTAAAAAGGAATGCACGAAGACGTGCAGCAATCATCTATTACATTCAAAATTTTCGCGTAGGTACATTATTATTAGAAATATTCTCGTTATATTATCATCTCTTTATTATTTCCATCACAAATGCAGTTAGTTTATATTTTATTGCGTTTTCATTACCTTTAGAATTTTTTTTATTCTCACTATATCATTCTCTATCACCTCATTGCATTTCATTGTACATATTAGTAAATACATTTACTTTTTAGAATATTGTGATATGATTTTTCCAAAAAAAACATCCTCACTACATACGTCTTCTTACAATACTAACTTGATGATTCAGTAACACTATATTTGTATTTTGTATCCAAATAGAAACAATTAGACACAGTTTATACGTAAAATGTGTCAAAAGTCCTTCGGAAATATGATAGTTAGATACTTGTTGTATGACTTTGCTTTGTTAACATTGTAACACAGATCATTAAGGTGAATCCATATCAATTATCATCACGATAAAGTTCTGATTTAACACCAATGTGCATAACTTCAAATAAAAAAATAAAAGTTACAAAACTTATCACTGTTTTTGTTTTACAAATAATATAATATGAGTAAAATAGATAATAAAAAAAGGAAATGTTCGAAGTTCAAATGAAAGAAAATATATTACAAAAATTATTTATTTAATTTCATAAGGTACAAAAGTCTTAAACTAATGATAAGTCTTTAGGAAGGTTCAAGGTGTTTTCTTACAAACTATCGTACGAACGCTGGGGCGAAACCGTAGGGGGATCGGACTAATGGGGCAGCTCCAGCATAAGGATAAGAAGCAGCATATGCAGCTGGGGCAAAGGGACCGGGTAGGGCATAAGGAGCGGCATAAGATGAGTATAGAGGAGCGGGTCCTGCAACGTATGATGCGTAAGGCGCGGCGTAATGTGCTGGTGCGGCGTAGGCAGCTGGTGCAGCGAATGGGGCAGCAACACCCGCAGGCACCAGGCCGTTGATTGCCCGACTCTCGATGTTAATTTGAGAAGCGTATGGAGGAACATTCTGTGGCACAGCGTGAGCGTAACCCACATGCGCAGGAGCAACTAATGGAGCAGGAACCACGCTTGCTTCAGTGGAGAGGAACGCCACAGCGACGAGTACGATCTGCAATATAAAAATACATGTTAATATAATGTTATAATAGACGATTATTAATTAATTATTTTCTATATAAATGGTATGCTTACAGATTTGAAAGAAAGCATTTTGTTTGCAGAAGAACCTTCCTTAACCAGAAAAGAATGTGATGTGTGGCTGACAAGAAAAAGTAAAGCCTTTTATATGTTGTTTATTGTGATTCAGATTACGTACGTATTAAAAAAACATTTGACGCATTGCTGCTATTCAATTGGAATTCTCAAAGCACACTTGGAGAAATGGAGCAAATTGGGAAATAGCGTCGTGAAATTTTGCAATTCTTGAAAGAATGAGGTCAGTGTTGAAAATATAATCATATGTAAATATGTTTTCTTAGATATTTATCATGTTTTAAATGTACAATGATATTATCTTAGTTCTATAAAAAAAATATATTCAGTTGGTTTCATTTTCATATACCTAAACTTTGCTTTTGAAAGATTTTGTTCACGTTGATATGAAAATATAAGTCAACCGTCCGTACTTAGAAACCTCACCATATTTCTATATATACATGATAAACTATATTATATGTAATTTAAATGCAAAACACATAAATAAACAAACTCGTATTTCATATTCCCTTGCGTCCGTTTCTTTTGGCAATTATATAACACGCAGTGAAATTGACGCGGACTGACTTCAAATTAAAATGCATTGCTCGTCTGGGTCAAACCTACAGTGCCAGCGGATTGCTGTGGCCGTGTAATAGAATCAAATGTATTCCTTATCCGTGTTATTGCTCAATGAAATGGACATACAGTATATATTGTTGTGCACTCCTGAAGACGACACAGTACATCGAATACTTCAACGTACATCTCACTTGTGAGCAGTCACAACTATAAGCAAAATGATCGCCAAATTCTTTGTGAGTTTTATATTCTAACAGAAGAATTTATAGAAAAATAGTTTAAAAGTTTTTTAAAGTGTCATAAAAATATTGACAATTTAAAGTTAAATTAATCATTTTAAAGAGTTTTAAAAGTGTCAATAATAGATACCATTAAAGTCAAAATAAAGGTTTTTCTAAAATATTAAAATTCAAGCCACTTAAGATGTTTAAAACAGTTTAATAATGATACTTTCGATTACACAGGTTGTCCTCGCCGCCGTCGCCGTCGCCAACGCTGGAGTTCTGCCTCTGGCCGCCGCCCCTGCTGCACTCGTGGCCCCGGCTGCCGCAGCGTATGCAGTAGCGCCTTACGCCAGCTCGTACTCCGCTCACAGCATCAACCACGCGGTGGCCGCACCTGTGTACGCCAACGCACCTCTAGTGGCCGCATCTCCATACGTAGCTGCTCCCGCTCCCGTGGTCGCTGCTGCATCTCCCGTCGTAGCTGCCCCTTCCCCCTTCGCTAGATACATCGCTTCTCCATACTACTTATAAACGAATTTGGCGTCTTCATTGCCTAGTGACTTGCTCAATAATATAATGTATATAAATTAAAATATTTTGAAATATATATTGTATATAAAAATTGAATTTCGTATTTTTATTATCCTTAAAATTGGTATGATGATAGATATTCTTAATTATAACAAAGACAGACTAAACAGACACACAATAATACGAATACCAATTCACGAAAAGGACGCATAACTAAGTGAATGTATTATTTTTACAGTAGATACCAATAAAAATGTTGTCTCAAAAATATTAAAACAGCTAATCGTATTCACTGGCAAATATATTAAAGTTTATTTTTGTCGTATCGTATTTGTGAATCGTTTACTATGCATTTCATCATGTGATCATCATAAGCAAACTGTTCTGCATGAGCCCAGGAAGGTTGGTAAGTTAGTAAGATTCGACAGTGTACCACAGGCGAAGCCGAAATGCACTGCTAGTTCAATATTTCTAAATCCTATTTAAGATAAGAAACAACTGGATTTGTAAGTAAATCGGTAATCAACGTCATTGTGCGTTATTATATATTAGTCGCGTGCTGATATAGAAACAAGCCGATAATAACTCTTTTGACCGTGTAATGGTATCATTGAAATGTACTGCCCTCATTTAGCACATGTCTTTTAAGCTACAGATAAATATAACAGAGACACAAGACACAATATTTTATTTAAAAAGAAAATTTGGAGATTACGTACTTCTTCAATTTAGTTTTGAAAATTAAAAAAAAATAAGCTCATTGTTACAACGCGCGTTGATATTTTATTAAAGTTTGCTTCCATTACGTAAGTGTATTTCATGTTTAAAATATGCATTATATGAAATAACTTCAAAGCCAATTTTTCTTCATAATACTTATGAAGAAAAATTTGCACATAATAATATGAATATATATAGGAATCTAATAATTTATTTATATTTAGATTTGTTTTAACGTTTAGTATTCCTTAAGCTCTACTTTTAGAGAGATGTAGAGAATGAAACGAAACAACATTAATTGTATTTTACTTTTTTGTGCTTCAGATTGCTATTAAGTTCTATACAATTAATATCAGAACGTTTGTAAAGTTTTCTACCATAACTGTATTTTTAACGTAGATAAAATGGTAACACACTCAGATATTATTTAATGAAAACATTGTATAACAAAGCCTAAACCTATTAATGTTCTTGGTTCTCAGTAAAGTGTACCATTAAAATGCATAGTTTGCAGCATACAAGATAATAACACGAACTATTCAAAAACTAATATTAATGCTACAATATAAGAAAATAAATCATATTACTTTGTGTAAATGTGTAATATAGTAGAAAATCCGAAGTCAACGACCGCTTCCTTTACCAACTAACCATAAATCATTAATGAATTGACAAGAATAAGAAAGGTTTCTGTGGAAGTAAATAGGATATTATGAAAAAATAACATAAATCTTTACACACTTGAGCTATTCCTTTTATCGAATTTCATTGGGATGTAAGTAATAAAATGATTACGGAAATTCGTCAAAATACCGAAAGATAAGTCGAAGTCAATGTCCTGATATTTGAAGTTTTATTTTATAAGGACTACTTAATAATAATCTCAGTCAATTACGTTTATATTTAATTTATATACTTCAAGTATTCTCTATAAGCTTCCAAGAAAATCTGACGAAGGAAGGTAGCTTTCTTCATTAAAAATATTTGAGGCGTTTCTTTGATAAAAAATAAAAAGAGACAAAGCTTTCCTACTTATTAAAATATAATAAGAAATAGTTATATCTCTATTCTTAAACTACTCTGTTGACAGAAATTAATTCAATAGTTGTCAACTAACGTGCAAAATCTTCTATAGAAATACATTTAATTTTGTTTAAGATAAGTCTTTTCATTGCATATGGACTGAACAATTTTGATCGTTTTTCATGAGCTTTTCATTTTTATACTAAAAGTAATCTACGTTCTCTACGTCTCTGGTATATTATGATTGCAAATTTTAATTTAATTAAAATTTAAAAAGAATAGAATTATGAATATCACGCTCATCTTTCTTTGTTAATTTCATAACTTTGAATTGATATTTTTTGTTTGATGTTTTGAAGAATAAACATTTATCTTTTTGGAAAAATTGATGACTACTTTTTAATAAAAATACATTCCTATTTAAAATTATTGCAGGGTATTTATATGCTCTCAAAATGACAATAATTTTTACTCGATGGCAATAAATTTTGTTATAATATTACACGAAAGGATCAAAATGACCTGTCGTAGTAGACAACGCCGCTGTAAAGTTTCATATCGTATGTGTGGAATTAAAAATAAGCTTGTTATAGCAACCAAGTGTTCCAAGTAAGGTCAGTATAAAAGGAAATATTAAAAATTATTATATAAGAGTGCATTTGTAACTAAGCGGATACGGAATCATACTCGTGATTGTTTAAACTTTCGGAAGTAAGAAGTAAAGTATGACTGAATATAAACACAACAAAATGTAATTTATAATTACAGAAACGTAAAATCAAAATTATTTTCCATGTACATATTTCCATTGCCTATACATGACAAAAAAGTCAAACAAACATCATTTAGACCTCAAAGTAACGATCACCCATTTATATTAACAAAAGCTTTTTTTCTGACTGAAACAATATTAAACACTTGACCGTAATTTGAAGCTTACTTCATTGAGAAGGCACCTAGCTTTTTCCGCCTATTTTGCCCTCTCTTTCCGTTGTATATATGCTATCTCTCTCGCACACCTCTCCACCAGGTGGCGGGGCGCACGATAATGTGCGGGCGCTGGATGTTTTTTCATTGGCGTCTAGCTTCCGCCGCGAGAAGGTTGTCTACAAGACTACAACCTTGGTGCTATTAAGTATTAAGTATTGCTTAAATCAAGTGCTAAAAGTGTTAAAAAGTGTATCCCGTCGGATCGGTACAGTGAGTTATTTTTACATCTATTCTAATAATATTTTACTTAAAAATGAGTAAAAATCTTTAAAGTCAACGGTATAATCGTTGGACTTTATTTAAAATGCTGAGGTTTTTAATGAATCCTTCAGCAATAGTTTATTTTTCAATATGCTTAAATACTTAATAGCATGAATAAAGATATTTAAAATTAACGATACAACCGTTACATTTTACTTGAAATAGTAACTTTTCTTTTGAAATATTTCATTATGCAATATGTACTAATTAATATTTGAATTTTTAATACTGTGAGTAAAGCTATTTTAACGGTGTTACCGTTCGGCTTTACTCGAATCGTTAATATTACCGTTATGATATTACTTTTGTGATTATTTGATATTACTAGATATATCAAATACCCTCTCTTGTATATAGATATTTTTAATTATTTATTTCATTTTTAATAATGTGTTTTTATTACAAGGTTACAAGTGAATTTTTCTTGGAAAAATTACAATTAATACCTACTTAGTATGGATATGAGCCAACTCAAAGCTTTACAGGCATACAATCCATTGCTACGACTTTATTACATTGTCGTTATCGCTAGGAACGGTTCGGAATTCCTATAATAGTTTATGACTAAAAATTATCGAACGAGATGAGTCAGCTCCAAGAAGTCACGACATGTCAGAACATGTTGTGATATTATTTTATAAATCGTACGGGAGTTACCGCTCAACTGAATAATGATGGAATTCGCTCATGTATAGTAGATACGTACCATGAATGTACCACACATTCAAAACTATCCGTAGTCTATACGTGTCCTTTTATGAGTATTATTCTGATCCGTTTTTATGTGAAAATAGACATATTACACACGGCTAATTTGATTGAAAATTACGTTTCCTATGTTTCAAATGATGCAACTTTTTTGTTTAAACGAGTAAGTACCAAAATTTTACAATTAAATTCTTTGGTTTACTGAACTTGTGCTGAAAGGGTTATCGTATAATAATTATCGAGATACCTTAATATAAATTAGATTTAGATACATTTATTTCAAAGGATTTACAATTCACTTCTAACGTTTTAGAATAATATTATAAACTTGTACACCTTGACAAAAAAGTAAAAAATTGCGGGTGAGTGGAGATTATTTTGTTCAATTAAATATAACGTCCTACGACGGTATGGTTGCGTTCGTAAGGAATGTTAACGGATATAAAGCAACTAAATGTTACATCGATTGCATGAACAAAAATAAATATGAATCGAAGTTCATTTTAAAATTTAGTGAATTGATTTGAATTATGAATTTATTAAATAGTTAGTTCTTTTTTATATAAACATAATAATTAATTACCATTGTCAAATCAATTCTTATTAATTCATCCTGGACAGTTGTCGCTAACATTGGAAAATAAGTTAAAGGACCTTGTTAATTGCTATATTATTTAAATTATTATTTACTGCTAATTTTATATTAGCACTAAGGTGTATTCTTGCTCGAAGCAGAATACATAAATGTGGCCACTACTCCTCGCAGGGGTTAGCCAGGTCAAATCCACCCTCGCAGGGTGTCTCTTAAGCATTTTTTGGCAGGCCCTACTTATTTCTAGTTACAAACATCCCTCGCGCAGCTGTCGCTCGCAGGGAAATGGTGCAAATATATATCGGCCCTCGCGGGGCTTTGATTACAACCGTCCCTCACGGAAAAGATGGTGCAAATATATATCAGCCCTCGCGGGGCTTTGATTACAACCGTCCCTCACGGAGAAATGGTGCAAATATATATCAGCCCTCGCGGGGCTTTGACTACAACAGTACCTCACGGAGACATGGTGCAAATATATATCAGCCCTCGCGGGGCTTTGATGGCGATTGGTGCAAATATACAAAGGATTGATCATTAAAATGATCATAGATATTTGCTTTCGTCAACGAGGACCCACGAAAGAAGTTTTGGATATGACCGTATCGGATCTTCACTCTTCTAAGGTAGGTAGAAAAAGGTTTTGAAATCTTCTTCACAGTGGGCAGTATAGTAATATGACCTAATAAATACAATAAAGGTTAGAGACGTCAAATAATGGGCGCATGAAATTGATACTTCGTATCCTAAAAGTTTACGCTTCAGGAATCAGGAAACCACCATTGGTTTACCAATTATGGAAATTGGAATTGAACAAATCGTATTTACCAATGTAAAGCCTATTCACAACAAAGGAAGGCGAGTCGGATCAAAAATCATCTCGCAGATGATTTGTGGCGGTGGTTTCGAGGATTGTCACCAAGCCTTGTGTCAACGGTATGTTTGGTATCGTCATTCAATGGCACTAGCCGACCAATTTTCATATAAAAACATCGGAAGAGATTTTTTAATCGCAAAGCGATTGAATGTAACAAATGACGATTGATTCAAAATCAAATTTCAAATTTCAAATTTCAAACGATTGATTACGTATATTTGACCTCTCATAGGCCTATTTTAGTTGCCCGGTCTTGTAGGCAATTTATTTGACTCGTTTTTCAACCCATTTGACCTCATTATTGCACCCATGAGATTTTTCTTCAGGGCTCAAACAATAAATCGCTGAGGGATTAGGATAATCGTTTGTTAGACAAGTTTCTTGTCATCCCACCAGGATTATTATATTGCATAATAAAGTTATATACAACTATTTACGTAAAACGTTTAAGTACTCAACGAATACTGAGAATACTGACTGTTGAGTTACATAGGATAGAGGATAAATAACGGAAAGTCAATCTATCCAAACAAAAGCCTCTTATTATTAGATATTACTTGGAACCCCTACCCTAACGAGAAAGCTCTGCCAAATGACTGTTCATTTCTTTGCTTTGAGGGGGGGGGGGGGCAATAAATAAAATGCAGTAGGTACAGACTATACGGCTTTTAAAATATAAGTCTGGTAAGCGAACTAAACTTTGCTAGTTTAGTTCTTGCTATATCGCTGTCCGTGGCTGCCTCGCGTGTTTACGGATGAATAAAGTAATGTCCTGTCTTCGCATCCACAGCTAACTGTCCTATACTGTCATAATCTTAACACAGATTCATTGGACATAGCTCCCCACGAGCTCTGTTCTTCATTTTTGCACTCGCACAACTGTGGAAAACACGAGAGCAATGCCTGCATTGGTAGCAGTTACAATCAAGGGCTAGCAAGGTAGGCTAGCCATATTACGGATGTTGGAACAACCGACTATATTTAGGGCAATTTTCTTTGTCCAGTGTAACGTTTAGACTGTCGTAGCATTCCTACGGAACAAAGATGGGATCAGATCTGCATCCTTAATGAAGTTAATCGAAAGGAGATACTTTCAGACGACGATAGTATTCAAAATCCACCATATTCCTGAGCATAATAATGCATAGTTAAGCTTATAATCTCTCTTGCCATTATCCTGCAGCAGAATTCCTTGGCGATAATTTGTTCTCGTAATGCTGGGGCCACACTAACGTCTAACGTCTAATGCCCTTTATCGCGATAATTATTCCGATAATTTTTAAGGCGTTAAGTGGGTGGCTACACTTGAACGGTCAACGTGAATGCCGATTGTTGGCGATAAAAACGGCGTTAATTTTACCAAAATTCTAGCAAGATGGACGTAGTGTGACCGCTTCATTGCGTTAATTCTCGCGATAAAGCTATCGCCTCGCCAAACGGCAATGTTAATGCCGTTGTTAAATAATACTGGCTACACCTAAAGTTAACATCCATTATCGCGTTAATTAATGGCATTTCCCGTTAGTGTGGCCCCAGCATTAGAACGAGCGAGGTTGTTACGATAATATGAGAAATCCTGTCAGTTAGAGACCTGAACGACGCGATAGAGTACCGCTATTTCAGTAGTAGTAGCACCTAGAAGGGTGAAGGTATTCTGGAAAGCGGAACTGAAGGCCCGGTCAGCAGCACCAGCCACCTAATAGACAGTGTTCAGTGCTGCACAACTATAATCTGCAAAATGACTCTGACGGTATGAAAATGTGGAGTACATTTTCAAAATATCAAATGATATAGTTGGAATAAAAATCCTATTTGCCTCCGTCTACCCAAAAGACGTACGGAGTAGCTAGTAGTAGTTGGTTGAATTATAATAAGTATAGTTAAAATCCTTTATTACTGACTGGATAAATTTGGCTCTTTTCCTATCTGACGTTCATATAGCTGTTGACTGCCTAGTGTTATGCACAAACACTATTATAAATAAGTCACGTTATGTAGTCCCGAGACTTTCGGTATATAAGTTCTGATGTAAATCATAATTATATCTTAAAACTGAATTGATTAAAAGTAACGTACTTAGCTGTAGTAATTGCAGTTTTGGGACACAGATAAGCTCTTTATCATTTTAGTCTCTTGAGTTCAGTATATTTGTTTCCAGTACAGAGTTTATGACCTATCAGTTTTAAATAAATAATTCATGCATTGTACTGAAAGTACCAGCCATGTTTAGATTATGATTGCGACGTTGGCTCTAAACATTAAAAGATACCGCACGGTTTAGTTGGATGTTAAAAATCTGTATTATAATTTGGTTTAAAATTTACCTGTTTTGTTATTTTATTGCCTTATTCAAGGGGTGACCTTTTAAATTTACTTCTGACCCCAAAAGTAAGGACCAAGGTCTCTTCTTGTCCGCTTGTAGCAGGTTGGGTTAAAACTGTGTGAGTTGAGACATTTGGTAATTCTATGTTAAGATGATTCAATGATGCTTCTGCAGAGTTCTAATTGAATAAATAAAGGTTTGAGTTTGAGGTATTTTTGCCTCGTCGGGATCAGCTGTTGCTTCATTTTGTAAGTAACATCTAAATGCGTAATTGAAAGTCGTTACTGGCGCTTTCGCAGATTTACGCTAAAGATAGTGGAAATTGTAGTAACTTTAACTTTTCAAGCCCAAAAAGGTTAACTAAGGTACGCTTGAACCAATCTCATAAGTTCTAATACTTTTAATCATTATGATTAACTTTTTGGTTCTTATTTGATTAACTTTTCATCTGGGATTGTTAATATATTATATAATATAAAAATTTGTGTGATTTATTAGTAGGTATACTATCTGCACACCTTACTCTTTCAAATAAAGAAATAAGTAATTACTTATGTATTCAAATTCACATTGGCGTCACATTGTACACCAGGTGGGTAACAAGCAGGTCTCAATGAAGTAAGCTTCAAATTACGGTCAAGTGTTTAATAGCTGTGTTTTACCTGAAAATAAAACACATATTAAATACTTACCTATATTTGAAGCTTACACTTAACGTCCACCTGTTGTGGATTTCGACTCAATGAAAAAACATCCAGCGCCCGCACATTATCGTGCGCCCCGCCACCTGGTGGAGAGGTGTGCGAGAGAGATAGCATATATACAACGGAAAGAGAGGGCAAAATAGGCGGAAAAAGCTAGGTGCCTTCTCAATGAAGTAAGCTTCAAATATAGGTAAGTATTTAATATGTGTTTTATTTTCAGGTAAAACACAGCTATTACAGTTATTTGAAAATACCTCCCACCCAAAGTATAACCTCGTATAAGAAAGTTAAATATTATATTAAGCTGATTTAGATGCTGAACTTATTGATTTTACTATTAAGCTTTTTAAGCTCTTTGATACTAAGATATTGATAACGATTCGATCGTAACCTATCTTAGTTTTGTTGTTTATTTAAATGTGTACTAATGTTTCTAAATATCTAATTTTATAAAAGTGTCATACAGTATTGAAAGTATATAATTAACTAGGATTCCGCCTGCGGCTTCGCCCGCGCACGCGCAGTCAAAGAAAAACCCGCATATTTCCCGTTCCCGTGGGATTTCCGGGATTGCGTCATTTTCCCGGGATAAAAAGTAGCATATGTCCTTTCTCGGGTATCAAAATATCTCCATACCAAATTTCATGAACATTGGTTCAGTAGTTTAGGCGTGATTGAGTAACAGACAGAGTTACTTTCGCATTTATAATATTAGTATGGATAGTATGGATTTATGATATATCCTATACTTAGAAACATTATTCATTAATTTAGACTAAAAATATAAAGGTTGTATTAATATTAATAGCTATATTATTCTGCCATAAAAGGAAAATTACCTACGGAGTAGATACGTGACCTTACATTTTGAACAAACCCATTGTATTCCTTCTCTATACAGGTTCCCTTATTCAGCGATATTTAGCTCTACCCTCTTTCATACACTTCTCAGAATATATCCATTTGTCCTGTCATTTGTCATAGTCTCTATCTCTAGGTGACGATGACAATTGTATTATAACTAGCTTACCGCCCGCGGCTTCGCCCGCTTTGTCTAAAACCTAATAAATTATATATATAAGATATATTATTGAGGATTTTCAAGAAAACCAATTTGTTTCTCTGTAAATTCAAAGAAACGACATTCAAAGTCCACATATAGTAAATCCCCAATTATATTCCTTCCATCTTTAAGCTTCATTATAAATTGCATTGCACACCAGCATACCTACTTCAATCGTATCTCGCCATTTTCTTTCACCGCCACGTCAATCCGCGCCACAGATAACATGAACGCGCGAAGCGCGGCAAATTCGAATATTGATGAAATTTTACTTCATTACATATACTAAAACCTTTCCTCTTGAATCACTCTATCTATTGCAAAAAATCGCATCAAAATCCGTTGCTTAGTTTTAAAGATTTTAGCATACATAGGGACATAGGACACAAAAGGCGACTTTTTATACTATGTAGTGATATTGTTTCCACATTGTTTCTATGTTTATCAAAATCATGGACTATGACTGACAATTTCCCAAAGCGTAACAAACATACTTAGCTTAAAAAGAAGTTGAGTACACGGTGTACATTTATGTGTTGAAATTATTGTGATGTTTTGAAATTAAAATAATTTTGAATCATCAATAACTTTTTACAAGCAAAGACTATGGTTGATATAGCTGACAATATAATTAATTTAATAAGTTTTTGTCATCTTAATTGAACAACTGAATACGTTCCTGAACATTAGGATGGTCATGTTTGGATCAATAGATTAATTATTATTTTTATATAAAATAAACATAAATTTCATTAGCATACAAAGGCTCTTCAAATTTTTGTTTAAACTAGGACCTACAGGTAATTTATTCATTTAATAATCCAAATTAAAAAAGAAACAATGCTGTTATCATTGACCAAAGGTAAGTGATAAAATATGTATAATTATTATTACAAGTTAATATTGCTTTTACCGATATAACGAAGGTTGTTAACAGCTGATGTAATAAGTCACAAATATTACTAATATTTTCTATAAAAGACAAGAGTAAGCCATTCCAGCCCACGGTCCAGAATGCGACTTGCATTTTGAAAGGCAAAGTGACTTATGAAATATGTTGAATTGGTTGCCTTACTATTTATGCATATTTTTTTGGATTTTTATTAACATATTAATGTTTATTAATTTATGCTGTAAGGATAATTGTTTCTAGAATATATTTTGTTTTTGTTTTAGTTGGTGATTATTTACATGAACGTACAAAGTAAATAGGAAAATTATACAAATTGAGTTACTTTAACAAAGCGTGTTCTGGCGTCATTGTCCAGTCGTGTTTATTTTTCAATTTGAATAGTTGCATATTATGATATTGTAATCATATCTACGATTATGGTAAAACAACCATCAACTTCTAAATGTAGCATTTCCTTTGCAGAAGGTGAATAAATACAATAAGTAAGATATATAAGGGTGTATACAAGGGTGTATCTCTGTATTCTGAATGTATAAATTGTCATTAATATAAAATAAAGATATTTGACTAATATCATTTTTGCTATCTGTACACACATATCTAGCCTTAAGTTATAGATGACCTAGGCACAGTACTGGGTAGGGTTCGACCGATTTGGCCGAACTACGAGTCTTAGAACTATAAAAGCCCTCTATTTACAGTTCTAAGGCACATTCGATCTAATATCTCCCTAATACGCTTCACATTCATCCCAACCAACCAAAATGTACAAGCTGGTAAGATAAACTTTTTACTGAAAAACATTTGGCCTTTATAATTATTATTTTATTATTTGGTAATAAGTTTTGTTAATAGACTTTTGCAACGTTACTGGGGCAGTTAGAGCATAAGAAGAGTGAGACCTTAAGTTTGATACCAATAAAGAAATTAAAGCTTTTAGCATGCCATGTTATACCAAGCGCAAGGGTTTAAGGTTGTTGTTTACATACTACTTCAACATAAAGAATCAATATTTTTGGAGCCATTAACGTGAACATTAATTTAAAACTTATGTACCCTAAAATACGGCGTAATTTAGCTAAAGAAAATACCTTAAAAACATGCTCCACTACCATCAATCATTTTTTGCACGTCGCTTCAAATGTGAAAGTGATATTCGCGGTATATTTTTATCGTATCAGATTAAAGAGTTCTTATTGAACTTGACATTCTCGAGCGGCAACGACCTTCCGAGGTCAGTGGTTACTACCTATACGGTAGACTTTTAAGTGTCTGATCGAGTGAATAATTTTGACAAGTAAATGCCAACCTTTAGATATACCTATCTTTTTTATTTATTTCCCTTGCGCTGTATACTTATCTGTATCATGTTTACCGAGGTACTTTAATGTCTACCGAGCCTGAACTTTGCTATTAACATTCTTCAAGCATTTTGTATTTATTCTAAATATTGCGTTTCACATTAAAAATAACAAATATTATTATTAGTATGTAAAGAGTTTATGCAACCTATAATAAATAATAATAACAGATATTATAACAATAATTGTAAAGTCCCTAAATCCTAATACAATTGTTTCGTCAGAATCTATTTACAGAATTAAGTCAGTGACAGTGTCATATCTTAATTAGATCTAACACCGACATTTTGTTGTAATAATTCAATACTAAACAGTTAATATATAAACGAAATTTACTGTAATCATTTTACAGCTGATACTATTTGATGAACGTAATGTGACGTTATTTTAAGCGGCATATTAGTTAACAATGTGTGGACGAATACCGCAAACTCTGTGACCACTACGATTAGTGTTAACGCAGTTGCTCGGTAACTTTACAAGGCGTGAGCAGGCATGTAATTATCAATGCACTAGCACCTTAATTAATACACGCTTGTCGTACTCTATCTTAGCATGATAGCAAGGGCGTTAGTTGAACTATTGTTTAACGAGACCACAAAAGTCCAGTTTTCGCACGCCTACACTGCATGGTTCTTGGTTTATGTCCTTGTTATTATATAGGCGGACACTTCGTATTTGTTCTACATCTATTGTATTGTACATTATTTCTTAGAATTCTATATATTATATTATAATTTATTTCAACAAAGTATAAGATCTATGTAAGCTTGCCTTATTGGTATGATGCGGTTAGATTAAGTACACGCAAATGCATGGGCTTTTTAAAAAGTTGAAGCTAAATCAATATAAAAAATGGTCTAATTCCCAAAACAAAGGACTTTGAAACTTTGGTAACCTTTTAACATGTTCTAAATAATTAATTTAAATCAACAGGTCGTCCTCACCGCCCTTCTGGCCGTCGCTGCCACCGCGCCCGGTCTGATCGGCGCCCCAGCCCTCGCGCCCTGGGGACATGGTTACGGTGTCGCCCCTGCGTACGTTAGCGCCCCTATCGTCAAGGCTGCGGTCCCTGTCGCTACTTCATACGCTAACACTGTCAGAGTAAGTTCAATATTATAATATTTTTCAATTATAATGATTTTAAAATATACACTTGGAATTGAGGACCCAATGTTAGTGCAATGCACGATTTCACTACTGGCTAAAGACTAAAGTTGGGAAACTTCATAGTAAGTTTAATTAAAAATTCATAATTATTATTAAACTGATAAAGTTTTAACATACAAGATATACATACATTTCAATTAGGTTCAATTTAAATGCCAAAGAAATTACATATCTAAATGCAAATGCCATATCAATTATACTAAATAGAGAACCTTATATATAGCATTATTATAATTATTGAGTACATAGGCTTACCTTACTGCAAATTGACACTAGTCGACAATTTACAACGAGAAATATTTATGTTTATTTTAGAATGAATAATTCATCATGCACATTCATTAAAATATATTGCTAATATAATAATGTAATAAAATGTTATTAAAAACCGTATTCCGTGATAATACTTATATAAAATAATGATCTACATTTTGATTATTTCTATCTCAATTCTCAATACAACTAAATGTGAAGACGTTCAATTTCGTAAATCACGCTGTACTAAAGCTTTATATTATTGACGAAATGTTTATACACATAAATGTCTTATTTGAAACATTCATTAAACATTATTTGCTTTTTAAAACAATCAAGGCAAAATAAAGCTAACTGATAACACTTGAAAAACTTTACATGAATGGAAAAACAAAGAAGACCCGTTTAAGAGATTTCATGAATGAAAAATTGTTCGATAGATCGCTACACCAGCTGTCGTTGCCGCGCATGCCCCCATAGCTGTGGCTCACGCGCCAGTTCTTGCCGCACCCTTAGCCCACGGATGGTAATACCCACATACCAGGCTACCAGGCTACCACCACCACAGCCTAGCTGGGACCATACCACTCGGTCTTAGTCCAGAAGCGCAACAGTCAACCTCTACCTAAATAGTATTTAAAGTTTAAACTTGTATAGTCTAAAACATCGAATGTAAAGTGCCAACATCTATCACTTTGGAATGTTTTTAAATTATATTTATAGCAGTGAAAGGAAGTGTTTTAATTTTATAACCCATAAAAATAAATCAGGGAAAAAGCGAGATCAAATTGCCCGTAAAACATAAGTGAGGAAAGGTTAGTGTAAAATTATTAAATTAAACCGCACATTCGATATGATTTTATAAAGTGAGCATGAGCATTTATTTTATTTATGTCGTCAGTATATGCCGCTGGTTGGAAACAATACTTCCTCGGTTTATCAGAACCCGTTCAATAAGAATAAGTAATTCTCAAATACGAATCTTTACATCCATTTTTCGAATATTTTTGTATTGAGTATTGACAAAAATAGTTATCATTTCACAAGAAACACAATACTCCGCTAAACCTTAATAACTCCTAGTATCAGACAACATCTGAAAATACTAGTCAAACACCTTTTTCGTGATGCACTTGCCCAAATACCCACGCATCTAGCTAATATACAAAAGAACAAATGACAAAAACGCAAACATTACACATTAATTCGAAGCTTTACCGATGATTAAAGTGGATATATTTTAATACCACGTATAATTACGCATTTCTGATAAAAAATAAGGACAGGCGGATATATTTTTATGCTACCAAAATGCTACAAATGTGAGTACCAAAATGTAACACCATCATTTATTTAAATGTTAAGGTTACATGAGTAACCCAAACATTGATATATAAATAGCAAGAAAAATGTATTCATCTTGAAGATTCTTAAAGAAAGCAAACGTATATTCCATTTTTACATCTTCATCAATAAGAGTCATTAGTGTACACATAATGAGAACTTATTACAACAGGTGCATTAAATTATTGTTGTGTATTGTCGGGGAGTAATAATAGGCATAAGCTGAGGCTGTGTCCATATATGGTGGAACTTATTCCGCATGCCGTTTATAGGACAAGTAGTTATTGCTACAAATATATAGAGAGTTGTTAATACCGTATATTTATGTAACGATGGGATTATCTGTTCCCAGATTTGCTCTATTACTAACCACACTTTTTGTGTACCTTGTAACCAATGTTATTATTTTTGTGAATTGATATCAATAAGCGCTTTTTACTTTCAATAAATATTTTAGGCTCAGAAATTAAAGGTTAAGCTTAACGCTATGGTGCAGATTAACGCATATACCTACTATCTTATATAAGAAATCATAGTCAAATACTAGCAGCTCTATATAATTACCAAGATACTGGTCCAGTCACCGCCCTGTCGTCGAGCGAGAATGAAGCTTTCATTGGTCCAAGGTCACCCCGCAAAAACCTTAACATTTTGTTATCTAAGAGCACAACTACAAAAAATACATCAAGTTTTAACGACTTTTTGAACTAAAATGATTTCAATTGTGCTCCCTATTTTAATAGTTACTAAGGAATAAAAAATTGTTTTATTTTTTATTTTCGACAAACATAAAATAAACACGTTTTTTAAGAAAAATCTAGAATAAGTGATTGGGTACATATTGCTGCATACGTCTACAACTACAAAAAAAATAAAAGAGAACATCGTGTAAAGAAAGCTCTCCATATTTTAATGATAAGTCAATACATGGGAAAGTAATTTTATTTATCAAATACTTTTAAAGCCCGCGAAAGAAGGACAAAATAAGATACATTCGAATTTAAAAATCTAAATGAAATGCTTAAATAAGTTAATTAGTTATAATTAATGAAATAAAAAGAACAAAAAACGATCACATAATTTATACTTGCATTATGCTAAGCTCTCTCACCTTGACAAACCAGATAACCAATGAAATAATTATTTATCTTTAAGCTATTGCATAGCTTCTATCGCGGGCCTTGAGCGCGGGGACCGAATCGAGAAATTCCGTAACGAAAAACCTCACGCTCCCCACTCCGACGGACACGGAGGTGTGGCTTGAAGGCATAGCATGCAATAGCTTTACCGCGGCAGTCCCCGAGTGCCACACGTCTTTTTTATATTATTAATTATTCCAGGTCAGTTATATATTAAAATAGAATACAATATGGCGCATTATATAATAATTTGCCACGTGTATGAACGGAAAACAAAAATATTCTATAGCAATATACTTAGCTCAAGTAAGAATTACCTATACATTACACATCTAAAAAGTATTATGGAACACGTGAACCAACCCGTAAAAAAAACTCGCAGCTTTTATCAGCTGTTATCATTTTTGCGAATATTAATCTCCAATGTGTTATTATAAAAATAAGACAGATAATAATTATTTGTATAATGTAATTTCAATATTAAAAAGCTTATTGTGTGATGAATAACAATGTAAAAATTCTTTATTTTACAATGACAAGGATATAAATAAAACCTTATCGTAACCAAAGTATATACACAAATTAAGGAATAAAGAAACATTAAATACTAGATAGCTGTATTTAAAGATCACAAGATGTACAATGCGTAACATCAATCCAGTGACAATCATCAAGAAACGTAAAACTTTTGCAATACCGCGCTGAACCTTCCTAAACCTTCCTTATTTGTTATTTGCGATAATTTTTATCTTTCTAATGAGAAATTACAACTATTACCGGGCTTTCCTGGATTGAAAAATCATTTGGCTTTTAAGATTTGAAAGATTCAATAAAATGATTTTTCTGCATGACACTTTACTTATCACTACATAGTATAAAACAAAGTCGCTTTCTCTGTCCCTATGTCCCTATTTCCCTATGTCCCTTTGTACGCTTAAATCTTTGAAACTACGCAACGGATTTTGATGCGGTTTTTTTAATAGATAGAGTGATTCAAGCGGAAGGTTTATATGTATAATAACATCCATTAAATAGTGGAGAAGTACTGTTATTTTTGAGGTTTCTAATGTGATGTCGTAAAAAATTACATTTTTTCCGCTTACATTGCAAACGCAGGCTGAACCCTACGAGTTTTATCAAAATAATGTTCTAAGTATTATACACATTGAAAAAGTCTATAGAAAAGTCCGTAATGGTATATGTCTATCTCTTAAGGATAACCCACAATAACTTTTTTTGTCATTTACTTTTTACGACAAATAATGGTTAATTTTCGAAGCGATTTTAACCAATACAGCATTAATCCTTAACCAATTAAATACCTTGAATACATTGTTCATTTAATATAGATCTATATGGCCCTTTACGATTTAAGTGAATATTTTCGAAGATATTACAGATTTAAAAATTGCAGGACGTAGCGTTTGCGGCGGTACCGGTTGGCCGCCATTGCACCCGTGCGAAGCCGGGGCGGGTCACTAGTACTTTATAAAATAACTAATGCCAATTAGATGCATGAACTAACAGAATTATCGTTTATAAAAGTATGTTGTTTTTAAAATGTAATATTATTAGGTAATTTAAATTTAATCTGGCTGCCCAAGATTGACTTTCACGCGATGAGTAAGCAAACTCGTTGAACTTGACTTTCGATACATTTGGAAGCTGAACATTGTATAAATACGATCGACATATGGAAGAAAGTATCAGTTAATCAGTTTTTGTCGTTCAGTCCCGAACTAACACAGACCACGATGAACTCGCTGGTGGTGTTGCTTTCCGTGATGGCGCTGGCCGCCGCCTCTCCTTCAGCACCCGCTGTTCTCAGCTATGCGGCCGTACCAGCCGTAGCCGTAGCTCCATCTGCTGTGTCACACCAATCTCGGATAGACATCAAATCATCTCCGGCTGTCATCTCCGAGACAATCACACCAATCGCCCGCTCCGTTGTAGCTGAGCCCATATGCCGCATATGTCCCGATCCCCCTGCATACGCTACTCCCGTCGCGTACGCTGCCCCCACCGCCTACGCTGCACCCGCTGCCTTCGCCGCGCCGGCCTTCGCCGCCGTTGCTCCTGCAGCTATCTCCAGCCAATCCAGAGTAGACATCAAGTCATCCCCAGCCATCGTCAGCACCGTTGCCGCCGGGCCCGTCTTCAGCAGCTACCCTTCCCCCATCGCGTACAGCGCACCCGTCGCCTCCATCTACTCGCCATCTGCTATTGCTGCAGTACCTAACGTAGTAGCCGCCCCCGCCGTCGCTGCTCCCGCTGTGGTGTCTGAAACTCCTGAAGTAGCGGCCGCTCGTGCTGCTCACTTGGAAGCTAAGGCTGCTGCCCTCAACGAAGCTCACGTCATCCACAAACGGTCCGTCGTTCTTAATGGCCCCGTTCTTTCCTACGCATCTCTGCCTGCTGCTCCCGCATACTCATCCTTGGGACACAACTACGCTGGGTCTCACGTGGTCTACCCAACTCCCTTGGCCCACGTTTCGTCCTACGCGCATGCTCCTGCTTTCGCAAGAATATATTAAGTACCATCACGATTGCGAGGTGTCTACGCCTCGGTTCAGACTTGACGAACGACTATATAACTTTAAATAAATATCATAAAATAATAATAAATATTTTTTTTATTTCTATTCCCTGGTTAAACATAATAATTATATATTATGCATTGGGGTAACATTTTTATTTTTACAAGTGCGACATAATAGTAAATTTAAAAACTATACAACAAATTAAAAAAAAATACGTTTGAAATAATCAATTAAAAAATTTACGTTCTAAATAATGTGTAATTAATATATGTATTGACTTGTTTATCACATTTCGAACCATATCTCATAAGTAAATAAAAGTCCAAAGTATTCGTACCTTTAAACTCAATGCTAAAAATAAATCCAATTTTTTTTTTTAATTATTTTAAGCCCACCTTAAACATCTCATTGGGTAATGGGTACATAATACTTCAAAACGAGTACTACCAACAGAATTTTGATAACACTTAATGAGACAATTACTTAGCAACAATTGCCATATTTTGAAATTCTCAAAAAATTATACTGTTATCATAAAAGGAATCGCATTTTCCTTTTAAGGTTTGAAAGTTTTAGTAAAAGGTTTTAAAGTATGATATACGCAGATACACACCCACAGATATGACGCTAAATAAGAATTGTTTTCTATGTAATAACAGAAAATAATATAAATCTAGTACAATCATTATTTACGAAGATATATTTTCGTAATAATAAGTAGGTATGCATTGTCATATAACTTGAATGAATACTCCATTTCGTGCATACTTTGACAGTTGGCTTTGTTACAAAAGCTTTTTTTTCATCGTTGACGTAAACCAGAGCACGTTTAATGCTATCAGATTGCATTAGAGATTACATGTGGACAGATAACGTCTTTTGTTGAGAAATATGGCAACCCTGTAGTGACTTGGAGTCTACACGCGTTGTGGACAAACAGGCATTGTCTTGTGCTAGCACGTGTGACCTGCTCTAATGTGAGTAGTGAACCATGAAAGATATGCATTTATTTGTTATTCAGACGCTTTAGGAAATGAAATAATCGATTCAATCGCAATATTATTCAGAATATGTAAATGCGAGGATGCGCATTTTTATATCTTCCGATGGGGCCAGACCAGATGTACAATGTTTGTCTTTTGCTTCTTATATAGGTAGTAACAAAGCCTTTTTGGTTATTGCTTTTAATCATTTTACGCTGTATAACTAGTTATGTTCGCTTGAACACGCGAAATAAATTATTTTATAGGTAGGTAGGTTTCCTTAATTACTCTAAATATTTTTAGAACAAGGACAAAAATTCTTAATTATTTTTATTAATTAACACAATATATATTAAATATAATTGTTTGCTTTACCTAATTGTGTATGATTAAGTATTTAAATTATTTATAAAATAGTTTTTTTTTATTCATAATTACAAACTTACCCCGTAAGTAAATGTAACTATGTACTTTTATTTGAATCTGAAATATGACGTCTCCTTACATACAAGTCTTCCATTCTTTTAATATTCTTCCATTTTTTTAATATAATAATAACATTTACGCGATAAAAAGTAGGATTATCTTGAATACCATCTTAATAAATGTTTAATAGCCTTTCACTGTGATTAATATATAAACATGTTGTAACCGTGTTAAATTACTTATTATGTAGGTCTAGCTCATATTTCAACTACATCCCATACCAATTTTATTATCCTCGTAATGTATTATTATAGGTGAAACAAAAAACTATAACAATTATTTTGGCTACTCTATAATATATCTCCATTGAAGAATAATTTATGGATATAGATTTCATTTATATTCACATCGACAGCATACTTACATTCGATGTAACTTCCGCATCTAATAGTGGTCAATTGGGTATAGGTAGTAAAAAACATTAGATGACATGATATTTGGCGATATAATTTGAAGGTGATTTAGTGGCATTTTTATATACGTGTATTGGGTAAGTAGCTTCGCTATATAAGCTATCGTCGGCACATGTTAGACATCATTTGATCTAATTTCGTTGATCAAACAACACAACACAGACCACGATGTACAAGTTGGTGGTGTTGTTCTCTGTGCTCGCGTTGGCAGCGGCTAAGCCCAGCTGGGTGGCTCCAGTGACTTACAGCGCTGTGTCACCCGTGGCCTACAGCGCCGTCTCACCCGTGGCCTATACCTCCGTCGTGTCTCCAGCCGTCAGCACCGTCGTGTCGCCCGCCACCAGCTCCGTCTCACAATACAGCAGCAGCGTAGTTCACGGATCCCCCGCTGTACCTGCAGTATACAGCACCGCCTACGCTCCAGTGAGCCATGCCGTCGTCCCCGCAGTCGCCGGTTGGTCGCAAGCCCCTGGATCTCCCGCTGTTGTATTAGACGCCGTACAAGGTGTTCCTTTGGACACCCCTGAGGTCGTCGCTGCTCGCGCTGCCCACTACCAAGCCAAGGCCTTATCTGGAGTGCACAGAATCGCCAAGCGCTCGCTCGCCGCTGTTTCCCCGGTCACCTACAGCTCGGTTGTATCTCCAGTGGCCTACTCCTCCCCCGCATACGTTTCAGCGTACTCCCCATACGCCTACTCAGCCTACTCTGGCCCAGTTGTATCCTCTTACTCCGTCTACCCAAGGGCCCTCTCTGTCCACCCATGGTAAAAAATATCCGATTTTAACCGATAAAATTTGATCAACGAACATGTACAAAGTTCACTGCCAATAAAATGTTTGAAACAATTTTTATTGTTTTGTTTTGTTTTATTTTACACCTATTATTTAAATAGTATGCAAGTATGCCCATGCCTATCACTTTTTTATTTTCTTATATTATGAAATAAAGTATGTATTATCATTTTGAGGTTAATTATTTCATGTTGACAATACTGTGACATAACAATAGCCAATTAGTCATATACATCCCAATTTTTTTCTTATTTAGTAATATTATTTGAAGTAATAATTACCATGTATTATATCTAAAACTCATAATGTATTTTTATAAAAATATCAAATATCGCAGAATGTAAACTTTATTAAATTATTACTATCTAGTATAATCTAATATTTAATGCAGTTTTGAAATATTTAGATACATTAAATGATAATTCTTTTTTAATTAGTATTTTAATTTTATACTTTAATTAACATCAATTTACATAGTTTTATAATTACCTCAAAATATGTATCTTATTAAAGTTTATTATTAAAGTTCTTGTATATTAGTGTATTTTATACCTACTTAATTCATTTTTGTCTATCTTGTTTATACTTATATTTAATTCAAATTCCAGAGAAACAAATTTAACTAAGCTATGATTTTCTTAAGGCTACAGTAGGAACGAAAAAAAATTGCATAGTTTTATTTATTTGTTTAATAAAATTCGATAAATTGTGTAAAATCAAACAGATGAAAAGTAACTTAGCGAAAAGTTCACTACATAATCCGTCCTAATAATGTCCTACATGAGGGTGGAACGACCCGTAAGCGCCTGCGCCATAATGTCCGAATGGTTTATGCAGTATGGGAGCAGCTAAGACCGGAGCAACAACTTCCTTCACAATAGGCACAATCGATGAAATAATTGCTGGGGCCGAATGCACATCCACTCGTTCTTGATGGGAAACCGCCAATGGAGCCAAGCCTGTTAAGTGCGTAGCTACTGGGGCTAAATGGCCAACATGCGCCAATGGTTCAACGAAATGCGGTGATCTCTTCAGTATGTGGTGGCCAAGGGGCTTAGCGAATCCGTGACCAAATCCATGGCCAAGGCCGTGTCCTCCATAGCCGTACGCATGGTTAAGGTAAGGCACTGGTATCGGTGCGGCAACGGTGTGCAATGGCGCCACTGGTATAGCATAACCATGACAGAAGGCTAGAAATGCACAGAAACACAATAAGCGGAACATTTTCTGACTTTGCTTATGGCCTTTAAGTTTGGTTACTTATTGGTACTGCTTGTCTTGACTAACGCTCCTTGTGACATGACCCTTCCTCTTATACTACTAATTCTGATTCACGGTGACAGGATTGAAGTTCCTAATAATAGATTGGTCACGCTATTGAGCATGGTTAACAAAAACTCGGAATTAACTCGATTGTTAGGTAACTGGAAATAGGCATGATTAGTTTCAGTGTCTATATACTTTAAGATTCCTTTTTAATGTGAATAATTTTATGAAATTTACCGAGCTAACTCATAAAAAACCAAAAGTGGGAAAAGGAAGAGTCTGAATAAGTGTGTAAACACACCAATTAATTACAACATTATTAACTTAAAATATACCTAACGTGAAATTAGTTTTAATTAATTAGACATAACCAACGTTTATAACTAGTGATTTTACAATTACTTAGTTCATTACATATTCCAATACGTATTTAGAAATGTATATCAAAAATTTTCATATTAAACTTCCCATGATTTCAATACTTATCTTAGGTTCCATTATTGCCCATGGTACATTATTAGATATTTTATATGATACATTTATCCTCAAAGCATAGTATATAAACACAGAAAGCAAAGGTTTCATTCATAAAGAAGCGTGCATCTTAATCAGGTCAATGCCCCTTTAGACTACAGGCCCGTGTTGAAAAAATTATGGGTCATTTGACCCACCAGGTGACCTATCTAGAACGATATAAGAGCATAAAATAATAAGATTCAGCACTATGACGTCACTTGTAAGCTGTCCACCTGAGTGCAGATGAGAATTCGAAGGTTCAGGTAGAGATTTTCTCCCCTTGTCTCCATGATTTTTGTACGGCGTTGCGGAATAATTGATTAAAAGTAGTATAGAAATAGTATGACACAGATGCCGTACAAAATCAAATGACCAAATTTACCCCGGCAACTGTCGAAAAATAAAAATAAATTCCGACTTTGTGGACCACCATTTTTGTACGGCATCTGTGTCATACTATTTCTATACTGCTTTTAAGCCATTATTCCGCAACGCCGTACAAAAATCAGTGAGACAAGGGGAGAAAATCTCTACCTGAACTTTCGAATTCTCATCTGCACTCAGGTGGACAGCTTACGAGTGACGTCATAGTGCTGAATCTTATTATTTTATGCTCTTATATCATTCTAGATAGGTCAGGTGGTGGGTCAAATGACCCATAATTTTTTCAACATGGGCCTGTAGTCTACTTGTGATGCAACAACCTGTCATCATCGACCGAGAACTTGAATCGCGTCTGCGCAATCAACTTACATCTACCGTTATGCGCTTATAAAACTACGACCTTACATGTCATAACTATTACTCTCGATATCGACTTTGAAATGTTTTTACTAACAGTTTTTTGTTTGGTGTTATGTAATGTGCAATGTCAGTTAGTTCCTCTTATATTGTCTGCGCCTAGTGCCGTGTCTCATCAATCGCGAATCGATATAAAACAATCAGCAGTCACGCCTATTATTTATAGTCCATCGGGTACACTACTGGCAAGTCACATTAAGGAGGAAAAACCACAAATTGTGAGGACAACAAATATAGTTACTGATGCAGTATTGATGCCTATTGCCATGACTTTATTTCATAATCTTCCTTTGGCCAGAGCTTTGGAGCATCCAATTTCTATACATACAATACAAGACGAAGCGAATGCAGATGACAATACAATTAAAACTATCCATTCATCATTCAACTCGAGATAGAATACATAAAAAACAGACACTTCTTTCTAGTCTACCTAGAAGCAGGTCTATGAAGCTTAATTGCATTTTAACATTGTTTGACAAAAATATGTATTCAAAATATATAAATTTGTTTTAATTAAGAGGTTATACTCATACTAATATTATGAAATTAATCATAGGAAAAATAAATATGTAGATTCATGTTAATAATAGGAAAGAAATAATAAAAATTATATTAAGGTCTATTTGTTTTATTTACAAATCATGTATTTATTTTTATTTATTTTATTTATTTGATTTGCCAACAGATGTACATCTTATATTTATAACATATTTTGAGTATGTGACATAATTAGCATGCATAGCAAGATGTAGATCCAATTACAGGCAAATACAACATGCGTTTTTGAGTTGTATCAAATTATAGCTTCTAATCGTAGTGTAAATTCTAATCAGAAAACATTATTCTTATCAGTATAATTTTTATGTAAAACGTTTTTATATGCAAACAAACTAAGGAAGTTGATGTCAACTTTTGTACTATTAAATAATCTATTATGTTCCCGACAAACTCTAGCAATGACGCTGTTGAAGCCTAAATTGGTTCTATATCTTTTGACAAAAAATACATCGGTTTTCCTAGAGTATCTCCTCGGAACAGCTATATTAATTTTTAATAGAAGATTAGGACAAATGTACGAATTAGTAACAATTTTGTATAACAACATTTGATCTGCCATCCATCTCCGATGTTTAAGACTTTCCATTTTAAAAAAGTTTAATCTAAGGTCGTATGATTTTAAAGATTTAAGTTTTTGTTGATGAACAGTAAGTAGATAAAGAAATTTTTTCTGGACAGA
The DNA here is from genome assembly GCF_061535395.1 of Colias eurytheme. Classification (NCBI taxonomy): domain Eukaryota; kingdom Metazoa; phylum Arthropoda; class Insecta; order Lepidoptera; family Pieridae; genus Colias; species Colias eurytheme. The sequence continues at coordinate 5,685,688 of NC_142991.1, forward strand.
CTCAAGTCTCTTTATATGACATCGATAAGATGGATTCCAGACTGGTGAACAATATTCCAAGAGAGATCTTACTAATGAACAGTATACAATTTTTAAGGGTAAAACACTTTTAAACATTTTGCAATTCCTCCATATAAATCCAAGAAGTTTTAGAGATTTCGTAACTATATTATTAATATGATGAATAAAACCTAGTTTTTTATCGAATGTTACTCCTAAGTCTCGCACCTGGGGTATCTCCTCAAGGATGGTATTATTTAAGGAATACGAAGATGAGTGTGGCTGCAACTTTTTGGAAAATTTTATAAATTTGCATTTATTAATATTTAACGGTAGCTTGTTAGAAACTGTCCATACTGAAATTCTATTTAGATCGTCTTGAAGAAATTTAGCATCCTCTGAATTATTTATATTTTTGAATATTTTAAGGTCATCCGCGAAAAGTATAAATTTTGAGTAATTAATTTCATAGGACAAATCGTTAATAAAAATTAAAAACAAAATAGTACATATACACTGTTTAAAAACGGATATTTTAAATTTAACTGAGAAAAATAATCGGTGCAGCGTTTAATGTTGTACTGGGTGGGGAACTAAGGGAGAAAGGGTTTGGAATGGATTACTTCTTAATAAACTGAGTATAGGCAATGGGAGCATGAGAAATTACTGAAGCAGGGTACCCGAAAGATGTCGCCAACGGAGCAGCAGCAGTGTATGTGGTCACAAAAGGCCCACGAGACACGTAAGTTGTTGGAGCGAAGTAAGCCAAAGGTGCGGACCGTTTCTTGATTAAATGCGCTGTACTATAGATGGGTGACGCGTGGAACAAAGGTGTAGCGTAAGAGTGGTAGGTCGTGGTGATGGGCGCTACACCATAAGCCAAAGGAGCCCGAGCCACAAAAGCTCTTGGTGCTACGTATGTGCTCAGAGCCAAAGGTGCTGACCGCTTCTTGATATAATGAGCGTACGTTGGGATCGCGGAGTAGGTAAATACTGAAGAGACGAGAGGAGACGGATGGATGACACTGCTGGCCTGTCTCGAGATGGTTGTAGTCGCTGGCGATACAAGTGTAGAGTGGTAAGCGAAGGGTACGCGGGCAATTAAGCCTGGCGAAGCCACCGCCGCGGCGAAAAGAGCTGACAACACCACCAATTTGAACATCTTGGTCTGTGTTGTTCTGTCGAGAAACTGATACCGAACAATTCTGAACATCGTATTTATTGAAAGTGATCTCAAAAATTAAGGGCGGTATTGCATTGTAAACCGGTGCAAGAAGGTCGTCAGGGAAGTTGATATTTACACTTAACAAGGCCATCGAGAAGCTCAAACAGGCCAGTCCATCACCGTCAACTTGAAATAAAGATCAAAAAATAAAAGCAATGTCAATGGAACACTTTCATCCCTTATCGCAACAGTTCTTTGAATTAAAACCAACATTTCCCAATAAAGTTAAATATATCATCTTATATATCATATTCAAAGTAAAGGATCTATAAAATATAAACTTTAATTAAAAATTGTAGGACTTATTAAATACTAGCGGTCCGCCCCGGCTTCGCCCGTGGAACATATTTACGTTTTATCTACATAAGAACCATCCTCGTACTTCAAGGATTCAAGAATTATCGAAATCGGTTCAGCCGTTCACACGTGATGCCGTGACAACGCGAAACGGGTGCAGACCCGCCGCCTTTTTATAGCTCCCGCCGCGCAGCGTGTCGAACGCGGCAACTGATACACAAAAATAATCCTTATGGCATGATTCTGTATTCACGCGCGATGACTTATAGCGTATTTCATGTATAACTTTGGTGTTTCTACACCGATTTACATGATTCTTTTACTATAACCTGCCCAGGAGTATGAAGAATAATTGTGCCAAATTTGGTTAAAATCCGTCGTGTAGTTTCTGTTTCTATAGCGAATATACAGACAGACAGACAGACAGACAGACAGACAGACAGACAAAAATTTTACTGATTGCATTTTTGGCATCAGTAGCGATCCCTTATCACCCCTTCATAGTTTTTTTTTAAATATATTTCATGTACAGAATTGGCCTCTCTACAGATTTATTATAAGTATAGATTGATTAGTTAATAACAAAAAAGATATTTTTTAATATTCTAAGAGCAAAAAAGGAGAAAATCTTCTAGAGACTCAATGTTACAAATTTTACATAAGTATTGTATTTATTTTTTAACCCTTAATAATAAAATGTTTTGAATCGGAGATAGCAAGAACCTTACTTTTACGCACTCCAATTGCTAATTGCTAAATATAAGTCACCAACCACTCAATAATGTAAGAAATGAAACTACTATAATCAAGCTCTTTTTGGACACGATTGAGTCTATAATGTAATATTCGACGAAGTTCCGAACATAATATTGTTCACTTTTTATGAGTCAAATAAGTTTTGTGTTCGTAAATTGAGCGTGGTTTTGCGATCAAACATATACATGTACATATATGTATTAGGGATTATAATGTTTTTGATGTATCTTTTTACTATAGTAAAATAAATCAAGATCGATAGTAAATGAAGATACGTTTTGATCTTACCCACGATAAATTCTTTAACAATTCTTTAACGGCAATATTATGTAATATGTCTAAAGCGCGTCACACACGGTGAAGATACTATAATATTTTATCTTAAGATACTGTTATATTTTATATTACAGTATCTTAAGGTATCCGGTATCAGCGTTCTGACCATCATTTTTCTTTTTTTCATTGCGTACTAAGACCCCTGTAGAACCGCCATCCTGTTTACAAATGACCCACAAAATTTCGGGTGATTAGAAAAATGATTTTAACAATAGTTAGGGAAATTTCGATTGACAGAAAAATTACGATAAGTCAGGCAAAATTTCTATAAGAAAGGAAAATTTCCATAAGTAAGGAAAATTACGATAAGTCGGGAAAATTTCTATAAGAAAGGAAAATTTCCATAAGTAAGGAAAATTTATATACGTCAGGAAAAATTCTATAAGCCAGGAAAATTTGTATACGTCAGGAAAATTTTTATAAGTCAGGAAAAATTATATACGCCAGGAAAATTTTTATACGTGAGGAACATTTCTCTTTGTGGGGAAAATTTTGATAAGTCAATAAAAAATAATATGTATTACAAAACGTATTTAAGGCGATCGAAACGATTCTACTATAAATTTATATTTAAACATGGTATGCATAATAAATAACCTTATATTTCGTGTTTCTCAGAAATAATTCAGAAGAGAACTTAATACAACTGTTCCGTGAGTTGGGAGAGGATACGGAAGATTGCTCTAAACAGTTGTTAGGCGATAGTGAAGGTAATATTATTATTTATTTAATGAAGTATTTAATTTGATAGATAAATTAAAAAATTTAATCAGAGAGATAATGTTAAAAGCAGTTTTAATCCTACTTATATTATAAATGCGAAATTTTGTGAGGATGTGTGTGTATGTGTGTGTGTGTGTGTGTGTGTGTGTGTGTGTGTGTTTGTTACTCTTTCACCGAAATACTACTGAACCGATTACAATGAAATTTAGCACACATATAGAAGGTAACTTTGATTAACACATAGGGCGCGCGGGCGAAGCCGCGGGCGGAAATCTAGTAATATCATAAAATTTAATAGAACGAACGAATTTGTAACGAACGGGAATGTCTTGTCATAATATTAGGTTAGTAAGTTTAATTTTATTTTCAACTAGCAGTCCGCCCCGGCTTCGCCCGTGGTACATATTTACGTTTTCTCTACGTAAGAACCATCCTCGTACTTCAAGGAATATAATAAAAAAAGAATTAACGAAATCGGTTCAGCCGTTCTCAAGTTATGCGCTTACCAACACATTTTGGGATTCATTTTTATATTATAGAAGATAATATCAAATTTCAATGTATTTGTTATAAATTTAAGATTATTTTATACTGTATAATCCATAGAGCCCCGAACGGCCCGATCGGTCCACGACACAATAGATTTTCTATTGTGTCTGTGATTCCGGGGCCTGAATTAATAATTATTTGTTAGTGTTTAATTAGACTTCCTTAGTTACTATTTTTCTATTATTTATGTGATGATTATCTTAATTGGTGAATTATTGTCTTCAAGAAGAAAATATTTATATGAAATACTATATCGAAATGCAACCTCAACCCGATTATAACATTTTATCAATATGTTTATGTCGTGGCCATATCGTAAATTTGCTCATTTCATGATATGACTGGCCATTTCATGAAATGGTCGCATTTCGTGAAATGGCCAATTTAGTTTGGCCACATCATGATGTGGCTTGAGCAGATCAATGATAAGAAATCGTTTCACGATATGGCCAACTAAACGCGCGGTTTTTTCATGAAATGATCAAAATTATTTGATCATATCGTAAAATAGTTACATTAATCATTGGTAGAGGCGCTGCAAGCTCTGTGTTTATGTGATAAGATGGCGGCCGCTGGCAAAAATTTAATTATTCGCAGTTAAAAACTTCATAATTCGTTTAATAACAATATGAAGAAAGTCATAGCAAAGAATTTACGACGGTTCGAGTACTATGGAAAATGTGGATATCTTATATGTATTGAAGAAAAAATGCGTCTTAAATAAAATAATTTAAGACGCATTTTTTCTTTTAGGATATATATTTATATATCCTACTATAGTATTATAATTGTTTGTTTTTTAAAAAGCGATCCGCTTCTGGCACTCGCCGGCCGCTGCCACGGCACGCTCGCTTTGCTCGCTCGGCTCGTGCGTTGTTTATCAAAGTCTAACCTAACCTAACCTAACTGTTTTTTTATTGCAAAAACGATTCGCTTATAGAATTCGCCGACCGCTGCCGCGGCACTAACTTAAATGACAATAAACAAGTTTTTAGAATATTCTGAATTTTTTTAATATTTTATGGACTCTTTATATTTTATACGATCTGGCCAAATGTGGATGGCCAAATCGTGAAACGTTGACGATTTAACGATCTGATCAAACTATGTTGGCCATTTCATGAAATGCGACCATTTCGTGAAATGATCGATCATATCATGAAATGAGCAAATCTACGATATGGCCACGACATATACACGTGCACCAGAGCTCACGCTCGCTGAAAAATGTTCGAAACGTCGAAAAATGACTTTAATTTCTAAATTTATTATACTGTTATTGGAGGTAACACGTTAGAGGTACTTCGTTCGTTAAATCGTTCTATTACCTGTGTTATCATCAGATCCTCAATTTTGAAATAAACGGTATAGGTATGTATTAAATATGAAATACAATGGTAGATAAAGATCACATAAACGAAGAGTATGAATAAGTGTGAACTTTTATTTATACAGATTAATTTTGTACACTACATTTTACAAATCCGTTAGAATTACCGTTGAAGCGGGCTTGAAAGTTAGATTAGTTGGATATCCTGCCCGGTAGCATGTTCCAAAATCCAAATACTTTGTACCTATGTTCGTACCTAATTCGTATTCGTAATATTATGTTTATATTATACTAGCTTTCCGCCTGCGGCTTCGCCCGCGTTTTCAAAGAAAAACCCGCATAGTTCCCGTTCCCGTGGGATTTCCGGGATAAAACCTAGCCTATGTTACTCGTGGATAATGTAGCTTTCGAATGGTGAAAGAATTTTTAAAATCGGTCCAGTAGTTTATGAGCCTATTCATTACAATCAAACAAACAAACAAAGTTTTCCTCTTTATAATATTAGTGTAGACTAGCTGCTCCGCGCGGTTTCACTCCCGTGGCTCCACTCCTATTGGTCGAAGCGTGATGATATATAGCCTATAGCCTTCCTCGATAAATGAGCTATCTAATACCGAAAGAATTTTTCAAATCGGACCAGTAGTTCCCGAGATTAGCACAAAACAAACAAACTCTTAGGACTCTAAACTCTAGGAGAATAAATTATATAAATAACTATATCAATAAATGCAGATAGCATTATTCATAATTACAATATTTAAAAAATATGCAAAAATGTAACATGTTTTATCCGTTTATAAACATAATTTAAAATAAGAAAAACTAATAAAGCCTTATAAATAAATAAGTTGCAACTGGAACAATGCTTACTTATTAAGAATTGATATTGCCTTATGGTAAATCAGGAACTGTACATTTATGTTTTATGAAATATGACAGATAGTTAATTATAACTAAAAAAAAGTATGTGTGTTTGCCTTTATTTGTAATATAATATGACCTATAAATATTACAAAAAAATAATGAATATGGCATAAATAGATATAATATATTATCTGGGTACATTTATAAGGCAAATTCAGGTAGAGTTGAATTTGATATTTTGATTGTATCTCATTCAAATGCTTTATAAATATAATTTTTTAAAGAATAGAAAAGTAGAGGTGCTGACGACGCGTTGAGCGAATAGATTACTAAGTGAGCGACTAAATTACGCTCATCTAGAGCGACTAAAAACACTAGAATAAATTGTTCAAATAGTTATTTGATAAAACTTTAAAAAACAAATTGAACTGATAGTATCTACCTACTCTGTCCATTATAGTATTTTTCAAAGTGATTTTTCTATTCGAAATACCTCGATTAAGATAAAATGCCACTCAGTATAAATAAATCATATGTCAAATAATGAAAATAATACAAGACGTAATTTTGTCACTCAAACGATTAATATTAGTTCGCTCAAATATTATGAAGCTGCTCATTTTGTATTTTATGTAACGCAAATAAATGTTTGTTAGTTGCTGATCTATTAATTTTTCATCGCTCGCAGTCAGTCGCTCACTTAGTAATTCTGTTACCCCAATTAATTATTTTTGATAACTAAAACTTTAATTTACAGTTACTCGTTTAAATACTACCCCTTTATAAATGACACTCGAACTCTGCTCGTTAGATCTGGATGTTTCAATGCCACCACAATTTTCTAGTAAAAAACCATTCATCGAAATTATTATACTCTGAAAATTCATATAGAGACCCTATATGAATTTTCATGGTGTCCATATCACCATGATATTATATTGAAGAATAACCATGCCTATAGGTACCGTAATAGTCAACGACCGAAAAAGTGCATTTAATAAAGTTATTGAACATATGTTTACAAGGTCTCATATAGGTACTATCCAGTCTGGAAGAGCAGTGAGCTAACAAAGAATAACAATGGATATAATAGCTTGGGTTCGGATCGCACACACAATACACGTAAAAGTATAAAATCGAGACACGTGCAGTGCTATTAGCTAATATTTAGGTCGCTGAAGATTCATGTACGAGTGCGAGTGACGCAGATCTGCCAAGCACTTGAATAATTCATTAAGGTATTAAACGTGTTGCCCTAATAAGAATATAAATTAGATTATGAAAATATTGGACTCATGAATATAATGGACTTTTATGTAAAATTGCCCGTGATGTCATTTAAATAATGTCTACAATGCAAATGATTTCAAAATATATTGTTCTTCATATTTAAAGTCTTTATGAAAACTACATTGAATCACATAAACGACCAAAATATGAAACTTTATTCATAAAGCGCAACAAAAAAATGCACTTGCACTGATACATAAACAATCTTTCGTATTGAGACAAAAGTAGTCCTTTCATGGCCAACGATGTGTTCCGGAGACGCCTATCTAGTTAATATTATGATGCAAGTATAAAAGACGATTGCAGTTCTCTGACAGCATCAGTGTGATCACAGAAAGCAACACAGACCAACCTTGCAAAATGATGAAGCTGGTGGTGTTGTCTTGCGTGTTGGCGGCGGCCTCCGCTACAAACTTGTTGGCTGGCTATGTAGCGCCATGGGCTTATGCCACCCCCTTAATCCAACCATACAACTACCGGGGACCTTTGTCTCTCGCTCCAGGACAGCCCGCTAACATCTTGGGTGCTGACGGACGGCCTTTGGATACACTTGACGTCAACTTGGATCGGTCTGCTCATCTTACTGCTAAAGCTCTTGATAACGGCATCCACCTTTTGAAGAAGCGTTCCATTGTCGCTGCTCCCATCGCCGCCGCCTATGCTGCACCTTTCGCGTACGCTGGGCCTTTTGCCTTCGCTGCGCCTCTCATCCAGCCTTCCAACTACCGTGGACCTCTGTCACTCGCTCCCGGCCAGCCCGCTAACATCTTGGCCGCCGACGGCAGGCCTCTCGACACCTTGGACGTGAACTTGGACCGCGCTGCCCACTACACTGCTAAGGCTTTTAATGGTGCACATATCCTGAAGAAGCGGTCGGCTATCCTCGCCCCTGTAGCTCCCGTCGTCAGCCCAGTCGCCGTCGCTCGGGCCCCACTGATCGCCTCCACCTTCGGTTACACCGCACCAGTCGCCCCGATCAACCAGCTCACTTACGCAACGCATTTTGCCTATACACTATAAATTCGACGACTCAACCCGACTGACACTTGACGCACACATGTAAATACTGAAAATACATAATTTAAAAAAAATATGTGAATTCTTTCATTATGATTGTATGAATCTTGTTACATATTGAGCATTTATACGAAAATACTAAGCTGTGTCTTTACCTAAATAGTAATTGTGATTGATCTAGTTACCTTTTAATAAGATGATAATATATCAAATAGTTACTTAAATGATATTATGTATGGCTAGCTTCATAGGGGTCATTATTAAGTAATGAATTAATTCATTTTAGAAGTTTTATGTATTTACTCGCTTACATTTCAATTACATTAATAATATTTCAGAAATCAAATTAACAAGTAGAGCTATGAGTATTTCGATTTATTTTTAGCGAAAATGCGTTTGTCAAATCCTGTTAAAAGAACATTAATATTTAATACTTATATAACCTTTATAAGAATTATCTACGTATCAATAATTTACACGTTGAAAAACGCATAATAACGAGGAAAGAGTGATGAAAATCGCTATTTTCAAGATCATCATCATCAAAAGACGATTACAACAAAAATTATTTTATTTTTTTGATAAAAAAGGAATGTATTCGTTTTACAAGTATTCTACTACAACCACAAAAATCTATACATTATTCAAATATTTTTTAACGTATACCTAAATAATAACGATAACCTATATAGATTAACGATAACCTATACTACCACACTTTCTAATGAAAGTGACCCCTTTTGATCATCATACATAGTTATCAACATGACAAACTCTTTTTGTAGAGTCAGATTTTAACTTTTCCTGTACAAAGCACATGTAGATCTCCTCACTTCAGTCTTCACCTATATTACCAAAGACTGTTTTTTTTTCAATTGACTTCAAAACAGAAGAATTCTTAATTCGACTGTATTTCTTTTTTGGGTTTCTTACCTCAAAACTTTTTTATTTGAAAGGTAGTAATGTAGTCCCGTCTAAATTTGGTCTAGTTGTGACAATTTTTAGTTTAGTTAGGCGGTTTACATTTTTGTTAAAAGTAATTATGTATATGATAATACTGCTGTATTGTCATATATACATAATTATTATTATACACAATATTGTGCGTTTCACGAGAGAGTTCCCCTGCCGTTATGTTGGCATACCTGACTGTCAAAAACGTCAAAGAGCTAAGAAGCGTTACAGAGTTGTCGAGGTTTTCCGAAATTTATAAATGTTTTAGAGATTGGCATCATGCCGCATACGCTTAGAAGTGGTGAAAGAGAAATGGCTCTGTAACTCTTCTAAGCTCTTTGACGTTTTTGACAGTCAGGTATGCCAACATAACGGCAGGGGAACTCTCTCGTGAAACGCACTATACAAAAATAATAATCACTGATATGACAAGTCTGAATGTCTCAATACTCATTAATCTCATTTAATTACAACAAGTATAAAGATTGATGTCATCATTCATTCATTGATGGATAAATATTATTGGATAAATAATATATCAATTTAAAATTATAATTATTTAAAATTATATATCAATTTAAATATATATATATAGTATGTATATCAATTTAAAATTTAAATATACGTTTTAAAATAAAGTTAATGATCAGCCCTTTGTGCCGCAGTTTTAACCCTTAGTGTAGTATTAGTAAGCGTTAGCTACTATTAAGTATTCTGTGCTTTAGCTTTATGCACTCCATTCAGACTGAAATTGCAGCTTTTATAACTATCACTTTTATGATAATAAGTAATCGATTTTGACCTACTATAAATGGAAACATTGAACGTGTATATTATATTGATATTTGAAGTGAGAATATAATAATTTGATGAATTTGTCTTATAATAAAACCGGCCAAGTGCGAGTCGGGCTCGCGCACAAAGGGTTCCGTAGCAGCAAATATAATAAATTACAGTTAAATCAACCTATCTCAAAAACTATAAGAGATACTTTGATCAAACCAAAAATCGTTGAAAGAGTTAATTAGCATGCATCACCTCTATTTTTTTTAGAATTTTATACCCCGTAGTTATAAAAATAGAGGGGGGGGGACATACTTTTTACGACTTTGAGAGCTGATATCTCAAAAACCGTTCACTTTAAGAAAAATGTTTTTTAGAAAACTTTATATCATTTTAAAAGACCTTTCCATTGATACCCCACACGGGTATGTACATCGAAAAAAAAAATTTCATCCCTCAGTTACATGTATGGGGGGCCCCACCCCCAATTCTTTTTTTTACTATTTAGTGTCATATTTTTGTAGCGGTTCATACAACACATATTCCCATCAAATTTCATCACTGTAGTACTTATAGTTTCCGAGTAAATCGGCTGTGACAGACGGACAGACGGACAGACGGACAGACGGACATGACGAAACTATAAGGGTTCCGTTTTTGCCATTTTGGCTACGGAACCCTAAAAACGTGTTTGTAAGTTTGTGAAATTGTATTTATATTTTACAAATAAATGCATATTGCATACGCGTAGATACCCGGATGAATTTAAGTAATATATTTCGTGCCCGACATGTCCTAGAGCCAAAAAACTTTGACGACATGTGACATTAACCAACCCGCTCTGGCCAGCATGATGGATTACGACCTAAAAAATTAAAGGCAGCTGTGTCTCTGCTAAAGGAATACAATAGGTTGATGATAATAATGGTAAATCAAGTATTTCTGACGATAATTTAATACCTATCTTCGTACTGGGTTAAATTACAAATATCGTGTCTATTGACACAAATAACGTTTTCCAAGATCGCCTTCAACCAAGTATCGGAATTCTTAAAAACTTGATTAAAAAAAATATAATCTTGCAATTTTTTACATAATGATATAGATTCTATGATCAGTTTTTAATAGTTTTTCGTTTCTTATAATTCGTCTTGCTTACTTCTACGTTACTTTGACACAGTTCTAGATTGCTAAGTATGTATAATTTTGTAAAGCTTGAGATGCGACAAAATAATCACTCACATTTTGTTTCTTGTTAAGTGGTGAGTTAGTGGGTCTCCTAAATTGTTTTAGATCATATTAATGAATGAATGAATAGTTTTTATTGTACTTATATACATTTTATAGGTTGTTACCTGGTTGAGAACTAATTACCAAGGAACCAGAGATGTATAATGAGCTGTTTTATCACTCAATTCCTTTTAGCAAACCCAACATGTATTAGCAGTTTTGAAATGTTAAACTATGTAAAGTAAAATGCTAAGAAAAAATATAAATTAATCAGAAATATTAATTAAAAAAGCTTAACATAATTTCGAAACATATAAGTACCTACCTATATATATTGTTTAGAACATGTTCCCAGCGGAGCCATATTATAGTTTATAATAAGTGTAGTAATATTACACAAATAAGTTAGGTATGTGACAAGGGTTGAAATGAAAAGAAAGTGAAAGTAAAATATATGTGTATTTTGCAAAAATACGCCTGCCAAGTAACTGAACTTTATTTTCTTATCAAAAGTAATTCGTTCATGGTCAACAATGTGTTCCGGCGACGCCCGTCGAATTATTAGTGCCTCAATAGTGTAAGTATAAAAGTGAATAGCAGCTTCTCAAATGCATCAGTGTGAGCACAGAAAGCAACACAGACCAACCTTACAAAATGATGAAGCTGGTGGTGTTGTCTTGCGTGTTGGCGGCGGCCTCCGCCACAAACTTGTTGGCTGGCTATGTAGCACCATGGGCTTATGCCACTCCCTTAATTCAACCATACAACTACCGGGGACCACTGTCTCTTGCTCCGGGACAGCCCGCTAACATTTTGGGCGCTGATGGGCGGCCTTTGGATACTCTTGACGTCAACTTGGACCGGTCAGCTCATCTTACTGCCAAAGCTCTAGAAAACGGATTCCACGTTTTGAAGAAACGGTCTGTCTACGCGGCTCCTCTGCTCGCCGCCTATGCCGCCCCCCTTGCCTACTCCGCACATTTTGCTTACTCGGCGCCTCTCATCCAGCCTTCCAACTACCGTGGACCTCTGTCACTCGCTCCCGGCCAGCCCGCTAACATCTTGGCCGCTGACGGCAGGCCTCTCGACACCTTGGACGTGAACTTGGACCGCGCTGCCCATTACACTGCTAAGGCTCTGAACGGTGCTCATATCCTCAAGAAACGGTCGGCCTTCCTCGCCCCTGTAGCTCCCGTCGTCAGCCACTACTCCGTCGCCCGGACTCCAGTGATCGCCTCTACATACACCTACAGCACGCCCATTGCCCGGATAAACCACCTTTCATACGCTTCTCCTGTTGTCCGGTATTATTAAGTAATAACTAAAAGCGCTTACAGCGACTTACAGCCCAAACTACACAGATCATGAAAGCCGTGTACTATAAATCAACGACCCATTATTAATTAATAAGATGATGTAAATAAAATTGAAAATATATATTTGAAAAAATAACAGAATTGTTATTGATTCTTTGAACCAATCCCACCAAACAATTTTAAAATATCTAGTACAAACGTATTTATTTGTTAAGTTTAGTGGTAAAGAAAGCTTACGAAGTGAATGCCATCAATGGATTTCGTGTTTTGCACTTTTCCACCGATTTAAACTGCGTATTAAATAAATTATTGTAGTTTATGTTTTCTTTAGACGGAGTTCAAACTAAAAAATCTTTTAATTTTGAATTTAAAACCAAGCTTTTAGGCGTGTTCTTCATTATCCGTAATCTATTTTGACACGCATAAGTTACTTTTTTTTTTCTAAAATCTGCTATTTAACAAGTTTTCCTAAATAGCGGAAAGTTGATGTATTTGAGCTACCTCTAATAATTTTTATTTTCATTAGCTTCTGTGCTTGTACGAGAAAATAAATAAATACTCACTGATAGCAAAACTGCAGTTACATATTTAGATTTCCTAATTTATTTTGTGCAAATTTTTCGGACTTCTTTGGCACGCAAAGCTAAAAATTAGGATTGTCTTTATTTCAGAAAAAATTATATTATGTATTTCTTTTAATCACATAACAAAAATTTGACATTAATAAAGTACGAACAAAAAAAACTCAGTTATTAAAGTTTAAGTAAGATTTGCACAGTTTTCGAGACTTACAAACAGTAGGACAACTATCGTTAGTATTTACCATCTTTGTTTCATCATAAAAATACTTCAAAAGAATCTAAACGAAGACCGGCGCGGCGTTAAGAATGTAATAAACAATTATGATTGAAAAAATGTATCCGAAGATATCCATTTCTCAGGCGATGTAATTTCATAACGTTTAAATTCAAAAACTGTTTTGCGAGGTACCAATGTTATTGGGTACATAAATATTGAAAATATTGAAAAAATAAAATGCGTCATAGAAATTAGAAATTTCAGACAAACTCAACTTTTTTTTAAGGGAAAGTTCTTTAGGCGCATTGAAAGTCAAATTTCAAGTTCGCCTCATGACAATACCGTCACGTCATGGAGTAGGTACACGATTTTGATATCTTTGAATCCTGCCAAAAAAGTAAAGTGACACGTGTGCTTGGCACATAATATGCTGTTTTTGTTTTCATATAAAATTTTACAAGTGTAAATACTAAAAAGTACTTTTTTTAACTACCTCAAAATATATATTAATTTAATTTGCTGCGTAATGATACATATGGTTGTAGCCACACATTCTTACAAACTTTCACGTTTTATAGAACTAGTGGTCCGATCCGGCTTCACCAGTGGTACATGTTTACGTTTTATCTCCATAAGAAAAATAATTAACGAAATCGGTTCAGCCCTTCTCGAGTTTTGCGCTTACCAACGCATTTTGTGATTCATTTTTTTATATTATATAGATTAGTGGGAGGTGGATCTTTTTGTGACTGAAAATTGTTGCAATTATATAGGTACGATATCAAATAATACGCAAAAAATAATGAGGGATTTTAACACAAATAAAACGAAAACCATACCTATTTATTAACAGTTTGCCCTTGTTTATGTAATTGAACGAGGTTAAATTATCATGTAATCACTAACAGGGCATGAATTAATTTTAATAAATTAAAAAATGATATTGTCAAGGTATCGTGGAACACATTACAATATGTAGAATGTAGGTTAAACTTCAAACAATAGTTTAAAACTAATTCAAAGACAAGATAAAAAGTAAAACAACTAAAACCCAACTACGACAAAAAACGACGCTGAAAAAGTATAAAACAAAAGTTAAATTGATGAACTAATAAAGAAGCTATGAACGAAAAGATGTGAATTATATGCAATCAGCCCATGAATACAGGTAAAGTCACAAGCAAATGGTAGTAATATATATATATTCAAAATGTGCAAGTAAAAAGCTTTCAAATGATACCAAACACGGCATATTTATCTTAACTTTATTTTTTTACTCTGTATGTTTTGTCCGCTAGAGGGCGCCACATTAGATTTTGTGAAACCCCATATAGCCTATAACCAGCGGACAATTAAGACGCTTCTAATGATATGTCATTTGTCGAATTCTGATAAGTAGTTTAGAAGTTACGAGGGAACAGATGAACATACATACATACATACATACATACATACATATATACATACATACATACATAGCCTGTCAAAATCATAACCCTCCTTTTGCTTTGCCGTAGTCGGGTAAAAAATACAACGAAAGGATGAGCAAAAGAAGTTGTGCGGGTCATCTGATATTCAACTTTTTCGTACAATAAAGTTAAAGCCCATAATCCACTTCTCTGACATAGAACGAGTTGTTTGATAACGTATTATAACGTCGTACTTTTTAGTACTCGGTTGGTACATTAAAGGTTTCCTCGTAACACAGTAGGTATTACAATTATTGTGCTCGTAATATATTCCTTTGCCGATGGAAGCAATGGATATACAAAATACGAAAGCAAATAAATTATATTGCTTTTTTAATGTTAGACTTAAGATAAAGGAACTATTAACGCCATTTTTTTTAAATTGTTGTAGTTACCAAGGAGCAATCACTGTTCTTATTATAATTAACTAGCTTTCCGCCCGCGGCTTCAAAGAAAAACCCGCATAATTGCCGTTACCGTGGGATTTCCGGGATAAAACCTATCCTCCAGGCTATTTTTACCAAACATTGGCTTGCAGCCCAAGTACCTTTTAAAAGGTTCACATGGTGCGGACCCGGAGGTGATGAAATCTAAAAAAAGTGCCTTATTATTTCCGTATGAGCGTGGGATTTTTTCTGCATGTAAATGTATGTCAGTGGAAGGTTTTGAGACACTAAATAACCCCAAATTCGTTATTCTTTATTTAGGCATATGGGCTTTAATGTATTACAAAACCCGATTTCGCAAAATTCGTATTTTTTAAATTATTGATTAGCGGTAGACAATATAGGGTTTATTTTATATTACAAAAAACAATGAACATAAATATTTGGATTAATACATGTCTTCCAAAATTTTAATGACCAAAAAGATATCTCACACTAACAATCTGAGAAAAAAATATCAATTTTTTAACAATATGATCATTATTTTCTGTACTTATTATTTTTAAAGGCTAGTTTATCACGTGTTTTAGGATTTCTATCAGAAGAAATCCACTTCCAACAGATGACAGAAGCAAAAATTAGCAAGTTTCTAAATTGGACCCAAAAACACTATATAATAGCAACCCATATACCTTTTAAAATCAGAATGATAGTAGGTAAATTGATATATTTCTATAGAAATTTTAAATAATTTCGCAAATAAGAGTTGGTTTTTAATAAAAAAATATTATTTTCAGATTCTTCAGAACTGGAAGAGTTTTCTTGGTTTTGGTTTATATGTTGTAATCCTCATCTCCAAATAGTTCATACTCTTCTATATCTGACTGATTTAATACTTCTAAAGCTTCTTCGATTTGCTCATCTCTCATTGGGTTACCTGAAAAGGATAGGTACTAAAATATTCTGTAACAGACTAAATAATTTACTTTATATTATGAAGGAGAAAACGGTCTAAATCATAAGTTTCAAAGGCAAATCAAATTGATTAGTGGTTTATTCCCTTATACCTTTTAAAATCCAATAATATGTTAACACTCTTATACCTTCTAAAAGGTATCCAGATTTTACGAGGTTATTTTACACGCATATTCTTTATTTTCGCGTAAATCTAAATGTAATTATAATATTTACTTATTTGTCAACAAGCAGAGTAAGATACTCTCAGTTAAAAACCTAAGATTGCATCAATAATCATGGATTGAACTTACCACGTCCTCTAGTCAGTCAAGATGGCCAGACTTTTCGCCGGAAATTACATATATTTTATTTTTCTATTGGCACTATTGCTTAACCATAGACAAAAACATACTTTCCAGTAGCCGGATAAAAAACAGTAATTAGATTTGGCGCGTAATTTAAAATGTTACGGCGTTTTCAAATCAGATACTGTCAGATACCTTTAAAAAGGTACCGTGGGCGTTTATGTCATAAAGTTGGATAACAGCTTGGGCCGGTACCACTATCGAGCTGCATGCCTTTTAATAGGTATCTGGGCGTTACGAGGATACGAAAGCAAATAAATTATATTGCTTTTTTAATGTTAGACTTAAGATAAAGGAACTATTAACGCCATTTTTTTTAAATTGTTGTAGTTACCAAGGAGCAATCACTGTTCTTATTATAATTAACTAGCTTTCCGCCCGCGGCTTCAAAGAAAAACCCGCATAATTGCCGTTACCGTGGGATTTCCGGGATAAAACCTATCCTATGTGCTAATCCAAGTTATCCTCTATATGTGTGCTTAATGTAATTGTAATCAGTTCAGTAGTATATTCGTGAAAGAGTAACAAACACACACATACACATCCTCACAAACTTTCGCATTTATAATATTAGTAGGAAGGAAAGGATAGGATAGACTATTGTTTTAACTTATTAAGTCTTGGAATAAGTAACTTTTTATATACATACTAGAGGTCCGCCCCGGCTTCGCCCGTGGTACATACTTCGCAATAAAAGGTAGCCTATGTCCTTTCTCGGGTATCAAAATATCTCCATACCAAATTTCATGCAAATTGGTTCAGTAGTTTAGGCGTGATTGAGTAACAGACAGACAGACAGAGTTACTTTCGCATTTATAATATTAGTAGGAAGGATAGGATAGGATAGACTATTGTTTTAACTTATTAAGTCTTGGAATAAGTAACTTTTTATATACATATAGATATATAGGTATACTTTTAGTTTCAAGTTACGATATTTTGAATAATTAAGTATCTATTACTTAAGATGATTAAATAAAAATCAGAATCACTACAGAAATAAATAAAATAGTAAAGAAATCTGTGCATATTTTGAAAAAAAAAACGCAAACCAAGTAACTGAACTTTGTTTACATACCAAAAGTAATAATGCGCTCATGGTCATCGATGTGTTCCGGTGACGCTCGTCGAATTAATTGTAGAGTTTAAGTATAAAAGTGAATAACAGCTTTTCGAATGCATCAGTGTAAGTACAGAAAGCAACACAGACCAACCTTACAAAATGATGAAGCTGGTGGTGTTGTCTTGCGTGTTGGCGGCGGCTTCCGCCACACACTTATTGCCTAGCTATGTAGCACCATGGGCTTATGCCACTCCCTTAATTCAACCATACAATTATCGGGGACCACTGTCTCTTGCTCCGGGACAGCCTGCTAACATTTTGGGCGCCGATGGGCGGCCTTTGGATACTCTTGACGTCAACTTCGACCGGTCAGCTCATCTTACTGCCAAAGCTCTAGAAAATGGATTCCACGTTTTGAAGAAACGGTCTGTCTACGCGGCTCCTCTGCTCGCCGCCTATGCCGCCCCCCTTGCCTACTCCGCACATTATGCTTACTCGGCGCCTCTCATCCAGCCTTCCAACTACCGTGGACCTCTGTCACTCGCTCCCGGCCAGCCCGCTAACATCTTGGCCGCTGACGGCAGGCCTCTAGACACCTTGGACGTGAACTTGGACCGCGCTGCCCATTACACTGCTAAGGCTCTGAACGGTGCTCATATCCTCAAGAAACGGTCGGCCTTCCTCGCCCCTGTAGCTCCCGTCGTCAGCCACTACACCATCGCCCGGACTCCAGTGATCGCCTCTACATACTCCTACAGCACACCCATTGCCCGGATAAACCACCTTTCATACGCTTCTCCTGTTTTCCGGTATTATTAAGTTATGATCAAATGCGCTCTAACGACTTAATAAAATTCTTGAAAATATAATTCCATGTATTTATTTACACCTGAATTTCTACACTTGGTTTCTGATAAAATCATTTAGTAATCGTGTTGTATTTTTTATGTATTTGCTTGTGTATTTCATTTTTTTGTGGTTTGATATTGTATGCTATGCGTTTTAGCCATGTTTTAAATGAATTTGATATAATTATTTTAATTTTTTCTTTATCAACCAAGGTCGATAATTTTTGAAACAAAAAAATCGCAGTAGGATGAAACCTACTAATAGAAAAGAAGGGAATATGACAAAAATAAACGGAAATATAAATTACGGTTGATCCGGGTTCCGGAAGTGGGGCGTTTAAGGTTTAAAAATGGTTAATCTCGTTTTCCGACAAAAGTAAAAGTCCTATGAAAAAGAATAAATAGCAAAGTTGTAGATAATAAGAAGATCTACAAGTTCTGTATTTACATTTTTTTTCACTTAACCTCAAAATTTAGGTGAAAAATTCAACCAAGTTTTTAATGTTTTTATTTTTACCATTTTAAAACACTTTTTTTTAGGAAATTTCGTGAAAACTTGTCTTATTATACCCTAATTGATTAAATTTATTTTTTCTTTATTTGATTTATTTTTTCGCCTTATCAAAAAAGAACCCTAATTTTCAACCGAAAATTCTCCCGGCAAAATATCAGCTTTTTACAAAAAGTCGGGGCTTTTGTTCGTTGATCTACTTTGTGGTGTAAAAAATTATATATATTACCATAGATGTTCTCAGAAAACGCATACAGACAGTGTGTTAGTGAGCTTTCACTAAATCTCTTTTTTATCAATGTTGTATGCGTCTGCTTTTATGGACAATTCAGAACAAGAAACTACATTAATGTAATTTACATAAAATTGTAGTGATTGAGTCATTATTGGTGTATCAAATAAAAAAAAAACATGAATATTTACCTATATTGTGAATGATTTCACATATTTCAATTTGCATCTTTTTCAACAAAGCTGTTTTTATGGGTCAAGAAGAGTTCTTACTACATTCTTATTCAATAACTTAAGTACATAAAGTTTAGGAGCAAAAATATTCATGTTAGTTAGCATAGCACTTAAACAATTAAATTTATTATTAGTAGCAGCTTATAAGTTAAAGAATTTAACTTGAGTATAATTCCCATTTATTACGACATAAAAGTGTTAACTTTATGTTACCTGTTAACTACATAGAAAAAGTATATCAAAATAATAATGTAAGGTATGACGAAATATATTTTTTAAATATCAAGTTAATTAAAACTGTTAATTATCTAGAATGTAAGCTTAGGTATATATTTGTAATTTTCTTTGATAAGATGATTGAATTTTTTCATATCTACTCAAAAAATATATACAGAATGATTACGGAATAATCGCCTGTGCACACTTAACGATTACATCCTGTATAGAGAAGAAAGAAGCGTTTGTACTTATTTCATAATAATGATGTTGTTGTCAAGAATAATCGTGTGTATTCGGTATTTGTGTTATAATCCCGCGGATAATCTTTGCATTCACACCCTGTATTGAGTATGATTATGATGACTTATGAGTAAGGATATAAAAATGAAGTAAAAAGTAGTAAAGAAAAATGCGTTAATTAATTCGGGTAACTCTCTTTATTCATTCCATATATTAATTTTGATAGCCTAATATTCATCGAATTTCGTTCACCAACCGTGACCCCAACGAGCGGCGTGTCCAACCCCCCAAGCTGCCGCGTGTCCGCCCCAAGGCGCGACGGCAAGAGGAGCGGCAGCAGCGACGGCCACGGGAGCGACAGCGGGCGCCACGAGGCGGGCGCCGGGCCAGCCGACGCGGGCAGCGTGGGTCCAAGCGACAGCGGGCGCGGCCAACACTGCAGAGCGCTTCTTCAGAACGTGCAATCCTCCATCGACAGCCCTCGCTGTGTAGTGAGCGGCGCGGTCCAAGTTCACGCTGAGGGTGTCAAGGGGCCTTCCGTCAGCGGCCAAGATGTTAGCGGGCTGACCGGGGGCGAGCGACAGTGGTCCTCTGTAGTTGTAAGCGCCGTGGCCGACCGCGGCGACCGCAGCTGGAGCTACCACTGCAGCGGGAGCCACTGCAGCCAAGGGAGCGGCTACTGGTCCTCCCCAGTGACCTCCCCATGGAGCTCCCCAACCGAGACCCAGGCCGAGGAGGCCGCTGGGCGACGCCGCCGCTAGGGCGAGAGTTACGGACAACACCACCAGCTTGAACATTGTGGTCTGTGTTGCTAACGGTTTTGAGATAAACTGTGCATGTTCCTAGTAAAGTTCACCTTATATACTAGTTCAAATTGTAGGCGGTATCCAGATACCTTTGTGACGTCAGATACTATGCAATAGGGCGTTGGTAAGGCATCATACTCGGAAAGAAAACACTACAAGGGTAGCGCAAGCGCCACGCGCTGTAGTAAGTGCCAGGCGGTTCTGTCTAATGTCAACTCTATTCCGCTAGAAATTAAATGTATCTGAAACTTAGCACACTTTTGTTGTTATTGATAAGATTGTTTGCGTGTTTGCCTTGGACTCCTTGATAAGGTCCGTTCACTTCAAAGATTAATATAATAAATAGTTACGCTAAAATTAAACACCCTAATCTAACTAAAGGAATCCTATTCCTTAGAAGTGGTTTGAGAAATAATATAAAAGTGTTAAAAATTAAATTAAATCACAAAACGTTTTAGGAACACCATTGGAGACTCCGAGTAAGCAATTATGATCAATAATGCTTAGTATATGTATATACCTCATACCTATATAATATACCTCTATAACATATTATAGTAGTTGCCAGATCCTTTATATAAGTACCCTACATAATTAATTTATAAAAAGAGATATGATCTATAAATTTTATATAACAAAATGCAAATGCAAATATTAAACAACAATGTTAACCCGCAGTAGAATACTATTACTATACCGCACGGCTTCAGGTCTAAGTTACTTATAGCGGCGTCTTCTCGCCTACAAAAATTTTCAGCATTCCGCCATAGCCCACAGTATACCTGTACGGTACTTACTGTGATATCAGGATTTACGAGCATCTAAGTTTTATTTTTATTAAATTTGCCAAGAATTCAAAGGTTTGAAGGATATAACATCCATGAAGTAACCCCTCTTAAGTCTTAACATTAGAGAGTTATCGAATTTAATCTAATTCCACACGTTTCCACCTTATAAAGATATTTTTATTTCATCATACTATAATAAAATAAGGAAATAATTTTTACTGACCATTCTTTCATTATTTATACGTATTTATTAATTAATTCATTTTTTAAGAATATATTTACACGTCTATTAGCACCCTTTACTGACATAATATGTGTAAAGGTGTGATTTACAGTAGAAAAACATGAACATTCAAAATAATCATATGTAATGAAATCATTCCATCTTATAAAAAATATTAATGACTGTCATGGAATTTCTAAGACATTCATCGTTTATATTACTTTACTTGCTAAAATATACTACTAAATGATAATACCTACTACTATGAATTAAACGTATACAAGAATAAAATATTAAATCAAATCTCAAAATAAACCATCGAATAATAGGTACATTTTTTTAAATCTTTGTTTATTTAGGGATTTATGTCCAAAAGGACGATGTCAATCTCATCGTACCTTGAACAAATACAATCTAATTTAAAATTTAAAGTTGAAGAGCATTCTAGCTGCATCAGAGTGTGATCGAGTAATGCATACAGTACAATTTTGTTCTTGTAATTTACATATTTTTTCATGCATCACTTTTCATATCAGAATAAACCAAGCAACCATTAAAAACTCTCTAATCTCAAACGCTATCCATATATAAATTTAATTGACTTGTGTGTACTTCGATCGTGAATTATGTTTTATTAATAACCAATCTATACATATAATAAAATCGTAGGAAAGTCAAAACTGTACATTGAATATTTTTTTAAAAGAATACATAATCCATGATCTATAATCGATATAGAAGCCAAAAATATAGTTTTTAGAATTTTTGTCTGTTTGTCTGTTTGTCTGTTTGTCTGTTTGTCTGTTTGTCTGTTTGTCTGTATGTTTGACCGAGCTAATCTCGAAAAGTACTGCATAGATTTACTTCAAATTTTGCATGAATATTCCTAAGAGGTCGGGTGAGGATAGTTTAAACATATTATCATGATATCACCTTCGGGGGAGGAGCTGTGAAACTTTATTTTTCTTACATATTCCGTGTACTACGACAGCGTACAATCTAAAGACTCATGTTTAAATGTTGGTTTTGAGTAAGCCATGCTATTATCTAGCTTTACAAAATAAAAACTATGTCATTTACGTAATTAGGGCAGAGAAACAGTTTAATGAATTTAGTAGTATAAAGACAAATCTGAAACAGCGCCATCTATGAGATTTCGTAAAAATCAAATCAATTTACATGTTAACACTACTGAAAATACTGTTGAAAATTAATAATTTAAATATAATCATGTTATTTATTTAACTCTTTAACCCATATCTTCCCTTCCCTATAAGGTGCGCTTATATTTCGTGTGAATATACTACATTTTTAAAAGTGAGGGTAGATGTTTATTATTTTAAGTCAAACTAGACACCATTACAATCTCAGAGCAATATTACAATTAATCTAATATTGATTGTGTTCATTGGTTACATTTTTAAAATCTTCGTGTTTTATAAATTTATAAAGAATAGAAAAAATTCGATCACGAGGCGGGACTCGAACCCACATAATTTCGTGATCGAATGTTTCTATTCTTTATAAATTTATTATTTATAAATTTATATTTATAAAGCATTTGAATGTCATAAAACCAAAAATATCAAATTCAATCTTTGTGTTTTGTGAATTTTCACCATGCGTTCCCACAAAAGGTAAGTTGTTACTTTTATAGGTATTTATTATTTATAATGATAGCAATTCATGTTTTTTAAAGTGAAACTTTTATTACATCGTCTCAAACTTTTTGGTCTGTGTAGCGCATGTCGCGTGACGGTCGAACCGTACGATAATTATCGTACAAATACGATAATTTTGTGCCTAACTTTCACTTTTACCGTGGTTTCATAAAACCACACAACATTTTTATTGGTTTTATAAAGGTTTTATATTACACTTTTAGAATGAAATAATAAAATGATGAATTCTTTTTGACTTTTACAAGATTTTGAGGTGCGTTGGGAACAGTAGTTTGTTGATAAAATTTTATTTGTAAGTAGCTTTTTTTATAGATTTACAGTTAACTTTTGATTTTTTATTTACAGATTCAATGTTCATAAAATTATATCGCCTTTGGAAGACGATTTCTGCTGACAATTTTACAACACCACTTGAAAATTGATGATTTGATGATGAAGATAGTGGCAGCGAGGAAATTAGTAATCATCCGCTTCGTCAATTTTTGACTGAAGTTAATGTCCAACGTATGGTTCAATCATTGGAAGTATCTCGGGTAATTTTGGAGGATATTTTTCAGGAAGGAGAGAAGGGGCAGCCAACCACATATCAAAGTATGTACTACGTTTTAGTACCGAAAAAAATGTTATTGCCAAATGAAACATAAATTTTGCACTCACAACTGTACAAGTTATGATTTTTATTCTGACTTTGCTGTTATCTGATTATAATATTTATCGTTATGGCTATCGACCGTACTGGGATGAGAGTACATGATATACTCATCATCCAGGATTGCATAGAGCATTTTCACACTGAAAAAGATGTTTTCTTTGAATCGTAGTTGCTTCATTTATTTATTTTTAATCATTTTACATAATATGTTTTATATTTGCCCATTTTCATTTTATTTTATAAATAAAATGGAACCAACATAACTTTGTTGTGTATCATTTCTCTATTAATAACCCGTAGGCATATTTTCCAAGCGCCCCATTTAAGGTGCGGTCCTGAAATTTAAAGTATACTTTTGCCTAATATAAGCTCAAGCTCATTTTTAGATGAAAATAACAAAGAGAACTTATTTATTAAAATTTAGTAGATAAAAGAAATTATGTTACGATTTTATAAGAAAACACAGTATATTTATTAGGCGGCGGTGATTTTCCAGGCAAAAGATATTCATCAGCTCAATAAAATTGAATAGTATGTTGTTAGTTATTCTTTAAATTCACAGATTGTAATGAGCATTTCCGTAAGCAAGTTGTATCGTAGTTTAGATATATCATAGTTTTGACACATTAAAGTTCCAACAAAACCCTCAAATTTTTGAGCAGAGTTGAGCAAGATAATTTAAAAAATGTGCTGTGTTAAGTATTATAGAAAAGGTTAGTTCGTTGATAATTATTATTTCTTCATCATTTACATGTTGTTAAATGTTAGTAAAAATAAACTTTGACTGTTAATACTTTTGTTCAGTATTTACCTGTATGATTTTTTTGGTAATTAATATGTATATTTTCATGTCGTATAGCTAATTATAAACATAAGTGTGATGTGAAACTAGCTGGATTTATTTTTACACACTCACAGCCATATATTTTATATTAAAATAGTGTTAATAGTGTAAATCATAATATTTTTTCACAATTAAAAATATTTCCTTTTTTCTGATGGTATTGGCATAATAAGGCGAATTAAACCGCGCTGTCGTTTCGTTCACTAAAAGTGATGTTATGAGGACCGAATATGTAGCCGCCTCAACTTACGGAAACGAGAGTAACCTGCGTTGTCTGTTAGTTATTGTATAGTCGAATTTAACGTTACATGGAAATTGGAATCTAAATATATTATGTATACTTATATTAAATCTGTACATGAAATATATTTCCTAAATAACTATCACGGGGTGATTAGGGATCGACACTGATGCCAACGAAGCAAACAATAAAATTTTTGTGCGTCTGTCTGTCCGTATAACCGTTATAGAAACAAAAACTACTCGACGGATTTAAACGAAACTTGGTACAATTATTTTACATATTCCTGAGCAGAGCAGTAAAAGTAGAGTTAAAGCTACACAGAAATCATATTGTATGAAAGAAATGTTCTCCTTATTATATAAAAAATATCTCCCGACATCATAAATGTATATCTTTTATGGTTGAC
The DNA here is from genome assembly GCF_061535395.1 of Colias eurytheme. Taxonomy (NCBI): domain Eukaryota; kingdom Metazoa; phylum Arthropoda; class Insecta; order Lepidoptera; family Pieridae; genus Colias; species Colias eurytheme. Next base: position 5,711,324 of record NC_142991.1, read on the forward strand.
TCACAATAACACGTGTAACTTCCGATAGCTTAGGAGTTCGAAGCTTTCTGATTATATTTGTCTATAACACTCTCAGTCCGTTTCAACTCAATTTTTATTTTCATGCATCAGTGCCACCTAAAAAATCTTTATCTCGAAAATCGAGCAAAGCTAAGAAAATGAGAAATAAGAGTTCTCAAGAATCGTTAGAGGTAAGAGGCTTACTATAGGCCGAAAACAACATGTGTTATGCCGAGAACCTGAAACCGCTTCACAACGAGAATTGCGGCTCACAGCTGACCGCGAACGGCATGTACTATCCCGTGAGACCGAAACCTTCACTGAGAGGGTATAATGTCTCACAGCTGATCACGGCCGTCATATTTTATCTCGAGAATCTGAAACTTTTACTCAATATGAAGACCGTTTGAGTTTGACAAATGATAGGGTGCACCATAATATTATTCGATCTCTTGAAGATGAACATGAGCATAAGCAATGACTAGAGTAAGGACGCGAATATTACAATTAATTGAGACAAAAACGATTAATAAGTTTGTTTAATGAAAGATTAAGAATTGAAACTATTCGGTCTCTGGAAACGGACGAGACGAATAGCGAGAGGCCCCTCTTACTGCAGACAGATTTCGACATAGTCTTAATGACTTAGATTAGAGGTAAACATAGAAGATCAATCTACGAATTCGGTGGTGGGGTCCGACAAATATAAAAGTGGGTTTGCTTATAACCTCACAATTGATTACAGATCATCTTCTGTATAGGCGATATTAACGTAGTATGTTATTTTTGTAATGCTTTAAAGTGGAGTAAGGACAATTTTAGAACATGTTTCATCAGGTTAATTCGTATGTATGCAGCTTTAAATCGACATTAGAAGCTTTTCCTCAAGATGGTGAATGGTGATATTAATATAAAATTGTTATAAATGCCGATAGACGGACGTCTATCGGCACTCAGGAATTTCCTGGGCGTGTTATAACGCCCAGGCCACAGTATTACAATTTTTTCTACAGCAGGGCGACGAATGTATTTTCGCATAGCAACGGAGGGGAACTCGCGGGGGGTCAAGTGACGCGGGCCACGTACCATTAACATGCTTAGTTTGTGGTACCGAGCGCGAAAGAAAGTCATCGTGTTTTTGTTTTGTTACTATGTAAACTAACGTAATTTAATACTTAGGTACAATATATTCTATAACGGTGCGCTCAAACTGTTAATCTACATTTAATTTAGATTATTATTTGAAATACTAAGTAATGTAGAATTTAAATCACATTCATTCATGTTTTCCTCAGATTTTCGATTTCCTCCGATTTTAAGATTTTCTTATCAGTGTTCAATTTTAATTTAGTTAAATTTTATAAGAGAAAATTAAGAACATTCAAAAATAAAGTGTCACGTATTTTTTTAAACGACGAATGACGAAAAACGACGTAATCGCGGACGAAGTCGCGGGCAACAGCTAGTAATATTAATAAATCTTGTTGACCGCAAAAATGTGTGTATATGACCATATACATTTGAACTCAACCTTAATGTGTCCATAATATTATGTTCAAAAGGTTATTGTTAATTAATTAGTTAACTTTGAAATGTTACTGTTATGTTACTGTTAACCCTGTACACTGCATCTATGTTAGTTGGTAAATCTATGTTATATTTCGTTTATATTTGCACCCCATATACGGATTCCGTTTTTGTACTTTAACCAGTCATTTAGAATAATAAATACATAATAGATCTAAGTATAAAAATTTAAACATATATTTAAACAATTCTGCGTAGCTATAATTAAAAAAAAATAATATAGGTATGTCTTAACTATGAATTTATTTGGTTAGAAAGAAGAAAAATACTTCTTTATAGTCATTCAAAATCTATCAATTCTCTATTTATTTTCAAAGTTATTTATATCAATGATACAGTTCTGAAACTGTCCCCATTTCCTTTCATAAATAAAATAAATATGTACATTGTACTGAGTTCAGACGTAAATACAGTAGTTATTTTATGTTTTTCCCATTACCTCTAAAAATAAGTTTTATCTTATGAGGTTATTCCAAAGGTTGCTGAATATAAGTGAAAAATGTTGGTATAGATACATTGAGATAATATTACTACGTATGGAGGAGACACCACGAACAAAATCTGTGCGCCATTTTTTTGCTCTAACTAAGTTTTAAAAATTATTATCTAGTTAGGTACCGATAAAAGTTATTCCTTTGCACTTTTCCGTATTATTTGTATTATTTCTGCAATATCGTAACACACACGAAGGCATATATTTTGATGCGTTTCACTTTAAAACAAATAAAAAATGATTACGCCATATGGCGTATGTTGAGTGGAACATAAGTGATGTAGGCAGTGTCGTCTCCATATGTATATCTCAATGTATAGATATGAGTAGAGTTATGTGGTTATACTAGATATAGTATTTTAATATTATGTGTCTTTCTAAAACACACAGCGTTGGATGAAGAAAGCTATCTATGAATCCTATATATCTCTATAAAATAGGGTCACCTTACCAAATATCGATGGATCTTTCACCTCACTAGCAAGAGCGCGTCCCTAGTATGTCATCTGTCATCGCCAATTTGACATCGCCTTTGAAGCGCTGTCATCTGCCTCTGCCGGCATAGCGTTTATGAATTCGTGCGCAATAACATCGCGCAGAATATAATTAGTATTTATCTCTAGTAAAAGTGATCAGATTAAGTTACTTTTACCTTAATAAAACACATAAAGCGTTAAATTTTAGTAGTAATTGGTTAAGGAACGGAATTAGTTCCAATATGAAACACAAAAGACCACGTTGTCGGAGGAAAATTCGAAAACCGGTGCTTTGGTATGTATAATAGTGGCGGGAACTCGTTTTCGTCCTCGGAGGACGAGAGAAGCAATGGTTCGTCACTGCCCAAGAGACCGGGAGACGAGAAATTCCGTAAGTACAATCAGACTTGTCATAACATGTCCGGACTCGTGCATAGAATTCCATGCAACACGTGGCATACATATTTTCACAGTATTTGACACAAATACATCAATATTTAGATGTAGGTAATTAATAATAAAACACAATGCATGCCTATAGTGAGATCTCTATATTATCATCGGGTTTCTTTATCATACACAGGCACATTGGTTACTGTGTCAAGTATTGCTTTTAACCAAAATTGTGAGATATCGTTAGGCTACCTAGGTAGAAGGTACTTAGGTTTATGGAATCGACCGTGATCCCCTATGACTAACGAGCCCCAGCAGCAGGTAGTGAGGTATCTCAATCACTTTGACCATTCAATTGTAACTACCTCAACAAAAGTGAGTACCTACTACTTAGTGCCCACTACTACACAATTAATTCAAGACAATTAAGAGGTACTTATATTTTAGATAGGTACAAAACCTGTCTATCACAATATTCTAAAGAGAAGAAATTGTTAATTAACTATTATAATATAATTTCAATATCTATCATGTATCAAACATGTTACATATAGATTTTACATAACTTAAGATATGATATAGAATGTATAATGTGAACAACGGTCTCACACAATTTTCAGTACTTATGAGGTACTGATTACTACAAGTTGAGATTACCTAGTTTATGGTAAATAATTCTTAACATAAAGAGCGTGTTTTCATAGTCAATTGATACCAGAATAAGCTTTGATTCTATGGGTACTTATTTGAATAAGTATTGAAAGATCATAAGAAATAGACATTGCATATTAGATGTAGATATGTTTATATACATTATCATCATCAAGGACATTACCATATCCCTGAACAGTTGAATGATATCTTTCTTGGTTATAATGTTACCGATGATACTGATGTTTTTCTAATTCCTTTCTTACTTAAGTGAAAGAGCTTGCCTTAGAATTAACACACTCAGGTGTGATAACAATTCTATAATATCAACGGTAAAGTAACCAAGATCTTTGTATTTTTTATTTGTATCTTCTACAAAGATATGTACTGAAAATATGTTCAAGAAAGGTGTCCTCAGTCATGATTAGTATGGTTAGTGATGCTGAAGGAACTGGTTTAGAAAATTCCAGAAAAATATATGCCATACTTACATTCAGAAATGCTTCTGGCAATAAAAGCTGATGGCTCCGCCAGGTTGATATTCAACCTGAGACACCTAGGTATTAACCTGGTAATTTTGATACATATCACAGGTTATAACGGTAATTAAATTTTTATAAAGCCAGAATTGACTTGTACAATCAGTTATCATTGGCCTATTTTCTGCCCGCATATGGCAGCCATTTCAAATGGATCGCGGAGACCCTACAGGCTGAAGGTGCCCGCTTTCTGTTTTATTTAAACTATTAACTTTTGGTCTACTAAGACCAATACAAAATTAACTTCACAGGTCCTGTAGACTGTGAAGAGTTTGGAAAAGCTTGATTGGCATTACAGCCACATAAAGTCCATTACCTTCTGGTTTAGTTAAACAATTATCTTTTGGTCTACCAGAACTATTCCAATTTAACTTCACAGGTCGCGGAGACCATGAAGATATTGGTAAAGCTTGATTGTCACAAAAAGGGTCACAGCCTTCTGATTTATTTATTTAACAGTTTTATGTACCGTTACAAATTTTATAATCATATCATAATATTAAAACAAAAGGAAACATACTGGTTAAAAACATACATAAGGTGACCTTATCGCTTATCAGTGATATCTTCCAGACTGCCCATTTAGTTAGACTTCCTGGATTATTCTAATTTAACTCCAGAGGTCTCGGAGACCATGGAGATTTTAGTAAAGCCACAGAATGGGCCACACCTTTCTAGTTAGACAATTATCTTTTTGTCTTCAAGGATTGTTCCAATTTAACTTCTCAGGTCGCGGAGACCATAGAGATTTTGGAAAAGCAGGTTTGGCACATCAATTACAAAATGTACATTGTAAATCTAAATACTTGTGCCTCATGGGTGACACTATAGAAAATATGTCTGTGTTATTGCCAGTCCTAGAAGCCTCAAAGATAAAGCATACTGTTGTATACAGTAATCATGTCTTGCACTAAAAAAGAGTTGCAGACAGTTCTATACATCTAACACTGAGAGGTGGCAGACGGTACAGTTGTCGCCTCCAGGTATTTCTCTAGAGTCTCGCTCACAGCAGACCAAGAGAGAAAGGCTTTATCCCTCTACATGCTATACAAGACTTAAGAGTTGTGGAAAAGAAACATAAACAGAAATGTCTTTGTAAAAGAACAAGTTTGTCACTTCCTAACTTCAGATGCCGCGGATGCGGGCTGAGTAGGACATCTGAACAGTACTTACCTGTCAGAGAAGTGGAGAGGGAAGCAAAGGACTTGGCACAAAAATTTCTGAGTTATATGTAGTATACATAGGTATGCAATTCTTTATTGCTTCTGAGCAAATTGAAATGGGCGCACATCCTTTAGCCCAAGCTAGCAATCAGGTTAAAATCAAAATACAAAGGTTGCTAACTCCCTTAGCTCTCACAACTGAGTAACTTTACCTAGCTGAGAAATTAGGATAACTCTTGGCACGCTTCCAGGACGCCTAAATGGCTTTTGGTTTAGATTGCCGCTCAAGAAATCAACCTGTACCGGAGTGGCTTCTCCTACCTTGTACAACAGGAAATATATTCCGGAGGCTCCTGATATGGACCATGTCGCTACCCAAAGGAGTGCTATAATGCCAAGGCGTATTTGCCATAGCCCGCTCCGAATTTTGCGACATCTGCAGTCGTTGATGGAGCTGACGCCTAGACTGAATATTCCTTTCCAAGGGTAATCCTACAAGTGTACTAGCGCACCTCGCACCCCGGGACCGGGGCAGATACATAGCACCCAAGGGTGGCTTATGGTTAATATAATAAATAATAATAATATGCGGACATTTCTCTGCAACTCGGCGTCAAGCGCCTAAAGAAGGCTTAGGGTTATTGACTATTATGGTTATAGATGTTTATTAACCCTGAAGTCATGAACACTCAGACCATTGGTGAATAGCCTTATCCCCCAACTGCTCAGTCAGAAAAGGGGGGGGGGGAGGAAACAGCCCATTGTAAAACAAAGGAGAAAGGGCAGTTAAGTTGTGGTGCCCCCCCACAGTGCCAACATATGATCCTCCAAGCAGAAGGTGACTTTCATAATGCAAAGAATGCAAAGCTAAGAAAAAAAAAAAAAAAAAAATCCTTGTAATCTAGTACACAGAGATTCTATTTAATTAGCTTAAGTCTATAATAAGCAAGCTGACCCTGTTCCCTCAGGAGCTCTTATGCTATTACTGGGGTCAGGCCGAGAAGCTTATGACATGAACATGACTTCTGAAGATCTCAAAATAAAGTTTTTTATCACAGCAAAAGCAGATTATAACCTGACCTAAATTTGGATATAAAATGGATACAACAACACATTATCCATCAGGTGGTCGGTTGTGAGGACACCCAAACACATAAATATGCCCAGTGACCCATGTGGAAAGGAGGGTTCAAGTAACAAAGGACTAATTTTCAGTCTTAAAAGCAGATAATTGATTCTTGTCTATAAAGGGGCGGACCCTTAAAGCTTGCAACACAAACCTTTATCTCTGACTAGATAAGGTCCTTCCAGATCTTAAAGACAGTAAACGTAGCAGCCCTGTCCAGCAGTGGCTTTAAGAAGGTGGTAAGAGCACCTACCCGTTGAGACAATGGAAAGACCATACAGTCCTTTATAAAGTTTTACTGTCAATCAGTCAATTTAGCCAGTGCCAGTGAGTCTGGTTTACTTTAAGGTAACCTTAAACTGTTTAATGAATTATTTTATTCAGTGTAATTAAATTAAGATCATAGTAACGATCAATGTGTAACAGACATGCTTAATGCTTAAGGTACAGTTGTGTTAACATTGGTTATTATAGTTATTTTATATACAGATGTTATTTACTGTAGTATTTAGCCTTAGAGGCTCCATTGTTTATCATTGGTGACATTGATCTTCCTTTGAGTTATAATTTTTAAAATGTTATTTTTATCTTTATATTTGAACTTTGATTTGTTTCAAAGATATAGAGAAATAACTAAGCAGTTCTTAGGTTCTAAGACTTAGTTCATTAGTATTGGCTTATTGAGAAGATTATCTAAGGAGAATAATTTAAAATTTGGAGGATATATGGTTAGCTCTTACATGAAAGAAAAACAATTTTGTTGTTGCTACATAACCCCCTTGTATTGTTTTTAGAATTTAAAATATAACTTTATTTTACAATACAACAGGTTCATTTAACATTCTGTAAGGAATGAAATTTAAGTTGTTAATACAGCACTCTTAGGCATTACAATATTAACAAGATAATTTATTTTCAACATAGCGTTTGTATGTCTTTCTTCACCAGCAGATATCAAACACATCTTCATCCAACGCTATGTGTTTTAGAAAGACACATAATATTGATGTTTTGCATTAAAACAAAACATGTATTATGTGTCGAATAAAACACACAGCGTTGCAGTTTACTGCTTGCTGATGAAGATGCTATGCCGGCAGAGGCAGATGACAGCGCTTCAAAGGCGATGTCAAATTGGCGACGACAGATGACATACTAGGGACGCGCTCTTGCTAGTGAGGTGAAAGATCCATCGATATTTGGTAAGGTGACCCTATTTTATAGAGATATATAGGATTCATAGATAGCTTTCTTCATCCAACGCTGTGTGTTTTATTCGACACATAATACATGTTTTGTTTTAATGCAAAACATCAATATTATCTGTGTGGAATAAAGATTTGTCAATTTATTCTTCTAATTTTTTCAAATCAATTAAGTCATTCTCATCCCTCTCTTTCACGTTCACATAATTGTCTATCACTTTTTAGTGTATTTACACATTTGACATTCGTCACTGGACGAAAGAAAACCCGAGTCGGAAGGCGAATAGCGAGTGCACTTCATTACACGATACACACATATGCGTGTCCGTTATTCGCCTCGCTATTGCATGTGTCAATGTGTGTGCATGTGTAATGCGGTAAAGAAAATAAAATACATATTAATGATATCTATTATTCGCTTAAACGTGAATGGCCTATACCTAATCGTTTACTCGTTAAGAATCCTTCTCAAATCCCATATTATATGTATTTTGATCAGAAAGCAATAAACCTTTTACTTTCAACCCCAAAAGCAATTGCTTATTCACAAAAACTCGAAGCACCGCAGCTGCAAAGGTCGGTCACCGAACTTTGTAATAAGACACTAGTCCTTGTAAAGCCGACCTACATTATTTCGCCAAATTAGATAGATGATTCTGCGACTTTGACATATTACTTGGGGGTCTCGTGAAAAATTAATAAACTACCTACAGCCAATTTTCTACTTGTACTTATTTAGTTATAACGCGTGGACTTATTGTTTATACACTATTGAGGTTTAAACGTAAATCTTAGAGTGAGCATGGACTTGCAGAGCTTTAATTAACCTTGATATGACATATTTGCACTGTGACTTGTCACTATATAACTATAAAGTGTTTATTTTTTTATTTTAAACTGAAAGAGATAAAAAATTATTGTTACTACGGTCTACCACCCCTCACAAGTCACAACCTAGAGAATCAAGAAAATCGATTTAATTGGATGCGTTTGAATTTAATTTTAAATTTAATAATTCCATATGAAAGATGTAAAAAGCCTATCGTTTACAGGCGGTTAAAACAAGGCCTTAGCCTTGTTTTATTCTTCTTAAAGAATTCATTCCATTTCGAAATTCCACAGTATCCAGAAATCTTTCTCAGTTTTAGTCACGTGCTTGTAGAATTACGAAATGGAGAATTTACTATTATTTTAATATCACGCGGCGAATCGCCTGACTCAAATGAACTTGAGACATGAAATTTTTAGACTCGCGTAAAATAATATTAAACTCTAGACATAGGTATGGAATACGCGGTTTTAGCATACCTACTTACAAGGTCTAATTTAATAGATACGCAATGTACTGATTTATTACCATTTTTGGGATACCAAGAAATTCGAAAATTTGTAGATGCACAATAATTTCAGATAGGTATACCTATGTTATTATAGTATACTAGCAAACCGGGCGAACTCCGTTTCGCCACCAGAGACACCTTTTCTTTGCTATAAACCTCACGCAGACCGAGACCTTTCCAATGAATGCAAAACCGTGGAAATCGGTTCATGCATTCTAGAGTTATAGCGTCAAATTTTAAACCCGTAGGTTTTTACCATTTTAAAACCAGTAGGTAATATTTGCTTTAAAATGTAATAAAACGCAATCACAATTCATTTATATCTTGTCCAACAACAATATATATTTAATCACGTTACAAGAGTTATTTTCCTTGCGCTTTAATATGAAACATTTAAAATATTTACAATATATTTATATTCATTCTATTTGTAAGTATAGTTAGTAGTAGTTCTATATTTTATAAGTATGATCGCCTCCTTGGTACAGTGATTGCGTAGTACCGAGGGGTCCTGGGTATATATACTTGTATATTATTATAATATTATCTGTGGTACTGTAACAATAACGTATGCATTTTTTATATTGTAAAAAAAGAGTAGGTAAGTATTCTTATTAATCGAAACCTTTTGTTTCATTTCAATTGTGTGTAATAAAATAAATAAAGAACTTAAGGTCTTAGGTACTCAATCCTTTATTTAACCAAGTGCTCATTTGGCTTTATTATTAATTAAAAATAAGCAGAGAAGTCAACAAAGAAGCACAGTAGTGAAACCTTTGTCGTTTATTTCCTTGATATACCAGTGCACGTATGTAGACCATTCCTTAATATATAATTCAAAATATCCATATTCATACAAAGTATACTTAAAAATAATATACGCAACTTAAATATGTATATAGTATTAAGTACAAATATTTTGTACTTATTTGAAATCTCTCAATCCGACAATATCGCAGTTTGGTGGAAAGTAAAACTAGGTATATCAAATTAGGTATACAAAAACATTACGGTAATCAAGAAAATTAATTTTACTGTGCACAATTATATAAACTTCAAGTAATTAAATTCTTTCTTCTTCATGTTTTACCATCATTGATAAAAAAAATTGAGTATATAAAGCTTCGTATATTAGAAGCTTCTTCCTTCTTCCCGTTTATGACAATATTACAATTATTTAGCATTTTTATTAGAACTTACAAGAGAAACAACGCAATTCCTCAATCGGGTCACAAAGGTTATTGACTTTGTTTATAAAATTTAACGTCATCTAATTTAGGTACTGTGTACTTAAGAATGTTCTTGATTGTATGGATGAGTAGAATGCACAGAACAGTGTAGAATGCTTTTAGTGGCAGATTTAGCAGTAGAATTTCCGAGAAATGTTGTTGTGTTTTGGAAGAAAGTTAACTGACTGTAGGTAATATCCTATATCCCTAACTCTTCCAACTTTGTACAAAGCTTCATTCAAAAGTTCCTATTATTAGTACCCACTACCTACAACTGAAAATCTAATTGACCACAGATGTGTAAATCCGTCAATAACACCTTTAAACCCACGCACCAGTTGTTGTTGTTGTTATATAAACCATTGTTAACTACTTCTATTTCTGTACTCCTTTACTATCAGCACTTGAGAGCTGTAACAACCACGTAAATTATGAAGGCGCGAAATCCAAAGTTCAAAAACAATCCCAGTGTTGCCAATCTTTGTCCGGATTCATATATTTAACATAGTGGAAGTTAAGATTTTTTTAGCCATTTATCTCGGCTAAATTTGATCTTTAATAAATTTTCAATTACATAATACATTTCAATGTAAATAAATAAATAAATAAATAATTCCTTTATTTAACAAGACAGGATTATTACAATATGGTGTATTAATTCACAATATTAATTAATTTAATAATTTGATATTAATATAATTATGAGATTCCTTGGTTCCCGCACTAGGCGAAGCCTGTCCTGCGGGACCAAAAAACGATTAACAATATAATATATAATTTATAACAGAGCGGCATGTTAGTTAAAACAAGATACATAAATGCATTATATTCAAAAAAGCCTATATTACATTTGCAAATAATTATCTTCTACATATACGTCATTACATAATATATTAACCAGAAATCGCAAACTCGGAAATTGAACATAGCTACTGGTAGTAGCTATGTTCAATTTCCATTTAAATAAATAACATACATGCGTAAAGACTGGCTTAATAAATTAAAAAAAAGTTAAACTGATTATTATTTCCGCTATTGAATTACGCCAAAGTATTTCAAGGTTATCGGCCACTTATAAGGTAACAAAAACTAGTGCAAAAACTAACTTTATCATAAAATAACACGCAAATAACTTCCTTCAAATGTACTTTAACAATAACGAGAATCAATATTCTCATAATTATAAAAAAAAAATTGATCGTAAAAGTAAATTAAGCTTAAACTTTTATACATTAGAATTTCATTCGATTTACGGCGTAGAGTATTATGTAAAGAAAAAGAACATAATGTATAATATTATTTATGTACCTTGTTGTTTTGAAAGATTTAAAAATATAATCATACTTGTAAAACTCGAAGTTGTAGAAAGTAAAATTTCGAAGAGTTTTCAATCGATATTCGATTGTTTGAATTGTGTTTTATGAACTCATGTCCACAGTCCTATCTCTATAATAGAGTCCACCTTTGAAACAATAATAATCCATACTAATATTATAAATGCGAAAGTAACTCTGTCTGTCTGTTACTCAATCACGCCTTAACTACTGAACCAATTTGCATGAAATTTGGTATAGAGATATTTTGATACCCGAGAAAGGACATAGGATAGGTTTTATCCCGGAAATCCTACGGGAACGGGTTTTTCTTTGACAACGCGGGCGAAGCCGCGGGCGGAAAGCTAGTTTATAATATACCTAAGTAATAAGAATAATGGGTAGCAGATGGAAGAGAAACAGTATCAGGAATTACCTATACATCCATACTAATATTATAAATGCGAAAGTAACTCTGTCTGTCTGTCTGTTACTCAATCACGCCTAAACTACTGAACCAATTTTCATGAAATTTGGTATGGAGATATTTTGATACCCGAGAAAGGACATAGGCTACTTTTTATCCCGGGAAAATGACGCTATCCCGGAAATCCCACAGGAACGGGAACTATGCGGGTTTTTCTTTGACTGCGCGGGCAAAGCCGCGGGCGGAAACCTAGTAGATAATATTATAGGCAAGTCGTCTTTTCGTAAAATTTTGAGAAGGGCTGTTGTAAATGTTATCGTAAGCAGGTAATATTTAATGTATATTATTACAGTAAGTCTTTAAGGAATTTCCAGAACAATCCTTATGTTTATTTGACGCGGGAAGTAAATTGATAAATAAGCAGTTCGGTCAGACAGTTGTAGGTTGCCTTGATCTAGTAAAACTAGTTTCTGGACCCGGTATTAAACCTTTTCACTTGTAAAATACTTTATACATATGTATTATTCGAAAGATTTCATTGTTATCATAACTGTTATTTATTTTTAAAGTGTTCCTCAGTGTATAGTATAAAACAAATCGCTTCCCGCTGTGTCTAGTTTTATAGAAAGCTTGCTTAAGTAATAGGCTGTATGCAATAAGGTGATTTTTAACTATTGTTTTTCGTTTAATACTATTGTTAACATTAAATCGTATCTATAAATATATTTTTTTACAATTATAGTCATCTAAAAATGTCTACGTAAAAGAAAAAGTAGTAAATATATGAACTAATTTCACAATACTAGATAAGACATAGTAACTATAAAAACTATATAATATAGAGGTTAAAATACCGACTAACTATGAACGTGGGTATTAAAATTTAGAATTGAATTGCTAAGCCAATTCAGTATGTGTCCATTAAACAAGCGAGAAGCTATAAACTTAAAACTTAAATTTAATAATTATAATATGTTTGTATGAAATATATTTTATAATGGTTTTACAACAACGTTTGAATAAATAACGTTTATTAGCATAGAAAATTAATCGTTTTTGAAAATTTTATCTGAGGGCTTCTTGTAATTGTTACTTCTTTAAGATGCAAATTGCAATGAATAATAAATTATAATTTTGCATTTAACACGCACCCAAGAGAGAATAGACGAATAAACTTACTATAAATAATAGCTAAAACATCTTTACTAGTGTATTATAATTTTTGAAAATCACTAGTAAATTACGTAACTAAAAATAAAAAAAACGTCGGACTGCTTTGTTAATTACTACCTGTTATAATAAGTGATCAAAAAATAAAGAGAAAGAAGTGTCTAAAAGGTAACTAAGTTGAATGATAACGTATCTCTAAATTATTTATCTAAATAACAATAACGTAAGTGTCATTCTCATTATGAAATGTTTTAAATGTATCAGAAATATATTTTAATGTCGTTGAAGTCTAAAATATATCGTGATGCTTATAAACACAATCACATCACATCTCATTTCATAATTTAGTCTGATTTACAGTTACAGTACAATTAATGTTTTCAATTCCATTCAAAAAAATAATAAACGATAAAAATCGTAAACATATGAATACGTCTCTACGTGAAAGGAAGTCAATGTGATATTATTGACATCAATCAAATAATATCAGTTCATTCCCCTATCGTTGAGACTTGAGACATGATAAATAAAATACGAAACCAATATTGTTTTTCATGTAAAGGCGTTTTTCTTTTGTTTCCCATTTTTACCAAGATACAAGTAGATACTGTAAACAAAATAAAAAATTGAATAAATAAATAGAGTTGCTGTGTGACTTCGTCCGCGAGAAATTATAAAAATAGCCCAAGCTACTCTTTATTGCATCAGTTTATAATTCAAAATCCTAAAGTTCCATAGAGTAAACAGACAAAAATTGTAAAAAAAATTACATAGAGACATTCCATATTTATTTACTTACCTTTGTCTCTGTAGTTTGAAACAAGGAAATTTTTACTAAATTCACAATAAACATACCATGCCATAATAAATAAATAAAAAAAATACGTAGGTATATGTAGTAAAAACGCACTAGAGAATCTATGCATACAGTTGAGTATTATGAGATGTGCTTTATTTAACACATAAAATTACATCATATTTTTACGTAGATAATGAAAGTTAAGATTTTATTTTTATAACCATATAACTATTTGTGTATATCTATACTAAGTACTATTTTATATAATTCGTATAATCGCTTTTTTCACAGCTCCAAAATTACATTGCTTCCGAATATAAGTCATGCATTTTAGGAACTATTTATAGTAAATTGATATGATTATATAAATCTCCACATTTAGATTTGTTTACATAGATATGTGTTGCAGAATGTTGTATAATAAGCTTATTAGCGGAATAGATATGGACACTTTCCGTCTCATACATTGAAATTCGTACGCCAATTATTATTTTAAAATATTTTCTTTCATGCTATGATCTTTGCCATAATTATATACACTTTTCATTATACGCATTCAGTTACATAATAATATAATTATAGCATTTAGTTAAATAATTAATATGTACAAGGTTGCTTGTTCTATTGAAGTTAGTCAGTTAAACACTAGATGGCGTTGTTTGATTTGAATGAACATTATTTATTGGAATGCTCTCGTAAGTAGCTGCATATCTGATTGTTCTAATTTGCCTAGTTCGTGGCATTGTGACTTTGTCCAGCTAATACTAACCTAATATAAATACCTAATAAAATGACGAAAAAGGGAACTCGTATTTGTATTTTGCACTACGAGAATTTATTCATCTCTACCATGTCGATGATATTGACAAATGTGGAAAAGCTCATGGTGTGCTTTAATCAGAATTAATATTGTGTTATTAAGATTTTATATCATTACTTATTGTGTATATATAATATTAAATATATAAATACATAATTATTAAATCCTCGTATATATTGGCAAATATGGATGTTCTCACAATGAATCATTTAATCCTAAAATACTCAGGTCTGTTGCAACTTTGCTTGGAATGCTCTCGTAGGTAGCTGCATATCTGATTGTTCTAATTTGCCTAGTTCGTGGCATTGTGACTTTGTCCAGCTAATACTTACCTAACATAAATACCTAATAATCACGACTCTTATGGTAAAAGGCACATTATAATGTATTTTCCGTAAATGAGCTCGCGTCAAGTGTACCGTTTCCTAGTTAGGCATAAACCATGTGAATAATATTTGTATTACAATAATATCACCTGTGTGATTATGTATATTAAATTAATTGGTATATACTTTTACATATCATTATTTTAATATTAATGAATAATGACGAAAATAATGCATGACGAATAAATTGTTCAAATACTGTATTCCATAACGATGTTCCAAGGATTTTCCTTTTAAATTTACGATATCTCATTTTTTTAATCAACTCAATGACGTTAAATGTGTTAATTTTGTAACATACGAATAATGTGGCCTGGTGAAAATAATCAAATGATTGCATCATAAGGAACAATCAAGATTAGGTAACTTATACCTTGACCTTCATTACAGTGCATATGTTTAATCATATGCAATCAAGAAACTTTATCTAAGCCATATTTTTTAAATAAGCATAAAGTTTAGATACAGGATATATAAAAAAACCACCTCTTCGCAATTTTCTTATCCTTCAGGGACAAACAGGAACGCTCGCTGAAAATTAGTCTTTCTATATAAGAATGTTTTTCCTGTTTTTTTTTTTTTTACTTATACATAATAGAATTTATATGTTAGTCGTTGTTGTTGATGTTGAAATAAATACATATAATTAAAATGTCTAATTTTTCATTGATTAGGATAGCCCAATACAAAAATATTTTAATTTGGATATAACCACATTGTTTTATTATCTTATATTTGGTATGTAGATAACAAGGATGAAATAAAATAACTTTCCAGAGTATAAAAATGATATTATTTCTTAATTTTTACGGGCATGGAAATAATATGTAATAAATAAATAATACTAAATAGTAATAAATAATACTTATGTTCACGTTCTACCGGAAAACGGTCGTATATTTCATATTATACCGCTTCCTTTCCTATATTTAGGATGAGATAATTAGGTATATTACACCTAAGATAGAGAGAATGAGGTTGAGAATTTTTTTTAATAATAACTTCCTTCTGATCAAGTAATTTTTATAATCATATAAACTGAACATTGAGATTTTAAAGAAATATACCGGTAGAACCTCCTCCTTTTTTAAAGTCGGTTATATTGATAATTTAATTTGTTAAATTATATTCTCTCTATTTAGATTCTTGTTATTAATAAACAAAATAAAATCAACTTTATATTCAAGGTTTCAGTGTCTAAACATATTTCTACATAGTTTACGTCGATAAAAAGGAAAACAAATTGTCTGTTTACTTTGATCTTACTATTTGACATCCAGGCCAATGAACCCCGTAATATATTATGCGGGTACAGTAGGAAATTTCGTGAGACAGGGCTTAGGTGAGACATATAGGGATTTCCGAGATCAGCATACGTAATGTAGTGTAAATGTGCTTTTATCTTGCGGGAATTAATGTACCGATAAAACTAGTAGGTACTAAATACTTACGTAGGTACCTACGTCAATGAAAAAAGCCGTACTTAAAGCCGTAAGCCGAAAATAAAAAAGATTTTTTCAAACTTAAACTCAAACTCAAACTTTTATTTATTCAATAAGACTTCTTCTAGAAACACTTTTGAATCATCATTACAGTTTTAACATTTACCGCCGATTTGGAAAGCAGTAAAAGAAAAGAAAAGAACCAACGCTCTTTTTAAATACTACGCTATTTTTTATTTCGTATTAATGCATATCCATCTTAAACCATTAAAATTTAAACAAGATCCTTCGTTGCCTAATAATTTATAACGGAAAGTGACCAAATGTCATCCAAAATAATGCACCAGATAGAATCTAGCAACCCAATTCATATGTTTTAAACAATACATTAGCCACCGCTCACCTTATAATTTTGGGTAAGGCAACACACATCCATTAAAGTTACTGTATACCAAAAGTACACTTACGCGTGAGCATTTATATTTCATTGTGCGCCTGTATCACGCTCTCAGGCTATTTCGTGATAACATAAAGATTGAAGCACTAAAACAATTGCAACACAGATCTAGGTCATTCAGATATGTGCAGTCTCCTTCGACTTGAAATGTATCTCTCATAGACATCAGACCTTTCTTTTATATCTATAAATCTAAGTGTATGTGGATTTTTATATGGCACGGCTTTATTATGATATATTGTTATTTTATTAGTAGATACTTATTCGAAGAAAGTACTATGTTGTAATATGTATATCAATTAATTATTTAAATTAATAAAAAATACTCTTTTGAATCTTAAAAATGTATTAAACTTAATTATTTATAAAATAAGGTTATTTAATAGTTACATTTTGTTAATAGCCCTTATAAATTAAAAATAACGGCTTCATTAAAGCTGAGACTCCTTTGAATTTAAACGTTGGTTTTTATTACACTATCGAGGTGCAATCATTGGACACTTTAAAATAAAGTTCAGCCATAATTATCCCTCCATAAAATTTAACTAGAATGGTATGAAATAGGTAACTATTAACTACTATTATATGTAATAATAGATACGAATGCAAATTAAGTGAATTGTACATTACTGGTCGATGTCGAATCAAGCTCTGTCCTCTAAGGACGATAACTGGTTCTTTGACCAACACTTTCAGTTTAGACTTACTAAAGCTATTTATTAATGTGTTTCCAGGTATATAACAATAAATAAAACCATTGTTAATTAAACAGACTTTATAAAATTGCAGACTATTACTTGTAGAAAAATCTAGGACGATTACAAAAAATTACATTACACTCGGCCAAATTTTCACAACATATGCGTTGGAGGTGTTTCGAATATCACAAAAATGTCACGTAGTTGGCTTCACAACCGTAGATAAGACTTTGGCTCCAACCCAGACAACCTACTTATTAAAATAACCCAAACTTGCGAAGACAAATTCTCTTCTACTTGAGTGACTTTATAGTTTAATACGATCTTGAAAGAGCATAACTTTACAGTAGATTAGTATAATACAACCAAATAATCTGAAAGTTATAAATTCCGAATAAGTTATTTGGACCAACGACCTGTCTCGTCCCATCCTTCGCTTGAAGATAATTTGATACTATAACTGCGTAAAGAGTAGGAAATTTTGAAAATGCTTTTTTTTCTTAGTATAATATCTCTTGCCGACCTGTTCATTTTCAGTCTATATAAGCGTGAGATTGAATCCATAAAATAAGTCAACGGGAATAGTAAGGATAATTAGTATGTATGTGATGTGTTTTGGAAGAGAATGTGACAACAAGACGAAATATTCTTTCATAATTAATTGCAACGATGAGAAATGTCGCAAAATCGATCTTGAAAACTCATACACGTTTTAAAACCTAAGCAAAAAAATGTGTAATCACACTTCAAATATAACGAAAAAACTTTATGATCAGTATGTATAACAACGTGTTAATAGGATGGGGCTGTAAATTTAAATTAAGATTTAATCAAAATAGCAATTTAACACATCGTAATTTTTTATTACTAATAACGTAATCGTTCTAGGTAACGTTTGCTCTACAAACTGGGTATGTGGGTCAAAAACAAAATTAATCTTGACACATTAATTGTATTTCGCATAGCCTAACCTTGAGAATATAAATAATGAAAATTATTTTGTTATACTCTGCTGTTATGTAAAATAACTAAATGTTTCTGAACGTATTAAGAACAATTTCAGGAAAGGCGTATCTAATGTTTTCATAAAGACTATATTCCCAAAAATAAACTCTACCTCTCAATACATCAAAGAGTTTTAGTCTGACTCCGTGAGATAGGTATGCTAGACTTAGAATAAATATACTTCATTTATTATGTTATGTATTTAAAACTTCAACTAATTAATTATGTGATGTGCAAGCTTCTAAATTAATTAATTCGTATAGGCAAGAGCATTAGCTTTTTTTTGCTAAATCGAATTATAATATAATTTAATTATTATTTTTATTTAATTGTTATTCGTACGTATCTTTATATACATCGCAAAATTGTTAACATCTGTGGCAAAAGTAGAAACAAGTAGGTGTAGGTAATGATCTATAGATAAGAATTACAGAAAAAATATTCAATAATAATTTATAATTTGCCATATATATTATATGCATTCTCACGCATTAAACTTGATTAATATCCTTAGTTCACCATTTATGTCAAGTAATTATTAAATAACAACGGATAACCTTAGAATTCATTTCATTGGATTCATATCACAAAAGAAACTTGTATTGCTTCAAATTAAACATTAATGGTGAATTACTTTCAAATAAAACTTCAAATCTCTTGTCCTACTATGCTATGCTATGCTACTAATATTATAAACTAGCTTTCCGCCCGCGGCTTCGCCCGCTTTGTCTAAAACATAATAATTTATATACTTAAAAAAGCGCACCAAAATCCGTTGCGTAGTTTTAAAGATTTAAGCATACATAGGGACATAGGGACAGAGAAAGCGACTTTGCTTTATATATGTACTATGTAGTGATTGATGATGATGATGCGAAAGTTTGTGAGGATAGATGTATGTGTATGTATGTTTATTACTCTTTCTCGCAAATATTACTGAACTAATTACAATAAAATTAAGCACATATAAAGATGTTAACTTGGATTAAAACATAGGATAGGTTTTATCCCGGAAATCCCACAGGAACGGGAACTACGCGGGTTTTTCTTTAATAACGCGGGTGAAGCCACGGGCGGAAAGCTAGTCATGAATAAAAACTCAAAATATGTTATGTAATAAGTACATAAAACTAGGGGAGATAATTGCATCAATCAAATAGGTTTTATTGAAACCAAGTTCAAAGTAATTCCTTTCAAATGCTGAACGCTAATCACACAATTCATGCTTATATCATGTACAAATTAAAGTTATTCATGATATTCATAACTTTCACAAACGTAGGTAATTCTTAGAATTTGATGAATACTCTATTTAACATTAGGTACACACATTTTTTTACTCATAAATCGTACAGTATCCAAAAATAGCAATTGGTAACGTCGGAGAAAAAATGAAGAATATTGGTTTTTATTTTAATTGTAAAGTAAAAAAAATATCCAATTTTTTTTTTCAAAATAAGTAAGTTAATCTATAGCTATTTTTTTTTTTGTTTTTCCATAACTCATTTATTCAATAAATAAATTTACTAGGGCACTATACTTACTAACGTGTAACATATATTTTAAATCAGTGTATCATGTTTCAAATTAGTTGAACGTATTTCCAGTGTTTAAGCTCGCATTATACGCCATGCTTTTATAACACAGCACTCACTTGTTAGACCGGGAGATACTGACACAAAATTTCGAGTCATTTGTAACAGGATGGCGGTTCTACAGGGGTCTTAGTACGCAATGACAAAAAGAAAAATGATGGTGTGAACGCTGGTACCGGTGGGTTAGTCGCGTGGGCGTTAGTCGAACTCGTCGGAAAAATAGCGAAAGTCAAACGATTTGTAACACAAAAATTTTAGAATTTACCGATAGCCCATAAAAAAGAAGTAGGCGGTAGTGTCATGCCATACTTTTCCGGTATGACTTACAGCCCGCCATACCGACGCGAATGTGTTGATTTAAAAAAAACAATTATTCAACCATTTGTTACCAAGCTAACTTTTGCACAGGTAACCATCGTCGTGCAGCCATTTACGAAAATCGCCATGCCATACTTTTCGGACGATTCCAAATGGTCGCCATACCGCCGAAAATCTGCAAAATTTTTTTATTTCGCCTATCTTTTTGTACCAGTATTGCATTTGGCTTTTTGGAGAGTATTTGATAAAATGTGACCATTATTATATTTGCCATACTTCTAGTAGGGGGAAAAAGTGCTGTCATACTTGAAAAATAAATTTATTATTAATTTATATAAGTGAAGATTTCCAACACCTAGATCTTTGAAATTTTGTATTTATATTCGTTGATCCTCAAACTTACAGGAAAAATAAGTGCCATACTGTTACAAATCGTTTGACTTTCGCTATTTTCCGATGAGTTCGACTAACGCCCACGCGACTAAGCCGCCGGTACCAGCGTTCACACCATCATTTTTCTTTTTGTCATTGCGTACTAAGAACCCTGTAGAACCGCCATCCTGTTACAAATGACTCGAAATTTTGTGTCAGTATCTCCCGGTCTATGTGCCAATGTCACGTATTGTAATAATTATAGCAAGGCCACGTAACATTCTAACTTCTATACAACGAACCTTCGATTCATTCGACCGTAATAATAATCGACAAATAAATTAATGTGGAACTTATTAAGTGGATCTCTTCATATAATATTATCTCTTAAAAGTCCCAATACGCTTCCAATATTGGGAACTTTTACGAAAACTGGAACGTGTAAGGTATTACATAATGTTTATATGTATCTTTGTTTACTTGCAAAAAATACGAGTAAAGCGAATCTCACGATATTCTAGGAATTTGTTATTTCTATCTTGCGTTCTAATTTTAATCATTAAGCTTGCTAAAAGCTGCATATAAAGTGGTTGCTATGAATCTAATTTTGACATAGGTCAGATCTGAAACTAGGCCAAGTCACGATGAAGATGTAGCACCCTCGGTCAATAACCTTAAAACCTTTATAGAAGGTAAAACTTTACACAACATTCGAGTTGATCTCTTTTAATAATTAGGAAAACTCAACATACAAGTTTTTACAGTGGGAAAATATTTTTCCCTTAAAAACACTTCTGGATTTGATGAAACTATGACTGGAATAATTAAATAAAATTAAAAACGTAGGTATTGTACTTTTATTCAAGTAAAGATAACAAATATTTTTTAATTTACGCCATCAGTACAGGTACATTAATATCTACTGTTTATTTTTCTCTATTGATCCTCTTTGTTTTTCATATGTTTTTTCTTCATTTTGCAGGTTATTCTATGTATTACGTTGTATTTATGCATATTCAATTAATTGATTTAGCATAATATGTAACATTCACCTCACACTACAAATTACTTACATGTAGGTTACATGTAATTGTGAATCATAAGTCTCTGTCACTGCTGCTTTTTTCTTGCAATATAACACTACCGTAAATGGAAACTTTCTGCCCTTTTAAATGTATTTTTATAATACATTTGAATAAATAAATATTAATGTGACACACTAACAATCAAATAACACGTAAATAACTAAAGAGCGGATATTTTACATGTACGGTGTCACAATTTAAATATCGCATTCGTAAAACTGACCTTAAACATAGAGGTTATTTTTAGGAAAGGCAGTAGCGCTTTATTTATAGCAATATTTGTTTTAAATAGGTTATTTTTAAACGCAGAGACAATGAAAGAGGTATTCTTTCTATTTCAGAGATCTTGTTACAGATCTTTTAAACTTAGCAAAAATATGTAGATAAGTTAAAAAAAAATTCATACTAATATTATAAAGCTGAGGAGTTTGTTTGTTTGTTTGAACGCGCTAATCTCAGGAACTGCTAGTCCGATTTGAAAAATTCTTTCGGTTTTAGATAGCCAATTTATCGAGGTAGACTATAGGCTATAAATTATCACGCCAAGACCAATTGCGAGCGGATAAAGAGCGGAGCAATGCGGGAAAAACCGCGGGGCACACCTAGTTCTTGATAATTGCAACCGTATCATAGTTGCTTTTAGCTGTGACGAAATATCAGGAAACATGCTTTAGAGTTTAGTATAAAACCTGTTACTAAGCTTTATACAACTGCTTTAAGGCTCTTTTCAATTTTGCATTGAATGTTTAGGAGGCGGAATTTGACACAATTGTATCCCACTTTAGTGTACTGATCGTAAAACTGTTTGTCGCGACTACAAAAACAATCCATAGGTAAACCACTGTAGAAATACTGTAGTAATTGTTTATCGGGTAATGTAGACAATACTTGCAACAAACTTGCAATTTCTACGAACCATGAGCATGTTTGACTTGGCACCTAGGAATACTAATTATTGACAAAATACCTCTCCCACACTAAATTATTGTTTCCAATATGAAGCAGCCAACGCATTTGTAACCATCCGTCATAAGCATCGCCCGCTTTGTCTAAAGCCTAATAAATTATATACTAAAACCTTTCCCTATAATCACTCTATCTTTAAAAAAACTGAATCAAAATCCGTTACGTAGTTTTAAATATTTCAGCATACATACACAGAAAGCGACTTTGTTTTATACTAGCTATGTAGTGATGCTAATATTCACTTTTAGTTTTCAGAGCGTGGGTCCGAACTATATCTTATGTACGTAGCTACATCATCAGCGCATAGTTTTAGAATTATAGTTTTGTTAGCATTGTAGTTGTATCAGCATTCAGCTATGTACCTACATTTACCGGGAGACCTATGTACAATTTATAGATTTATAAACAGACTGTAACTCCTTCTAGAACATGTCTTTATGGGAGCGTCACAAACTATGAAAGGTGTGAAGAGGACGTAATGTTTTTCTTTAATTACTGTTTTGTTAATTAACTATTGAAACAAAAAAAGTTTTATTGCAGTGGCTCAAGATCTGTTGCTAAATGTTAAAAATACTTTACTTAATGAACTTTCAAGTAGTCAAAAATTAAATGAGAAGTTTAATACCTACAGAAATTAAAGTACGAAATAAATATATAATAAATACATTGAACATATACTTTTTGATAGCAAATATATAAAACATAACTAGATAATTATTCTATACAGATTAGTCTTTTCATGTATTACAGATTATATTCTAAAGCTTTGTTACAATATGTAGATTTAGATACAGGTCAACGTACTGATCTGAGTTCATCAATTTAACTTAAGGTAATGTATACACAATCTTTCTTAGACAAAACCGTCCCAACATTACCGAAAGGAAATGTCTCCCAGAAAGCCTTTGATACTTTATCTCCGCATCAAACAAAGGTTAAAAATTGATGAAAAGCAATTTACATAGCGAGCGTTGAACTCATCTGACAATCCCCATTACAGAACAATGCAGAAATAGGAAATTAAAGTATGTATTTAAAACTGTTGTCAAAAACACAATACGTATCTAAACATCGCAAATCCTCGTTGTTCTCATTTCTCAATCTATATTTGGAAGTCAATCTTTTATTCATTTTAGTAATCGGAGCAAGGCTTGTACTTTTACCACGCGAAGCCATATACAGCATACAAAGGAATTAAATAGACCTCTGTTAAGAATAAATTGACCTGGTTTAGCCAAAACTGTGCTTTTGTTACATTTTATTATTCAAGCCACTTCCTTGATTGAAGAAATTATATGTTATTATGAACAACATAAAAAATTACACAATTGTTTCTGTTTGAAACTTTGAGACTAAAAAGACTTTAAGACTTTGCTAAGAATATAAAGAACGTTAGAGACGATTTTTTTTTCTGCTTTATTGTCTATTTCAAATTCTATCCATATTATTTTATCTTTCAGTATTATATTATCTGTGCTGGGACACGAACGTCCTATAAAGTGTTGGATTAATAAAATAATGAAGACGTTGATGATGAGAAAACACCGACTTACTTACCGATAGATTACCTATTCATTATTATGAAATCACATTTAACTCTTGCTAAAGTTTAACAAGTTCAGGGCTATAACATGAGATATGGTGCTAAACATTTATGTGATATTAATACATCTAATAAATAATTGGTCTCGAATAAAAATTTATTATTTTACCTTTATTTGGATATCTTAAGTTTTACGATATAAATGTGCAATCCTGCATTAAAAGCCTATAAACGATATCGACCAATAAACAATTTACCTCATAAAAAGTTATTAGTTTTAATAAATATGGTAATATTTTTTATGGTTGTAATGTTCGATAAACCATAATGATTTAAGCGTGCATCCATCAATTAGGCCATGATCTTATCGAAGGTTGTCATTTGTAGAGGATTAACATGAAAGTAATGGTAGGTACCTACTCTTTATATTTAGTAGTCTAAATAAAAAAATGTGTTATTTCTACTTTTATATGATCTTCTGAAATTAAGCCAAAATTAGTTCATAAGCGTAAAGTTCTTCCGTCTAGAGTTTTTTTATTTTTATTTTCAACATTATATTAATTGAATTCAATGTTTTACTTTAAGTCTTGAAGTCCATTCTGAGTAAAGTATGAAATTTAAACAATGCTTCAAGTGCATATAACATGTAATAATTTAATGTCTGCTTTTTTGCCTTTCTGTGGCAATCACGTAAAAAACATGAAATTGATTGACTAGTTCGATATTGTAAATAACCTCGAGCTATAAATGTAAATATTACGGAACTAAAGTTCACACTACGATGTTAATGTATAAGTTTCTTATTATTATACCTGTTGTATAAGTAGTCTACTTCCTTCCTATATTATAATAGGTAATTAAAATTATATATTTAATTTCCTACAAATTTTTATTTTATAATTTTTAGCATATTTTGGCAGTTGCTATACAATTCTGATCCTTCATTTTTTACTTTTAGACTGCATGTCTAGTCGTTAACCTTCATGTGCCAAAGAAATTGACTTACAAAGTACGCGATACCAGTTAATATGTTACCGAACATTGTATGAATGAATGTAAACAACATTACCATATTGTCTAGCTCAACATACGCTTGATAAACAGGTTCTCGGAAGCATGTGCCGACGTCATACAGTCGAATCCTGAACCGCCCACAATCGTACGACGATCAAATAACAAATTATGTCCGGGTTGTGTCCGTTTTTTAAGGACATTATGAGCCTTGCCTTCAGTGTACAAAAAATAATTTGGAATAATTGAAAATCATATGATTATTAGAATGATTAATCTTTAAAATGTGTAAATAAATAACAATGTATTTTTTATTTTAATTCTTTCTGTTTGATTTTACGATTGAAAATATATTTCGTTTACATATATCGATACATGTAGATTAAAACTATTAAAATAGGATTAGGAGTATGAGGTGTTTTAGATGTCATACTCTTAATTATAGTGGTTTATTTTTATTTTTTAACCATTAATCAACAAGTGCGATAAGAAATCATTGTAATTATAATATTATTTTGTCACGAGCCTAGTGTAAAATCGAAAAATAAATAATTCATTATAGCAAGATGATGGGATGTGACAGAGAGAGGGTATCTGTTTTTTTTTTAATCAGAGCTTTTTTCAATTAATAATTGCAACAAATGACTAACCTATTAGCATACTTTTAGTCGTAAATTATTATAAAGCTCTACATTTTAAATATGTCAGGCCTGCAAAACCACTATTGCTTTATTATTGCTTTTGCTTTATTTAATATAACTTCATGATAATAATTAATAACCCCGTTACAAGTGTGTAACTATGAGTTTTTAGAATCGCAAGAATATAACTCCGTAGGCTAGATAACAATCGCCTTACGTACCCGGAACTAAATAGTGTTATTATTCTTTATGTCACGGATACCAATAAGCTTGAGTGTCCGCGCGGCCGAAGCTTTTCTTTGTGTACCTAGACCGCTACTGTCGAACTGAACAAGGCTGCCTTTCTATTCACATTCTCCGCCGATAAACGAATTATGGGTCTGGACTGGAACTAAATTACAAAATCAGTACGAATTATGAAATAGAGAATAGTAGAATTTCGAGTTTTATTAAAGGGAAAATATATTTATGAACATTGCTTAATCAAAACAATAAAAAATACTCTAAAATTTAACAAAATATTTTGTTAACGCTAGTTACCTAAGTGATGCTATCTTCACATGCTTGAGGTCTACAACTGTTGCGCACTACATACTACGACCACGAAATTCTTTCGTTATGACCGCCACATGCAACGAGGTCACACATTTTATTGACACCTGACATTGTTCTAACATTACCGTCCAATTACCCACTGAAATCGCCTTACTTTTTAATTATATCCGGCCCGTATAAATATGGCTGAGGGCGAGTCGAATTTATCAGTCGGCCGTGCACGGTTTGAAGTGATCTACTTAGTTCGTCAGACAAACACAGACCACGTTCGCAATGCAATCGCTGGTGGTGTTCTTCGCTCTTGCCGCAGTGGCATGTGCCTCCTACGTCCCGTTGGCGCAGCCCCCGCACCACCCCGCCGTGGTGTTGGACCCTCATGGACGGCCTCTGGATACCGCCGCAGTGATCAACGCTCGTGCCATCCACCTGCAAGCTAAAGCCCTGGAGCCACATGCGGCCATTGCTGTCGCCCCCGTCGCTCACTCGTACGTGGCCCCCGTCGCCCACTCGTACGTGGCCCCTGCTGTGGTCGCCGCCCCCGCCTCCGCCGTCTCCCACCAATCCCGTGTTGATGTGCGCACCAGCCCCGCCGTCGTCTCCGTGCACGCTGCTCCCCTTGTAGCTGCTCACGGTGCCCTCGCTGCTCCTCTGCTGGGACACTCCGCCCTCGGTCTCGCCGGTCACGGACACTACCTGCACAAGCGCTCCCTCGGACACTTCGCCTACAGCGCGCCCATCGCCGTCCACGCTCCCTCCGCCGTGTCCCACCAGTCCCGTGTGGACGTAGTGTCCAGCCCCGCCATCGTGTCGCACGCCGTGGCCGCTCCCGTGGTTGCCCACGCCGTCGCCGCCCCAGTCGCCATCGCTCCCGCCGCCGTCTCCCACCAGTCCCGCGTTGACGTGCGCTCCAGCCCCGCTGTGTACGCCGCCGCCCCCGTCGCACACTCCGCCGTGTACGCCGCTGCCGCTCCCCTAGCGCACTCCGCCGTCTACGCCGCTGCCGCTCCCTTGGCGCACTCTGCCGTCTACGCCGCCCCCGCCCACGCTGCTGGTCATTGGGCTCATGCCTGGTAAAAGCGAAACTGACGAACTCCTAAGCTAATGTGTATAATAATACTCAAACGATATTTATAAATTTATAAATAAAAGTAAAAAAATAATAATTTAAATATATTTGTGTGGTTTTATTATAGATAAATAATAATGTTAATTCATTTATAATATGATATTCACCGTAAACCAAAAAAAACCTTTAGGAAAAAACCTTTAGGCCTTCATAGAATGAATGAAATTGCAACAATGAATTTATATATTTTTAAAAGCAACAGAATTTGCGCTTATCCACTTTAACGAAGAATCATAACATATATTTATTATAACAGCTTTATGCCTGTGTCTTCGCCCGCTTTGTCTAAAACCTAATAAATGATATACTAAAACCCATCTAAAACCATTAAAATTTTTTTTCAGAGTTTTTCTGAGGTCAGGCTTGTTTAATGGGATGAGACTATGAGAGTGTTTAATGTAAAATTTTCGATATTTACGTTTTATTTTTAAAAAGGTATTAATGTAATTTTATTCATTAGGAAAAAGTACTTTTGTTATCAGTTTAAAGTTTTTTGATATTAGTTAATGTTAGTGAAGTTAATGTAAAGGCTACCACAGACCACTACAAATCCTAAGATTTTCGAGAAAACTTAAAAGGAGATTGCCCAATTGTGACTATGGCACTTGGTATCGCAATCAAACTTATTGTGTCAAGATGAAATATAGCTCAATTTAAAGCTTGATGTTAGTACTTTTAGAAACGATTAAAGTTTTTATGTAAATAAGCCACAGTTCACGACAATAAAAATAAAACAATATTTTTATTCAACGCTTAAAAAAAATACTTAATCGAGTTTAAACTAACGATGAACGTTAAGTTTTACATTTATTACATAGGTAATATTTTAATTTACAAGACAAATGTGAAAAGTAAATCGTAATAAACATTATTTCATAATAAATAACGCCGAACAATGCGTCGAACACATTCATTCAACTATGACATATGACGCAGGACGCTTGCAAGATACGTGGTCATACATGTTTCAAAAGAATAACTTTTACTATTATTTCAATTTATCCGGTATAATTAAGACTTAATATTGATACATATGATCATTATAAATACAAATAGGAATTAACAATATCACGAATACGTGGCACAACTAAAATTTTACCGATACCACCCGTGGTCATTCTCCTTTACCGTGGTAACCGTAAATTTTTTGGCTTTTATGTTAACATAGTATAATCATTTATACGTTTCACGTCGTTAATTTTTAACTGCATCATTAACTTATAATTGTCTTAAACGAATGATCAAAATTTTTAATTCATGTAAACTTTTACAAGTGATATGTAGAGTAACTTTTTAAACTGCTTTCGATTCAAAAGGTCGTTACTTAACTTTGTTAAGTTCATTTGCAGAATTAAATTTAACAACTGCCAGGGCAGTCTTCATTTGTAACTTAAATATTCCTTTGATTTTACATCATCGAGGTATTCATGTAGTGTGTAATAACCCTTATTAATCAAATGTAGATTGATTATAATATGATTTAAAAAATTTTCGTTGAAAGTTTTAACAAATAAACTTTGCAAATAATTTTTACAACAAGAACCTCTAGACAAATGGCAGAAACATTAAAGAATAGAACCCGACCTTCGCATGTTACAGTGAAACGGAAAGTCATATCATAAACTTTTTATCATTAATTTTGACCAAAATTGTAGATCTTAAAATTATATATAAAAAGAAATTAATACTTCTTTATGTGAAAAATTACCGATAGTTCAAAAAGTTATCGTCGTACGCACCTTTCCTCCTAAATCACTTGAAATCTAAGATGAAAGCATCTAAAATTTATTTTTTTTTCATTTTTTTCTAGCGAAATTTTAGTGTTGTCCAGCGTTGTCTACTTTTTTTTGTTTATATATTCAGTAGGCTCCAAAAGTATTGGCCTGATTTTTACTAATAGAAAACTACATTATTAAGAAGCAAAATAGGTTAGGCTATATTTTAAATCGTTTTGATGCTGGCCGGGTGGAGTCAGGACGACCTGCTAGTTCACCGTCTAAGATAATATATATTTAGACTTTGTCTCTACTTTCTCTCTATCTCTCTACTCTCTACTGTCTCTCTTTAGATTTTTAAGTTAAATACACGACAATTACAATTATTTTTTGGCCTTTAAAATTAAGAAGGTAACGTCAGTACATAATACAATCTCTCATGACTGATTACAAACTGATTAATATAAAATTGTAAATTTTTAAGATATGTATATTAAAAATGAATAAAGCGAATGAATAAATGCAAACGATTACTGACTTACTTGATGTTGTTGATTTTTTTGTCTTTTTTTACTTTAAAAAAAGAACTGACCTCATTTATGTAAACCATTACCACCCTAAACTAATAGCTACTTTTATATCAAGCTTTATCATACTACCATTGAACAAAACCCGTTGCGACGTTGTGGAGACGTTGATCAGTAAGTTAATTCATTTTAAATTCCTAAAATAACACCAACTTAGGTACATTCAAAGTTTATATAGGTACGTATACATTACATTATTTAATGTAATAAAATAAAAGTCATACATGTTTTGATTTATTTTTATTTTTATATAATTTTATAAATATTGTTTGAGTATTATAACACATTAGATTAGGAGTTCGTCAGTTTTCGCTTTTACCAGGCATGAGCCCAATGGCCGGCAGCGTGGGCGGGGGCGGCGTACACAGCGGAGTGCGCCAGAGGAGCGGCAGCAGCGTAGACGGCAGAGTGCGCCAAGGGAGCGGCAGCGGCGTAGACGGTGGAGTGAGCTAGGGGAGCGGCAGCGGCGTACACGGCGGTGTGGGCGACGGGGGCGGCGGCGTACACAGCGGGGCTGGTGCGCACGTCAACGCGGGACTGGTGGGAGACGGCGGCGGGAGCGATGGCGACTGGGGCGGCGACAGCGTGGGCGACCACGGGAGCGGCCACGGCGTGCGACACGATGGCGGGGCTGGACACTACGTCCACACGGGACTGGTGGGACACGGCGGAGGGAGCGTGGACGGCGATGGGCGCGCTGTAGGCGATGTGTCCAAGGGAGCGCTTGTGCAGGTAGTGTCCGTGACCGGCGAGACCGAGGGCGGAGTGTCCCAACAGAGGAGCGGCGAGGGCACCGTGAGCGGCTACAAGGGGAGCAGCGTGCACGGAGACGACGGCGGGGCTGGTGCGCACATCAACACGGGATTGGTGGGAGACGGCGGAGGCGGGGGCGGCAACCACAGCAGGGGCCACATATGAGTGGGCGACGGGGGCCACGACGGAGTGAACGACTGGGGCCACGACGGAGTGAGCGACGGGGGCGACAGCGATGGCCGCATGTGGCTCCAGGGCTTTAGCTTGCAGGTGGATGGCACGAGCGTTGATCACTTCGGCGGTATCCAGAGGCCTTCCATGAGGGTCCAACACCACGGCGGGGTGGTGCGGGGGCTGTGCCAACGGGACGTAGGAGGCACATGCCACTGCGGCAAGGGCGAAGAACACCACCAGCGATTGCATTGCGAACGTGGTCTGTGTTTGTCTGACGAACTAAGTAGATCACTTCAAACCGAGCACGGTCGACTGATACCTTGGACTCGCTAGCAGTGGTTTTTATACAATCACCACGTAATTAAAAGGTTTTCAGCGAGTAATTGGGCGGTAGTGTTAGAACAATGTCAAATGTAAATAAAATGTATGACCTCGTTACGTATGGCGGTCATAACGAAAGAATTTCGTAGTCGTCATGTGTAGTGCGTAGTTATATTATTAACAATTATTTATGTCTACGTGTGTGAAAATCCTAAATCAGTTAATTACTTTTTAAATTAACTTATATGCTACATACGAATGAATATTTACCTAAAACATCACACAATCGGCTAAGTATCTGCATGTTCAAATATTATTCTATTTAATTACATATTTCAATTAAACATTTATATATACAATAAATTCAGGATTCAGTCCAGGATTTTTCCAGTAAACCCATCTTTAATAGATTTTTTAATAGACTACATTTATTATAAAATTGGTCTCATCTCATTCTATTATCACGCCGGTGAAAGTCGACCTAAAGTACCCGTCACGAGAAGCTATAAATTATGTAAACAAACATCTTTTACTAAGTAAACATTTTATACTGCGAGATAATAATAAATTGACCATATTCAATCGACATGAAATATAGACGGGTTATATGAAAGTAACAACCTATTTAATTTAGTCGGATCATATTTTAACGACGCAAAGCGCTATCGTTTGTGTTTCGTGGTACCGGAACGCGTCCGTCGCAGGGATTGTGAACTATCGGGACGCCATTTTGAAATAAACGCATCATTCGAGTTTCGAATGCGTACGAGTTTGTTTCATTGCTTTGCATATATCGCGGATCTGGTTGTTATTGTTAATTTTGTTATTGTTTCGTTATCACTTTTTTATTGTTGTTACTTTAATTGTTGCGTTAATTTTATTTGTTATTACGTATAATGGAGCCAGTAGCCAGTACATCTAAGGAAATAAATTCGCCACGAAAAAAACGTCAAAAGGTGCGTAATACAATTTATCTAAAATATATAATAAGTAAAAAGAAAGAGTTGTTTGTTCAAACGCGCTAATCTTTGGAAACTTAAGGTTAATATTAGAAGTAGGTTTTAAATTGTGAAGTAATTGGTTAGGTTAATTGGTATACCTGGAGATATAGCTTGAGCTTCGTGTGACAAGTGACTACCGGTGATTTTTACAGGTGATTTTTTTACTTAATAATTTATTAAATCTTAAACAAATTCATTTTTTTTGTTGGTCCAAATGTTGTGAACTCCTGAACACTTGTTTACAAAATTTATAGCTTCTCATGACGGTTACTTTATATTCGGATCTTAGACCACAATATCGATTAAACAATTTAAAAAAACAGACTTTTTTTTATTTTACTTCATACATTCAGTTTCAATATTATTGGTTAATTTAAGATGTAGAGAACAAAAAAAAGTAAAAAAGTTATCACTTCTGAATATAGATAGGAACTATCAAATAGATTAAAAAATACGTCTGAGGAAGGAATAGGTAATTAAAATAATTAATAATATTAAGATATTTATTTATTTATTTATTTATTTATTTGATTTGCCAACAGATGTACATCTTATATTTATAATATATTTTGAGTATGTGACATAAATTAGCATGCATAGCAAGATGTAGATCCAATTACAGGCAAATACAACATGCATTTTTGAGTTGTATCAAATTATAGCTTCTAATCGTAGTATAAATTCTAATCAGAAAACATTATTCTCATCAGTATAATTTTTATGTAAAACGCTTTTATATGCAAACAAACTAAGAAAGTTGATGTCAACTTTTGTGCTATTAAATAATCTATTATGTTCCCGACAAACTCTAGCAATGACGCTGTTGAAGCCTAAATTGGTTCTATATCTTTTGACAAAAAATACATTGGTT
Source organism: Colias eurytheme (assembly GCF_061535395.1). Classification (NCBI taxonomy): domain Eukaryota; kingdom Metazoa; phylum Arthropoda; class Insecta; order Lepidoptera; family Pieridae; genus Colias; species Colias eurytheme. Next base: position 5,744,677 of record NC_142991.1, read on the forward strand.
TTCCTAGAGTATCTCCTTGGAACAGCTATATTAATTTTTGATAGAAGATTAGGACAAATATACGAATTTGTAACAATTTTATATAACAACATTTGATCTGCCATCCATCTCCGATGTTTAAGACTTTCCATTTTAAAAAAGTTTAATCTGAGGTCGTATGATTTTAAAGATTTAAGTTTTTGCTGATGAAAAGTAAGTAGATAAAGAAACTTTTTCTGTACAGACTCAAGTCTTTTTATGTGACATCGATAAGATGGATTCCAGACTGGTGAGCAATATTCCAAGAGAGATCTTACTAATGAACAATATACAATTTTTATAGGTAGCACACTTTTGAACATTTTGCAATTTCTCCATACAAACCCAAGAAGTTTTAGAGATTTCGTTACTATATTATTAATATGATGAATAAAACCTAATTTTTTATCAAATGTTACTCCTAAGTCTCGCACTTGGGTTATCTCCTCAAGGATGATATTATTTATGGAATACGAAGATGATTGAGGTCGTAACTTTTTGGAAAATTTTATAAATTTGCATTTATTTATATTTAACGGTAGCTTATTAGATACTGTCCATTCTGAGATTCGATTTAGATCGTCTTGAAGAAATTTAGCATCCTCTGTATTATGTATATTTTTGAATATTTTAAGGTCATCCGCGAATAGTATAAATTTTGAGTGATTAATTTCATAGGACAAATCATTAATAAAAATTAAAAACAGAATAGGCCCCAAGTGCGAGCCCTGGGGAACACCCGAAGTAGCTATAAATGGCTGCGATTCATAACCATTAACCGTAACTTTTGACGTTCTATTGCCTAAGTAAGTTGCAAACCACTTTAACATTAGACCATGAATCGACCCTAGTCAGTGCTGATAAAGCTAGTTCTGTCTTAACCTTACCCTTACCCTTTTATTACTTTTTACCCTTTTACCTTTTTACCCTTTTAACCCTTACCCTTGACAACTTTTTAAGCAGCAGCGAATGATCCACCTTATCGAATGCCTTACTAAAATCCATATATATTGCATCTATTTCTTGACCTCTATCAATAACATCACACAAATCATCAGTGTAAGTGACCAGATTAGTTAAGGTAGACATCCCACTACGAAAACCATGTTGTTCAGGTATTAATTCGACCTTTAAGTGGTATGTTAAATATGGGTATATCAGCGATTCAAAGCATTTTGCAAACACAGATAACAGTGAAATGGGTCTGTAGTTTTGAATATCTCTAGCTTCGCCGCTTTTAGGAATAGGAACTATATTAGATGTCCTCCACTGTGAGGGAAAATAACCGCTATTTAAAGATTTATTATATATTATGTTTAATGGCACTGAAAGGCAATCAGCACAACGAGAAACGAAAACAGGAGGGATACCATCGGGTCCAGCGCTCTTATTGATATTCAATTTTCTAAAGGATTTTATCACTGAGGCGTTATCCAATACAATTCTATCCAAAATATTATTTCGAGGAGAAGTTTCATCTATAAGCTGTACTAAATTAATCCAATTACTTTTGGTATACACGGAAGAAAAGTGTTCAACAAAGGCACTACATATATCTGCAGGAGAGGAATAAACAACATTATTAAGAAGCATTTCCTCCGGTATTATACCTTTAGAATTTCTTTTGGCGGAAATATACGACCAAAAAGCTTTTATATTATTATTACTTAAAGAAACTTCGACGTTTTTAAGATATTTTTGGTAGCTTAGCTTAATCTCGTTATGACATCGAGTTCTCGCTAAGTTAAACTCCAGTTTATCTAAAGGATTTTTATATTTCATAAATTTTTTTCTTATTTTTTCTTTTTCTTTTAAAAGTTTTATTAAATTTTTACCATACCAAACAGGATACAAATAATTTTTGTGCATATGTTTTTTGGGAACATTGTCCTCAATAATATGATTAATAATGGAGTAAAACTTTTCTACCATATCGTCTACCTTATTTATGGTGGCTAATTCCGCATTCCAGTCAATTTCATAAAGTTTGCTTTTGATAACTTCATAATCAGCTTTCATGAAATTAAGTTTCACCACTCTATTCCTTTTTAAAAATTTGTGCACGGGAAAGTCTACCAAAATATTAATAGCCGGATGATATCAATCGACCCTAGTCAGTGCTGATAAAGCTAGTTCTGTCTTAACATAATCAATATTACTGAGGACTAAATCCAAAATTTTATCATCAGAGTTTAAAACTGTATTGTACTGCCGCAAATTATGTAATGCCAAAAAATCGTTCAAGCAACTAGACATCAAATTAGAATCCACCATAAGTGAGGTCGTTGAGTGACGTTCAGGTTGGGTGGAGGGTATGTCCCATAGAAGTTTACTCGTATTAAAATCACCGACGATTAAGACATTACTGTCCCCTATGTTCGTGAAAGCTTTACTAATTGAAATCAATTCGGATTCCAGTTGAGGGAGTGTCAATGGTGGTGGTAAATAAACGGCGCATATAAAAAGAGTTTTACTGGAATTATTGTGATTAGTAGATATCTTTATCCACAAATCTTCGCTCTCACTTTCAAAGGAACAGATGCGTGAAGCTTTAATTTGTTGTTGTTGTTTTAAACTGACTGCTTTTCTCCTCCAATTCCAAGATGTGCGCTATTCAGTTTGTCGCTTGAATTTGTCTTGTTGAATGTAAAATATGAAGCCAGAATAGAATCACGTAGACGTGTCGAGGAGAGCTTAACAATAACAGACTTCGGCCTGTTCGATTTGGGGTTTACTTTTTGCACGCGTGTACAGGAGATTATGTCCTTTTCTATTAAAGGACACGAAGTAATCTTCGCCAGCTGCATCACAGTATTAACCAAGTTTTCATTGGTGTGTTCTGGTAAGCACTGAATTTCGATATTATTCTCACGTGCTCGGAGTTCCACTTGATCAACTTTATAAGTTAAATGCTTCATGTTTTCACGAAGCTGAACATTCTCATGACGAAGTTCCGATAATTCAGATTTGGCTTCTTGTAGTTCTTTATAAACTTCGTCATATTTTGATGAAAAGAACTCGACCGATTTTGCTAGTTCTGGAATTAACTTGACATCATTGCGAATTGATTCAAATTCAGTCTTTAACCTTGTTTCAAAAGATTCTGTAAGCAATGACTCCATTCTAGTCAAAATTGTAGACTCGAACAATAAAATACGCTCATTAAAGGTATCCATAGAAATTACATCATCTTTATTCCCGACATTTGTAATCGTATCACCCGAATCTTTGACCGGGGTGTCACTGATATCTCCTTTCCTCTTAGTCACCTTGCACTCCGGACATTTCCAAGTCGCTTTATTTTTGCTAGACATTTTCGTAAAGTTTTCTTTCGTGAAATTCACACAGGCGAAGTGGTAACATTGTGAGCAAAGTGAACATGATAATCTCTCGGTAATGCTAATAACACGGTGACAAGCATTACAGGAACTCATTTTAAGCAAGAAGTATGAACTATCTTAATCTTGAGCGGTTTATAATAAATTATCAAAATAAATATATTTGTAAACAGCACAGCAGTTATCTTAAGTAATGTAAAAAGTTGAACCTAAATGTTCTATAAAATAAAAGCTCCGTTTATGCAGAGCTTTTTTTTTAAACAACAAATTGTTTCTGGTCTTTAATTAAAAATAAATGTAAAGAAAATTATTACATAATTATGTATTATTAAAATAATAAGCTCCACAAGTTGAACCTAAGTTAAAAAACTTAAAAGCATCATTATAGATAGTGAAAGGACAAAGTCAATTGTGATATGAAAGTAAACGGCCTTGTCTCTCGACACTTTTATACTTTGTAAAATCATGAACCATATATACCATATTTTAAAAAGTGCTAAATCTCGTGTTTCTTAAGGGCCCTTAGTAGGTGAAAACGGCAAAATGGACTGTTATCTATGAGCTATAATTGAAAATATTGAAGTTTTTTCGCACTGAAATTTCTATTACAGAACGAATGTGTGATGGGATTACTGTTTCTAAAACCCGATTGGAAAAATTTTGCTCAATAAAAAAAATCCTGAAGTTACCTCTAAAATATCATATAAATGCACGAGTAATAATTCGTATAAAATCACAAATACATAGGTATTTACCTTCTCGATTTCGTGACTGTTTTAGATTTAGAAAATACTAAATATTTTCATTCAATTTTTGATAAAAATGTGAATGGCACTTACGATTTTTAGTTTCGAGCACGTTGATTCTATACTAAACGCGGATCCCCTCACCCCTCACCAAAGCGAGAATAGCTGAATTTTCGCTGACCGCCTAACCCCTCTTATCCCACTAAAAAAAGGGGTGTCATGTATTCGAGACGTTTGGACAACAGTTGCAACTTATTATTCCAAATCAATATTTCCTCTATATTATTAATTATTATACAATATGATATGATTTGTTTATTTCCTCGTTAACAGGAAGAATATGTAACTAATTTAATAATTAATTTTGTTTAAATTTTATTCATATTACACCTTTTGAATATATTCACAATATAATTAAAAGTATACTAAGAATAAATAAACTTTAATAGTTTACACAAGTGATAACTGCGTTAAAAACAACCGACTTCAAACTTGCACTTGCAACATTTACAAATACAGACAAAATTCTCATAAAATAAAAACTACTGGGCCTATCCGAATAAAATTTTTATGGGACCAATTCGACACCATCCCGCATCGAACAAAAAAAGAATCACGTAAATCGGTTCAGAAACCTCGGAGTAATCGGTGTACATACATAAAAATAAAAAAAAAACATACCGGCCGAATTGATAACCTCCTCCTTTTCTTGAAGTCGGTTAAAAATAAGAAAAACTTTGAAAATAGTGAATCCAGAATAAGAAAATTTGCTTAGATTTTGATTTCCTCGTAAGGGATACTGGATAAGACCTTAAATTGAAAACTTGTCAAAACTGTTATTGAAATAAATTAGAAAAGCCTTTGAAGAACAAACATACAAAATACGTTTTATTAATAAGAATTTTTTATATTTAAACATTTACAGTGTACAATAGGTACTAGAAATTTATAAAAACGTTTATGATTATTGTTATATGTACTGTAAACGGTGTAACGAATAAATAATAAAATATGTATTGCGTTTAAAACTTTATTTCCATCATAAAAAACCGGTCGTGTGTTCATAGATCATTAAATTACCAAGTGGTGTAAACAGATGGGTACACTGAATGAGCGGTAATCACTGGAGTGCCCACCTGTTCAGTGTAAACAGTTGGAGAAGACTTCACCACCACGTGTTGGGCGACGGGCGTCAGGTAAGCGGCGTGGGCGACACTCGGCACAGACTCCACCACTGTTGGTGCTACCACAGCTTGCGTCACTTGTTGGGAAACAACAGCTGGGTAGGATTTTACATCAACACGTGACTGTTGAGATACAGCGCTTCCACCGACGTAATTAGTCGTCGCTGGGACAACGCTCACTGGAGCGGATACCACAGTAGGGACTGACTTGACTACGACAGGCGATGAAACGTAAGAGTTCACAACTGCGGGTGTTGATTTAACATCTACGCGGGATTGGTGGGACACAGCAGCTGGCACGCTGTATACCGGAGAAACAACAGAAACGGCAGGCTGAACTTCGGTGTAAACTGGCCCGGAGACTAGAGATGGAGATGACTTAAGAAGAACACTGTAGTGCGGTGCCGCTACGCACGCAGCAAATAAAGCACTTAACACCACCAACGATCTCATTGTGAACGAGGTCTGTGTATAAGTATTGAACAACTGTGAGAACAGTCACTGGACTAATTTCGATTGAGATGTCTCCTAATATTTATAGTAATATGCCAAAAGCATTAATTACAACTATTTAGGCACATCGGAAGCTAATGCTGACGTCCTTGGTAGATGTTGTATTTTTAGTATTCTGCAAGCTAAATTAAAAATTTATATTGATTTGGAACAATTTATACAGCTTTATAAACAACAACACAAACAATGGTAAATAAAGTGTGTGAAAATATTATTTACTTAGCTTTATTGAATACTAGCTTTCCGCCCGCGGCTTCGCCCGCGTTCTCAAAGAAAAACCCGCATAGTTCCCGTTCCCGTGGGATTTCCGGGATAAAACCTATGCTATGTGTTTATCCAAGTTACCCTCTATATGTGTGCTAAATTTCATGCAAATACATCCAAGGAATAAAAAGTTTCATACAAAATTCTATCCCCTATTTTACTCCTTTAGGGGATGAATTTTCTAAAATCCTTTCTTAGGGGACGCCTACGTTATGACATCTACCTGCATGCCAAATTTCAGCTCGATACGTCCAGTGGTTTGGGCTGTGCGTTGATAGATCACTATATCAGTCACCTTTGAGTTTTATATATATAGATTCATAACATTAGTAAGTATGTAGACAGTAGAAAATATATCAATAAAAAGTACCTATTATGTGTTCAGTTAGAGTTGATTAGAGTATGTAACACAGCTTATGAATGGCATTGTATGTAATGTCTGGGAATTTTTTTTAATATCCTTACAGATTTTAATATTTCAATAGCACGTTATCACTTGTTAATCTTGCAGTTGCTAATAAGTGTACAAAATATTGTGAAACGTAAGCCAAATATGCGCAAACATAAGTTAATGTTTCTCAAATTTAATAATAAAAGTATCGCGATTAATGAAACTTAATGGCAATTAACGTTTAAATATTTGTATGTACGGGATTATTGCGTAAAGCAATAAAGTCACGCTTGACTATTTTCACGCAGCAAGTAATATAAATAAAGAGTAAATTATAGCTTGTTGTATAATTATAAGAACACTTGACATTTATTTATTGCTAAGAATCTAGTTTTTTAAGGGCAGTGGTTCCGAATATCCGCCATTAAATATTCAGCTGAGAATAAAATTAGGTGAATTCTCTGGTGAATTAATCTATGCTTCCATACTAATAATATAACGAGTTTGTTTGTATGAATGCGCTATTCTCAAGAACTACTCAACCGTTTTATAAAATTATTCCGTGGTAGGATGCGTGCGTGATGTCTGAGAGCTGTAAGCTATATTTGTATCACAGGCAAAGCCGGAGCGGACCGCTAGTTTATATAAATTAAAATTATACAAAATAATGTTATGTTATTGATACATATGGAGACCACAGGTAATAAAGAATACTTAATTATTTTTATATTGTAATAACCAAAATACCACACTGAGGAAAAGTTATCCTTAAACATTGAGATATACATATGGAGACGACACCGCCTACATCACTTATGTTCCGCTCAACATACGCCATATGGCGTAACTGCACGCTCATTTTTTATTTGTTTTAAAATAAAACGCATCAAATATGCTTTCGTGTGTGTTACGATATTGCACAAATAATACGGAAAAGTGCAAAGGAATAACTTTCATCGGTACTTACCGATGAAAGTTATTCCTAGGTACTTACCTAACTAGATAATAATAATTTTTAAAACTTAGAGCAAAAAATGGCGCACAGATTTTGTTCGTGGTGTCTCCTCCATACGTAGTAATATTATCTCAATGTCCTTAGAGCCTAAAATTTTCCTCATTCAGATATGTACGTGTTTCCGTGTATGTACATATAAATAAGTCCAAACTAGCTTTTGCTCGCAGCTTTTTATAATAGCTAATGCCTAATCTAAACCGTTATTGAATCCACCTGGAGACACTCAAAAAAATTCATTTTAATCGGTCCAACCATTTCGGAAGAGTCTAATAAAGGATATATCCAGTTCTGCTACTGCATCCTCCCATAAATGACCCTAAAAGAACTTAACACGTACAATGTACATGTCATGTTCATTGTACATGTTTCGTTTCCGTATTCCGATCAAGTTTTTATCAAGGATTTTATAAATTAATAATATCGTCACCAATGTCAATGTAAACCCCGGGGGTTAATCCGACCTTTCGAAAAATCAATTTTAAATTGATTTAACACTATAATTATTAAATTATTATTTTAAGAACAGTGCCACCTATTGAACTGTTAACGTACTTCGACGCTTGTTAAAATCATAGTATTCGTTTTGTATAAAATAATAGTTCCAGTATGCAAAAACGTTTCTTTTCATTTACTCTAGATGTCACTATTCTAAAACTTAATTATAAAATACCAAAGACCCAACTATTCGATTGCATTTTTATTATTTGCAAAGTGATAGGCAATATAATAACTGAGATGAGAAAACTGTACGATTTTTTCATACAATACATTCTTGGACACATTTGATACTCATATATTATGTATGCTTGATATTCAGTATACATATTAGTCAAAACTACTGATATTATAAGATAACATAATTTTAAGATATTTACATTGATTACACTTTACAATCCAAATAGGATTTCATGGATAATAAGTAATAAAAAACTGTAGCGCTAATTATTTTATGTTAAATTCTCTCCCTCTCATACCTCTATATATTTTATAAATAATTTTCTGCGTTTTAGTTAGTTTGACTTGCTATAAATGATATAATAAATTACAAGTTTCAATACCATGTAACATTGTTACATGTAAATTGTACACGTTAGGACTTCAACTGTGTCTCTACATTAAACCTACATAGTACCTACATATGTAACATATGTATTTGTGATTTAAATTGTGTAGGAGTTTACAAAAAACTTGTAGTATGATATGTTAAATTTCTAGTCATTATCAAAAGTATTGGATAGTGCAGAAGCTGAATTATAAAATTCCCAACTCGGGCAAAGTTAGAAGTGGCAGCTAGTCACAAATTATGCATCATTTATATTGATTTGGACGATAACAGTAACACCTTATTTATCTATATTTCCCTTATGCGTGGGCGTCTCTTCCTCAGTCGATTTTCATCCATAAATCAAACGTGAATATTAATTATTATTTTCATTGCATTCCGTCAATGAATTACGGCCATTGTTTTTTTTATGCTCTTCTAGCTTTCGCCCACGACTTAGCTCGCATTGTTTCACCATATGAATTAAATAGACATAATATATATTGTTATCCTTATGTTAACAGCTATCTTTATGTTAAAGCGATGTGTACTCTACGATATGAAAGAAATTATCCAGACTGGTTATACAATCAAACTTCTATATAAAATCAATGATAAACAATCTATATTTATGCTCTATGATTAATTGACTACATTTATACATTTACACAGGAAAACTTCAAATTATGTTCCATCATTGGTATACTAAAAACTTCGTGATTAAATGACCGGTCCGGTTAAACCCGTCATTACAATCCAGGCCAGACCAGAATCCTTGACGGGAACCTTAGGGAAGCCCAGCGTTACGTGCGGCTCGCACAATCGACCAAAAGTAGGACATCGAATTAATCGGCACAGAGACATCTGAGAGACGCATTGGTTTTTATTTTTTTGATATCGACTGGTTGTTTTTGTTTAATGGCACTTAGATCGTATCATCTTAATACTATTATAAAGGCGAAAGTTTGTATGGATGTATGGATGTATGGATGTATGGATGTATTGATGTTTGGATGTTTGTTACTCTTTCACGTAAAAACTACTGAACCGATTACAATGAAATTTAGCACACATATAGAGGGTAACTTGGATTAACACATAGGATAGGTTTTATCTCGGAAATCCCACGGGAACGGGAACTATGCGGGTTTTCCTTTGAAAACGCGGGTGAAGCCGCGGGCGGAAATCTAGTAAATTAAATATATTTGTTCGTGTGTTTAGTTTCATGAAGAAAAATGTATAAAAAGGACGTAATTTTTAGACTATGGGTCTGATAAGACCAATTAAGTAAAGGTTATATTTTATAAAAGGTAAACGAATTTGAAAAAAAATAATCTTTTAGTATCTTGTATTTCTAATTATGCACTATCGTTAAATCATATTTCTTGGTGGTATAATCGTTTAGATTGATTTCGTGCCCTTTCGAAATAAGCATAAATTTATAATTTTCTTAATAATATGTCTATCAATATGTATGAGCTACTCCGCGTCTTTCTTGTTCCACAAAAAATACTCGGCTGACCTCCGCAGCAAGTTGCAATAGGCGCAGTTCGGAAAACCCGAGGCTTAATTTGCAATAGTATTTTTCTAGTAAATTATTACTACAAATAACGAATTAATTGATTAGGCAAAAGTAACTTTTTATGACTTCTATAAACTTCTTAAAGTAAATTTATGATGCTGATTTCACAAAAAAAGTTATAACTCATTCAAAAAAATTCCCTCACTAAAGAGCTACATCATTGTTACATAATACCGCTATCCAAAATCAACTCAACGCTCATCTTGTTTTTAATTAAGTAACGGTTAACTGAAAAAAGGAAAAGTATAGAAGAGTTGAACACTGCTTTACAATGGAGCCGTAAAAAACGTAAACTAACATGACCGCTGGATGCGGTCAGCGGTTACATAACTACGGCCGCGGCGTCAACGCTCTCAATTCTCGACGAACCAAAACAAATTAATATATCACATACTAAATAAGCAAAACCTTATTTGTATACTTGTATTATACAGTAAAGACATCAATAAGCACAAACATCAGAATAGATGATGTATTTTTTGTTAGTTTACACACAATTATATACTGACGCAGCTTTATTTTACGAAAAAAGTATTGTTTTATACATATTAATCTAAAAAATATTGTATCTAAGAGCCAGCATTTTGTATACCATGGTGCGTCTTATGGTCACTCGAACATATTGTTCAGTATGTAAGCATACCAGACACCGTATGCTTACATACTGAATACATACCACATGATACATAAACTAATAACCTAATTAAGTGTACCAACTATCGACGCAGTAACTGAGCTAGTCATCATTTCAAGCAGAAAGCATGGAATGAAATGATACCTAATAATACATAATTATACGTTGCGTAACTTCATATATGGAAGAGCGAACTACGACTATTTCCTTTATTACTAGTGTATTTATTTTGTCGTAAAGTTTTAAAGTATTATTGAAACATAGTATGTGTTTGTTTAAGGGTGAAAGGTAAAAGGAACATAATGATTTATTTTTGCACTACCTAAAATTTTCGACAAATGTAGTTTTTTTTTTTTTTGTGTGGTGTCTCTCAATGTTAGCCAGAAGGGCTTCTACATTTTAACGCGGACGCGGGGGTGAACTGAAGGTTCACCCTGGTAGCGACATGCACAAGGGCGTCCCCCCTTGACGGGGACCACGAACCTCGGCTTGAGCTGTCGCTTGAGTGGAGGAGGCCAGAAGGGCCCTAATCGGACGGGGACAAATGTAGTGTGCAAGGTTTCAAATAGGTACATAATAATTTATCAAAGAGAAGATGGGTGAAAAGTTTAAATGTTATTTGTGTAGATGATGTTTTGACGGTGTATACTGTATAGATATACTAAATTTTTTCCATTTGAAGTATACAATCTGAAAAATACAAATATGTATGTAAAGAAAAATGGTAAAGTTAAATGTTAATTTGTCAATTTTAGGGTAACGTAACGAAATAACTATTCTATTGAAGTTTAATAATTTTTCATATTTTAAAATATCAGAATATTGTTATTATTGTCCTGCATATGAATACCTACATATATATGACTGTACCACAATTTTGCAATGGCATCCAAAATGCGCATCACGCGCGACCTTGTGACGTCACACATTATTCATGTTTATTATTGAACAAGACCCAACTTATAACCATAAGTATTGTACAAGACTTGGTGTTAAGAGTCATGGATGGAATGGTTCAGCGAACTGTTGCGCAAGCAGCAGCGTCAGCGTGTATTGCGCCCGCGCAGGTCCGGTTTCTGTTGCACTGGAAAGCCCGTCTTGTGCAAGTCTTCTAGCGTGTAATACCAAATAAATCCTGGTTATGACCCTATTTTTTAACTTAAGTGGAACGCATGAGACTTTATCGTGTATGCTATTGTGATACAAAATGTTTTATTAATGCTGTAGGAATTATTTTAAAATCTATGATGAGTTGGTACACTACCACATTGCTGTCATATAAATATTATCATATAAATAAGTGATTGAATTCAATTTATATTATGAAGCATTATGAAGTAAATGGAGTAGATTTAATATAAATTTGTTTATTAAATTAATCATGTACAGTGAAGAGAAGAAGCGAAAGAATATCATGTATCTATTATATAATATAATAAAATTTTATCTTCATCTTATTAATTGTACTACATTATTTGTTTACAAACGTTAGCAATGAGTCAGTGCAACGTCTATGCTAGTTTATCACGAATAGATATTCTAATTAGGCGCACGCGTTGAACTCTTTTCTTAGCAAATACCTAAATCGTGTCGTTGTAACCATATCGATTAAACTAAATAAAAAAACTGTATGTTTAAAATAGATATCAATAAAATTTGTTTAAAATTAATCAAAACTTAATGGGTTGAATAAAATGATTGGATAATATGGCTGTTTTATTAGAATAAAAATATTTTTTTTCTTTTATCAAAGTGCAATCGTATTTCGTTTACCAAAATGTTATAAACAATTTAAATAACGACATTTTAAATAAATACGATGAACGAGACAAGAATTGGAAGAAAACTATTGATATGCATCAATGTTTTGAGTCGTTATAATGTAGATATGAATTTGACATTAGGTATTTTGAAATGCTTTTTTTAATGAAAAATAAGAACTAATAATAGGCGAAGGCTAATAAAAAGGAGGAATTAACAGTATGAGTTACATATTATATGAGATGTTTTACACATAACTATAATATTTTAATACTTATATGTTTCCTATATGATACCTATCATGTTTTTGCTATTGTTTTCGCTATTGTTTGACATCGCTCTAATTATAGATAACCTTAGAAGGAGGATTAAGTAATCAATAATGTGTTACGAATATTATGTATTCTAAACAATATGTAACTTCACCTACATATCTTATATATATTCTATCTTCATAGTATATAAAAGGAATTGTCATATAGAGAGAAAGTAGGCCAAGACAATTATAACCAATTAGGGTGGTACATAAAGCAACAGCTATTCAATGTATTAGATAACAATATGCTACCATTTAAGGTCTATGTTTTTAAGTTTTTATCTCAACATTTATATGCTATCTGCTTTATTGCATACCTTCTATGTTTATCTACTACGTCCTATATTTTAATATATATAAATCTCGTGTCACAATGTTTGACCTCAATGGACTCCTAAACCACTTAACAGATTATAATAAAATTCACACACTATGTGCAGTTCGATCCAACTTGAGAGATAGGATAGTTTAAACATGTAGGTACCACGGGCGAAACCGGGGCGGACCACTTTATATAGGTATATATGTCATTTATAACTTTAAACTAAGTAGGTGTATTTAATTGTGAATAATTAAATATCTAGAATTTAAAAGCATCTGACACAGAGTGTACATGCTATTTTCGTGTTTATAAATTTTCATTCAAACTAATGTATGTTTTCGAAATTAATCATAAAAATTGGATGAGTGAGTGACTGAAGTTATTAGCACATTAGAAGATGAATCTGGCACTTTACGTTTACCTACGAACTGAGCAACCTTTGTTGAACAATCATTTGAAAATCAAAGTTAACTTATTAATAAGGTAAATGACCTGTGAAGATCATCAATATCACATAATTGAACATGACTTCAATTGTCAATTGTATTTTATTGATCTCTTCAAATATCTAAAGAATGTGTAAAATAAAGCGACTTATAAAGATTCCCATAAAGTGGTATTAGTTAGATTTTTATACTGTTATTGTTTCTACTCGTATACACATTCATATAAAGACTCACTGTACCCATTGATGTGCTTTTATTTAAATTAAGATTATTATAGAAAGTTTAGACTAAAGTTTATTTAAGTTAATATAATTGAACAAATTTACGTCGTGAAAACTGAAATACAAAATAAAATCTCTCTTTTTACTGATTTAAATAATTCAAATCGAAAACATTGTAACTCTTCAAGTACCCAAAATTCAATACAGGAATACCTAGGGAATGAAAATTTTGGCATTATTATATATGTCACTATTTTTGGGATATTTTACCACTTTAACATCTTCGAAGAAAACTTTTCCATCAAAATATGTATTCAAATTGACATCCGCTAACCTCACCTTTGTGGATATCCCTATTGCTTAACGTCTAGTCGGAACTCATGAATGAAGCAAAGGGTTGATCAATGACAACTACGTCAAGCCCCGTACCACGATGCTCCTATTGGGGTTAACGATACTCGATTGTCGAATTTAAAGTCGCAATTTGCAAAGATCAAGTCATATTTGGGCAGCAATTTATGTGTTGTGGTACAGGCCTGAGTCGATCATCTTACAAAATCGGAGCGCGTGCATCTTTGCGTTGGTCGAAGTATAAAGCGTTGTGGTGGTAGATAAAGCAGTCATTCGAACGCAAACTAAGCAACAGTGAAGGAGTGAAAACGAAGTAAAAATTAATATAAGTGTAATAATATAAAGTGATACAAAATAATAAAATGTAAGTTACAGTGTTTGTGTATAATCAAAATTAAAAATAATAGTAAAAAGATGTGTTCGTTGATTAAATTAAATGAAATCATTTGTTTAATATTATTATCAAATAAGAGATAATTATTGTGCACATAAAAATAAAAATAATAACGGAAATAACAAAAACATCAAAATAAAAAAGATCTACCGTGTAAAAAGTAGAGTACCAAAGTGTTAAAAGTTGTGTGCAGAGAGTGATGTCAACTTTGTTTTTTTAATTAACGCAAAAAAATGCATGTAAGCTAAATATAAAATTCGGTAGGAAAATTAAAATTAACGGATTTAAGCAATGCGCTTTCACTTTCTTAAAGACCATAACGCTGCAAGTTACAATAGCAGGATGTGTTTGTTCGATACATAAGATAGAAAACTTTAGATAAAGTGTAGATCTTTGAAAGCAGTTCTCATAATTAACATATTATGCTTTCTTACGCTTCTAATAAAGACTTCTAATATGATTCAACAGTAGTTAATGTTTACTAGTATTAAATAATAGTTTAAGAAATATACTGCAAGGGATTACGTAAAGAATACGGAACCGCACTTTAAATTACATCACAACGATTACGAGAAATTTTAACGCATTGGCAGAGATTGGGACGTGCTACTTTTACCAATGAAGCGTGTACCGGTTTTCGTTGACATTGACACAATTTGAGCTTTCTTTCATAATACCAACATCTACTATTAGGTAGCCGTAGCTCTTGTGAAGTTTTAAATATAAACCTAGCGACATGTACAACAAAAACGTTTTAAAAGCCTATCTTACTAAGTTGTGAGCATTTTATTATATCTATTACTTAATGTTTAGAGCACACGAGAGAGTGCTTTCGCAGAGCTGCGCTTGTCTGTACAATCGTAACGGAGCATTGACGCTATGGAAGCTTATATAATCATTGTCCGCGAAAGTAAAAGTGATTCTCCACCTACCAGTTTCGTCATCGTATTTACTTCACATGTATTATGTTTCGTAGCAATATTATTAGTCTTAATATTTCTTTTTATTTTCAGACAATGCGGTGGTTTAGTATATGTTGCGTTCTGCTATTTGCTATAGCTAGCACATCAGCTGATTGGTCATGGAATGACGAAAAGTCGGATAAAGCTATAGAAAATGAGCCTAAATCATCAGATTTGTTGGAAGGTGAAGAGATGACTCAAGCAGAAGACAAAAAATCGATTAACGACGGATCCGTGCTCGACGATATTGTCGATGAACTCGTAAACAGCAAGCAAGGAAGAAGTTTGGGTGGTTTCGATGACGTCTACAGCGATCCTACTATAAAGGAAGCATTAGATGCAGGAGACGACAGTGAAGCAAGAAACTTAATCAAAGGAAGACTTTGCACTCTGGGACTTATACAAGTAAGAAATCAGTTTTCAAATTTGTATTTATAAATCAATAATCAATAGTTGTATAAAATTCCTAATTCAATATATTTCGTTTTACAGTGTGAAGATGACGATTCACAAGAGAAACGCACTTACTTATCTCCAGATCAACTGATATACGCTCAACCCGTAGATATTAAACCTATTGGAAAACCAGTGGCTTCTATTCCAATCCGTGGACCACCTAGAGCTTATGGACCAGCAAAACCAATGCCATATAGACCTTATCCTCAGAAGGTTCCACCTAAGAGGCAAGGATATCCAGGAAACCGTCCCGGTTTTTCCGAAAAATATGGAACTGCCAGTAATAGTTTCCAATTTTCTCAAAACAGTGGCTCTTACGGTCAAGATTTTAACTATGTCACTAAACCTCCAAGCTACGGTAATGAAGGACCCTACTCGTTCGAAAATCCTAAGCCAATCTACAATAAAATACCCTCCACACAACAATCAAATACAAAGACTGAAGCTGTAGTTCAACAACATGTTCATCATCACTACGTTCACGATGACTCAAGCAAGGATCCTAAAGTAATTATAAAACCAGTAGCTATACCAGTAGGATCAGTTGGTCACCTTGCGTCACAGATCCATAATCAAGAATCAAGTGATATTATAACATCTTCAGGAGCTGATTTCAGTGGATTTAATAATGGTGGATTTAAACCGATGACTGGTGGTTTTGTTCAAAGTAAACCAGTATACGAAAGCGAGACCATTTATGGTTCTCAGTTTGGGCAAAATAACTTCAACAAAGGAAGCTCCAATATTGTGAGTCAAGGTCTCCCGAACCAGTATTCCGAGTCCGCATTTGATGATCAAAAATATGGAAATTCTTTAGGCTCATATGCTTCTCAAAACAACCAGTTTTATAAGAAAGAACTTAACGTTGGTTCCAGTAATAATGTATATAACCAAGGTCCGGCAACATTTGGTCAAAATAATCAATATCAAGAAAATTATCATGCCGGTAAAGCTCAAGGCTTTGAATGTGTCTGTGTAAATTATGATCAATGTCCTAGTCAAGAAATTATTGGTCGCAGAGATGATTTATACTTACCTATTGATCCCCGTAACAAGGGCAGTGAAATATTAGCTGAAGAATCAGACAACACCAATTCAACAAGTGAAGTGTCGTCAACAACGACTAGCCAAAACGTTACTGAGATCAAGAGTGTCACTAAACGCGAAGCCAAGTCTGATAAAAATGAAACACCAGCCAAAGAAATAGAGCCGGTAAGCTTTTACAAACTTTATAATTTATCAGTATAAATAATTAATCAATCTCTAAATCCTGTAAACATTCTCCACCTTTTCCTATAACCATACATTCCATGAGGTGAAAACTGGGGTAACAATCATTTGACTATTATAATTCATTCAAAAAACAATAAACTAAAATAGACACTGACACATAACAATATTTTCAAAAGAAGATTTTTTATTCAAATCATTGTTACTGCAGCGCCTCCTTGGACTCGCTGGCTATGGCGGAAATGGTGATAATAACAACAAACAAGTGCAGCCCACGTTTGGGGTCTCCTTTGGGTTGCCTCAGCCTTCTCACAGTTATCCTGTCAATCCTTTTAATCCAAATCCTATACAAAACCCTTACGGACCTGCTCTAAATTCAGGTGGCATAAACCTTGGTTTACTCTCCGTAAATCCATTGTTAGCTGTACAAGTGACAAAGAACGATTACGGGGAGAAAATAGTAAAACCTTTTGTCAACTTGCACGTAACACCAAATGAACATGTCGTCAATAAACTTGGACATTTGTTTCATGAAAAAAAATTATATCTATTAAACAAACATGAACATTATCATCATTATAATAATCCGCATTATAACCACAATGTTCATAATCCCTACCCTCGACCACCATATCAGTTCCCACCGCACTACAACCCACATTATAGTCAGCCTCCTGTATATTCACCTCATTATTCTCATTATCCTAATCACTATGGGATAAATTCTTATAATTCTTTAAGAACCCCTTCTTCTGATGATGATTATTACGATGATGATAATGTTAATAATTACGACAATGACTACAATGAAGGCGATCATTACGGCCATGAACGGTCTGCTAATGTAAGCCAAAACATATATAAAAATAATTATGCCAATCGCTTTGCCTATTCCCGATCCCTAAATATTCCAAATAACTCTCACGGGGCAAGCCGGGGAGGACAAACAGTCCGGTTTCCTGAAAGTCGGAAAAGAAGAGACGTAAAGACGGACAATAATAAGCCTGAATTTATACAAGAGGTAAAAACCTCCATATAAAAATTTAAAGTATTTAACAGTCCTTGGTGATTAAAATAAAGTCTCACAATGTATAATGATGTCGATTATGGAAGAAGTATTTTTAAATTTTACATTATTTAACTTATAGCGCCAAGCATACTTCGGCCACAATCAAATTCAACAATGTGGTCAAAATCAAGTTTGCTGCCGCCGGCCTCTTCGTCCCCAAGCTTCAAATCGTGGCCAATGTGGAATTCGACACTCCCAGGGAATCAATGGCAGAATCAAAACACCAGCATATGTAGATGGAGATAGTGAATTTGGAGAATATCCATGGCAAGCGGCTATCCTCAAAAAAGATCCTAAAGAATCAGTTTACGTTTGCGGTGGTACCTTGATTGATGGTCTTCACATCATGACTGCTGCTCATTGCATTAAATCGTAAGTATTATTTTAATATCCCTTTACCTTTACGAGTTATTATGAAAATAAAATATAAATATATTTTTAAAATTGCACATCGGTACACTTTCAATTAATTGTTATTTTTTATTTATTATAGATACAAAGGATTCGATCTACGAGTGCGCCTTGGTGAATGGGACGTTAACCACGACGTAGAATTCTATCCTTATATCGAAAGGGACGTGATTTCTGTTCACGTGCATCCTCAATACTACGCCGGTACTTTAGACAACGACTTAGCAATCTTAAAATTAGATCACCCAGTTGAATGGACTAAATTCCCTCATATTAGCCCAGCATGTCTGCCAGACAAATACACAGACTTCTCAGGACAACGCTGCTGGACCACCGGATGGGGTAAAGATGCGTTTGGCTCAAATGGAAAGTACCAGAACATTCTTAAAGAGGTCGACGTGCCTGTCCTCCCTCACGGTCTGTGCCAACAGCAATTAAGACAAACGCGATTAGGATACAATTATGAGTTGAACCCCGGATTTGTCTGCGCGGGAGGTGAAGAAGGCAAAGACGCTTGCAAAGGTGATGGTGGCGGTCCCCTTGTCTGTGAACGAGGAGGCACATGGCAGTTGGTGGGAGTAGTATCTTGGGGTATTGGTTGCGGCCAACCAGGTGTGCCAGGAGTATACGTCAAAGTTGCACACTATTTAGACTGGATCTCACAGATCACTGGAAAGTTTTCGCATTATTAAGTCATAATCGAATTAAGACTTTTTGATATTTATATGAATATTTAAAGGAAGGTCGTTATTTATTTAAGAATGTTAATTTATTATTTTTCTTTGAACGGTAATGTTCAGAGGTTTAAGTAAATGCTTGTGCAGTTTATTGTAATACACATTTGAATAAAAAAAAATAAACATATCAAATTATTTTTCTTATTTTTCCGCAACATATACTACATTTTTTGAATTTCATTTGTTTACAACTCTTCTAATCTGTTTTACACAAACAAACATTTTCCCAATAATATTTGCAAATGCAAGAGACATACAATATTCTTTATCGCTAATCTTTCACAGAAAACATTGTTTTAACCCTTTGAGTCCCTATTATAAATAAATATTATAATATTTTAACAGATGTAATTTGAAAAGTTATTGGTAGGAGACATCATAAAGGTTTAGGTTTGATTTTATTTATGAAATAATTTATATCGAAAAGGCTATTTAGGACCTTTAAATTTTCTCAACAATATTTTTCATGCAAACGATGCTTTTCAAAAGATACGTGGTGCTATTTAAATTTCAAATATTGCAAAGAGTACGCATACAAAATTGAGTTGTTGTTAAACCTGTGAGTTAAACACTCAAATATCCTGAAGTGTCAATGCCATAATTTATATGACAATTATTCCATAATAAAACGACAATTGCGTTATAATTTATTTAAAAAAAATAATCATAACACTCTACACTCAGTTATATAAATTGTTAAAATGGCTGGTAGAGGAACTGATCGTAAAAAAGCTAAAGATAAATCGTCAGCTAATGAAAACAGTGATAACTTAGCTGCTTTTACGTTACCCGATTCACTACCATGCTCTGAGATTGAATTTGCTGTAATTTTAAGAAAAAACAACAGAGCTAATTGGAAAAAAATTGTAGAAGAAAGGGAAGAAGAGCTTAAAGAACTTGAACGATACAAAGAAAGTAAAACAGAACCAATACCTAAATCACCTTTTCTCAGTTAGTAAAGTTTAATTTATTTCATCAGTTACGTCTTAATAATATGAATATTCAAAGAAAATCATAAAAATGTATCTGAACAAAGACAATGATTTATGTATTTTTTCTATTCATCTCATTGTTTGCTAGGTTACGCTTAGGGCACACAGAAACTGCTACATGAAATTTAATGGTGTGTTGAATATTCACGTGTTTAGCAATTACTTTCTAGATGGTATGGTATAACAAGTACCGTAGACAAATCATAATATACAATTTCAATTTTCATATCTCTGCACAGTGTGGAAGATATGAATATAAATGAAATTCTGAAAGTGCCACATTATCGTTGATTTGCAATCTGATATTTGGAGAAAAACCAAATTATAAGGCGCCTTCTATGATACGTAAAGAAGATATTTATTCATCGGTTCAGTATTTAATATTTATTGATAGGCGCTTTTATTGATGGCTTGGATTACATTATTTACATTCGCGTAGTTACTCTTCAATAATTTATACCACGATGCACTGGTATTTGTTGGCGGAAGACCGTATATACTTTACATGAAACAGGTACCTGAGTAATACTCAGAGAGTATAATATCACAATCGTATAATAATTAAAAATACAAACAAAGCCCCTATGCCGATTATAAACTACTAGCTTTTCGCCCGTGGCTTCGCCCGCGTTTTATAATAAACGATAAAACCTATCCTATGTGTTAATCCAAGTTACTCTCTATATGAGTGCTAAATTTCATTGTAATCGGTTCAGTAGTATTTGCGTGAAAAAGTAACAAACACACACATACACATTCCTACAAACTTTCGCATTTATAATATTATTACTTATTAGTAGGATAAAATAAGAAACATGTTTTCGAAATTTTAGGAACGGAAAGCGATTACATAAAAAATGAAGTATTTGTCTATTTAATTCCTGCTTTGGAAGAAACTTTAAACAAGGCAAAGATGTGGGACGCATTGAGAATTCAGAAGTGCTTCTTCAATGGAATAGACCACATTGTAGAAGTATAGTACCTAACAGTTTATCTATTGATAACTAATATTTAAGTTTTAACAATTTTAAACAATTAGCCTAAAATGAACTTATAAGTACAGTAAACTTTGAAATCCCAGGTTTGAGAAAAAATCTCATGCTATTTTTAATTCTTAATATTGACATCGATCCTTAAGCTAAGTGAATAGGTACTTCTTCTTCCAAGCGTTTTTTTTTAATAATAATAGGTACATTTACATAATATAGATACATATAAATTTACGTATAGATAAGTAGTTGAATATAAACACATATATAAACATATAATAATATATCCTCTTCCAGTATTTATGGAATAACAATCCACGCTATCCAAATCGAAAAACAAGAAAAATGCATTTATTCAACATGCCATGGGTTCGAGAGTATCTTCAAAAACAGTACGTTAATTTGAAATTATGTAATAATTTACTTTACTCGCTTATAAAATGCTTGAAAGAAAATAATCCGCAAAAACTATCTTCATAATTTTTGCCTGCAGAGTTAGAGCAAATTCAATACATTGTGTACAATTCCATATTTTCATTGAAATAATTGCTTTGTTTATTTACATACTAGCTTCCGCCCGCGACTCCGTCCGCGCGGATGTCGGTCTTCGCGTGGTTGGTTTATTTCTCCATTTTGAGTAACTCTGACAATAACATCTTATAAATTGTATCTATTGGACCCAAATACGGCTAGGCTAATAATACCCAACGTGTGTTCGCGGTTCTACAGAACAACGTCTATGGATAAAACTGAAAAATTAAGATTAATTTTTTTCTACGTTATTTTTCCAGGATAAAAAGTATCCTATTTTACGCCCAGGATAATAAGGTATAATTATACCAAGTTTCATCGAAATCGAACCGTTAGTTTTCACGTGATGTCTTCACATACAGACAGACAGACAGACAGACAGACAGACAAAAATTTTTTTAATCAAATATTTGGGTTTGGTATCGATCCAGTAACACCCCCTGCTATTTATTTTTTCAATATTTTCAATGTACAGAATTGACCCTTCTACAGATTTATTATATGTAATAATAGACTAATATCATAAAAATACTTAATATAAGCTAATGCTTATATTTTGATTATATTCTAATCGCATTAATATGCGATGTAATATTTAGCTTCTTAGTCATCGCTTATTTTTATACACTTAACTTCTAAAAACTCTATATGCATTTATCTGCAATAAAACTATATGGTAAATTATCTACAATATAGTCTTAGTCTAGTTCTATTGTGCGAAATAATATTATTTTACAATAAATAATCGTCCAAACTCATACTTAGCCCACGGCCGTATTATCCCAAGTCGTGGCTATGGCCTGAAGACTATGCAGCCACTCTGATACAAAAGAGTGTCCGTCAGTACTTTGTGCAAAGGGAGGAAGAAGTTCAAGAAATGAGAGAATTTTGGAAGGTGAGTTATCTTTTTAACACGTTTTTATTAGCATGACGTATGTTTGTATGTAAGCAACATGTTTGTATGTAACCCACTTCAATCGAAAGGAAAAACTTTAAGGATCAGTTAAAATACAATAATTTCATTAGTTTAAGAAAGTTTCTAAATTTTTAAACTATATTCATCATTTATTATAGCTAAAAGTATTTGTATTCATGTTATAAATTGTATATGAACAAGACACCTCTTCACTATCACTACATAGTATAAAGCAAAGTCGCTTTCTCTGTCCCTATGTCCTTATGTCCCTATGTCCCTTTGTACGCTTAAATCTTTGAAACTACGCAACGGATTTTGATGCGGTTTTTTTTAATAGATAGAGTGATTCAAGAGGAAGGTTTATATGTATAATAACATCCATAAAATAGTGGAGAAGTACTGTTATTTTTGAGGTTTCTAATGTGATGTCGTAAATAATTACATTTTTTCCGCTTACATTGCAAACGCAGGCTGAACCCTACGAGTTTTATCAAAATAATGTACTAAGTATTGTACACATTGAAAAGGTCTACAGAAAAGTCCGCGATGGTAGGTATATGTCTATCTCTTATGGATAACCCACAATAACTTTTTTTTGTCGTTTACTTTTTACGACAAATAATGGCTAATTTTCGAAGCGATTTAACCAATACAGCATTAATATTTAATCCTTAACCAATTAAATACCTTGAATACATTGTTCATTTAATATAGATCTATATGGCCCTTTACACCGTATGATTTAAGTCAATATTTTCGAAGATATTACAGATTTAAAAATTGCGGGACGTAGCGTTTTATTTGCGGCGGTACCGGCCGACCGCCATTGCACCCGTGCGAAGCCGGGGCGGGTCGCTAGTGTACTATATTATAATGAAAAATGTATTGGGGAGGTGCCTTCACAAATACAAAATGAATGTTGATCAAGAATAGCTTGACCAATTCAACTAGTTTATTTTTTATATGTGTATTGTTACACATTTAGTATGCCAAATAATTTATGAACATTTGCATTTAGATTAAAAAATGAAATAGGTTATCAGGGACATCAGAAAGCAGAAAACTAACCTACAGTATTACAATTTTTAATTTGGTACCATTAATTATTTCAGTCTTTTAAATTCTAAATGTTTCTTTTTTTGTTTTAGAAATTGGATATGGAACATAATTTACCTGAAATGGACACTAATCCATTTTTAGCCAAGAAATTTGCTTCTTTGCAAACTTTCCACAAGAATTAGTTGTATTTAAATAAAACAGACTGTTGAACTTAATGTTTTTTTATTTTAAACAACTATAACCTACTTTATAAAATATTACTTCTAGATTGTATGTAAGTAGTTAATTGTTATTGTACGGCTTCATTTGTTTAAAAATTTCTATACAAATTTTAGTGTAGCATAATGATTATACAATATGTTAGCCAAAAAGCCAATAACACTTTAAAATATAGAATTAAAAGTATGATGATATCATTAAAATCATATGCCATTTCAATTTCACTAATTACTAAAGTTTTTAAACAAAAAGAACCATATAACATCATGTACTTCCGTATATATCTGCTATAAACCTCTTTGATATCTATTGGTCGAGGGGAACTCCTTCATACAGAGATGGACTAGCAGGCTTTCCCAACCCCATAGTGAACTGTACTGTTGGCTTTTCATCACCTTTGGCTATCCTCTTCACTCTGTTTGGACTCGACTTGTAGCTAAGCGGCATCACAAACTCCTTCAGTGTCTGAAATTTAAAATAAATTAGTTAAATAATAATACTATTTTTATTTTGTTAAGTCACCTCATCTGATAAAAGTCTTGCGACTGATTGCAGATCACAATAGCAAAAAAAAAAAAAAAAAATTTTATTTTGTTTTGTTTTAATGCCTTTCAAGGCTATCTATGTTCAATTTTATTATATACATTTTGATTCGTATGATGTATGTGCGAATAGTCATTTTTTATAACTACTTTTCTATACATTATTACAATAAAATTAAATTTAAATAAGTTTTGCAATGATTGCAACATCTAATAATAAGTAACTACTAGACTAGAGTATAGTTCTTGCAATATATAACTTAGTCATTCTCTTTTAGGTAGCTATTTTAACTAAGAACCTTAAGACCTTAACCAGTATAAAATAAATTCAACAATTATCATAAAGTAAACATTTTAAATGTTGCGATAAATCATAAAACTGACTTAACATACCTCTAATCCCTTCTTCTCATGATCTCTGACAATAAATCTTTTCATTAATGGTGGCATGTCAATACTATTGGGCAAAACAACTTCTGACATGTTGTGCTTACTGCTAGTTGACTCTAAGAATTTGCTCTCATCATCCTTAGAGACAAGTTGATAGTCAGGTTTATATGATGTACGGTAGATCTCGGCTATCTGCGGCAATTTTCTACCTCTAAATGTTTTTTCGACCCAAACACGGACTCGGCGACGTTCCTGAAACATATTATTTAAAAATCACAAAATAACCTAAATTTACTTTGTATAAATTGTTGTAAGGCCCACTTACTTCATCAGGACATGTTTCTACTTTAACAATTTTCATGTAAGTCGGTTCAGGATATCTTTGAAACATTTGACGAACTATCAGCCTTCCTACACCAAAATTTTTAAGACTTCCAACTATTTCCCACAATGTCTTGCCTTTAAAATCAGTTGTACGTCCAACATATTTCACAACCTTCGTTGTCATTGCTAGTAAACAATATATGTATACAACACTTGTTTTAAATTCTCAATGAAGCCTTTTGCTTGCTTTTTGTGATTTTATTTAATAAAATCAAGTATAAAATTGTACTGTGTACACCGAATCCAAGACTTGGGTCTTGGACGATAACAAGTGACATTTGACAAGTGACAACTGACAGCCACAGATATACCACAAAATTATTGAAGAGTATAAAAAGAGTAATCGCCACGAAAGAAGTCCTGTAGGACTGGCAACATGTTAAACATTATTTATTAGGATGTTCAGAACCAATGCAAACTTAGCACCACATCAATGGAAATTTGGGTCGAAAATGACCTCGATCGATAGGTCTCCGTTAGGTCCTTTAAGGTCCCACAATTTTTTCGTTAGGTCCCCATTAGTTTTTTTTTTAATATTTTTTTTGAATTTTGGGTATAAAAAAAATACACTTTAGCACCCCATCCATAGAAATTTGGGTCAAAAATGACCTTAATCGATAGGTCTCCGTTAGGTCCTTTAAGGTCCCACAAATTTTTCGTTAGGTCCCCTTTAGTTTTTTTATAAATATTTTTTTTTTAATTTTGGGTATAAAAAAATTACACTTTAGCACCTCAAACTCACAGCGGTAAACTCATAATAATTGTGTCCATGGCTTGTGACCGTCTTGTGACCCTTTTCTACTTAGCTTTTCTACAATACGACGGACCGTAGGCGGACCTGTCAAGTTCCACAGTTCTTGTTTTTGCCGTAGGACTTCTGTCGTGGTGAGTTGGTGATTACCAAGAAGCTTATATCTTATACACTGGAGATTTCGGTATGAACATTTGACGTGTAACAAGAAAATTGTTGTGTTTTATCACTTTCACACCTAACTTGGTATTGCCACTGTTAATACGAAGTTTTCCCAAGGCTACTATGTATGCTGTGTTTTTTTTTGTTTTACTGATTTCAGCTTTCCAAAAATGAAATAAAAAGAAATAAATGGCTGTCCATAGTGCCTATCAAGGGTAAAATTTATCAACATGCCAGAATATGCAGTTTGCATTTTAAGCCTGAGGATTACGGTCCAGAAAAAAAATACCTTTTGAAAAGTGCTATACCTTTTTATTTACCACATTCTTGTTACTGCGTCTCAACTGTGGATAAAGTAATTTTAATTATATTATAATTAACCACCATGAAACCATTAGTAACCGTAAGTACAGCTCCTGAAAGACATACGAATTTCTGAGAACTGTAATATCGTTACCACACATCAACACTAGCGATGCAACTCTCCCTTTGGAATATTAAAAAGTTTTAGACTGAAGCTTGAGTAACCAAAACGATGTTTTAATGTATGTAGCACTTATTTTAATTAAAAAATCGTAGTATGAGATCAAAAGTTATCAAGCGTTATTTAAAACTATCATTCTCTACCAATTAAAATGGTATGTACCTTTAGAGATGATAATTATTCATGTAAGTTGACCAGTAATATTATAATATAAATACTGTTAAAAATATATGTCGCTATTATTTATAGACCATGATTTTTAGTTTTTTTTTATTTCGAAAAATCCTGAATATACAAACCAGTGTGGCCACCCACAGAAAGAGACAAAAAACAACACTGACGTCATTCAAGGTTATATTTTCTTGTGACAAGTTAATGGTCATAGTGCAATCTCCAGTGTATTAGATATAAGCTTCTTGGTGATTACTTTTTATAAATGTCAATGTCAAGCATGGGCCATGGCGATTGGCGCGAAAAGATGAAAATAGACAATTACGTATTCAGAAAAACCCATAGATGCAAGTTCGGAAAACTTTTCTTCATCTAAGTAATTTTTATAAATTGTACCTATGCACAATTTTAATACAAAAACAGGCTACAGGACTGAAAAAGTATATGATCCATCTCTTATTACTATTTTCGAAGAAGATAAAACAGTTCGTTGATAAAACAGTCAAGACGAAGAATCAGATAAGCTATAAAATATAAATAATTATAGATTCCAAATTCTAGTCTATCTGAATATATACAATTATATCAACAAGATAGCCATTAGCTATCTCTCTGTGCTATCTCTGGTAAGTTGTTTGTCTTCCAACCATATGCATTAGAAATTAAGAAACCTTATCAATACCAACTTACCTACATACTTTACCATGAATTAATGACAATAATTAGAATAGCAAACAATTTGATTATTCTTCTAATTATTCTGCTCTTGCACCTGCAATAGTTTTGCAGTCTCAAATAAATTTTATTTACATCATTTTTATATGGGTAAAAGTTTTGTAGTTTGTATTTGTCTGTATGTATTTATAAACGCCATGTAGAAATAGGATTTTTATAGTGTTCTTAGATAAGTATTTTAAGTACTTATATTTATAGTCCGAGAAAATAAGTAAAATTAGCGGAAATAAATTGTGTAGTTTTGAAAATCGCTACAATTATTCCTTGACATGTCTATGATCTTCCTATGATCATATCGGAAGTCCTCAAGAATTAGGATCTGATTTGGATTTGATAAAAACTGGGTATTGATGTCTGTTCAGATTAAACTGATCAGTAGCTGCACAGTACACCATCAAAACCATCCACACAAGGAAGGAAGGTAAAGGAATTTGCCCCCACCTGCAGTTCCTAAAGTATTGATGGTACAAAAAAATTATAGAACATAATTTAAAGGAAATTTTATGTAGAATATTTTCCTAGAAGTAACCGTGATGCTATTTGTGCAAAAATCTAAAAAAAGGGTCCTACGGACCAGACCTTCACCCTTAGCTCACCCTCCACCCTTGAGGACTTTCAATATGATCATCTGGACATTTCAAGGAATAACTGTATCGATTTTCAAAACTATAAGTTAGTAATTTATAAATACATAATTCCAATTGCCAAAAAATGTGATTATATGTGTGTCATAATATGGTGGTCTGTTTGACTGCACTGAATTATTATTTCTTTTCTTATTTCATGAAGGTCAAACTACATATTAGTTTTGTATATACAGGGTGGAAATTTTCGATGGGCCCTGGAGGGAAAGTACTTTAAATACTGGAGATAGCAAATTTTGCTACAAGGAAAAATTCCTTTATTTTTAAAAAGAAATAGAAGTGCATTTCAAGATTTTCGAAAATTCACTTTCTTCGACCGGGAAGAATAGACCGATTTGAAGAGTAAAATGACAAATTTTATTTTTTTATAATTTTAGTTAGTTCGATTCCCGATCGAAGCAAATAAATTTTCGAAAATCTTTGAATGTAGTTATTTTTCTTCTTAAAAATAAAGGAATGTTTCATTTTATCAAAATTTGCTATCTCCAGTATTTCAAGTACTTTCCCTCCTGGGCCCATCGAAAATTTCCACCCTGTATAACAAGTGGTCTGCCCGAGCTTGACCTGTGGTACATATTATATAGCCAGTATATCTGTGCCTCCAGTGAATAAGGGAGTAAGACGAGTTATTCCCTTTGGTTTTTATTGCACCATTGGATTCAGCTCGTCAAAATACACAACATATCAAAAGGTCATATCTCTAGCTGCGTCCTAACCCATTTTTTCGAATGACCCAAACGGTATAAGTAGGGTGTGATTAACGGTATAAGTTACCTTATCCATCATTTTAGGCAATCGCAAAGGAACTATTCGTCTCGAGTCAAAAGTACCCACGAACACAAAGACGTATGTGTAGTTATACTTTTTGAATAAAGACTTATAGACTACAAGCCCGCATAGGACAAAAATATGGGTCAAATGAACCACCAGGGGACATATCTAGAACGATAGCAGAGCAAAAAATAATAAGATTCATCACTATGCCGTCACTTGTAAGCTGTCCAACTGAGTGCAGATGAGAATTGAAAAGTACAGGTAGACTCGGTAAATTTTGGTCATATATTTTTGTACGGCATTCTTAA
Source organism: Colias eurytheme (assembly GCF_061535395.1). Taxonomy (NCBI): domain Eukaryota; kingdom Metazoa; phylum Arthropoda; class Insecta; order Lepidoptera; family Pieridae; genus Colias; species Colias eurytheme. Next base: position 5,774,131 of record NC_142991.1, read on the forward strand.
CCATTGATAGATCCATTAAAAATAATAAGAAACCGCTCAGTGCCGTACAAAAATGGTGGTCCACCAAGTCGGAATTTTTATTTAATTTCCGAGAGTTACCGGGGGTAAATTTGGTCATTTGACCATGTACGGCATCTGTGTCATACTATTGCTATACTGCTTTTAATCCATTATTCCGCAACGCCGTACAAAAATCATGGGGACAAGGGGAAAAAATCGAGAGTTGCAATCCCCTCTCTTTCCCCACTCCAGAGGGTCATTTGACTAAGTACGGCTTCGGTTCCAAAACATTATCTAGCACTCAAAAGTACTATTAAAAGCAATGCCGTCAAAAAATAATTGTTCTTTTAAATGTATACCAATAATCATCTTAATTTCATCGAATTCTTGATATAAAGAGCTGTAAGGTCATTTGACCCTGTACGGGAACTTTTTTTTTAACATGATATTGTAAAATTAAATTGTTGTATAGTATTGCCGTTCAAAAGAAACCGTTCTAAAAAAAGTTATAGAGAAATGCAAAACCAGAAATTTTGTTAAAGTTTAAACATCGTAGATTAATGAAATATAATAGTTTTCTACACTTTATCCGTTGTTTTAAATAGTATTAACATAGATAAATTAGGAAAAAACGATGCCGTACATTTTTGTGCAGACCACATCTTTTAAGCTGATGAAAGCGACGAAAGCTACAATTTTAAGGGTGCTTTATGGCCATTTGATACAGTACGGCATTAACATATTTTTACCCAACTACGGCAAAGCAAAAGGAGGGTTATGGTTGTTTACAGGTCATGCATGTATGTTCATCTATTCCCTCGTAACTTCTAAACTACTTATCAGAATTCGACAAATGACATATCATTAGAAGCGTCTGAATTGTTCACTGGATAACCAGCGACCAGCTAGCTAAAGGCTATATGGGGTTTCACAAAATCTAATGTGGCGCCCTCTAGCGGACAAAACATACAGAGTAAAAAAATAAAGTTAAGATAAATATGCAGTGTTTGGTATCATTTGAAAGCGCTTTACTTGTACATTTTGAATATGTATATATTACTAGCATTTGCTTGTGACTTTACCTGTATTCATGGACTGATTGCATATAATTCACATCTTTTCGTTCATAGCTTTTTTATTAGTTCATCAATTTAACGGAGTCCATTCCACCTGACTCCGACTTTCCAAGGTGATAATTAACCACCTCGAGCTTCTTAATATTAATGTATATTTATATTTTATTATAAAAATATAAAGCAAACATTTCGTTGTATGGATTTTTTTCTTTTTCAGATTTTTCCCCTTTGAACCAACGAAAATGTACGGCACATCAAAAAATATTATCTATGCATAAAATACTTTAAAAATAAATTTATTTCGTGTTGTGTCAAATGACCCCCTGGAGTGGGGAAAGAGAGGGGATTACAACTCTCGATTTTTTCCCCTTGTCCCCAAGATTTTTGTACGGCGTTGCGGAATAATGGATTAAAAGCAGTATAGCAATAGTATGACACAGATGCCGTACATGGTCAAATGACCAAATTTACCCCCGGTAACTCTCGGAAATTAAATAAAAATTCCGACTTGGTGGACCACCATTTTTGTACGGCACTGAGCGGTTTCTTATTATTTTTAATGGATCTATCGATGGTTAAGAATGCCGTACAAAAATATATGACCAAAATTTACCGAGTCTACCTGTACTTTTCAATTCTCATCTGCACTCAGTTGGACAGCTTACAAGTGACGGCATAGTGATGAATCTTATTATTTTTTGCTCTGCTATCGTTCTAGATATGTCCCCTGGTGGTTCATTTGACCCATATTTTTGTCCTATGCGGGCTTGTAGTCTATTAATTCATTTTGTTCCATCAGTCCTAACACTATTTTAGTATAAACGCATTTGTGTCATTTTTCTAACATGAGCATAAAGAAACAACTCTTTTAGTGTCATTGGTTCAAGTGACGACATGAGACAGTTTGGCATTAATGCCGTGTTGCTATTGGTCTATTAATCGAATACTGCACGGAAAAAACACACCATACCTATTCCTTATTATTTTTAAATCGTTTTTTTCAATAAATCTCCAACAACAAATCTTTATATTTTTTAAAAAAGGTATTTATCAGTTAACTTGGGATACTAATATATTTCTATGGAAATTAACTATTTTTTGCAATAGATATTAAAAATACAGTTAACACATTAAGTGCATTTAATGATATTATACTCTTTGTTTATATAAATACAGAACGATAATTGAATCATCTAAAAAAAGCCAACAAAAATGTTAAACTTATATTTTCTTCTTAAATAATTGGGTAAGTTTTAAAAAAAAAACTCGTTTTTAATTTTTTTTTTAAATTAACTACAATAATCAAGACAATAATATTATAGTCTATAATAGTCGCATAAAAAAAAGTATTTATAACCAGGCTTGACAATAATTATGAATATTGTTTTCTCCGCATATAGCGTTTTAGCCACTGTGCTTTGGTAATTTGCCTTTTTTATAGGAAAAAAATCCGCAATATCGATACTTCTTTGGTCCTGCATTTTCGTAAACATTTTATGGATACTCTGCTACCACATATTTTGAAAAAATTGGGCTATTGTCACGTAGAGTCTCTTCAAAGTGCGTGCCACAAGTCGTATTTGCATCCAAGGCACCTTCAAATCTGTGCTTAATTTTGCATAAAATCTTTGCGGCTCATTGTATTTTCTTTATTTATCTACATTATATTGATATTATATGATATAGACATTGTTAAAATTCTATATCATGCCGTAAAAAATCGCCACTGACCACCTATAACTTTTCCTGTATTAACTGAACATACAGGAATATGGTTTTCGGTCTTCTCTTATCTCTTTATAGTGCTTGTATCCTCAATGTATACCACCATGACATTGTGGCGTTGCCACTTTTATTATCTATATTTTACGAAACGGAACGCACTTGATCGAATTTTAAATTGATTCGACGATTAATTTTCACTAGGACAATAGTTAATACGCAAAACGCAATACGCAGTTGATACGTATTTAATACCAATACTCAATGATTGTCTCCTGCTAACCTGTACAGACTAGGCTCATTGTGGTGACTGGTGAAACATTGTATAGCATTAACAACATAGTACTGTATTATTGAAAGATCGATTAAACGTTTATTTTACAATCTACGACTTTCATTATACATGGGTAACAAAACCCCATAACATATTCGGTTTTACTCCGGACAACATCTTCAGCCACCCAATCCCCTTGCTTGAAGTCCAAATCCAGCGGAGGACAATAATCGTCATTTACTAAAATTGAAGGTTTTTCGTCCTAGTATAAAAGTTGTCTGGATCCCATTTTATACACAATCTATAGTATAATACTATAGATATCATGTGAAATGTGACTTGGAAAAAAATTATTCAAATAAATCACAAAATCAAAATTTGAAACAATCTTAAAAGTTACGAAAAGCCCAATTATACGTCAAAATGACGCACAACATCCTCTTTACAACCAAATGGCGGAATTTACCTGGATGAGCCAACTATGTACTGCTAGGTCTCGACGGCTAATAAGTTGGTTCTGGATTTTGCAGCGATTCGATGGTAAATATAGAAGAGTTCATACGTCAAATTTACGTAGATTGGACTTCTAGGGTTAAATGCATAAATACCTATATGTTGCTTTGTTTTTATTATCTAATAACGAAAAAAAACCCGTTGATTTCATTCGTTTTTCAAGCTACGTGCATAGTTTTTCCACTAAAATGCCTCAATTGAGTCATAAAGTACACAAATTTCAAGCATAATAAGTCACATCATTTCTATAAAACCAAAACTGGCAATAATATAAGTCGTGTTGTGCGATTATGAACATAGTGCATAAGGGCATAAGTCGTTATATTGCAAAGAGTAAAAAAAAAATTATGTGAATACATTGAGTTATTCCATGAAGTACTCGTTCATAAGGCCACAACTACAAAAAAACACGAAAAAAGTATATTTATGGGGTTGTTACAATATGTGTTCCTATGTAAAAATATAGTCTAACATCATATCTTACACATACAAGCTTAAAATTTTGAATTACTAAAGATTTAGTATTGATATACAGTTTTTTGTCTCTCCTGAAAAGTGCTGTTTTTGAGTTATTCCCTTATTCACTGGAGGCACAGATATAGCCCATAGCGCTCATGTATCACATGGGGCATTTCACGCGAAGCGGACACAGATTTTTGGGTCAGGTTACCGATTTCGTTTATATTTTAGTATGTTACACCTGTTTATATCCTCGGTATGTATACGAAATATTTTTGCATTTAGAAGCTTAGTTTTCAAAATACAGGTCTTTGAAGATGTCAGCAAGCGCGAGGCATGCATGACTTTGTATGTAATTATCAGTTCAAAAAAGGATTTTTTTAATAAATTGATGACTGAATAATAACCCACATTATAAAACCTTTTTATTCTCATATTTTTGATTTCGAATTTATTATTAAATTCCTAAGAAAAATTAAAAAATATTTTTCTTTGTAATTTTTTACAAACTTAGCATATTTTAAAAAATTTTTAAGATCATTAAATAAATGGCTTATATTATGCTTAAACTACATGCCAAGTTCTAGAGTGGTCATCGCAGAAGTTTCGAAGCTACATGTATTATAATTGCGAAACGCGGCAATATCCCCATACTAGCCCTAGTTGGTTAGCGCGACATTCTGCAGTGGGGATGCAGATATATGGGGATATTGCCGCGCTTCGCCATTATAATACATGTAGCTTCGAAACTTCTGCGATGACCACTCTAGAACTTGGCATGTAGTTTAAGCATAATATAAGCCATTTATTTAATGATCTTAAAAAATTTTAAAAATATGCTAAGTTCGTAAAAAATTACAAAGAAAAATATTTTTTAATTTTTCTTAGGAATTTAAAAATAAATTCGATATCAAAAATATGAGAATAAAAAGGTTTTTAATGGGGGTTATTATTCAGTCATCTATTTATTAAAAAATCCTTTTCTTTAACTGATAATTACATTCAAAGTCATGCATGCCTCGCGCTTGCTGACATCTTCAAAGACTTGTATTTTGAAAACTAAGCTTCTAAATGCAAAAATATTTCGTATACATACCGAGGATATATACAGGTGTAACATACTAAAATATAACCGAAATCGGAAACCTGACCCAAAAATCTGTGTCCGCTTCGCGTGAAATGCCCCACATATCAAATGATATAAGTAATATAAATTATAAACAAAGGTGAAATAAATTTTGAAATTGGTCCAATAGTTCTTGAGATGAGTGTGTTCAAACAAGCAAATTAACTATGTATAAGAAAAAAATATAGTGTTATAGATAATGTCTACTTTGTAAGTTTTGCTTTCTTTTAGTTTTTTATATAAATTTAATAACTAGATATTCAATATTGTGTGTATGAAATCTCCAATGTTTCGATTCATTTGAATAAGGACAGAAATGAAATTAAGACATTATATTTTGAAAATCAACTTTAATTCACTTTCTTATTCTGTTACTTGGAATTTACGCAATACAAATTTTAACTAGAATAGTTAACAGCAATTAGGTTTTAAATGCAGCTTTATTATTATTTTATGCATTAACAATGTCATGGAAAAGTTTAATTTTGTCAATAATCATTGGGTTATTGAAGAATGAGTGTCTAATAATTAATTATTACTATTTCAAGATTTGATTGGATTTCATCCAAATTATATTATTCTACTTTGGCCCAGGCAAGCTAAGGCATGTTTAATAAAATAATAATCAAAATCATCAAAGCCATGACATTGAATATATCCAATTCTTATTTAATTAAATTAAATCCAAATTAACAAGTACTCCACCATAACATAATTCTATAATTTTATTAAATTAATTATTATTGAAAATCATAAAAATCATGGTACATACTTTAACATGGTTTTAATGCCGTGGTGGCTTCATCAGTATACTTTGCAAAACAGGATTATAGTGCAAAATATGCATAAAATGCATGTCAAGATCAGCACTGGCGCTCTCAACAATAATATAATCGGAGAGCAGGCAAAACTAGACAAAAGCAGAGACCGGAGTGTTATAATTTCTAATGCTATCAGTCTCATATCCTTTGCCCAGTTTAATTATTCCTAAGAAGCTATCCTTCATTCTTTCGGTCGATTCCATTTTTATAGGTACCGCCTTTTACCATCAACAACTTAAATCTAATCAGAACAGTTGTCGTTGCTAGCATACACAACTATTAATATAGAAATCAACCAATTTCCTACAGTTACTAGTTTACTGTACAACAGTCACATTCCGTTGGCAAATAATTAAATAAATAAATAATTATTAATTTAGCTACAAATTGCCTAGTTACCAACTGGAATGGGCTTAGTGAACACGCGGGTGGCGAATAACAAGTCCATTCTTACATGAGGCCTCAATTATGGCCCATACATTATACATTAAATCTAAAAAATTGCGATAATAATTTACGACAAATATTTACAAATCACCACTGATATCATATTTAAATAAGAAACCTAAGATATATAATTATGATAGTCAGGATTTCTAATAGGAATCAGTCATTCAGCTTCGACACTCAAGGGTGTTTGCAAGTCATCTTCTCTTGTCCTCCTCCTTGTTCAGAGTTTCCGGCGCGGGCGAGTAATCGTACGCTTGGGAACATATGTGGCGCCGCCCGCTGTTGCGGCGCTCGCCTGCCGTGGCCGTTGCATACTTAAAGGATTGCTGCTACTTTCAGGACGCCAATCACGAACTGTTACGAAAGGTTCTCAGGATGATTTCGTGCTCGAAATGAAGGCTAGTTATATCCTAAAAGTGTGCACTCGCCGTGCGGAGAGCGAAAGGGTGCGGGCGCGCGGCCCGGCCCGGGCGCGACTCGAGGCAGCCTACACGCCTCTCTTAAGTCGTATCTCGTCCATATGTGCCTATACGCACTTCGTCGATTACTCGTGTCCACTCTAAAGCGTAAGATTGTGGGTCTTCTAAATAATACGTACGATTAGGCTGTAAAAAAAACAAAATAGTTTAATTAAACATATTCCTATTTTATTTTATTAATTTTTTTATTTTTGTAGCTCAAATTGCATTAAATAGCTTACCGTGTGAATTAAAAATATTCTAAAGTTCTTTGCCTCGACGCGTAGTTCTGAAGACCAAGGGATTTCGCCTTTTAAAACCATATTGACTGGGTCTACGTAGAAAAGTCGTGGCCCGGTAGTTAATAATAACATTCGGCGCCTTGCAAAAAGACCTTTTCTTTTTTCTATTAATCCTTGCTTTAAAATCAACTCCCCATCCACAAACTGATGCCATTTATTTTCCCGAGCCTGTACTTCGAGACGACGACGTCTTTCATCAGGGCTTATATTTAGAATACCTGCAATGATTAATAACTTCTAATATCGAAAAAAGGTATCTTATATAAACAGATGGATAAGGTGGGGCAATTAATTCATACATTTAAATCGTATAAGTACAGTGTTCCGATAGCACACCGGAAAGATTACATCAATACTCATATAACGCCCATCTTTATTTAAAAACGGTAGGTAGAGAAGATTTATACGACAAATATTAAAAAAAGCTTTTTTATGATGAACATTCGTTTTAAAAATTATAGTTACCTCTAGAGGTTGATAGGTCAAATTCCCACAAACGTACTAATTGGTTTTTGCCTAATCCTGGTTCTAAATGATCTGGTACCGTATATTCTTCTTCGAAAGACCCTCCGGGCAAATATGGACAGATGGTTGGTGGGGTTTGTTCCCAAATGTCATCCCAGTCAATACCATCGAAAAATGGATGTTTACGAATACTTTCGTATGTGACACCTTTATCACTAGCTCCAAGTCGTTTAGTGTGATCTAAAACCAGAAGCTTTTCAACTAAGTCCTTTGCGTCAGCGGGAAACCCTTCAGGAAATTCATAATCCATTTTTAATATCTTTTGGAAAGTCAGAAATTCCGTGGAGGCTCTGAATGGAGGTAATCCTGATATCATCTGGTAAATAATACACCCCAACGCCCACAAATCAGAAGCGCGTGTATCTATTCTATTTTGTAGAAGGTCTGGGCTCACATATTGTGCTGTTCCGACAAAACTTATTTTCCTTGAACGGTCATTTGTTTGATCATCAGAATTTTCCGTAGGTTCTTCGACGTTATGATCTGTTGAATTGTATGATGGACCTCTAATCTTTTCTGGGTCGAGAATCTTAACTGTACCAAAGTCAGCTATTTGAAGATGCATATTTTCATCTAGTAATATATTTTCAGGTTTCAAATCACGATGTATAATTCCTTTAGCATGCATCTTTTCCAAGGCTAACAATAATTCAGCGGCATAGTATTTTGCTACATTTAATTCGAATGATCCTACTTTATTAATGTAATGTAAAAGTTCGCCATTTTTAGCATAAGATAAAACGAAGTACAATCTTTCATCATCTTGAAATGTGCAATATAGTTTGACAAAACCGTGAGGCACATTAAATAACATGTTCAAGGCATCTTTCTCACGTTTTATGTATTGAACTTTTTGGTGACGTACAATGTGACTCTTTTCACACACTTTAACTGAAAGAGAAAAAGAAATTAAATTTAATATTAATTGTGCATTTTTATCCATTAGTAATTAATATAAGTAACAATAGGTTTAAAATATTACCATGTTTTAAAATACTCACTTGCATACTCCTTCCCAGTGTGTATATCTTTTGCTAAGAAAACGGTACTATAGCATCCATCGCCGATAAGTTTCCCAAATATATAATCCTTAGCAGTTCGTTTCGTATGCCTGTGACACTGGCTGGAAGCATGTGTAGAAGTAGGAGTAGGCACAGGCGCAGCGGCAGCCTGGGACGCTTGCATTTTAGTTGGCGAATCGGCGACGAACTCTGTTGTGGCTATGGGTGCCCGCACCTCACTACCGGCTCGGCCGTTAGACTGTAACAAAAAATATACAGTTAAACGAGCTGACTTTGATTACTCTTGAAATAAAATTGAGGCTTCTTTGCAAATTAAAATATGAAACGTTAACGAACTCTCAGTTGAATACTACTATTTGTGAAACAATTTATTAAAAATTAACCGCCGCTTTCATTATAATTCGTGAATCCAAAATAAATATTATGAACTAAGATTATGAAAAACTGAAGCGTCAATGTTTTTTAATTGTCACACGCACAGCCCACATTCAATAAATGTGTATCGGTGACAATTGTAAACCAGTTCTTGTATTTTCAATTTATTAAAAACTTTCTGTGAAAACTTTCTACGTAACTTGTAATCTACCAATGAAAAACTTTACGGGGCTCATAAGGTTTTTTTTTTTGGTAACGTTTGAAAAAAAAGCGAATGAAATATAATGAATATTATTATTGCATATAATTTATGATTCAAAGAAGTATTTAGTGAATGTAACCAGCTAAATACAATTTCGTTTAAGTAAGTACATTAAGAACACTGAATGCGTGACTCATAACATCAAATACGCTAGTTAGTCTAAGTAGAAGGAAGTATGTCCCGCATTCCGTTGTGACGGTGGCAGTGAACACCGCCGCAACGGTACTCTGAGCGCATTCCCATCGTAACGCATTCCGCCGCCTTCGCGCACCTACACTGTATTTGACCTCAATCCCCCCACCATACAAATCTTTAATGATATGAACAGAAAATTTACATTATAATTCAATTAATTTATTATTTCTTAACATTTATTAAGATTACAAAAGGTGTAAAGGTTAAATTTTTATAAATAAAAAAGGGACATTTTTATTTTAATGTTTACATTATTTAGTGTCCACGCAATTTATATATTATTTTATTATTATAACATTATAATTCATAATATTACTCTACCTACTTAAGTTGCGGCCACGCACGCTATGAATGAATGATAGTGTTTCAAAACAAATTATTATCTGTTTATATTTCTCTTAAAAATATTATTATAGGATGGTAGTTACTTATGTTTGTAGATGTTATCCAATGTGTACATTTTTCTTATTTCAAATGTGCAATTAACTGCTTTTGAGAATATAAGCATTAGAGTAAATTGAACGTAACGATTGTTTTTCAAGTAACGCCAGTAAAGTGATGAATGCGATTCTATATCATCCATAGTTGTAAACAAGGTGGTCACGCCGTCGACGCGTGAACAAACAAGTGCGATGCCATGTCAGTGCCGCGCCCGCCATCACTGTTTGCATCATACCGGTCATACGCGGCGCGCTCATCGCACCGAGTACTTGCTTTTCGTTGCACATGAAACGGGCGAAAGTTCCCATCGACGCTCAGTGCTTTGGAGCGAAAGTTTTGCTAATTTTGTGTAAAATTGTATACAATATTATATCCGTATGCCACGTCATTATTGTTTCTTAAAATTATTAATGGCCTAGTAAATGAAATTTTTCTGTATCGCTCAATTTCGTTAATGTATAAAAATTTGATGCATTTATCATTTTAGCATATATTGTTCTAATTAAAATTGACCCCACTCTTCAAATATTAAAATCTTTATCAAGCAATACTCAAATATTTCACCAAAAGATGCATCCATGGTGCCGCATAGCTTACCTTTGATTTGGGCGAGGATTGTTTCCCGCGTTTTGTAGAACTGACACCAAGAAGCTTAAGAATTCTGTTAGCTGCTTCCAAGAGAGTAGCACTACCCCTCGATCCCCTTTTTACTCTTATGGTCAATCCGCTCATTTCTACCCGTCGCATACGTTGTTGTATCACACCGTTTTATATCAGTTCAAAACACAATCACAGTTCATGAAGAATTAACTAGGTTATTTATTAAGTGATATTATTTATTAATTTACTAAATATACAAAGAAATAAAAAACAGGAATGCAACAAGATAGGTACAAATAAATAATAAATTGATAAATCGAGCTAACTGCACACGGACACGACCGTACGACTCGACGTCGCGTTGCAGACTAAACTAGTTAACAAACAACGTTTGACGCGAGCGAAGCATTGACTACGTCCTCCGTTCGGTAGACGGAATAACCGTGGTACGTACGGCGCGCCGCCTGTTCGTGTAATGTGGAACCCCGCTCCCCCGCTTTCAAACGTCCGCGTCATCGCAACTTGGCGCCTTACAGAGCACTATGCCCTTATCGCATTGCAAAAAAAGGGATGCATCGTTAAAATTTTATGTCATTCACCTTACCTTCCCTTAGATTGTTTACATTTTGAATGCTTTGTGAAATCCATTTGTCAATGGTTGAAATTAGAATAATTATATGTAGGCCTATTTATAAATTATTACCAAGTAAATTAAGCTGTTCTATATTTATTTAATGTAAAAGTAACTATACAAATTAATTTCTACATTAAGTACATATATTATATACAAATAATCACACCAAATCACATGATGTTTTGAAAGTTATATTATCTCCATTATAATAAAATGGATGTTCGTTGAAAGAGGAAATGCAGAAGTATAGACGTCGGCAGGGGGAGGGACGTCAATATGGATCTTTGGAACGGGAAATAGATCAATAATATCAAGATGGTGGAGCGGCTTTATTGTCACCAATGATTGAATGTCTTTTGAATTATTTTTACGTTATCTTTAACACTAAACTTCTTAGTTTACCTCTATTAATTTTTCTCGTAGCCATTACAATTTCAATTTAAATCTCTTTTAAATAAAAATACTGTATTGTGCCTGGTAAATTATGTCATTTAACTTGCGTTAGTTGGAAATAAGCACAAAAAAAAGAATACATATCTTTTTATAATAGTGCAGCTGTTTGTGGCACGTGGTAAGCTCGGTGGTAGGTGTTTATACAGTGTATTATGTACTTGTCGCTTACGGAATTCAATCCATTGAACAATTTCTAATCTTTTTTTCTTTAGGAAATTAATTAAATATAATACAAATACGCAACTTCGGTCACGATGCTGAAAGTTATTTTGAAGAAAAGTCAACTTGTGTATTGTAACTAGGTGATAGTGAATAGTGATATTTTGTCGAATTGAATAAAAGCATATCCCCGTAAGGCATTTGGATTTTGGAATAGATTTTCAAAACTATTGGGTACGTACTATTAGCATTGACTGTGTTTGTGTAGACATAGTAATTAGTAAGTAACCTCAACAAACCCATAAAATAATTCAATACAAAAACAGTATAAATCTAAAGCAATAGTGAAAATAAAAAGAAACCAACTTATAACATCTGCTTTTGTGCATAGGCCGTCAGTATACTGTACATAAGAAGCCAGGTGTTTCGAAAGTTTTTCATCTTCCCAACCCCCGAGACCCATGGCTTCGTTCAAAAACAAAATAATAGCTTGGTGCAATGAACTCAGCACCTGGTTTAGTTTCATTTGATAAATAAACACACCTTGCAAGCTGCACCATTTTTTTTGCCTGCGCCATATCAAGCAGATAAGGATTGAATGATATCATGAAAATTTTAAATATTTTTATGATTACTGAAGCAGGCGTGGCACTCGTAGGTCAGTTATATGTACCTAAACCAAATGCACTCTAGATTATTCAACAGAATTTGATAGTACGCTGTACGTGAGGCTGTACGGCTTACCATCGACATCTTTAAGATATGTACTTAGGTATATGAATATGATGGATGATTATAGATCGGGTAAATTCAATTTTGTAAATAGGTATTTATTTAATTTTATTGTATCCTTTTAAAATATAATTCAAACGTAGAGTGCATAAATTACTTGCCTAACTAATATTTTGTTAGACGGTAGTTTTAAAATCAAGAAGCACCGACGACGTTTAGACTTTAGAGCCACATAATACTTGAGCAAACTTATAAGATATTAATATCTTGTGGCCATGATGCAGTTTATTTTTGGCGTCGTTGTAAGGCTTTTTGTATAACAAAACACTTTGATAACGTACAGTGGAACGCAGCGATAACAAACAGCAAGCGATGACAAGTTGACAAACACTTTGGCTGGCGAGTTAGCGGCTATGGTATTCAATGACGAAACTGACCTGCTTTATAAAATGTGTATTGCAATTTGCAATAAATATATTGAACCTAAATTAATTAAAAAAATAACAAAGTTCTTCTATGCACAACCAACACCTCAGTTGGATGATAATCTAATCTTAATAAATCTCGTGTCACAATGTTTGTCCTCAATGGACTCCTAAACCACTTAACCGATTATAATAAAATTCGCACACCATGTGCAGTTCGATCCAACTTGAGAGATAGGATAGTTTAAACATGTAGGTACCACGGGCGAAGCCGGGGCGGACCGCTAGTTATATTATATTTTACAAAAAAGCATTCAAGATTGTGCAAACATGGGGATGTATCATGTAGTGCTCTATTATCAAATATAGTGAAAAATAATTAAAAACATTGTTTCATTTTAAAGTACTGCTGCACACTTAAGAGCCAACAAAACGAGTGAGAGAATTCAAAATTAGGTTTTCCTATTACATATCTATTGCTTTCACGCTATGCCTCAAGCAGGCCTCCGTCACTCGCTCAAGGTCGCGCTATAAGTGCCTACCGCACAGTAGGTCGGTACCGACCCAAGCGGCAGTTGGTTGGCACACGCGAGACTGCGCACCCGCGTCACGTTTCCCGCGCTCGCTACCAAGATGCCCGGTTATTGCGATGTGGACGGGTGTCGGAGTTCAAGAGTGAATAACAAGGAATTGTCTTTTTTTCAATTGCCTAAACAGGAACACAGGTAAAGTACTTTCTCGCTATTTTTTAATTTTAATTATTTTTTATTAGAATTAATTTTTGCTAATTTACAATCACATTTTAGTACCTATGCAATGCTGACTTGGTTAGCTGAGAATAGTAATTCTTTCTTGGTAACAAATGAACAGAGCCAGCATTGTATATGTACTGAATTGTAATTGTAACGTTTATTAAATAGGGCCCTGGCTATTTAAGGTGTATAGGTTTCCTCACGATGTTTTCCATCACCGGAAGAACTAACAACATCGGTTACAAATTGTAAATGCACCTATACCTAAGTACTGTAAGTTTTTAGAAAAAAAACACACTAAAACACAAGGTCCCGGGTGCGACCATGTGGGTCTGGCAGGATTCGAACCCGAGACGTTTCGATCACAATTTACCTACTAGTTTAAGGTAGAACCGCACTTGAGCGACACTGCAGCGGAGAGGCGCTACGCGGCAGCGGCGCGACACGGCCGGAATGATATTCTTTCTATTGTTTTATATGAATTAAAACGCACTACAAAGGTGCAGCAGCGGAGCTGCGCGGCGCGGCGCGGCAGAGTTGCCTCCTGGAGAATATTTTGCCGCGCTGCGCCGCGTCGCGCCGCGCCTCTATGCCGCCGCTAGGTATCTAGTGGCGGCATAGAGGCGCGGCGCGGCACGGACTCTCAGATCACGTGGAACTTTCGCGAGCGAACAATCATAGATCACGATGGACAAAGAAACATTAATTAGTCTTGTGTGTAATTATCCTGAATTATATGATTTAGAAAACGAAAATTATATGAATCAGGTAAATACAAATGTATAAAATCGACCAGGGTCTTTTAAAAGCCGTGGAAAAAGTGTGTAATATTCTCCCTCTTTATATCGTTAATTTGGTATATCATGCATGTACCCGTATAGGTAGACCGATTTTCCTTTTTTTCCAGTTTTTCTGCCTCTTTGCATAATAAGGCTACCTCGATTACTTCTTCGCTTTTTTCGTCCATCTTATAAGTCAGATAACAAACAAATGAATCTTTTTGCCGCGCCGCGCCTCTTCAGTATCGCTATAGTGCGTTTAGAAGTTGCCGCGCCACTCCGCTGCAGCGCCGCGCCGCGCCTCGGAAGTGCGGTTCTACCTTTATTGTATTTGCGAGGACGGCATGAAAAAACCGGCCAAGTGCGAGTCGGAATCGCGCACCGAGTGTTCCATACAAGTATTTGATGTTAATTTAAATTTGATACCTTTACGCGTTCCTGAGATAAATGGTCTTGGTAGATGGACGGACATACGGACGGATAAGTGTTACTCGCACTTGGCCGGTTTTTTTTTCTTTTTGGGGTACGGAAGACGGAACCCTTTTAGCATCTTATTCCTTTTTTCAGACGAAAGAAATGGCTTGAAGTCATCGGTAGACCGGATTTACTTACTGCAAAGCATACTACTCATTTTGTTTGCTCGCTTCATTTTGATGAAACCCAGATAAAATGCAAACCACAGTTGTTGACTGATGCTGTACCCATGAAACTACTTCCGAACCAACCTAATACCTCCAAAACCAATACTAAAGGAGACCGCCGTGATGTTTCTACTCAAACAAAGGAATCGTATGTTAATATCCTATCAGCAGTAACGATCAAAGGTCCAGACAAAAAGTCTTCATGTGCACAAACTGCTTCAGAAAACAAGAACGAACCCACACAAACTTCACTCGCCCTATCTACTGATACACCAAGAAAACGAAAACTTCGCGATTCACTTAAAAGTGAAAATCAGAAAAGACGAAAGCTTGAAAGGGAATTAAATAAAATAAAGTGAATGGTAAAAAAATTTACTACGTTTTTGACGTTCCCCACCTGATCAAATGTATTAGAAACAATCTACTCACCAATAATTTTGTGATCGACGGCAAACAAATATCATGGAAATATATAGAAGATATGTTTGATAAACAAAAAGAGAAAGATTTGAAAATGATTCCAAAAGTGACGGAAAAACATATCCATCCCAATATGTAATTTTCAAAAAATGCGAGTTAAATACGCAGCTCAAATTTTTAGCCGATCTGTTTTCGCTGCTATTAACGTTCTCGTTAAGTTTAATGTTTTACCCGAAGAAGCAAAACACACTGCAGATTTTATAGAAAAAATGAATAATATTTTTGATGTGCTTAACTCCAGTCAAGTTGCATCCACCAACAAGTATAAAAAAGCGTTCTCTTCGAAACCATATCAAGTTAGCCCAGTCATATTAGGGGTTTCACCTCGGAATGAAAGATAATAAGCTGGAAATTGGTAAAAACCTTTGTTTTGGTACCCTAAATATTGTCTCAAAAGTCACAAATGCTATCGTGTCCGCGTCTTAAGATATTGTAGGTCAAAGGTCACAAAAAACGATTTTTCGCGAATATCTCGGTTCCTATTGCTTAAATGATATTTTCACCTATTATAAAAGTTGTAGAGTATAAAATTCTCTACAACTTTTGTCTAAACTTTTTTTTTATACGATCAACCGTTTTTGAGGTAGAGCGCGAAGAGTGCGCAGCGTACAGTCATATATGAGCTAATGCAGGGTCAAGCGTGAGTTACGGTTATCAGTACGTTGTATAAAGTCAATTATTGACAAAAAAAAATATAATTATTAAGCAATTATTCAATTATAGTATATTATTAATTCTGGATTATCTATTTTAGTTATATTTTAAAATAAAACGACATTATATATGTTTCCTTTAAATACTTATATAACTGGAAATACTTGTCCCTACCCTATGATCATTTCTATTTATAGCCGATTTAAAAAAAGAAAAAAAAACTGTTACTAGAGCATTGGAGAAAATTACCAATTTGGATAAACTGGTGGAAGTATTTCAACAAGAAAACTGCCCCGTACAAACTTTATTTTAAAATGGAGTGCGCATCTTTTTGGCATTATATAATGCTCCAGAATCTGAGGACAGCCTTGATTATTTCCGCTACACGCAATTCATCAAATTAACAAAACTAAATAAACCTGTACAATTGTCAACACTTCCACCAACAAGTGTAGCAGCCCGTCAACATATCAATCTCATTATATTATAAATGCGAAAGTAACTCTGTCTGTCTGTCTGTTACTCAATCACGCCTAAACTACTGAACCAATTTACATGAAATTTGGTATGGAGATATTTTGATACCCGAAAAAGGACATAGGCTACTTTTTATTGCGAAATATGTACCACGGGCGAAGCCGGGGCGGCCCGCTAGTGAAAAATAAAGATATATCTAAAATATATTTCCTTTACTGTCTTTTTATTTTAAAATATAACTAAAATAGATAATCCAGAATTAATAATATACTATAGTTGAATAATTAAATATAATAATTAAGAATAAGTACAGAAATAATGGGCATTGCTTAATAATTATAATTTTTTTAATTATAACCGTAACTCACGCTTGACCCTGCATTAGCTCATATATGACTGTACGCTGCGCACTCTTCGCGCTCTACCGCAAAAACGGTTGATCGTATAAAAAAAAAGTTTAGACAAAAGTTGTAGAGAATTTTATACTCTCCAACTTTCATAATAGGTGAAAATATCATTTAAGCAATAGGAACCGAGATATTCGCGAAAAATCGTTTTTTGGGACCTTTGACATTCAATATCTTAAGACGCGGACACGATAGCATTTGTGACTTTTGAGACAATATTTAGGGTAACAAAACAAAGGTTTTTACCAATTTCCAGCTTATTATCTTTCATTCCGAGGTTGACCCCTTTTTTTACCTAATTTCACTGGGCTAAGTTGACACCTTAGAAGAAGCAGCGAAGATGTTTGAAAACATAAAAGCTATAGATAAAACTAAAGGAGTCAATACTACAAAAAGAATCAAGACATTCAAAAATATACTGATCACCATAAGATCAATACTCATGTTGAGCCAAGATTTAGAATCAAAGGGAATCAAGTTCTTATTCACGCGAAGACTCAATCAAGACCCTCTTGAGAACTTTTTCGGAACTGTCAGGCAACAGGGTGGAAACTGTAAAAACCCTACACCAATACAATTCATGAGAGCATTTTCTAGACATTTTTTGAGACACCGAAACCATCGGAATGTCACTCCAGAAAACCTTCTGCAGTAGCGCTCAACGGTGATGTTGATTACCGTTTTGACTTGCCGGATAAAAACGCGTTAACATACGTAGCAGGATATTTACTACACAAATGTGGTAAAAAACATAACTGCGACTACTTTAATGCTCAATTAAAAGATTCACCTAATATGGATGATACCAAACTGTATATCCATTTTAAGGCGTATAACAAAAATTCTTCTTTTTACGGAGGGTTGAAAGTCCCATCGGAGTCATTTAATCAGTACGTCGAAGAATTGGAAAAAACATTTTTACTTAATTTTGACAAAGTTTTGATGAACCGGCCGGGAAGTACTTTGCTGAATGAGTTACAAAAAATTAATTTCATTCCGCCTTGCCCTTGCTTTCCAAAAGATTATTTATTAAAATTATTCATAAGATTCAGAATTTTTACAACAGTTAAATTGAATAACCGTAAGTTCAGCGATGGTAAAAAAAACATTGAACATTTCATAAAATTAAAGCACATATAATTTTTATCTGTATTGGTCTTGTGGCCGCAGATTCACCCGAATGAACCCTCTACCCGTGAACCCGTAAATCTCAGCCATATAGTCAGCAGCCCCCGAGCCACGCAGTAACAAAGAAACTCACAAACCTACCAGGCTACTTTTTATCCAGGAGACACATATAGCGGGTCCACGCGGGTGAAACCGAATGAAACAACTACTATCAATAAGATTTCATTTTTTTTATTGTATAATATAACAAATATAATTAACAATAAAAAATTAAGTGTTTCAGCAACTCTGTGTTTAATTTACGCGCTCGGTACAACCCTAAAGTTTTCGTTTGATGACGCAATCACGCGGCGTGCGCGGGAAACTCGCTTCTCGGTGCGTGTTCGTAGAGTACATTTCTTACTGCAGCCGAGTTGAGGCGCATTTTGTAGGTAAATATAGCGTAGGTATTTAAGTTTTTGTATGGGAGTGATGTATCTGTTACGAAGTAACTATTCTCTAATCTGTGCCTCAAGCCTCCCCAGTAGAGCGCGACAGGGACAACTGGAGAAAATACCTAGAAAAATTACGCAAATTCGACGTTCCGTAGTTCCCTGTTTCCTCCCCCAATACTGGACCGATTTAATTACTTTTTTCATAATTTAGTAGAGAAAAATATAGGCTATGTTCCTACGTTTTGCTTTTTTATATAATGTTCAAAAATTAGTTTTATGGAAGACGGAACATAACGGAAAATCTGTCCTATTTCTTACGATCCTCTTTTTTAATAACTAAGATATGACAAAAAGGAAAACGTAGGAACATGGCTAAAGTTTTCATAGATTAATAGAAAAAAATATATTGCTCTAGTGGCACAATCCAGGGAGGAAACAAGGGACTACGTTTGTATGGAAAAACGGCTCTTTTGTTTGCTCTTAAGCAATAAGTAATAACTATAAGTAGCTCACGCCTAGTAACATATTATAAACAGCGATAAATAAACATGCACCGTGCAATAAGTGTCAATTTCTTACAGCTGATAAACCGGAATAAATATTTTACATTCTCTATAGTCTATACATGCATTTATGTTATTGTGGAGTTATGAACATAATATTATAATTCATTGTAATTAGGGCTGAAAAATTACTCAAGGGAATTTTCAACATTGATAAAGTATTTTATGATTCAAGAAAAAATGTAGAACTCTAAAATATGATTACGTTTTATTTTTATCTATAATTTTGTGAAACATTTTGTAAGTATTAGTTATGTTTAGTAGATCGTATTTTGTAACAGCCCTAATAGTTACTAATGTCTAAAGAAATTTTATAGCTAACGCAGCTTAGTGACAACAATCATTGCACTTGCAGTAAAATATTATTTTACATACTTACATATCAACAACGTTCATGGTCGTTCATGCAGTTTTAGATTTTAAAGACACGTGTAAGTCGTGTTAATAAATAGTTAAACGTGGAAATGTAAACTAGATTTAAGCGGAATGAAACAAAATTTATGTTTTGACTTCACATTAATATATGCAGGGATTGCAATTTTTTCTTGATGACAAATAATTAATCTTCACTGACGATTATACATATAAATATTCATTAAAAAAGAATACATTTTGTTGGTCAAAAAAAGTATATGTACCTATACATATAAGTACGTACATAAAACTGTAAGAAGATATACAGTTACATATTATGTCAGTATATTTACAGACTTTAGATTGCTAGAAATAGGTATCAATTAATTAATATTGTTAAACAGGATATTCAAGCAAGAACCAAGTCAAGTGCAAGTGCAACACGCATTTTTAGTACTATGGTCTATGTTCACAGTTGAACGCATTCAATATAAAGCCATCATCAATAAATGAAAATTTATTGCAGTTTTTTATGCCAATATTTTCCGTTCGTTCCATGGAACGTAATTTATTTTAAAAGATACAAATAATGTAAAAATATTTAAGGGAAACGAATAAGGTACCGACTTAACTCTTTTAACATAGATGTACTTCCTATTTTAGTATAAAATATTATTTTGGATAAAAGAAAACACTTCACAAACAAAATGAGAATAAAACCAATTATTATGGTTGTTAAAAATAAGCAACAGATTATTATTTTTATACGAGAAAAAGATTGCAAAAATATTATTGTACCGGATTTTAACTCAAAGCCGTACCTAAAATAAAAGCACGTGTCATGTCAATAAAATGGAGTCGCCAAGTAAAGGTTATAAGAATATGGTCGCAAATAATAATATACATATAATGGCCTTGTGAGGGTCATTTAACTCGACGCTGAAGATATTGCTACCCACCTGCTGTAGGTACTCTGTCTTCGATCAATAATTAATAACGGTCATCATGGAAGATAGAATGGCCTTAAACTCTTTTTTTGGACTTTACATTATATGAGTTATAATTATAAAGTTTTCTCAGCTTCATTAAAAAACTGTTTTATCATTCATTCTGTTATTAAGCATAAATAACTTTTTTTATATTTATTTATTAATTATAACATTTGTAACAATGATGACCATATGTGAAGATAATTTCAGTATATTTATCATAAACGATGTCTCAAGACCGTATCACGTGTAAAAAGTAAAAACTGAAAAGGATCGAAGCAAGACGGTGAATGTACGAGGGCAAGTTAATAGCACATTTCATACCAACCAGAGAATTATACGTATAAGATTGTATGCACTGTTTTTTGAAATAGCTAATATTTTCTTTTAATATAACCCCCAAATTGTTTTAACAGAATTTACCTACGCAATGTAGGGTGAACTCGTGATTCTAAATTTATCAAGGTCTCCTTCGAAATATTAGATTTTATTTATTTACCTACTCACTATCCCAATTTATCGATTATCAAGGATTTTTACGGAAGTCATATCAAATTCTATTACATATAATAATTATAATACCATGTCATCGAAACCGAGTTGCAAGGGCTTCGATAATCCTTCCGGTTCACTTAAGTACTGCAGATGTGGCATCGTTTTTGAGCTCCAAATATTCATGTCACATTGTTGGTTGACAAATTATATCAACATAACACGTACTTAAAGCTAAAAATGCAATTTCCTAAATGCAGTCACCTATTATAGACTGGGGTAGATTAAAAAAAATAATAATAAAAAGTGCAAAAAAATCGCGGTCGGATGAAACCCATTAGAAAAGGAGGGGAATATGATGAAAATAAAAGGAAAAATAAATTACGGTCAATCCGAGTTCGGGAAGTGGGAGGGGGGAGCTTTTAAGAGGAAAAAATGGTTTCTCTCGATTTCCGACAAAACTACAAGTCCTACGGAAGAAAGTTCAATGGTAAAGTTGTAGGTAATAAAAAGATCTACAACTTTTATATTTACAATTTTTTCACATAACCTCAAAATTTAGGTGAAAAATTCAAAAAACCAAGTTTTTGGTTTTTTATTTTTATCTACTTCAAAATTTATTTTTTTTTCTACGAAATTTGGTGGAAAATTACTTTATTATGTCCCAAATACACTGTAATTTATTTGATTGAAAATATTTATTTTTTCGCCTTATTTTGAATTAATACCAAAAAAACAACCTAATTTTCAATCGAAAAGTCACCCGTCAAAATATCAGCTTTTTTCAAAAACTTGGGGAGACTTCCCGAACTCGGATTGACCGTAATTTATTTTTCCTTTTATTTTCATCATATTCCCCTCCTTTTCTAATGGGTTTCATCCGACTGCGATTTTTTTTTGTTTCAAAAATTATCTACTCTAGTCTATTAAGGTATTAAGTTATTAACCTATTATAAAAAACCTCAAGATTTTTTTCGTGTATAATAATTTAATTATAGACGTAACGTAACGTGCTTGTATAATTACAAATTCGGGCTAATGATCTGGTTAAAAATGTTAATACTTAGTTTTAACCTAAAATATAAATTTTTGTGTACGCGCGCGTAAAGGATGTATAAATAAAACTGATTTGTTATTATAATATTATACCTATATCATAACAATTATAACAGAAATAGAGAACGCTAATAAGCTGTCAGACATAAATCTTGCGTTAAATAGACGAACAACGTGGAAAATGTTATATATTTAGACACATTAAAGTGATTCTATTTAAAGCGTGTCTTTTAAAAATATCTAGAGAGTCGTAACTCGTAATAATTGTAGTCAGCACACAGCAGAGATGCCGCGCCGCGCTGCCACAGGCACGCAAAATTTACCCGGTATTCCGGCAAGAGGAATGTCTTGTACTTACGAACATTTATTCGCTTCCCGCGCGTCTAGACGTCGAGTTTAGATTTTGCTAAATAAAGTCTTAGTGCCGACTCTTAGGATCCGAATTTCAGCCTAAGAAGCCAAATATTGTATGTACTCATATAAAAACGGCCTCGCCGTCCTCGAAAAGTGCATTGATCTCGGGGTGCGTCCTTCTATGGCACAAAAATCGTTGCACGTGATATAGACGTCCCTTTCACATAAGAGAATAGGATAGCAGTGTGAAAGGGATAACATAAACTTAACGTAGCAGGCAGGATGCGCGTACCGTGCTTCGGCCAATACACCCAGGCGGGCGCAATGAACGGCGGCCATTAACATAAGAGTACCACGCTACTTTTGGCGCCAATATTATAGATCAGTTTATTTTGATTTATTATTCTATCTAGGTCAATTAGAAAGTTTAATTTTAAATGATACACAAAGATTACTAAAATTATACGTTGATTTTTTTTTGAGCAATATACGAACGTATAATTTAAATTTATTATGTTTGAGTTTGTTTTATGAGACAGTGTTGATTAATTAATTCGATTACTCACAAAATAACGCAATAAAACCTTATTCTCATGAAATCACATATTTTAGTAGGGTAAAGAATACGCGCAAAATCTCAATAAAATGGCGGCAACCACGTGGTTCTTACACATGCCCTACGTAGTGCGCGCAACGTGCTATGAGTTGTAAACGAAAAACGCGCATATTTATTCATTCTGATAATATAGTAAAATATTTTGAACAATAGTTTATAAATAATTCTAAAATATTTAATTTTTAAATAAACATAAACATACACGGTGTGGATTATTATGTAGCAAAGCATTGACTTGAAGCAGGTTTTAAAAATTGTTGGTAGTCCTCGAACTGAGGTACCTGGTATATATAAACCTTGATGTGTGAGTGCAAATTCCACGAAGGCTAAACCTTTTGCTGATGCGTTCAACTCTCTGCGACCGGATTGCCCGTGACGCCATTGACCGTTTCATTTGAAATTATAATAATCGAGACTTATTTTTCTTATAATATTTGTGTCAGTCAAAGGTATACAATATAATGTCGTTAAGTTCTTTTTAACTACATTTAAAGTTTTAATGTACCCACATAAAGAATTTATTTAAGCTGAAATTGTTTATTTCAAGGCATATCCCCAAAAGGCGAGACAAAACGTGAAAAAAGCAACAACGTGCCGTGTCTGGCCACTGAACTCTACGTCGGTCAACAAAAAGCATTTGATTGAAACTGTTCCAGCAAATCACTGTTTTAACTTTTAATGTTATAAATAATTAATTAAAGGCTTTGTGAAAATTGTGGATAACCGCCATGTTAACATTATAGAAATAAAATGCAACAATTATAATAACAATTACAAAAGTGATAGTTATAGTGATAGTTATATCTGTGAAGTATAGAGAACTTCTAAAAAATTTTGCTGTCTATACGACATATTTCCCGGAAAATTATTTGTCTTAGCTGAAGATCACCAGAGATTGAATAACACTGTAATTAAAAATCTTTAAAATTATTGTAAGCTGTATTTAAAATGAAGATATTCTGACCTCGTGCATTAAATAGGTTTAGAATAAAGACCCAGTGTAGTGTGTGATTCAAGTGTAGGGAATGCATGTCAGACGGCGCGCGCCGACGCGGACGCGGTCGTTCGCCATTGCATATATGCCGTTGCATCGTTCGCAAAGCTACATTCCAGACATTCCATTATTTGCCCGTCTGGTTACCGCATTAAAACTTTGAAAATTTGTATTGTAGACTTAAGCTTGTGTTAAAATGTTAAACAAATGCCGCATTTTACCTGCTCATTCAAAACATTGAGATGATTCAGAAAAACGGCATTCATAACATGGGGTTGTTTGTTAGGGATCCATTCTTTCACTGACACGTGTTTATTTTTTACATTTGAAAGTTATTAAAATCCCCAATAATTATATTTCGTATTCTTAATTTAAAATAATATCGTTCGGTGAAAAATACCATGCTAGATGGTCCTTTAGGTACACAACTAAAGGCGAAATCTTTAAAATAAGGAGTACTAAATAATGTTTTCCTTGTAAAGTAAAAAAAATAAAAAAAAAGACGGGTTGCACTCCGGGAGTGCCGGCAGAAGTGAAAACTTGATTATTAACGTTCAGCATGTTTGATATTTTGGAATGGTATCCGTCTTACGCATGGAATATAAGGGCTAAAAAAAAAAGTCCGTCTTACGCTTTTTCGATCAGGTCACGTGTCCTAACGCGAGTTTAAGATTTTATACCCAACGCCGCTAAAGAAGTTTTCACTTCAAAAACAAAACGCGATCTGTTATATTATAGTCCTAAAGGCTAAATAAAGTACAAGTAGTGTAGCATTCGCACATTAGTGCGGTTTGTATGTGGGTTTTTTGTCCTATAAATGGCCGAGTCCAAGGACATAGGACCGCGCCGTGAGCACTCATGCGCCATTACGCTCAGGTTGAGGACCCAGTCATTCACCTCATCTTGTGCGTTCCCATGTACCTGCGCCGCAAACATATAATTATTGATTTCGTTTATTATTGATTGAAATATTTTATGTGATCGTTTATAAACAGTATAGATATTTTGTTTATAATAATAATATCTACACATGCATAATTTCCTGACAATATAACTTTTTAACTATGAAATCATTCACTCGGTCAAATGTTAATCGCAGTGACATTGTTGCGAGTAACGCATCATACGCATTTCTCAAGCGTTACACGTGTAAACAGTGAATAAATATTAAATGGCTTATAAATATAATCTATACTAATATTATAAAGCTGAAGAGTTTGTTTGTTTGTTTGTTTGTTTATTTGTTTGTTTGTTTGTTTGTTTGTTTGAACGCGCTAATCTCGGGAACTACTGGTCCGATTTGAAAAATTCTTTCGGTGTTAGATAGCCCATTTATCGAGGAAGGTTATAGGCTATGTATCATCACGCTACGTCCAACAGGGGTGGAGCCACGGGGGTGAAACCGCGCGGAGCAGCTAGTGTACATATATTTATATTAACTTATTAGTATTGAATACTATTATAATTTTTGAAACATGCACGCATAAGCTATAATTGTAATCTGTGCAATACACACATTAGACTGTAATTGTTAGGTTGCATCTCCTAAGTCACGATGTAGGAAACCATAAAGAGCCTCATGTAATGTGGGTGGTCCGGTGACTCATGAGGCAACGCAGGCGTGCGCGCCAATCTCAGCGCATTGTCCTCACCCAAATAAAGATACAGACAAAATCTTTTGGTAAGATAGCATTGAGAATTACATCGATTCACTTAGGTACTTGTTGCTATTAACGAATTGTCGTAACCTAATAAAATATCGCACAGAATATTTTCGTGCTACATATTATATTGTATTTCTCTCATATTCTTTTGTAATAAATTAAATAACAATAAAGCAAGAGGTGACGCAAAACAGACGCACATAATATATCAAGTGAAATTCTTTTAAAGGACAAGGTGACTTTGGATTTCTACCATTTGCATTACAAAGGTGTAGTTAGTGTAGTAAATTTAATGCAAATACATATTACGGATTCGTTTATTTAAGACATAATTGTTGTTAATTAAGCGAAAATATTGTTGTTATTATTCATTTGTCATTATTCATTGCGTATTAAAACGGAACATTAATATTAAAATTTCGACAGCTGATAATTTATAGAAACATACCGAATATTACTAGCTATTATCTAGATTCTTGCTGTACCGAATATTCGGTACAGCTAGATACCTATATTTTTCATTAAGTTATTATCTTTTTGCCAACCTACTTTAATTGAAAATAAAGATTCAGTGACTAAAAAAAAAAGGACCGAAGCACTTTTCTTTTGAATTTTTTTAAATGACAATGATACCTTAGAGGCTTTAGTTTTTTTACTTTCTTTTATTTCGTAGCATAAATGCAAAAATGTGATAACAGTTGTGAAAATAATATAAAACATTAAAACAAAAGTTACTGAACAAATAAATACAAATGATAACTGCGTTAAAAACAACCGACTTCAAACTTGCACTTGCAACATTTACAAATACCTACAGGCAAAAATGCTCATAAAATAAAAACTACTGGGCCTATCCGAATAAAATTTTTATGGGACCAATCCGACACCATCCCGCATCGAACAGAAAAAGAATCACGTAAATCGGTTCAGAAAACTCGGAGTAATCGGTGTACATACATAAAAAAAAACATACCGGCCGAATTGAAAACCTCCTCCTTTTTTTTGAAGTCGGTTTAAAATCAGTTAACAATCAATTAACAAATCAATTAACAATCAGTCGGTCAAAATACTTACCACATTACACTGTACTTCACTGTCATCGACCACTGTGGTCGATGTTCACTGTACACTCAAATCATTATAATACACGGGTCTTAACAGTAAAAACTTTGCCGAACATTAGGTAATTTAGCCGAATATTCGGTAAAGCTGCCGAATATGCCGAATACCGAATATAAAACGAATATTCGGCCCATCTCAAATAATTCAAACTTTAATAATCATCTGATACTGTAAGCATCCATTTCGAGCACCAAAATAAAGTAACAATAACGGCCAAAAAACGGCTCTGAAAGTTTTGTATTAATAACATAAAAAACCGCGCTTACGCATAATCTTGAAAAGCCCACATACTTACATATATAACAAACTAAAACCTATTTAGTATTTCTCTACCTACCAAATTAGTGAACTCTGAAGAATTTTCAGAGGTTTTTTACAATCCCCACATAATATTATAACAGACAATGCACCGGAATCCAGAGCAGCGTTCATAAAAACAATGAGCATTTTATTCAAATACGAAACTGTCATCTGAAGTCTGAACCTTTTCAGCGAAAACTTCTAATTATTATGTCTAGACAGTGAATACAAGCACCGAGGTTATTGTAACACGATCGCTTAAATGCTTTTAATCTTGTTTGAGGTTTGTAAATTAGAGAGTTCGCTCGAACTCTGAGGGTAATAAACGATGTGATCAAATGTGTAAGTATTTATTATGGAAAAATTTTGCTTTCAAGATGATACCAATGCCCTGGGCTATTGACTTATCTGTAGTCTTATGCTTCACTACATAGTATAAAACAAAGTCGCTTTCCCTGTCCCTATGTCCCTATGTCCCTTTGTACGCTTAAATCTTTGAAACTACGCAACGGATTTTGATGCGGTTTTTTTTAATAGATAGAGTGATTCAAGAGGAAGGTTTATATGTATAATAACATCCATTAAATAGCGGAGAAGTACTGTTATTTTTGAGGTTTCTAATGTGATGTCGTAAAAAATTACATTATTTCCGCTTCCTTTGCAAACGCAGGCTGAACCCTACGAGTTTTATCAAAATAATGTACTAAGTATTATACACATTGAAAAGGTCTACAGAAAAGTCCGCGATGGTATATGTCTATCTCTTATGGATAACCCACAATAACTTTTTTTTTGTCATTTACTTTTTACGACAAATAATGGCTAATTTTCGATGCGATTTTAACCAATACAGCATTAATCCTTAACCAATTAAATACCTTGAATACAATGTTCATTTAATATAGATCTATATGGCCCTTTACACCGTATGATTTAAGTGAATATTTTCGAAGATATTACAGATTTAAAAATTGCGGCACGTAGCGTTTGCGGCGGTACCGGCAGGCCGCCTGGCTATCTATTTTATACCCGTGCGAAGCCGGGGCGGGTCGCTAGTTTATGTATAAAACACTTAACTTTAAAAATTGAATAAACCTTTATAATTTGTATAACATTTATAAAACCATAACCTGCATGCTGTGCATGATGATATTTAAAGAATACCGATTGGATATCACAGTCCAAGATCGTTGCCGGCTCCGCTAAATACATATTTGAATTTGCCCTTGTCTGCGTCGCGTACGCCAGACATAATACCAGCGCGAGCGCGGTCGAACCGAGACGGATCACCTGCCGGCAACACAAACGAAAATTATATCAACAAGTAGGTATCTTGAACATGGGATATCTTTGATACATAATATAATAAAATTAATCAACCGGAACGTGAATTATACAAGTTTTCGAATATCAAGTTGTTGATGAGCATGAGGTTGGACGTTTAAAGATATGCAAATTCAACTTTTTGAAAATTTTAATGTTTACCTTACATAATATTTTATGAAATATCAATGAAAAAAAAAACATGTTTTTAATTATGATCAGTTTCTTAAATTTCAACCGACTAATTATTATTTATTTAATCTCATGTTTTTAAAACTGATAATAATCAATTGTTGGAATTTATCATTTATAGGTTTTTAATGTTTACCTAGAAGCGTAATATTAAGCGTAATGACGCCAATCGATCATTGTATGACGAATATCACTCTAATTGTACGCAAATTCAATTTCATTACATTGTTGTGTTAATACGAAATGTATTAAAATAATAATATCAAACTATATTTAAAGTAGCAACCTGCCAGTAATAAATGCTCATATATCCATACTTATAATATTATAAATGCGAAAGTAACTGTCTGTCTGTCTGTTACTCAATCACGTCTTAACTACTGAACCAATTTGCATGAAATTTGGTATAGAGATATTTTGATACCCGAGAAAGTACATAGGATAGGTTTTATCCCGGAAATCCCACGGGAACGGGAAATGCGGGTTTTCTTTGAAAACGCGGGCGAAGCCGCGGGCAGAAAGCTAGTATTTTATAAGATAACTTATTTATTTATAAATTTAACCTTTAACAAAGAGCGTTCTGACTTCTGGCAAATCCTTTGGTAAACACTGTTTTCACTGCATAGTAATTAGTACCTATACCACTTTCATATGTGGAGATAATATTATCTATTAAGTATCAATGTTTCTTTCATTTATGTAATTTTCCGATGTAGATATTTCAAATGATGAGTTATTAATTTTCCGACTGGAATAGATAATCTTATTCGAAAATTAAATGACAGCAAACACGGTCGTCCCAACATCCGCACAACAAACAAAAACGCGAAGTAGACTATTTTTTGCGTTACATTATTTGGTCCAGACTCCAGACGGTATTGAATTTCTACAAAGAGTTTATAAATGTGTGATTTATTTAGAAGAACCAGAAAGTCGAGCATACAAGTAGAGGTCGCGGCGTCTTGTCGCCTCGCCGTCTGCTTACCTTGGGTCACTACGCAGAGTACATCCGGCCACGTCTTTAGTCATTTAAATATCTACTATGCATTTGTTTACACATACAACTGGTGAAAAGTGGGAGAACGTAGACGCAGTCATTACTTTCACTCGGCATTTACATCGATATAAGGCCGAACTGGTTCTCAATAGCTCACAGCATGGGAAAATACATTGTTTGTTTCTATAATCCCCCACCTAAATTTACGACCGCGTGTCTATTTAATTTACTTTAATAACTCAATAACTTTACCGCCCTATTTGCTGCCATATACGGGTTTATTGAAATCTACAAATATTAATTGAGGCCCACATTGTATCCAATTTGTCTCCTTTCCAAACCATTTTGGTATTCGTTTTGTCACTACATAGTATAAAACAAAGTCGCTTTCTCTGTCCCTATGTCCATTTGTATGCTTAAATCTTTGAAACTGCGCAACGGTTTTAGTATATAATTTATTATGTATTAGACAAAGCGGGCAAAGCCGCGGGCGGTTAGCTAGTATTGAGTAAACGCGAGTTTTCTAGAGAGTAATCGACAAAATTTATGGGTGTTTTACGACATAGTTGTACTACAAAATAGTAAACGTGAAGCACGTGTAAGCCGATATGAGTAAAAGCGATGCAAGTACATAATATTGGTACCTATGTGAGCTAACACGTAAGCCATATAATATTAGAAACGGTTTCTAAAGCAACGCTTCTGGCCTTCTCATCTTATATAACACTGCATTTATGTATTTCATTATTTCAAAATAGTCCTTATTATACTTACCTATAATTTGTAACGATATAACGAAAATGCACTTTGCACTTTCATACAGACTACATCTATACTTCCATATTATAAAGCTGAAGAGTTTGTTTGAACGCGCTAATCTCAAGAACTACTGGTCCGATTTGAAAAATTCGGTGTTTGATAGCCCATTTATCGAGGAAGGTTATAGACTATATATCATCACGCTAAGACCAACAAACGCGGGTGAAACCGCGGAGCGCAGCTAGTCCCTAATATGTTTAAATGTTTATCGTTCATTTTTTGCTGTAGGTATAAGAAATCCCATTTTTATTGACTACTAGCGGTCCGCCCCGGCTTCGCCCGTGGTACATATTTACGTTTTCTCTACATAAAAACCATCCTCGTACTTCAAGGAATATAATAAAAAAAGAATTATCGAAATCGGTTCAGCCGTTCTCGAGTTATGCGCTTACCAACACATTTTGCGATTCATTTTTATATATAAAGAAGATAAAACATACCGCGATTAATTTTGATAAAACAGGTAGGTATAAGGTATAGGTACTTTTTATATTTGAAGAATATAAAATACGACGTGCAATGTCTCATATAAACTAGTCGATTATAGTGTGCATAAGCATAGATTAGTTGACAAATTAGTTGAATAGGCAATATAAAACAGGCAAAAACGAGTTGAATGGTTCAATAAAAAATAAAGCTTAGCAGTAGTATATAATGACGCAATAAGTTATAAAAAGTGCTCGTGGCTCGTGGAGTGCTTGCACGTGGAGTACGATGCACTGGATCTAACATTTATAGTTTCTTATCGTTGACGAGAAACAATATTTGTGAGCACGAAAAACCAATAAAATTTTCCATTGTCACCGTGAACTCGAATGAAAACAAGCACGAGGACGCAGCCATTCAGTTGCACGTGGAAATTCTGCGTTTTATAAATGTTTACAGTAAAATTTACTGCCTCAGGAAATTAAAAGCCCTAATTTCATGGCTGCACTATTGATTATACAACATTATGCAACCGATACTACACGTTGTTTATTTTTATACTTACCTAGAGTTTTCTTACCTGGCTAGTACTACCATTTTAAAGGAGGTTTAGTACAAACATAACACATCATAATCATGCAATTAATTACTCAATAATATTGTTTGTAAGTTACAATTAAAGATTTCTAGTTTGTATAAGATTCACTAGTTCAAAATATGAATACGAGCACAATAACATGACCTACTCGTATCACGGAAGGAAACACAATTAGAAGGTAGGAAAAGGAAGTGACAAGAGCGACGGACTACTAAGAATCGTTAAAAAATAGAGCGTAGTTTATGAAAGTAATTTATAATTGTAACTACAGTGGGACTTTGTGTGCTTCGTGGAAAGTAAAACAGATCATCAGGGCGCGCCGTCTACGAGGCTCGATTGTATTTCATTCATAATAATTACACACCTTGCTGTTTCAATTACACTTAAAAATTAAAATAATCTAAAAATACAAAATATAATTATTTTTAAACGATGCTCTTGGTAGACTCATGAGGTCGAAAATTTTCCAAAGGTACTTATAATATGTATATTTGAATGGAATAATACTTTTTCAAGTAACTCTGCCAATAATTAAGTATGTAGTCGTATAGAACTGATTAATGAAGAGTGACAAAATATGATTCTTGCCAATTCTGTTATCATTCATGTCTCATCAGATCACAGATGAGGTAATCGTTGTAGATTGTATGTACATACAAGGTACAAGTACAACGCTAACACATATTAAGCCAATATACATGGTTTATCTACATCTATATTGAGTAACGTTATCGAAAAATACGTGTAGAATAAAAGTTTTTTCCAATTTGAATTTACTCTTTCATACATACCCACGCGACGTGATTACGTGACACAGAATGAAAGACCTATCAAACATTAAAATTGTAAATTGATTACAATCTTTATCACAATCTGATGTTTTCTTAACAATTCAAATGCGAATAATTTATTGCATAAGTTATCTAAACCTACGCCTACAAATTCAAGCTTTATTGGTTATTAATTGAAACTCCAATAATAACTCAACATTGAAAACATTAAATCAATCGAATGTATGAATTGGGTTGATTTATGTCCATACACCAGCGAGATATATTGGAAACGTGCCACGATTATTGCACGCCTCATAAGCGAAGCGTTGAGGTGGGTACTACTGTCACTTCGCGCAAAACATCTGATTTTTCAAACTTAAAATGTCTTTATGTATCATACATTGCACTTGTAAGATAATACATACACACACATATTAAGAAAAAACACTATTTTTAACGTTCATGATATTTTTGATGTCATTTTTGTTATTTAAACTAGTTAAAAAACAGTTTAAAAAAGTTCTGTCTTGGACGTCCGTGTGTCTGTATGTGCGGATCCTTTTTCTTGTTAACACGATAGCGACCGAAATACTTTACTAATCGAGTCTTTTTTTTTCTCTTACGCTTGAGTATGCTCAGGAATAGAACCCTTTCATTTTTCAGGGTCTGATTCGATGTGGTTTAATTGTTATTAAATAAACAAAAATAATAATTAATAAATATTTATTAAAAAAAAATTATGAGGCGTGCACTTTTGGATTTTCCAAATTATTTGTATTTACAACGCATTAGATTAACAAAGCGGACATATTGACAAAAGCAATTACAACTTCACACGAATTGAAATCGCGTATTGCGAGACAAATGCCGTCTCAGTCTGATGGTGTGGAATGTAAATCAAGAGTAAAGACATCGTCTAAGAGTCGGCGCGGTCTATTGTTGGATGCACTAATGTGTCGGTGTGTCGGCGATGCACGGCCGGATCATGTTGCGGCTAAAAGTGGACACGACGCGGACGCCGGATCACCGGCCCGTGCCTACATTCACAATACAAACAAACACGACTCTCCAGTTGCAGTACTATAACGGATAGCCATTGTTCCAACGACTGATATCTACCGTTTAATATCTTACGAAAGGCAATTGCGTTCTATGTTTTACAAAACATAAGGAAGCGAAACCCCGCGCACGTCAATTAAACTTTAGACGAAAGTTGAAAGACTTCACTGGAAGTACATACAATTAAAATTTATTAGACAATAAACGAAAGGAATAACAACAAACTCTCATTTACAGAAAAAAATGTCCATTGTTTATAATGGAAAGTTTTGATAATACGGCTATTGTAAAGTTGGCAACCTTTATGATTTTTAAATTTGCGTACATAATAGGAAGTAGGTGGCATTTAAAATTGTAAGGACGTCATAATTTTCACTCAGAAAATTGTTTACCATAAGAAAACGAACAAAATATTAAGATAAAGGTCAGGAGACAGGAATGATATAAAATGTCCCAGTTATTATTGGAACTCATAATCTTGAAATGCTCGTCTGTTTAAAGCATTAATTGTAGACACTTATGAAAAATCATGATCTTGAACAGAAGAATAAAAAATCATGACTATAATACCCAGGTCGCTATAATAGAACCGTCTAGACATTGGAACATAAATTCACACATCATTAATCACAAAAGCGCAAGCTTAAATTTCCTGGTAAGGAGGGTTGTTCTGTTTAGTGATTAATAACAAAGCTCTCGTCTGTTTTAAAAATAACATTTTAAAAGTGACTATAAAATAGTTTTCAGCGTCAATTTATCTGAATATTCTAAACTACAATTCACCATTTATCTACATTCAAAGATGCAGTTGTAGACGTGAGAGTTAATTTTCAAGTTTTATTAATTGTAGCTAGAATACATTTAATATCTACAAGACTTCCTATGTAGATATTAAAATGGTTGACAACCGCTGCATAGCCACTCATTTCTGTGCTTAAAATAATATTTTTGTTATTAATAGAGCTTCTATTTAAACAGTTTAATTTTCGACTAGGTCGGTTTGCAATCGAATAATGAGATGGTGGTAATGTTTACCGTTGCTCGGCCAAACGAATGAATCACGTGTGGCGTGGGCGCAATAACACCAACGACCAAATCGGTCCTGTCTTACAGTACCAGCACGTTCCCATTTTAACTTGACGAACCTATAAATAATATATCATTGAGACGAAAGCAGCTGACGTCTCGTAACCCGAAAAATCGTCAAAATAACGCCTACCGTCCCTGTTTAATTACTCGTAATATTAAATATACGATATATGTAGGTTGTATGTTTCGATCGTTGATCATCGAGACAGGATAATTTTTTAGCTGAAAAACCTTTAATTATCAATGGTATAACGTTTATTTCTCCACGAAGAATATCAAAAATTATAATGACACCACCCTTAGCCAATCTTAAATTTCATTGAGTATTTTACTTTAAACATAAAATTACATCATTGATACACGGCATTAGCGTCACCTAGTGAGGTAGTTGGCTCTGGTATGTGGCATTATAATGGAGTTGAGTTAAATATAGAGTGCATTTTATGTGTGTTTATAGCGGGTCTGCCCTCGTGATCGCAGCCGGTCGCCGGCGCCGAGCCAAATCGGAGTGCTGCAGTGCGGCCGCGGCGTCGGCGAGGCCGCGTCATACATCCATCACATCTCTCATCATTTGCTATGAATAGAACACGGGCCTAGTGTTTCATTCCTTGAATTCCGCTCGCCGTAAACAATGCCGTCATAAACGGAGCTAAAAATTGAGATGCGCGGAGTAGGTCGCTCTCGTTTTTGTACGATTACAACACAGTTGCAATGTAAGACCCGATAACCTTTTATCGCAAGGCCGTGTTTATAAACATTAATCCCTGTGATTAGAGTAGGTGCATACATACAGATTTTAAGTAAAGGTCATCTATTTTAAACGATTTTCTTTATGTGTGCGATTTATTGCGCTTTATTGAAACGAAATAATTCGTAATTTAAATTATTTTTTCTAGCCATATAAAAATATCGAAAGAAAGAAAAGAAAAAAATATTCGAAAGTTATACGAAACAAGAATCGACCATTATTTATAAGAAAACGGTCTTAAATATTAATTTGTAATTTCAAAATCGTAACCTTTCATTAAATTCATAAGGACGTTTCTACCTATGAAAAAAAAGAACAATCATTATGAAAATTTTAAATTTTAGTTAATTACTACCTAATAATACTAGGTACATCTTCTTTTAAAAGATAGAAATAGCAGATATCAACTTAGTACCTAATACCTATATATTTATTATGATGAAAAGTAGGGCTGGTTTTATAAAAAGGATTTTGTATAAGTATTGTTTTAAACAATAAATGTGCAATATTATAAACTATACTAACTTTGTTTACACGAACTACATAATATTATAAAAATGGGGCAGCACTGTCGACAGAAGCATGTGACACAAAAAAACATGTTCCTATTTATCATAATTAAACATGTGATATCAGTAAGCATCGTTTGAAAGAATAAAATATGAGTTAATACGAAGTTCAAATGCAACACATACTTGTTGCACAGGCAAATGGGTAAAAACAAATTAATAGTATTAAAGTTAATTCTAATTACACGTCAGCATTCATAAAAACTTTTGACCGTATACTGCCCTTGAATACGATAATTCCAACCTATCTGTAGTGTATTTGCATTGTGCATTATCTGTGGATCATAATATATGTATGTGGGTATGTATTTGTAAAATAAATGTCAGTCTTGATTCTATCCGGTGTACGTTATTTATTCCCTATGATTCCTTAATTCAATCTTATAAATATGTATAACATAATTGGCGACGAGGATGGCGAACGACGTTCCTACAACCAAATGAACATTAAAGAATTTAACAGTGCAGCTTGTAAGTGGAGTAGGTACATACGTGAGCCAGTTGGAATCGTGGTTCGAGATACATAATGCAAGTACACTACGCTATCATACAATTTGTCATATGTATCCAAAAAACATGTAAGCGTCATATGCGAGTCACCCGGCGCGGCGCAGGTGGCGACGCATACAACGACATACAACAGATGAGTGTCGCGTGCTAACTACATTATAATATGTACATACTACATATCCGCCCCGCATGATGTGCGCTCCTCTCTCGACTGTAAACAAGGGGCATCGTTCAGACACTCCGAGAATATTCCGTTGGACTCTGCCACGGCACGCATCGATCTATCTATGTATCGAGTGCACCGGAAATACCCCACTGCGTTTGCATGTATCGACCATATGTTTACGGAACTTAAAACAGACCAGGCGCCAACAGCATGAGTAAATAATTCCCGGACACTTACGAGGAAAACAAATGCTCTTTTGGCTTTCGTAAATACATTGGTACCACAGAAATATATCTCGATATATTTCTGTGATTGGTACCTAAAGTTATTTGTTATTTTGTGACCTCAGTATGGTTTGGCTGGTGTCAAAAACCTGCGGCGGTCAGTCACCGACATGGTTACTTTGACCAAGGCTAACACAAATATTATTTGAATCTTAAAACTTAAGTATTAGTTATGTCATCTTAGCTCTTGCTTGGTATTAAAAAAATTTGGCAGTTTAAACAATAGAAAATCAGAAACTCTTTAAAGTTTTAAGTTTCTTACCTACCTCATAGACCTGGATAAGCTTAAAATAGTGAAGAATGAAATAAGTCACATTCGTCATAAGACAACAGCAGATCGCACTTTTACATTGTGCGCATTCATAATTTCGAAAACAAAGCAGAACTTGTACCTGGCTGTTAATGGCACCCACCGTGTATAATGTATCTTGTCTTAAAGGAGCTTAGCGTCACTGTTTTTCTCGTACTAAATGAACGTCATAAAGCTTTTACGAAGAAATCGTATAACTGTTTTCGATTCGCTGTGAAATTGTGATAAAGTTTTGACACAAAGATGTTTTTGACTTTCTGTTAAATCACGGGAGGCGATTAAATAACAACGTGATTTTTTTTTTGTTTTCAGTGCATAATAACAAGAATGACATGTAGCATTTGAAATCAATTGAAATATTTCCTTGAATAAGAAAATTATATGATTAATCTAAGTGTCAACAACTAAATCTATTCACCCTAATCTAATTACACATCATAATACATAACAAATATACCATTATTGTTTACGATTCTGTGAAGGCATATTATTATCATTGGTCGTTATCACACGAAAACAGATGCCGACGTAGGTAATATAATTCATAAGTAATGTTTTGCGTTTTAAAGAAGTAAACAAAAATATTGTGAAATTGCCGCTCAGTGCACCATAAAAATATACAAAAAGTGGCACAAAAGGCCAGGATGTTTTTAAATTAAAGCAATAATAAGGGTTATAAACAAGTTACAATAACAAGAGAATTAACTGCAACGATAACATGTTGTATCGTTCTGAAAATAACAGGTAATTACGTGACTGTCACACTGGAACATTTCATTGATGAGCATTGCAATTTTTTAAATATTTCATAAGTAAAAAAAATAACTATCATTTTACTTATAATCCCTCTATCATAATATAAAGGCCTCTCTTATTTCGCCTTCCACTGGTTTAATAAACAACTTGTTTTATTCATAAATATGCTAAATGGAGAGGCCTCTTAAAAATTGTGGAGCTTTAAATATTTAGTCTAGAAATGATGCTATTTATATTTTTATACGACAAATAACAATGGAAAGAAAGTGTTTTGATGGATTGTCCTATTGACGGTATAATTAAAATACGATACATATGTAAATATACATTAATACACAACAGTTTATTTCCACTGCTTCGACTGACGGCGCCCGCTCTAAGGCGCGGGACATATACAAGCGGCGCGGCGCGCATCGGGCGCACCGCGGGCGCGCCAGCCGGTGCGCCGCGGGCGCGCCAGCGGGCGCGCCAGCCGGCGCGCCTCGGGCGCGCTGCCGGCGCGCCTCGGGCGCGCTGCCGGCGCGCATCGGGCGCGCTGTTGGCGTCCGAAAATGATATTTATATAGAGTGGTTAAATGCATTTTCTTCATGCATAATTTAGTGAAATTATGTTTTTTGTGCTAAAAGAGATTTGAAAGTAACGTTAATTTGAAAGTAACGATTTTGTTTTGATAATTCCTTGTAAGTAAATAGCGAGGATAACCCCACGATTGCAAATATATCTTTGTTGGAAATGTTGGAATTTACTTGGAAAATTTTATAGTACTTTTAAAGTAATTTTAAAGTAGTACTGGTGTAATGATGGAAGAAAAGAAGGTTAAAATAACACAAAATTTATATTGTACTAGCGGTCCGCCCCGGCTTCGCCCGTGGTACATATTTCGCAATAAAAGGTAGCCTATGTTCTTTCTCAGGGTCTAAAGATTATCTGTGCCAAATTTCATCAAAATCGGTCCAGTACCTAGTTTATGCGTGAAAACCATACATACATACATACATACATACATACAAACCTTTCCTCTTTATAATATTAGTATATAGGCCAGTAGAAATCGACACTAAAAAACCCTAAATTCGCAAAGCACGATGTAGATTTGAATTTTTGGTATGTTGTTTGGATCAGTTAGGGTGATGTAAATCCCAATTTGCAACTTCGAAAAAGTTGTGCTCGCTGCGCACCACGTGATAAACTGCGAAAATTTTGGACTTTTTTCACTTTTTGCTCTAAAAGTCATAAACTATGCGTTTCCGACAAGTATGATTCAGTACATAAATTAAGGTTATTAAATTTGCAACAATTTAAGCCTAACCGCAGCTCTCTAAACCTTATAACGACTAAACTGTGGCCATTCGAAGATGGTTCATTTTTCCCGAAATATTGAAATTTTTAGTTTTGCTCCCGTTTGAAGCAAAATATTGGCAAAAACCGCTCGTTCTATGAGAAGTTCGTATAATAAAGTTGTAGTGAATTTAATTTTCTTTCATAAGAGCATAGAACAAAGTCTGTGGGACAAATAGTTCACTCACAATATCTGAAAAACAAAAAGAAGGTAGAAATAGATTTTTAAAGAATTGAAACTGAGGGCATATAAAATCATAAAAAGGATAATACTTTTTCATTTGCAGGATAGGTAATTAACAAAATTACAAAGATAATTAAATTTGCAACAATTTAAGCCGCTAACCTAACCGCAGCTCTCTAAACCTTATAACAACTAAGCTGTGGCCTTTCAAAGATAGTCAGTTTTTCCCGAAATTTTCAAATTTTTAGTTTTGCTCCCGTTTGAACCAAAATATTGGCAAAACCGCCCGTTCTATGAGAAGGTCATAAAATAAAGTTGTAGAAAATTTAATTTTGTTAATTACCTATCCTGCAAATGAAAAATTATTATCCTTTTTATGATTTTATATGCCCTCAGTTTCAATTCTTTAAAAATCTATTTCTACCTTCTTTTTGTTTTTCAGATATTGTGAGTGAACTATTTGTCTCACAGACTTTGTTCTATGCTCTAATGAAAGAAAATTAAATGCACTACAACTTTATTATACGACTTTCTCATAGAACGAGCGGTTTTTGCCAATATTTTGGTTCAAACGGGAGCAAAACTAAAAATTTGAAATTTTCGGGAAAAACTGACTATCTTTGAAAGGCCACAGCTTAGTTGTTATAAGGTTTAGAGAGCTGCGGTTTGGCTTAAATTGTTGCAAATTTAATTAGCTTTGTAATTTTGTTAATTACTTATACTGCAAATGAAAAAGTATTATCCTTTTTATGATTTTATATGCCCTCAGTTTCAATTCTTTAAAAATCTATTTCTACCTTCTTTTTGTTTTTCAGATATTGTGAGTGAACTATTTGTCTCACAGACTTTGTTCTATGCTCTAATGAAAGAAAATTAAATGCACTACAACTTTATTATACGACCTTCTCATAGAACGAGCGGTTTTTGCCAATATTTTGCTTCAAACGGGAGCAAAACTAAAAATTTCAATATTTCGGGAAAAATGAACCATCTTCGAATGGCCACAGTTTAGTCGCTATAAGATTTAGAGAGCTTTAATTAGGCTTAAATTGTTGCAAATTTAATAACCTTAATTTATGTACTGAATGATACTTGTCGGAAACGCATAGTTTATGACTTTTAGAGCAAAAAGTGAAAAATGTCCAAAATTTTCGCATTTTATTATTTGCGTATAATCTTTTTTCCTACTTTCCCAAATTTTGTAATTTTGTTAATTACCTATCCTGCAAATGAAAAAGTATTATTCTTTTTATGATTTTATATGCTCTCAGTTTCAATTCTTTAAAAATCTTTTTCTACCTTCTTTTTGTTTTTCAGATATTGTGTGTGAACTATTTGTCTCACAGACTTTGTTCTATGCTCTTATGAAAAAAAATTAAATGCACTACAACTTTATTATACGAACTTCTCATAGAACGAGCGGTTTTTGCCAATATTTTGCTTCAAACGGGAGCAAAACTAAAAATTTCAATATTTCGGGAAAAATGAACCATCTTCGAATGGCCACAGTTTAGTCGTTATAAGGTTTAGAGAGCTGCGGTTAGGCTTAAATTGTTGCAAATTTAATAACCTTAATTTATGTACTGAATCATACTTGTCGGAAACGCATAGTTTATGACTTTTAGAGCAAAAAGTGAAAAAAGTCCAAAATTTTCGCAGTTTATCACGTGGTGCGCAGCGAGCACAACTTTTTCGAAGTTGCAAATTGGGATTTACATCACCCTAACTGATCCAAACAACATACCAAAAATTCAAATCTACATCGTGGTTTGCGAATTTAATGTTAATTTCCACTGGCCTAATAGATAAAATATGGTTTTCAAACACAGGTTTACATTTAAACCATATAAATCTTATCATTAAAATCTCAGTTCAAAAGTATTTACAGTACTGATCATTCCACAATATTATTACAATTACAAATAAATAAAAAACACAATCAAAATCAGGATTATCTTTATTTCTGACATTGTAAATACATGGGAACTTTCATTATGCTCTTCTTCATTTTCACTTTCCCTACTGCCATCACCTGTGTAAATCATTTCATCGATTAATTCAATTCACCTTTAAAAACAAAACGAAGAAGGGTATGTAATAGCAGCTCTATATAATTCCACACAGAGAGAACACATTTTTGACTGACAGGCTACCGTCTCCTACCACCCGATTTGTTTTTGATTGTGTATGACCGTGAATTGACCTCTATTTGGATGCGATGGGGGAAGCGCGCCTGCGGTACGCCTGCGGTACGCCCGCGGCGCAACCGTGGCGTGCCGCCTCGTCGCCTTTCCAAAATTCTTTCATACAAAATGTATAAGAAGGACGTGGTGCAAAACAGATTCAAGAGGTGCGCTTATGGCACGCCCGCGCCCGCGCCGCTTGTGTTTGACCCGCGCCTAAGACGTAAATAGGTTCAATGACCCCGACCTTGGGGGCGCCGCGCCGACGCAAACCGTATTGTCTTCGTTTGCTTATTATTAATTACGTCATAATATATGTAGTTGTTAATTACAAACATTCAATGTAACAGAACACTTGTGAATGTGACGCTTATCTTATCGTGAAAATATTCATTGGTTAAACAACGACACAAAATAACCACAAACTATACGAACTTGGGGTTATTCCACATAAAAACAATCTTATTATATCAGTTAGGTAACTAATGTTACTTTAACATTGAGCCGTCATTCTATCTGAATTTTCCATGAATGAGAAATGTTACAAATATCATAACACAAACGCCGTACAAAATAGCAACGAGAATAATTATTAGAGTCAACATTTACTTCAAAACACCAATGACGTCTATTAACTTGGCTTAAATATTTATTTTTACCCTAAGCAAATTACATACAAATAACAGAATTAAAAATTTAAATATTGATTTCCTATACTATGCGGTTAGCCGCTAGAGATTGCCGAAGCTTCGTAGCTCTATTACAATAGTCGTGAGAAAATTTTAACTACACTGACACTCGTTCCCACGAAAGATCAATGTTTTGTAGAAATCTTACAAGAACGGTGACATCATATTACTCATCAAATAATATCTCATAAGAAAACTAACGCATATCGAAGCCTCGTAGGTAGAGTTAGTGAGGCGTTATAAATTGGAAATAAGTAGATGGTATTTAGGTATTGTATTAAATAAAACCGGCCAAGTGCGAGTCGGACTCGCGCACCGAGGGTTCCGTACAAACCTGCAAGGTTTACAAAGTACAATTTATGGTTTTCGTAATTTTTCCTTTATCTATGCTATAAGACGTTGCTTCGTACCAAATTTCAAGATTCTGAGTTCACGGGAAGCACCCTGTAGGTTTTGATTCCCTTGCAAGTGTCGAAAATTTGCGGCATAAACGGCTGTATCTTTTGATTGCGTTGGCTTAGAAGTTTGATATTTTCACAGGTTCAAGGGACAGTAGACCTGAGTAATTGATATAAATTTCAGCTTCATACCTCCACGCGTTCCTGAGAAAAAGGGTCTTGACAGACGGACGGACGGACGGACGGACAGACGGACAACAAAGTGATCCTATAAGGGTTCCGTTTTTTCCTTTTGAGGTACGGAACCCTAAAAATGGTTTGATAAGATAAAGACAAGCTTTGTGTTGTATTTCTGCTTATCAAAACATCAATTTTAAAACGGGGTTATGACTTATGAGAAATTGAGAAACAAGCGGTGCAATTTAAATCGATAATTTATCTAGTTTCTAGTGTTTTGAATATCTAATATTTACCTATTTATGTGTTCAAACTAAGTGTCCAAATATTTGAGACCTGCCTGTTTTTTTTTTGAAAAATTTTTTTTACGCTAGTCAAAAATGTGCCAAGTGCCAACCATAAAGCTAACGCTTTTGCAGTCTCTACAATGTGACTGTCAAAACGATAATTTTGTATGGAGTGTCCGGGGTGTGACGTAAGTATAACGGATATTGAAAATAATGAAAATGATAAATTTATTTGAATTTTTAGTAATTCTCGTTACCTTATTTAACGTTAATTTCAATATGCACTTTTGTGATCGTCCTATTCTAAATAAAATGCATTGAGCAATTATTATGTTAAAATGTGCTTAAAACTTAAAAAAAAGATTTCAAATACTAAGAAGTAGGTACATTATAATAACCCTGTTCGAGAAGTAGATAGGTTTCATCCGCCATTGGATATAATACCAATTATGAGACCAAAAATTAATAAGACCATACCGAGGAAAAAGTTCCAATTTCATAAGGCAAATTACGACGCAACAATGAGATGCTTAAGAATATAAACTGGAATAAAGAGCTTTGTCCTACGGAAGACGTGTAGATGTCAAGGTGGATAAATTTTATGATATAATTCATAGTATAAATAAAAAATGTTTCCGTGAAGTAAAGAGTCGTGGAAGTAAATATCCCCCTTCGTATTCGTTTAGACTTATAAAATTACTGAATAAAAAGCATAACTTACATAAAATAATAAATAAATACAATAACCCTTTGGATATAACTGAATTTAAATATTTGCGAAAAGAATCAATGTTATTAACAAAAGAATGCTACACTAATTACTTAAAAAATATTGAAA
This sequence comes from Colias eurytheme, assembly GCF_061535395.1. NCBI lineage: Eukaryota > Metazoa > Arthropoda > Insecta > Lepidoptera > Pieridae > Colias > Colias eurytheme. The sequence goes on from NC_142991.1 coordinate 5,818,125, forward strand.
ACTCTATAAAGATTCTCTCTCTCTAATCTAAATAACTCTCCTAAATATGTCTGGAGACATGTTAAAAACTTGAGGAAGGAAAATCTTTCTTATCCTTCCACCCTAAGTTCCACCCTGTCACTTGGTAATGAGTCTAGTAACCCAAAGATATAATAAGACCTATTTGGCAAGTATTTCTCCTCTGTCTTCAATCCTACACAACACATGGACTACAAATCTATGGTTTTATCTAATGCATCCAACGTAACTTCTGTGCTCAGTACATTCTCAATATCGGGTCATACAATAAAGAAAAGCACAACTGGCCCTGGACCCGAGCAAAGGGCCAGGACCAGACAAGGTCCCGCCCATATTTCTTTCGCGTTGTGCAGACGTGCTGTCTGTTCACCTGTCACTTATTTTTACTTCCCTAAATAATGGTTTGTTTCCATCAGTTTGGAAACAAGCTCGAATTGTTCCCATTTTTAAGAGTGGCAATCGTGAGTTCATTTCAAATTACCACCCAATCTCCATTCTTTCTACCTTGTCAAAGGTTTATGAGTCAATGGTTTATGATTATGATGTATTCTACAAGCATCTCATAGTCTTCTTTCTGAATCCAAACATGGTTTCGTGGCTAAAAAGTCCACAAATACAAATCTTGTCTCATATGTAAGTTACCTAATTGAGGCAGTTGATCAGGGTTACCAAGTCGACGCAATTTATGCCGATTTCTCAAAGGCCTTTGACAAGGTAAACCATTCAATATTAGCACAGAAATTCGAATTACTTGGAGTCTTGAATTGGTGCAAATCATATTTAGATACCAGGCCATCATCTGTTGTTCTCAATGGTTGTCAGTCAGAAAGTTATATTGCAACTTCAGGTATTCCTCAGGGCACGAATTTGGGGCCCTTATTTTTCAATGTTTCATTAATGATTGGCCGGATGTATTCAAACACTTGGCCGGATGTATTCCATACCTTTTTGCAGATGATCTCAAATTAATTCGCGTAATTTATTCAGAAACGGATCAAAATTTACTTCAATTAGATCTGGAAAAATTCAATAAGTGGTGTGTTTGTAATATGATGCTCCTTAAATTGTGAAAAATACTACCGCATAAAATTCACGCGCAACCGCAAGATCATAGAGTCTTCACTACATAGTATAAAATAAAGTCGCTTTCTCTGTCCCTATGTCCCTTTGTATGCTTAAATCTTTAAAATTACGCAACGGATTTTGATGCGGTTTTTTTAATAGATCCCCGATATCCCTGCGAACTCAGAACTCCAACATTTCGAACAAACTTAGGGAAGCATTCCCCAATGGTTAGACTTACCTGTGAGTATACGTTGTCGCAGAAAAGTCGCGTGAAATTGATATATGTATATATGTATTTCACAATTCACTTGCGGTATTCAAGCGTATTCTTAATAATCATTGCAATGAAACATGTTGATAAGCACAAAACTATTAAAAAAAAGTAAATATGTAATAATAATAGTAGTAAGCATTTGTTTTAGTAATATTAGTAAAAACATATTGCAAATTTGTTTTGGATCTACTTTGATAATTTATTATTTGTTTTTTTCCTTTGTATAATTGCACAGAAGTAATTGTGCGATAAAATCTATGTTCTCTGGAATTAATTTTTTCATTAAACTAAAATGTGCTAACATGCAGATATTGTTAATTGTTATCCGTTTAAATATATTTGTACTATTCTTGTAATTTTCTATTTGTAAAGAAACATAATACATATATTGTTATTATACGATAAGCAATTTTAGTATTAAGAGTTGTTAAATTATATATTTTCTTTGTTGGAAATTCTAAATAAAAATAATTACGTACAATGTGACTTCAGTTGCGAGTTGCGACGAGTATATAGGTATTTTTTTTTATTAGTTGAGATCTTGTAGAGATCGATCAAAGTCAATATTTCTTAAGCATTAACAATATTGTTATTGTAGTTATAATATTCTAAAAATAGAATTCAATTCCGATGAGTAATATCAAGCGCATAAATAGTACCGATGATTAGTTGTTGCGGGGAACTCCGAAGTGATTGTAAACATAATGTGCAATAATAAAATATGTACCTATAAAACAATAATACTCAATTGAATACACTATAATATACAATACTTATATTTGTTCTCAAATTTAGATAGATAAATAGAGGCCCGAATATGAAGATATTTCTGTGAAACTGGCAACATCAAAAATCCTACTAATATAAACGCGAAAGTTTGTGAGGATGTATTGATGTTTATTATTCTTCCACTTAAAAACTACTGAATCGAGTACAATGAAATTTGATGTGTCCGGTCGAGGTAGCTGAAGACCTAGAATACGATATAGGCTATTTTCTGTCCCGGAAATCCGACAGGAACGGGAACTATGCGGGTTTTTCTTTGAAGACGCAAGCGTCGCCGCTGTCGGAAATCTAGTTTATACATAAATGTTAAGTTCATTTCAAAAAATATACCTAATATTTTTATATTTAGACGTTACAATATAATCTGAATCTCCACAATAAAAGATACCGGAAAATCGACATGATTAAGCCCGACAATATTTTGTTAGAACTTTTACGTATGAAAGGACTAACCGGTGATAAAAGGGTCACGGCCTGTCTAGACTGAACTACAATCTAAAGTCTAGACGTCTGAATTATTTAGGATCCAACATTCGACGGGATTTCTATGTTAAATTGTACCAAAATGTTATTAGGATATAGAAAAACGGTGAAAAATCGAATGAATCCACTCGAGCTCCAGGATAGGACAACTCCAATTTGTGACCAATGAAACTGAAATATAGGTTAAACAATAACATTGTCATATGAATGCTGCAGAAATTATAAGAACAACACATCTTGTTTGCTTGAATGATTTGTTGTTTTCATATAGAAGTTTCCTCAAGCATCGAGCCTGTAGGTACTATACAGCTAACAGGAAAATCGAAAAACGTATGGAGCGTTTTTGATTTTTCCTTATTATGCCCAGCAAATGCCCGTAATGAATGTTTTACCTACTTTCAATGGTATGGAAAGAGCACAAACTAAGTAAGTACTACTTATTGTCTACATTATGCAACTTGAAACTTTTCCTTTAACTACAACAATTTACGAGGAAAAAGTCAACACACAATAACCACATGGATTAATAATTTGACTAGCAATATGGGAATTCCAATTCGGATATGAAAATAATTATTTAATTACTCATATAATGAAGTACTGATAATTTAGGAAACTTATCAATTTATAAACGGATTCTTAAATTAATGTTGTTATTGCTGATATTATATTATGTAAAATTTGCAATGTTAGTTGAAGGTTCATTTAGTTAGGTACCTACAAATATTTTGATAAAATTGATGTGAACGTTTTGAGAAGACAATATTTTTTTTAAAAACTTCCGCGAAAATAGTATGATATATCAAGCATTCCCGTTATACAAACATAAACAAACCTTTCTAAAGTTTTGCGAGGTAAAACAATAGAAAAGCGGTATCAAATCGCGTCGCAGTGAACCAATGACGCTTTTAACTCCCCTCATGTTTAGGTCACGCCGAGCGGTACCTCGCCGCTTGTTTGTTTACAAACGAAAACGAGGGCATCTCTCTTCTTTCAAAATAGAATGACTAAGAGAGGTTGGCAAAACAACTTGCGTCACTAGCGACGACCGCGGCGGTCGTTGCGCTCGCCGCTGTCACAACTTTATTTGAATTGCTTACAACGAATTGTGATAATGCTGAAAATCATTTCTGCTTTATCCTTAAAAACCCAAAAAACAAATGTAGAGTCATGATAATGTGCGGTTTTATAGGTTAGATATAGCACACTAAATATTGTATAGAGAGACTGCTGTAGTAGGCGGAATGGATTGGTCCTAACTCCTAATCAATATTTCTATGATATTTTTATAAAATAAAGCTACTACATATTTCAATATTGAGTCGGGGCAAGTAAGCAGTAAACTGCGTCAGTTTAAGTGGTTGCTAAAACTGACGCAGCTATTAACAAATTACTATGAGGATTTCAATTTTTTTTTTGTTGACGGTCTGACGACGACAGATATATAAATTATAAAGCACTAGCTTTCCGCCTGCGGCTTCGCCCGCGTTTTCAAAGAAAAACCCGCATAGTTCCCGTTCCCGTGGGATTTCCGGGATAAAACCTAGCCTATGTTACTCGTGGATAATGTAGCTTTCGAATGGTGAAAGAATTTTTAAAATCGGTCCAGTAGTTTATGAGCCTATTCATTACAATCAAACAAACAAACAAACAAAGTTTTCCTCTTTATAATATTAGTGTAGAAGTGTAGATGTAGAAAATAAAATATTTCATCAAAAATCAATTGCTGTTAACAGAAAGGTTTTGTAGAATTATATTTAGTAAATGGGTAATATGTATAAGTATGTACTTGCATTTAAAGACAAAATGGAAAGCAATTAATTTAATTACTTGAACAACAGCATTCGAGGAAACAGCAAATGGCTAATCCACTAGACATTATGTCAATCAAATACAACGGACCATAGACAAATTCATTATTACTAGAACTTCGACATAACACACCCAAATTTGTTATCTATATAAATAAAAAGCTCATATTACATAAACTAAAACAGGCCAGAGTACTGAAGAAAAAGCAAATAATGACTTTTCATATACACAAAACGTCGATTAACGTGTGATTATTACTATTTACCTTTAACTATTCGTAGAAATAGCGACAACAACAAAGTCAATATTTCATTCGCGGAATTCGCACATGGTGTAAGCTTTACAAGATCTATAAGGAGTACTTAGAATCAAATAAGGATGTCTAGAACACGCTGCAGTGTAATTACATTCTGACTTATTTATAGACTTATCTTAAAGTCTGTATTTAACCTGTATCTTATAAATTTATAATCGAAATAATAAAAAAAGTCTATGACTAGATCTTAAACTGAAATCTAAACATCAATATTTTTCAATGGAACTTGGTACTGTGAATGAATGAAATAACGATATCCGAATGATGAATATAACGATATCCGGTATTATTAGCGTATTATAATTTGTAATGTGGGCTAAAAGTCTAGGTTTTAACTACAAGTTAATAAAATTACGCGTTAAATTCATTCCATCCCGCTTTAATAATGTGTGTACATTAAATGTTACCATAGATGTCAACTGTCAATCATTTGAATAACGCACAAAAAATGTTTAGGAAACAGATAATGTCATACGTACGTACATAAATACGTTGTGAAATGCGAAAAAAAATCTAAATTAGTATATAATTACGTAAACGTTAACAAAACACGGGCTGACGTTGTGATATAACATCGCCGTATATAATCGCAAGTCATAATTACGCAATGAATAATAATAATTAATGTGTCAAGTCATTAAAGGATGAATATTGTCTACAAAATAAAAAAAGAAAGTGATAATCATCAATCTATTTATCCTACCACTGCAGTTTGTATTGTAAACGTATGTGTGTACTTACTTGAAAAAACAGTGATAAGGTTTTTTACGTAAGCATTTGACGAATAATTTCTGTTATCACAAGGGTTATGGTATTTATATAACCTAAATGTATATTGTATATGTGTGCCTTACCTTGCGCAATCGAATAATTAAGAGAGGACTCATAGCCAGCTGTTTAACTTCGTACAATGTTATATATGTATTATATTATGGACTATAATGTTTAAATTAATAGTTTCAAATAAAAATAAGATTGATTTCCATATTATGGTAAACATCATAAAACGTGATGAAAATCACACACTAAAGTAGAATAGTAGCATTGTTATGTAATTTTATGTTCCATAGGCATTCATTGATATTATTTTTATTACCGCTGATAAAATTATAATAAAACGGTTTTAATATTCAGTAGAGGATAAAAACATGTTAGATAACAACATAAACAAATTTACGAAATACACACATGCATCCCACAAGGAAAAAAATTCCTCGTGTGATGGTTTCTAATTTCTATTATATACATAACAAAAATTTTAATTACCACTCATGAATAAAAATAAATCATATAAACAGAATCGCAAAAGAACGAAGATACATATAACTATGACGATTGTATATTAAGAGCTGTAAATAATTACAACCATGGCCTCAGAAAACATTACCTATCCTATGGTCAAGTGAACTCATTACGCAATCATCACATGAGAAGTCGAAGAATCCGAGCGTTGGCGGCGCCACGACAATATTTCATCGTTGCACGTGCCAACGGTGTGCGTCACTACGTTCAACGTTGCTACAATAATGTTAACTCCAATAGCACAATACATTTACGTTATCGATTATTTCGCTTGCATCGTGTTTTTAAAAACATTATCTGATTCCAGTGAAACGATAACAGCGATTGCGGCTATCTAACGCCCATGTGTTTTGTACAATCTGTTTCGATATGAGGATGACATAAATAAGTGGAATTGGCGCCAAAGCTATCGGAGTGATTGGAAAACAATAATAATCTGTCATAACAATGACCGTAAGCTCCACGTTTTTGGTACGTGCTAGATCTATCGTTACTTCAGTATTCCGATAAGCAAAACCACGCAAGCATGAGTAACAACATAGTATAACAACAGAAGATAAGGTTCCGATAGAGCCAAGTTGAGAAAGTGTTTTGATACGCAAAATAAATAATAGAAGTGGGAACACAAGTATATTTAAATATCTAAACGAAAAATCATCTTTAGCTATCGAAGTTCTTACAATTTTCTATTGGGAAAATGATTGGAAAGTAAAAAAGATCTTCTGTGATAAACCCAAGTCCACTGTTAAGATCGGTTTAAGGCTTGGTCGTAAATTGAGCCAGGAAATTCTTTACAATCTAGGTCATGAGATGCACGATTAAGATTGTCTAAACATGGGCGTCCTTTATTTATTAAAGCTTAGTTGTAAAGAAGATCGCAATGATGCATACAGCACGAGATGACTCAAAATGATTCATGTTGAGCAAATAGGCGTGAATGAGCCGAGTGCGAATTTCGCCTTAAACATTACCAAAGATTCTATCTGATTTTGTTATTAACGAAATAGCTAATTTTATAAAAAATTGTTGGTAGAAAATTATATTCATGGCCGCACGCCATTTTCGCATAATGCTATATGTCTTAAAAACGGCGCAATCGTGCCGCAAATTGACCCAGACTGTCGACCTTATGCGCAACAACCTTCGGCATTAGCGGAACCCGGCATGTAAATACAGCAATGTGCTTATATAACGCAGTGCCCGCCCGCCTACAAGACGCCCCCGTGGCCCACCGCCGGCCGCCCACAGTGCAGCTGCACTGCACCACGACCTATGCCCTTTTCGACGCCTCTACGACCCATTAAACCTATAGCACTCAGATGCAATTTAATAAAAAGGCCATGCAAATTAAATGCCGCCTTACCAAGTATATGCTAACTATTACAAAACATAAACATTAAACTGTTAATCTTTGTTTTCTGCCATTATAAAATAAACATTAATATAAGAACATGTTTGCATAACTATGCAAAACAATTTAGCAAAACAACTGCACATTTTTGTACAATAACAAATCAAGAAAAACGGTTGCTTAATTTGCCGGAGAAGTGAATAATTTTATTTTTTGTTTACAAAATTTTGTTATTGCATTTTTTTCTGCCCAATTACTATACGATTTCAGATTAGAAACTAAATATAATGCAGCTTTATTTTTTCATTTGCTTAACCATAAATATATATTTGTTAGTTGCGTTCAGTTGCAAAAGATTATGCACAACTGTATTTAGATACCTACTGCGCAATTTTCAATAGAACGTCACGAGTCTGCTTCGAGAACCTTGACCAGTTAGCGGATGTAAGGATTCATTTTCAGTTTTTGTGACGCTATTGCTGTACAAATAAACACCAATCCATAAACAATTACCTATTTGCATAATTATTTTCAAGGAAAAGTGAAATAAATTTTTATTAATTATTGGTAAATTAATATATATTTTTTATTGCCAAAGATTAATACATTTTTTTCCATTCTTTTTGTAGGCACATAAGAATAAGTTGCGTGGGTATGACATCAAATGCTACAAATAATGATTTCTTACGTAGAGGATTACATAACAATTTTATTAGATGTCTGAAATTTACACTGGAAATTTTGAGAGCTATAATATATAGGTATATTTATTCAAGCCTCGTTCAACGTTTTGATGAAGTCATTAGGTACTTCCTAGGTACTTTATTTACCTACTGAACAATAATTTTACGTGCGTTGTTACTTGTTACGTACGTTACGATTTCATTAGTAATTCGCTTTATTGTTACCAACAGCGTTACGTAAGTGCTTAGATTTAATAGTATAGGTATATAGTATATAATATACAATAATACATATAGATCAAGCAGCAAGACACTACCTCTAGTACCTATATCTATAATATTAGTTGTTCTTGGAAGAAAACCAACGTTTATGTATCAAAACTCTTACGGGATGATGTACTTTATTAAACGCTAGAAAGTTCCTTATTGAGCATAGTATCTTATAGAAAATGATTTTCAAAGAGCAAGGGTAGTTTGCTTACGCACACGGTTATTTACTGCAGAATGCAAACTAGAGCTGGGTGGGACAGGGTGGCGTGGGGTGAATGCGGCGACAGGGGTGGTTGGGGTGGCTGGGTGTACTATTGACGCGACAACGCTACGTCATTTACGGCGCCACGTGGGCGATCAATAGTGACGTCGCCGAGCCTCGCCAGGGCGCGGGGCGGAGGGCGCCGCTGCGCGCGCACTACCCGCCGACCTACTTACGATTACGTTTCGACGTTTCACGTAGCTTCTACGTAATGCAATCGAAGTGCTACCCGAGAGGTCTGGGGACATTGGAACGGACGCATGCGCCTTTCGACCGTTTACCAGACGATATTCTGCAACGCGTCCTATATGTAATATCCATTCATTGCATTACATTGCATAATTTCTGCTATTGTGATATGTAGTGTTATCTATATTTTGCTTTACAGTCCGCAAATAGCGACAAAATATTTGATTAAAAATACTATAAACAATTATGTAATGTACCTTTACAAGAAAGCAAAAGGAATTATACGAGCTACCGTAAATTTCTTAAGAAAACAAGATTACGATGCATGCATAAAATTGTTGTGATTAAGTATACACGCGTATTAAAAGCGCTATTTAAGCAGTAAAATTACTACGGCAATCAAGATCGGTAGCTAGTAGCCGTGGCCTAGTTGTTTGTATGTCGCAGGCTGTCGCGCAGCTCGTCAACCTACTAATGGTACGGGAGCTATTAACGTTAAAAAAAAAGTCATTTTAGTATAGTTGGTTTTTTGATATACTGTTCCTCTTGACATTTCGGTTAGAGTCCGGGCTGTCTGGCTGGTCGCAGTGGTTGCGTTTTTTAGTGCGCATCTTATCTGTACAGGATAATTTCCTTAATTTTAAGTCATTTTTTAACGCGTAATTTTTAATATTTTGCCTTTAGATAGATCCATCAGACATAATTTTTTTATTGCAAGACGTTTTTTTCGTTGTTAAATAGGTGCCAGACGCAATTTTTTATTTCGTTTTTATAAAAAATTCAAATTATTTTAGAATGTCTGTCAATTTCATATTATGTTCTTCAAACATAATATAATCTAAAATTAATTAGCCAGACGCTAATTCGATTGTTAAGTATTAAATATGTACAAATAAAAACGTAGTGAAAGTAGGTAAGTATAACAATTTGGTGATTGTGTATATGGAGAGATAGTTTAAAGTGCAAGAGAGATAGAAAGGGTCGGCCGCGAAAATTAAATAACAATAAAAAATTACTTTTTTTTTCGAAAATATACGATGCATAGAAATTGAATTGTTCCTACTCTAGGATTCCCTGTGTTGTGGGAACAAGTACCTTCCATTGGTACATTTTATTCCTTAGGCTAAAAAATAAACTATTAGGGTACATCAACAATCTTCTATACAAAACAATTTTTTTTTATAACTAACTAGCGCCCCGCCTGGCCCTGGCTTCGCACGGGTGCAATGCTGATACTAAATACACTACAGAAAAACTGTGAACGTTGAATATAAAAACAAAGCGGCCCGCTCCGGCTTCGCACGGGTATAAAATATATAGCCGGGCGGCCAGCCGGTACCGCCGCAAACGCTACTTCCCGCAATTTTTAAATCTGTAATATCTTCGAAAATATTCACTTAAATCATACGGTGTAAAGGGCCATATAGATCTATATTAAATGAACAATGTATTCAAGGTCTTTAATTGGTTAAAGATTAATGCTGTACCTATTGGTTAAAATCGCTTCGAAAATTAGCCATTATTATTTGTCGTAAAAAGTAAATGACAAAAAAAAGTTATTGTGGGTTATCCATAAGAGATAGACATATACCATCACGGACTTTTCTGTCGACCTTTTCAATGTGTACTATTATAGTTAGTACATTATTTTGATAAAACTCGTAGGGTTCAGCCTGCGTTTGCACTGTATGTGGAAAAAATGTAATTATTTACGACATCACATTAGAAACCTCAAAAATAACAGTACTTTTCCACTATTTAATGGGTGTTATTATACATATAAACCTATTAAAAAAACCGCATCAAAATCCGTTGCGTAGTTTCAAAGATTTAAAGGGACATAGGGACAGAGAAAGCGACTTTGTTTTATACCATGTAGTGATGATGATAACAATATTAATTCATTAATCTTAATATATATACATAAATCTCGTGTCATAATGTTTGTCCTCAATGTAATTGTTTAACCTTCATTGATATAGATTTTATTCTATTTTCAATGTATGGTAACTTTAATATTTTATTTTTCACTTTTATGTTTTTTTTTTTTTTTCATTTTAGCTTTTATTTATAAGAACAAGTGTAATTAATATTGTATTCTTGCAATTATTTCCTGTCGCATAATTAAAATACACTAGCTGATGAGCTGCATGCTTCATTACTTTTTTTTATTTAAACACATTATTTAATACTTAACAATCGAATTAGCGTCTGGCTAATTAATTTTAGATTATATTATGTTTGAAGAACATAATATGAAATTTACAGACATTCTAAAATAATTTGAATTTTTTATAAAAACGAAATAAAAAATTGCGTCTGGCACCTATTTAACAACGAAAAAAACGTCTTGCAATAAAAAAACTATGTCTGATGGATCTATCTAAAGGCAAAATATTAAAAATTACGCGTTAAAAAATGACTTAAAATTAAGGAAATTATCCTGTACAGATAAGATGCGCACTACTAAACGCAACCACTGCGACCAGCCAGACAGCCCGGACTTTAACCGAAATAGCAAGAGGAACAGTATATCAAAGAACCAACTATACTAAAATTCTCACTTGTCAACGTCGGTAGCTCCTATACGATAACATGCCTACGCTAGACGCCTTTAAACCTGTCACCTCACTAAGCCTATGTTATTTATTGTACCTATTTATAGTTACAGCGCACTACAAAGGTTTCGTAATTAGTGATTATCTGTTAAAACACGCAATGACACATGCGCATAGATTTAGCCTGAGAACGCGCAACTGTATTTACCTTGGTTGAATGATACAATCATATGATTAAAGTTGGAATTAAATAATTTTTAATACAATCCTTAACCCCCAAATTTTATTTATTACTAAAATAAATTACTGAATATTTTTGATATGAAATCCAATGCATCCAGTCCGTGCATGGCGGGTACGTAATTTTGTTTTGGTTATAGCTGTGTACAATTTGACACAGTTTCGAAATGCTTGCATGTACTGCATAGGCCACACATTATGGCGCTGCTGCGTGCGCACATTTTGGAACCGGTTTATTTGAATCAATACTGAAGGCCCAAACAAACCGAAGCAGCGTGGGCAAGTGACCCATTTTCAGGCGACTAGGCCATCCCCACCATAACCCACCTAGATTATTTAGGTGTATCTGCAAAATCATTTCTGCATTGCTTACTTTTTCAAATAAATAATCAAAACTTTTCCGGTACGGTAAACTTAATCATATTATTTACAAACTGTTAAATAATAATTAATTGCATAGTATTTTGATGTTTTCTCTCAGAAAAGATAAATAATATAAAGTAAATTTAGGGATAAAAAAAGATTATTATGTATGCAGATTTTAAGATAGATCCTATTTTTTAAATAAGACTTCTGCAACGATGCTGATTATAAATACATATATGCAATTGTCAACTGTCGCTGCAGAAATGAAAGCAATTAAAACAATATATTTTTAAAGAATTATGTTCTTTAGAACTCAAGACATCCGGAAAAAATAAGGTGACTGTTGTGTTGTTTTCATTCCATTTAATAAGTTCACGCTGTATGCATACATGACACAAACAATATATTTTTTGTATATATAATCTTGCTTGTTTATAAATAATGACTACGAACATCCTGTTTGGCTTCAGCAACAAATGTCAACATACCCAAACAAGAAGTTTCCTCTGTATTTCCCGTATTACTCTGTGTAAGTGACCCCATATGAAAACCAGAAAACAAGTAAATAAATTGCTCTGTCAGACTGAAACTTACTTTTCCATCAATGTTTACAGAGGAAAATCTAGCACATCTGATAGCTCTTATGCAACTACCACTGTACCAATATCGAGGCAGTCATACGTAACTTTTCTCTGTTTTGAAAAAATAATTTGTAACCAGGAAAATAACAATCACTAATTGCGGATACTGTAAAATATGCGGGTTTTTACGAAACGCCAAACAACGATATCTATGCGAGTCAACATTGATAGCAAGGTAGTTAAGTTATAGTTATACTAGCTTTCCGCCCGCGGCTTCGCCCGCGTTTTCAGAGAAAAACCCGTTCCCGTAGGATTTCCGGGATAAAACCTATCCTATGTCCTTTCTCGGGTATCAAAATATCTCCATACCAAATTTCATGCAAATTATTGGTTTAGTAGTTTAGGCGTGATTGAGTAACAGACAGACAGACAGAGTTACTTTCGCATTTATAATATTAAGTATGGATATTCTTTATTGCACACAATTTTTAATTTTACAATACAAGGATATTAGAAGCGATTGGCGGCTTTATTTATTTATTTATTTATTTATAGATGCACCAACAGTAACTCAATTTGTAACATTATATAAGTAATCGTACATAAAGTCTTAATCTAAATTGGCTACTAATTATAGGTACATACAGCATTACTTGAGAATTGGATTGAATTTAGTATTTTATTGCTAAATAGCAATTTCTTCCAAGCAACCAGAACCAAGCATAAAGTTTACAGTTGCAAATTTGCAAGGTAGCGCAATTAAAATGGGTAAGTGGTTGATATTGAAGTAAAAGTTTGTTTAAAACTAATTTGACAGAACCCAAACAAACCATCACGGGCTGGTGACCTAAATTCCTTCGGCCGGGGGCGGAGCGGTGCAACGAATGAATCATGCATCAGCACCGACGTAAACGCTCCTCTTAAAAATTCTATTCTATTTCAGAATTATACGTCCTACTTCATCAAATTACACTATTGTTTGGTATACAATTGAACGTTCCAGTTTTTTGTTATGGTATCATGTTCCGTTGCCTTGTCTTTTATTAGAGCCGTTGTAAAGTGATATCACTAGTTCCTTGTGATACTACAATCGTAACCGTTATAGAGCAGACGATTGTCTTATGCGCTGATTACACCTAACGAGTACAGTGGCGAGTCAGTAAATACGCTCTCGGCCGAGACAGTTGCCGAACCGAGTGGGTGTTTACACGTATTTCACTAGTGGCGAGTCAGTTCAGTTTTGATCACGACGCGGACGTCTGCAATGGAACGAAAAAAAAAGAATTTAAACGGGTTTTAAATCGGCTGTTACCAGATATTATTAACGAATTGTGGGATTTATTAGAAATAATAAATAAAAATAATAATTCTTTGAAAAAATACAATGACGAAACGAACGAGTGGCGAGTGGCCGAGTGACGCGACGAGTGCGTGTTTATACCTGCCGAGCGGGATAGCGAGTGGGTACTCGGCCGAGTAAACAAATTGGGATTCTAGTGACTGTCTCGCCGCTCTTCTCGGCCGAGCACTCGTTGAAGTGTTTATACCAACCGAGCACTCGGCCGAGGACACTGACTCGCCACTGTACTCGTTAGGTGTAATCGCCGCATTACGGAGAGTCTAGCATCGAATGACCCAGATTGTGATCGAATAAGCGACCACTGAACGTCGAAATTCAAAACACGCAAGCAAATTTCACAATGTAACATGTTTTCCCTTTGGCTTTTCTCCAAAGTATCTCCATTCAGTTTTTATTAATGAAAATATTCCCTCCATTAAAACCGAATAAGATGAGTCATAAAATTTTATTCAATAAAATTTCAAAGATATTTGCAGAATTAATGTTTTCAGTTTCAGAAATCACTTTAAACTTAATTTAAATAATACTATTTGTATGCAATATTAATATTTATTTGTTTCTCGATTTTTAGGTAAAGGTACTAACAATATAATATCATTTTTTCTAGCAAAATAGTTCCTCGTGACCTTACAATAGCCGTGAGTAAAAAGTTAGAAACAATGAGGTTAAGCGGTTGCACGGTTTTGTTACACAGGCAAGTACGAGCGATGAAAAATGCACGCTAGCGACCTTAGCCCACTTGCAACCGTCTTGGCGGCGCAGGCGCAGCCAACGAGTAAACACGATCTAAACAAAACGGTAATGAGAACACAAGCAATATTGACAGCTATTCTAGTCACTCAATTATTGACGAAATAAAAAATTCTACAAAAATATAAAAACGATTTACAGATAATAAAACATACTTCAAAGGTTACAGTCATAATAACTATGCAATGTCATCACAACTCATTAGTAAACCGTTAAAAATAAGTTGAAATAGAATTTATATTCTCAGATACATAATGTAGGACAGCCTTCGTGACGTTCAAATTCCAAATTGTTAACTTCAAACGTCACGATCATAAGATTATTGATAAATTCAAAGATTCTATACATATAAGTTATTAAGTTAGAGTGTAGAATGCAATGGGCACATGACGGCCGCGTGAAACCCAGAGCCAATAGCCGGCGATCTTGTGACACGATTTCAAAACAACCGGTGTGCGCTGACAATATGTGGTAAACTGTGTTTGTTAGGTCCTAACTAGATAGCCCTTCGAATGATTAGTGACTTGATATGACGGTTCATTATTTCGATTGAGTATGTTGCGCTTATTGTTGAGAATGAGGGTAGCAAGAAATATTTTAACAAATATTTCAGATAAAAAATAATTAAATTTAAAAATAAAGTGAATGTACTATTATATTACATTTACGGTAAAACCCTGTTTATCATTGAAATTTAAGTATAATATAACAAATATTATACATATAATTTTCGGCATATCAATACAATGGTAACCTATTAAAAACTCGAATTTCTATTACCCGAATCTTAAAACCCCGAAAACGGTTGTTAGAACTTTTAAAAGACAGATGTAATGAATGACAAATTTTTAAAATTCCTTTTTTAATTTTCCAGATGAATCAATTTCGACCATATAATCGTATAACAGACAAACTATTGCCAGATTTTCATAATCTTTTTATTTGATTTCCATACAATCAGTAAGTAAATAAACATTGTCAGTAAGTAAATTTATTGTTTTACTTACCTATTACAGAAAGGTTTAAGTATCAAATTCGACTCAGTAGGTTAGGTTAGGTTTGAACTGCGACCCCCCATGCACGAGCCGAGCGAGCGAAGCGAGCGTGCCGCGGCAGCGGCCGGCGAGTGCCAGAACCGACTCGCTATTGTTTTACTTGCCCATTACAGAAAGGTTAAAGTATTAAAATCTATTCAGAAGGTTAGGTTAGGTTCGTGCTGCGTCCCCCTGGAAGGATTACGTTTTGCTGGATATAATTTATTTGAATTTCAAAACTCTGGACATTGTTTGCCTGGATATCAATTAACTGTATTTCAAAAATTTGTGTTTTAAAAATCTGGCTTTCGTGCATATATATGGATTACGGTCATCTGGATTTTGTGCATTTAGATTTCGTATGCCTGGAACTCATTCGTCTGGATTGTAAAACGTCGTACAAATAAAGAAATGGGCAAATGAAATTCGGAGTTGCGATTATATGGCAAACAAAACTTCGAAATTTTAAAATTCGGGGTTATGAAAAAATGTCCAAACGTATTCTGGAGTATGATATTCGGAATATTAAAATTCGAATTCGGAATATTAAGATAGGTAACCCAATACAATGCATACCTACAATAGAAACTACTAACATGTAAAACTCTAGTGAAAGTGTGCATGCTAAATCCGATAATATGAGAATTTCACATACGGAAGTGAGAAAAAATACAGATAGATAAACTGTGGGACGTTCCCGTGGAGTTTCCTTTGTTGTTTACTTAATAATATCTTATATGGCAGCGTGTGAATGTTAGAATTATCTCACGACGTGAATACTCCGTCAATGCAGTTTACAGTTGGTACTAGAGTCGGCATGTGAGTGACAGCGCGCCGACCTTGCCGCGGCCTTTTGAATTGAGCAACGTCAACAAGTAACAAAAACATGTTAAATGTACTATTAGCATTGAAACAAACAAAACAAACGAATACAATCAAAAAGCCATCACAAACAGGAAATTGAAGCGCCATCGCTTATTAGGTGAAACGTTACACGGAAAATCATACGTAAAAATAAACAAATAGTAATATTTATAGTATAGAGTATGTAGAGAAATCATCATTTGCTTAAAATTTTATAAAAATATGACCAACTACGAAAAAACTAGAATTTCTTCTTGTAATGCTTGTTCAAAGTCCTAAAAATACCGTTGATCCATTTGATCAAAACAAATCATTACAGTTGGTATTCACAAATTAATTTATAATTTTTAAAAACATTAACATTCCCAAATATTTAGTACATATTTAATAGGCTATTCAAAACCAATTTGGTATGCATTAACCTTTCGATAAAAACAAAGGGGTTTTACCTTTCGCTGCAAACTATTTATATCTAACAACTAACAAGTAACAACATCCGTCATTGGAATAAAAATAGATAATCATGTTTACAAATCCGCATTACGATGACAAAGTAAAAACGCAAGTGCGATAATGTATTCAGATTTCGACGACTCATTTGCGGATAAAGAGGCGAGAATGCCTTGAGTATTTATTTACGTTATTATTTATTGAATTTTTAAATACAGATAGCGATAAGAGCGGACTAAAGCGCGAGTCGTAGTCGTAGATGATTGTGCAATCGTTGTTTTGCAAATCTCCGCCTCTGGCAAGGCTGTCGACACGAAGCCAACGCGTGCGGGCTGGAGAGAACATTGGATCCTGTTCACAATGTACTTTGTCTCTCATCTAGACATTCCATTTGCAGCAATACATTATTTAAGTTACTGTTATTTGAACACTATAATAATTATTGACACACGATAAGTTTAACATTATAAAATAACGATGATAAAGATTTTGTACTTTTTGTATAACATTTGCTTATCATATAAAAATATAGCGACAAATAATACTATCCGTTGAAAATATTTATTTGTTAGGTTTTCTAAGATCAAAAGTAACTAAGAATTTCTCATTAACTAAAGAAATGAAAGACGTGTGTACTAGGTTTCTGACGGTACACGTTTCAGTTTTAGTTAACAAAAATGTAACCTCAAGTAGGTTACATTTTTGTTATATCATCATAAATGAAGTCTCACGCAAACTGTGGCTTAAAACGTCTGCAATAAAAACAACAGCATTAACGATATATATTAGGTAATTGTTTTTACTCCGGTCGAGTTTGATCCAGTTTTAAGAGCGCTATGCTTTCAGTGCTGATAGACAAACACGACCCAGAGGTGTGTAACAATGAAGTAACAGCTCTCCGCCGTCAAAACACCTTGCGCAACGCACTCGCATTCCGAGAGCCCTCGATGCTCGGTGTCACTACTCCACTTAGCTTTCATTTTCTATAAATAAAACGACCAATGTTTTTCTGTAATAAAATATCTATACGTCGGATTGAATTTCAGCCTGAACTTTGAGCCAGACTTAGCAATCTAACAATCTCGAATCTCGATGATTAGGAACGTAGAATGTTATCTCGTCAATACGATTGCAAAAATTATTAGTTTAGATAATGTTGCCTGTAGATATTGAGGAACCATACTTTGTATCTGTTCATGTTAACAACGGAATCCATAAGAATACGAACATTGAATTATTCAAATGTTCGATTTAAGACGAACAAGTAAAAAACCAACGGAAGGTGAGTTAAATTTAGCTCGGTTTTATAGCTTCTATGATATTTTCGGTGCCTAATTACAATTTTAAATTAAATGTCTATGCCAAATCTATTCGATAAAATGTTGGCACGTCAATCTGAATCCGAGTCGTCGGCATTTCATTACGCGTCTAAAATCTTTCAGTATAATCACATAATTTATTTAAAACGTCTCATAATAAAACTATTTGTTACTTGTGGTAATAAAACTGCTCTCTATCATGTTTTCTACAGAGACGTGGACGCTACGTGGACGTGGACGAGACGCTATTCCACCAAAAATGCAATCACTGAAGCATGCAGCATGAATGGATTGTCGACTTTCTATTTACATTTGGTTCAGAAAAGAAATTTTAAATTTCACTATTTGCTATTTATACATAAATATGACACTTTTTAGAAACTTTATTTGTAAGATTCAGAAATACTTTGGTAAAACACGAGACTTTACTTATATAATTAAAAAATTCAAGAAACAAGGATTGGAATTCTGAAGATATTTTTTTTAATGCAGAATTCTCTTGGAACTTGGAACGTTCAATTACAGTCGGCTTCCTTTGTAAACAGGCTATGTTCGCGATTATGACACCATTCCACTCCAAAACGAACGCAAAACAGTTATGTAACGTAGAAAGTTGCAATTCTCATTTACCGTAAGGCGGTATCTAGACTGTTGTGAAGACTTGCCGTCTAGCGGGTTGTTCTCGATGTTTCTCATTCGAAACAACTACCATTGCCGCAAATTGAGAAAAAACAATGTGGCAACGAAGTGGAAAAGATGCATAGTTTTTCCCTGGCGTACGCTAAATAATACTCGTTTTAATGGCGCTTTCTTCATTAGTTTTGTGTTTGAATTCCTCGTTCAAATTTTGTTTCGTATAAAGGGTCAAAATACTTTACTATAATTACCAAAAATAGCCGACAATATCCAAACTCATCAATTGAGTAAAATATAAATTATGGTACCTGCATTATGACAATGTGAGGAGGGAAATCCTCCTCTGAAACATTATACACATATTGAGTCCTGCATATTTTCAAATATTATTCAATACACAGAATGAGCGATGACGTTTTATCTTGTAAATCTGCATTGTCTAATAATTACGTCCTGTTTACGAGAAGAGAAGCTTTATAAAAGAAGCGGCCTCGCATCGAATGCAATTATGGCAGAGCGGCATTCATGGGCGCCGTGGTCACGTTGTGTTGTTTGTAAACACATACATGCTACATGCAACATACCGAAGGTTATTACTAGTTTCACTTTACACAGGAAATGTCACACGTACGATATCCGTTTTCACGGAACGTCTAAAGATTGTAAGTGATGAATTAATTATTACTTATTATCCAAAATAATTTCCTACGTTAAAAGGCACATGCAGACATTTTGTTTTGTTGAATAAGGAAGGCGCGTAAGATCATCGAAAACATAGTTGATTTGTTAATATGTACGTATAATGAGATATTTCATAAAATGTTGGCTTCATAAATCACAATTCTGAATTCGGGTATGGACACCTTGTGCTGTGTGATTTTTAACAATTGTCACAACAATACATGGCCAGCTTGGCTAATTTAATAGGTCTGCCGGCTGCCCTTGGTCTGCCGCAACAGCGTTTGCGCTCCCGTATATAATAGAAAATTCTAGAGAACTTTAAATTATTCCATTACTTTCATAAAATATATAATATGTTCTCTTTTATTGCAAATTTTTAAGCATAAATCTATCATTTAATGTGTATTTTTTTTTTATTCTGTTGTATGTATGTACTAGAAATTCGACGCCATATAGGCATAAAATTTTATCAAAGTAAGGCTATTTAAACTTAGATTTTCTTTGAATTTTTGAATAAAAGTACTTAAAATTCCTCGAATACTTTTTAGGATATCTCAGTGTCTTTATTGTTGTATATTTTATAAGAAAACTTCTTTCTTTTAAATTCTGTGTAAACTACAAAGACACGAACATCCCGCATTGAAAAAATATTTGATGATTGAAACACGCGTCAGGTTATTGGCTACAATCTGGACAATGAAAATCAATAAATTGTCTCGGACACTTTTTAGATATTGAATAAATTTTTAATTTAAGATATTATAACACATTGTTACTAATTTAGTTTTCCTTAACGAGCTCCTAAAGAATTACAGAAACAAGTAAAATCATTCTAAAATCGATACGGACCCTTAATATATTTATTTTTTAAGTTTCTCTTAATTTATTTAAGACGCAGTTTCACAAATTTATTTATAAATACAAAATATGTATTTCAAAGTAAACGTAATATAATGATTTATAATGAATGAGTGCGTAAAATGAAACAATGAATAGTATTAGTATTATCGTGAATATTATGACTCCTAGGTTAAGAATTTTAGTTGAACTCTGCCCGAGCAGATATGTACAGTAAAAGTTCTTTATTCGCGGGCAATAGGTTCCGTAAATGTGCCGCGAATAGAGAAACCGTGAATATGGAATGGTAATTTGTATGGGGTTATAGGGGATACGTTCCTAGGTGACGAAATAAGGAAGCAAATTCATAAAGAAATCAGTTTTATTGAAATTTTTGACCATACATATTTATTAATTACCATTTAATTAGGAATAATCTTCAGGTTTAGGCAATGGCTTAGCACTTTTCACCCGTTTTTTAGTCGACATTATAAATTCGTAGTTGTAGTTCAGGCGTTTTCTAAGGATAACAATTGATTTTTATTTAGGTTAATACATATATGTATGTACCGATGTACCGATTCGATCCGCGAATAAAGAATTTTGGCCCGCGAATATAGAAATTAGGTCGCATTTTTTCCACCCGCGAATAGTGAAACCGTGAATGAAGGAAGCGCGAATAAGGAACTTTGACTGTAGCTATTGAACGATGCAAATAGCATTTAGTATTCATTATGTTTCTTTTAATTCATTGAAATCATATTGCAATTTGCATTACAATTTGTCAACTTCTCTTCTTTTATATATCGTTTCTAAAATAGCTTATTATGTACCTATAAATAAATTTTACGTTTTATAGGATACTCCCAAAAAGTTCAATATTATTTGAGATCTATAATGGTCTAGTGCGGTCTACGGATTTGTCGACGGATATCGGTCTACGGTTATAGGAGGTCTGTAAGCTTACGAGCGGCGGAAACAAAAATAAGTTTTAAGTTACATATGGTGTGTTATTTTGTAACTTGACATAAAATTAAGTAAGTATTTCAAATTAATAATTAATTTAACGAATACTTTGAATCATTAGGTACGTCTAGTCTTGATGGAACTGTATTTTATAGTTTTAGCTGAAACATGCTCGGAAATAAATTGTAAATGTAACATAACCGAAGAACAATACAACAGACATTAAAAATATATTTATCTCGAAAATATTACAGTAAGTACCAACGTGCAAATATCTATAAATAAGTACGTGCTTTTTTATTTCCGGGTCAAATTTCGAGTAATTCATGCAGTAGAACATCAATTCCAAGTGTTCAGCGGCTGTCAAGAGTTACACAGATCGTGCTAGAAGACGAAACAAAACACGCCATGCGCTGTAGGTATGTAACTAATGCGCAATCAAAGGAAAGTCCAGTATAAACAGCGTGATTCAGTGTTTACGAGTACAGAATGACCGAGTTACCATGTTAGGTGGTGACTCTTACCTCGTTCCGATGTCACGATCTGGGTACGTGCAATGCCTTCACCTAGTTATCACCTCCTGTAGATGCTCGGATGTCTTCTAACGCCTGCAAAAGATACTCAGTATTATCAATCATGAATGGTATTTTGAGATATTATACTCATAAAAAGCTTTCGTTTTTTAGTGGCTATGAAACTATTGTATGTACTCCGACTGACACATTCGCTGAAAATACCTACCTATGTCGTTTTACTATTTCGTGTAAATAAATATAATACCTACTTCATAGATAAAAAAAGACGTGTGGCACTCGGGGACTGCCGCGGTAAAGCTATTGCATGCTATGCCTTCAAGCCACTCCTCCGTGCCCGTCGGAGTGAGGAGCGTGAGGTTTTATTCGTTACGGAATTTCTGGATTCGGTCCCCGCGCTCAAGGCCCGCGATAGAAGCTATGCAATAGCTTAAAAAGATAGGCCTAATAGTGTTAGAAATCAACAATACTGATTTACCAAAGTTACCCAATAATATCCACCTTGGTTTAGACTTTAGTAGCGGTTTGAATACGACATACCGAGGTTCGTAATTCAATGGACTAACTTTATATCCATAGACGTATGATATTATCATGTGGTAACCGAATTTTAGTTTTGAAGTAGACGCTCCAAGTCGTCTACTAACAAGCTGGATATTTTGACATGTAGGCAACTTAAATACCACGAAGAATGCTCGTGACATTTATACATATATTACCAAGTTAGCTATTGCCACTTAGTTTATATGGCGAGTTTATATGGCGATACTTCGAAGATATGAAATATTAAAAATAATTAAGAAGCAAGATCAAATTAATTAGGTAGTTTAAGTAGACAATATCTGTAGTGACTAGTGTAATGTCCACTTCTAATTTAAATAAGCGAATTCAACCAGGCTCTCACCTGAAGATACCTGTCTTACGATGTTGAATGGGCAGCTGGGTAGGAAACAATAAGCTCAAATCCTATCAAAAGTCCCTGAACACATTACACAAGGACAAGGTGGGTAGGTATAAAGTATCTGGTTTTCTACTTCGTAATATATTTTTAAGAACATATTGGGTCAGTAAGCGATTTCCCTAATCTTGCAGTTTAATTTGTATTCCCTAATTTTTTTTCTATATCTAGGTTGTATTATTGAAATTCGATAATATTTTTAATAAATAGAAACCTTAAACTTTTGGTATTTTATAATATCTATTTTGATAAATGAACGACATTGAATTGACAAGATTAGATTCAAGGCCGTCTGGTATATTCAGTGAAAGTTTGGTTATGTGTACTAGGATAATGTTAAACTATTCCTTATATTAATGATATAAGAAACACATGGAAATATCCACAGATCTGTAAAATATAGATAAAAACAAATTCTAACATACCATTTCAGTTTCCGTTCTATGAATTGACCTCGTTAATTCGTTGTTGCCAAATTCTTCACACACCACGTTTATAAAGACTCAACAAAGAATTATTGATCAATTTAAACCACTTTCACCTTATCAACAAAATCACAAAGCGCTTCGAAAACAAAAACAAAATTTAATAACTCCTTTAATCATTTTTCAAAAAAAGTATTATCATTTTATCAGACAGACACAAGTCATAGACCTAAACGTCAAAAAAACAAAGCACCATTACGGTACGATTCAGTTTATACAGCGACATCTAGTTCTCACTCCATAACATGTAACGTAATTTTCTAAAATAACAACTTATGAAAAAGTCTTTAGTTTACCAACTTGTTGACTGTTGAATCTGATTTAATTTAAAATGCAGCCAAATTTAATATCTTATTAAATGATGGATTAAAAATTTATTTATTAGATGTTTTAAGTTAGCGTATGTACTTTCTTTCAACGCCATCTATGAATTGTTTAGATTACTAATTGTAAACTATCTTTACTTCTTAGTTCTTTGTAGGTGTTTGTAAGCATAAAGCCTCAGAGGAATATGCTCTGAGCATAAAGCAGTTCTATTACGAATCATAAGAAATAAGAGATGGTTCTAAGTTTAATATCTACAAAAAAAAATACTAAGTAAGTACCTACTAACTTCCACTCAACGATCGATACCTAGTATGGAGGAAGAAAATATTATTATAATTTACCATGACTGGTGTAACTATTCCCCTTAATTAAATAAAATGAATAAAATAGAACAAGAATTTGAACTGCAGGCTACATGTGCATCTTCCATTGGGCTTTGTTTCTAATAACGTCCCGATCCCGATAAAGTAATGCTAGTAATGATTAAATGCGTGAATCCAATATTGACGTTGCGTTCTGCGTTGTTCACGCTTCAGCGACTACCTACGCGAAAGCCTCACCAAATACAATGTGACTAATAATATAATTTTTTGTGCGGTTATTGAATGGTGTGTGCATCGCGACCAGTGATCACGACCGACGGAAGCGAGACTGTATCGCGATTGATTCACATATTGTAGCATGGTTATCAGAGCTTCGCGACTGTATCGGACACCGGTGCGGAATCAGACAGCATCGATGGAAAGGCTAAAAAAAATGATTTATTGTCATAACTAACTAAACCACGCAGTTTTAACCACATCATGTATGATAGAATATTCAACACGAATAAAAAATTATTTTAATTCGAATCGGTAGTTGCCGATATTAGCTCTCAAAAAAATAAAGGTATCAACTAGGTAGCTTTTATAGTGGGTTGGTGTTGATAATACAATATGGGTTATTAGGACTTAGGAGCAGTTTGAAATAAAAAGACCAAATTTAATACATCAATTTATTAATCGGAATTTTAATACTGTATTACATAGAAGAAATGCACTTCTTAGAAACATTCAGAAGACCTCCCTTTGGGACAGTTTTATACGGAGCCTCTCTCCATTTTAACATACATACAATCGAGTTTGAATAAATACAAACTATGTACTTTTATAATGAATAATATTTATGAAGATCTGCATTGCCACATACTTAAAAATCTATTTATATTTTTGACAAACCGTAATTTGGAAAATAAATTCTTAATATTTTGTATAGTTTAGCATGTACTACTATATGCCTATGAGATAATCTGGTTGATTAAATAAAATTTTGCAAATAAACAACAAATAATAAAACCTTTTCCATAACGTTAGTTTGTCGCTGCCACAAATTTGTCAACAACATCATCACAACAAAAAAGTGGGATTCACTTATGAAAACAAATACCTACAAATTCAAGTCGGTGACTGCTTAGAAAGATGTTTTGACACATATCCAACATAGTGAATAATAAATTTTGGAAAAAACACACAGCACGAGAAAACTACCAATATAAATACAGACATCTTAATTCATTCAGTCAAAAGTGGAACGAGTATAAAATATTCAAATAGAAATAATCATAATCAGTCTTGTTTAGAGAAAAGTTTAATCAACGCGACGAAAGTGTTTAATAAACGCGCCTTGATAATAATATTTATCATCACACAATACAATATGTCAGATATGATGTCATTCCTTCTCTTGGACGTAACTAGTATATAAATTGCCTGTTAAGCTACTTAGTGTTATTATCACAGTTGTTTAGTAGAGGTGGGTACAGTACTTTGTACATATTTAAATACAGGAGCTCCCCCTGCAAATCCGTGACCATACTCGACATGACACGCTTGCCGATATTATACGCAACTATCTACTCTAGCCCGGCCGTCCTACTTCGAATAAATTATCTTTGTATAACAACTTTCACAAAACTAACGACAGATCAGGCTAGAAGAATCATCTTTTAGATGAAAATATGCATAATTATATTCTATCATTGCAGTCTTTCTCTTATAATGTACATAAAAATTAAACCTCGTATCTGACATGTCCTATACGAGACCCACGTATTGTTCACCCCATACAAGTTTTTACCCGCGCGTCATAAACATACATCATCCATCATCCGAGATGCAGTCTAGAATGGGATTTCGAGATAATAACTATTACGTCCCTTATGAACTGGTACAATTTTGTCACCTCAAGATAAAATGTGAAACTAAACTGAATAACAATAAAATATTAAACCTTACACCTATCATATAATACATCTGTGAATGACCTGAAAGCTTTGTAGTCACAAACATTCTTCATGAAATTCGCTCAAATAGTCAAAAAATATATTTTTTGTATAGTAAAACACTTTCCATACGGAAGTGTTCTTATGTATTAACAATTGACAAACGAAACGATAGGTTATAGGATACAGTAATGAAATATCACAGATTTTTACCTCTTTGGACAGTAACGGGCTTCTAGAACAATTCACAATAAATACCTGCTTTATTTTGTACCAATTGACCTCTTTCCGCAGCCCTTAGAACCCCTTTACGTACAAAGAAACTCCAGTAAATAACTACTGATGTAATGTGTGAAATACAATTACAAAAATAATCGAAAAACAAATCTGACGAAATCACTTATTTGTCTAAGAAACGAATTGTAACCGTAGTTCGATTATTCGTATTAACGATCAAAATATTAATCTTCCTAAGTTAAATGCATGTATTTACATTTCTAACTTTGTTGAATGTCATAGGAGGAATTTAAAATTCAAAACCCTAATGTCTATGCTGTCTTCATAGACTCATACTTCTAGGCATAATACTCAATATAAGATCTAATTTTCGTAAAAAATAATGTTGACTCATAATGTGAGCAATATCACATTATATTACAAAAGAAAATATATGTCTTTATCTGGCAATACAGATGGTCTCGGTTGTATCAAAAGCATTTCAATTTTCTTATACTAAGTTGTCCCCCATTTTCACTGGATAAGATCATCATTAACAATAAAGTAATAATTTATATAAAATATTCAGATACTATATCAGCATTTGAAAACCTTCCCTAGAATTTCACACATCTTCTATATGTTTCGTGCATTTCGTACATCATACAGACATTTAAAACGAAAGGCACCCAGGGATACATAAGAGGGTACCAACACCGACTACTCTAACAAATAGTGATTTTTAAAATCTAAAGGTGGTAATGACTTACTGCTCATTTAATCCACCACACAATTAATTATTATGTGGACCATTTTTTGTTAGTCACAAAGAACAGTTGCTGGCCTAAATGATTTGTATATAGGTAAATTATAATTAAATGAATATAATAGCCGTAACAGTTACTTTGAGTCTAATTTATTGGCAATTTTAATTAGGCAAGTTATGGTATGTCAAATATGAATATTTTCAAGCATTTTTACAATGTGACTAACAAAAAATTATCCCTAAAACTAACACACTTATTATATATTTAGTAATTGAAATCGATCTGAAAGATAATTCACAAAAACATTTAGTTTACAATATCCAAGTATGTAATTGTCTCTCTCAAAAAAACCAATCATCTTTTTTGTCAAAAATAGAACAAGCCATACAAATAAATGTGAATTGCAAGCTTTCAATCAGATCTAAAAAATTGTTAATTATTATTAAATGATAATAATAAAAAAAAACACCTCCCAAATTTGAAATCTAACTGTTACAACTAAGTACGAATCAATCAAGTTTTAACAGCATTCATTAGAGACACCCAACTATCATGAAAAATATATGATATGATAAACAAATTAAAGTGCGCAACCTATAATTAAATTTAGGATCGCCAGAACCTTTTACACCTAACACAATTTTAAAATTAACTCTTCTTTGATTTAAATTAAATACAAAACTAAATAAAAACTTCCGTTTGTAAACATGGAATTTCATGTAAACTACTTTAAAATATATTTTCTGGCAAACCCATAGGATTGTTATGTTTATTGTTGAACAGGAGCAGCATATAGCAGAGGGCCTGGGGGTAGGTGTGGGTAGGGCACTCCGGCGCCGACCGCAGCTTGGTAGCCGCAGGGGCCTCCTCCACCGACACCGCCGCCGTAGAACTTGCCTCCTAGAAAAAATAAATGTCAATACAAATGAAAATTAACAAAATAATTATACAATGTAACATTGTCTAATAATGTGTGCGTGTACTAATGTTCACACATAAGAAGTGAAACTTCTTTATGACCTTATTTTTCAAAAAATTAATTTACTATATGAAACTTTACAGAAATACGTCGAATCCCGCGTGGTAGGGATGAGAAAAAGATGACGCGTAACGGAAAAATGTCACGCTTAACGAAAAAATGTTACACTAAATTTTTTTCCAACCCCGATAAAGAAACCCCGAAAATTGTCTCTATAAGAAATCATACCAAGCATTTCCTGATGATGAGGATGCATTTGTGGATAGTGAGCGGTAGCAGCAAAGTGAGGAGGAGGTGATCCATAGGAGGAGCCCGATCCACTGGACTTGTTGCCGCTGTTGTTATTGTTGCGATATTGTTGGCCATTGTTACGCTGGTTGTTGTATGGGCGTTGTTGACCATACCCATTTTGGTTGTTGTATGCATTCTGATAACCATTGTTATAACCGCCCTGGTATGTGCCCATTGAGTCAAATACATTGGGACTCGGGAATGGTACTGGTTTCTGGTAATTGTTTTGTCTGTAGCCTTGATTATTCTGGTTCTGGTTTGAGAAGCGTGGTGGTTGTTGTGTAAAGTTTTGTGCCTGGAAAGTATTCTGTCCGTCATCACTGGATCCATTGGCCATCTTGTTATTCCACTGGTTGCTCTTTTGGCGTGGTGAGCTTGATCCACTGTTGTTTTCCTTACGCTGTTGCCAACGGTTGCGACCTGATAGTAAAGTAATAATGTAAATATCATGATCATTGTTTTTTATATAAAAATAATTGAAATCTCAAGTGCTTTTTTACCAGAGCTATTGTTGTTGGTTCTTGCCATTTCATTCAATTTAGCAGGTGGATTTTGTCCAGTTTCCCGGAGCACTCCCACGAGAGCGCGAGCTTGACGGGCATCTCCACTTGTGAAGTAAGTGTAAGCTGTACCAGACTGCTGGCAACGTCCTGTGCGACCTGTTACAAAAATTAATGTGGATTTCAATTAATATGTAAGGCATACATTAATAAAATAATTATTTATTACTAGGGGTCCGCCCCGGCTTCGCCCGTGGTACATGTTTATGTTTTCTCTACATAAGAACCATCCTCGTACTTCAAGGAATATAATAAAAAAAGAATTATCGAAATCGGTTCAGCCGTTCTCGAGTTATGCACTTACCAACACATTTTGAGATTCATTTTTATATATAAGATTTAAAAGATATATTACCAATTCTATGAATATAATCTTCAGAGGAATTAGGGTAATCAAAGTTGACAACAAATTTGACATCTTCCACATCTAATCCACGTGCAGCTACATCAGTGGCAATAAGTATGGTTGTAGCTCCATTACGGAATTCTGTGAGAACAGCATCTCGTTCTGGTTGCGACTTGTCTCCATGGATGGCCAAAGCTTTATGCCCGTTACGACGCACGGCACGCGCAATATCATCAACCTAAAACATAATTAAAATTTGTATTTTTTAATTTTTAATTTGTTTAGAAGTTCTCAAACATCACATCTCATATTATAATATAAATGAAACTTACCTTCTTTTTGGTCTCTACAAACACAATGACTTTATTGTCTTTTTCAGATGCAATCTCTTTCAGTAGGTTACTGAGCTTCATTTCCTTCTCATGTTCTTCACATACTTCAATGATTTGCTTTATGTTGTTGTTGGCAGACAGGTTAAGAGATCCAATGTTGACTTTAATGTAGTCAGTTAAGAAATCTTCAGCCAAAGCTTGAATCTCTTTTGGCCAGGTTGCAGACCACATCAAAACTTGACGATCAGGGCGGATTTGTTCAATGATTTTACGGATTTGAGGTTCAAAACCCATGTCTAACATCCTGTCAGCTTCATCAAGGACCAAATAAGTGCAACGGCGCAAGTTGGTTGTGCCCCTTTCCAAGAAATCAATCAGACGTCCTGGTGTAGCAATGACAATCTCAACACCTCTTTCTAAATCTCGAGCCTGGGGTCCCTTGGGGGAACCACCAAAGAGGCAAGTGTTTCTGATGCATCCACGGGCACTGTAAGCTTGGGCTACTGATTGAATTTGCTGCGCCAATTCACGAGTAGGGGCCAGAATGAGAGCAATGGGACCATCACCTCGCTGGATCCTCTGTTGATGAACAATATGAACTGCTGCAGGTAGCATGTATGCCAGCGTCTTACCAGATCCAGTGGATGCAATACCAACCATATCACGACCAGATAAAGCAATAGGCCATCCCTGTGCTTGGATGCCAGTAGGTTCTTCCCAACCTTGTTCCTTGATAGTGTTCAAAATATGGTCTGGGAAATTGCCTTCATCAAACTTCTGATTTGGTCTTGGCACATTATTACCACTCACAGTAATTTCCTTAGTAGCTCTGAACCTTTGGACCTCATCATCAGTACGAGATTCAACATTGGCATGTGGTTTATAGAAGTTCTTTTGAATTGTTTCAAGTTGTCCCATGTCCCATACAGGTTTAACTAATCCATCACCAGGATGTTTGGCTTTTCTGCTCTGTAACTTGCGGTCATTGAAATCTTGATTTTGTCCATTGTTGGAATTAAAAACTTTCTTTTGAATATACTGTTGCTGTTGAGCATTTGTTGGAGATCCATTCGGATTATTGTAATTTTTGGGAGCAAATCCATTCTTTTGGAAGCTATGTTGTTTAGGACCACCAAAATCATTTTTAGAGTTATAGAACTGCATATTGCTTCCAGATGCATTATCACCCTCATACTCTTTCTTTTGCATCTGATTGTTGTTATAGTTGTTTCTAGGTCTATATTCTTTTGGACCCCCAAAATCATTCTGATTACCATTTTCATTTCTGTGGCCATTAAATTCTGGCCTTACACCATTGTAATCATTTCTGGGCCTAAAATTTTTGTTGCCCATATTATTTCTGGGGGCAAAGTTCTTAGGGCCTCCAAAGTCAGGGGGTCCATTGAAAAAAGGCATCTTACCGAATTGTTCATTCCGGTCTAAGCGAGGTCTGAAACTGAAATGTAATTTTATAGGTTTACATTTGAAATAAGAGTATTACTTGTAATACTTTATTTCAAATAATGCTTAGATTTTTCTTTTCAATATGCTTTTATTGACTTGCAACTGTGAACTGTATTAACCTTTACATCTTGACCCATTTTTTTTATCCTGCTATGGATCACAAGGATTCAATAATTTTCTTATGTATACTCTGTATAAGAGCGAGAAACTTTTGTTGATTCTATCATTACATAAATTATTATTTATATAGATGTTGACTTTACTTAATTTAATAATTAAAGAACAGAATTGTTTTTATTATACAAATTTTAATATTTTTTGTTTTGATTTAGTATCAGTAAACCTTCATTATGCTATTTAAAATCCAATTTATTTGAAAAGTAATTAGGTAACAAATCCTTAATGAGATCATTATATGTGTATTTTCTTAAATCTGGTTTAAAATAAGAAAATACACTATCTACCCCAGCTTCACCCATGGTAAAAATTAATAGCCTATTGCACTCCAGGACCATGTAAACTGTAAATATGAAACAGTGAAAAAAAAATTGACTTTTCAAGTAAATATTGGTAATGTTCGAATAAAAAAGCTCTTCAAATGTAAACAACTTCAACATTCAATGCACACAGCATTTTAATAAAACATTACTTGGAATATTTTTCAAGACTGGGTACAAGTATTAAAATAATTTTTGAGAATAAGTTAAATCCGAAAAATGTCTAGATTAATAAGTAGCTAATAATGTAATCAAATTGCGATGCTATAATTAATGTAGGTATATAAGGTTTTATATCCTCTTTATGTAGCTTCAACTATACTCTATACAGTACTAGTAGACTCGATATAACACTAGTTATACGCAATCGACGCGTATGAAGGTCAATAATATCGCGCATGCTAAATAAGATCCACAAGTATAAAAAAAAAAAACTAATAAATTTTACAGAGAATTTCTATTGATTTCAAAGACAGTTTATATAACCAATACAATGGTGATTTCTAGAATTAGTTTTAAGCTTGACTATACGTATTGAATAACATTTTTCTATCCTCCATTATCAGCTGGACAAATTGCATTTCACAAAATGGCCGCTGCCTCAACCTATTCTAACATATTAAAATAATCACTTTCTAAGTCAATAAATAATATGAGCAAAATTAACTTACATTGGATGTTGATTATGAAAGCTGTTGTACTGCATTTTGAAGCTTTTAAAGACCTCAGGAAAGATGTTTTATACGTGGTGGTGTAGGATGGAAAGTATCTGAAATTCACTCAAATTAGAATACTACAAGAAACTAATATTCTAAATGATAATATTTACTCAAAATTAGACTTAAACTTACCTCTCAAATGAGAGAATTTAGATATTTAATAAATTTGTCATTCACCAGAATCCACCTTACAGACCCGGCGAACGAACAACTCGATAATGAAAATATGGCGGACCTTCACCGGAAACGGCGGAAAGAGAAAAACGGAAACAGTTAAATGTATTGCTACTATTAAAAATAATGGAGGTTTCTGCGAGGTTTCATAATTAAAATGGTTTCATTGTAATTTCATTGCATTTTAATATAACGTTTTGCAATTGCAACTAAATGTGTGGCTTCTTTTCGTAATGTAAATCTATACTAATATTATAAAGAGGAAAGGTTTGTGTGTATGTATGTATGTATGTATGGTTTTCACGCATAAACTACTGGACCGATTTTGATGAAATTTGGCACAGATAATCTTTAGACCCTGAGAAAGAACCTTTTATTGCGAAATATGTACCACGGGCGAAGCCGGGGTGGACCGCTAGTTATTTATAACATTATAGACTGTTCTGTGATTATAGATGAAAGATGTCGTCACCAATGCAAATTTAGCACCCCATCAATGGAATTTTGGGTCGAAAATGACCTTAATTGATAGGTCTCCGTTAGGCTCGGAGCCGTTAGGTCCTTTATGGTCCCAGTTTTTTTTTTTGTTATAAGAATATTTTTTTAATTATAATACCCGGGCGAGCCCGGGCGTGATCAACAAAAGATACCAAAACCAAAAATATAGTTTATATCTTTTTAAGGTTTATATAATTTCCGTAATCATGTTCAAGCCAAAGGTTCAAGCTAAACTCAAATAATTTGGAAAATCCAAAAGTGCACGCCTCATAATTTTTTTTTTAATAAATATTTATTAATTATTATTTTTGTTTATTTAATAACAATTAAACCACATCGAATCAGACCCTGAAAAATGAAAGGGTTCTATTCCTGAGCATACTCAAGCGTAAGAGAAAAAAAAAGACTCGATCAGTAAAGTATTTCGGTCGCTATCGTGTTAACAAGAAAAAGGATCCGCACATACAGACACATGGACGTCCATGACAGAACTTTTTTAAACTGTTTTTTAACTAGTTTAAATAACAAAAATGACATCAAAAATATCATGAACGTTAAAAATAGTGTTTTTTCTTAATATGTGTGTGTATGTATTATCTTACAAGTGCAATGTATGATACATAAAGACATTTTAAGTTTGAAAAATCAGATGTTTTGCGCGAAGTGACAGTAGTACCCACCTCAACGCTTCGCTTATGAGGCGTGCAAAAGTACTGCTAGCTTACCGGCCGCGGCTACGCCCGCTTTGTCTAAAACCTAATAAATTATATACTAAAACCTTCCTCTTGAATCACTTTATCTATTAAAAAAACCGCATCAAAATCCGTTGCGTAGTTTTAAAGATTTAAGCATACAAAGGGACATAGGGACAGAGAAAGCGACTTTGTTTTATACTATGTAGTGAAGAAGTACTGCATGTCCCCGTTTTCCAATTACAAGCACTAGAGCGCATTATGCGGCATAATGCTTAACGTTGAATGTTCCAAGTTCTAACTACAGCGGAAAAAATTTTAAAGCTTTCGTTTCATTGTAGTTTTTTCGAAATAATCAAAGTTAATTCAAATTGTGTTAAAAAAATAAATATAAGTATGGATGAAGGTACAAACCTTATTACTTAAAATAACCGTAAATATTTTTCAACCAATTATTATGTATACCACTTTATTTACACATTATTAAAATATGTCATTAACACTTTTAACACAAACATTACATGTTCATTAAAAACTCTATGAATATTTTTTTTAAAGTGAAACTTTTATTACATCGTTCAAACTTTTTGGTCTTGGCAGTGTTCGGAACCGTTCGAACAGTTTCACTTTTACCGTGGTTTCATAAAACCACACAACAATTTTTTTCAACACTGAACTTAGCGCAACCTGCTGGTGCGTTTCATGTTCTAACCAAGCATCAGCATAATTCGGCATTGTGCGGCACTGAGTCGCATTATGCTCTCTAATTGGAAAACAGCCTGTGTGACTGCATAGATTTACATATTTCAAATTTGGTACAGATACAGCTAGAGACCTGAGGAAACGACATAGGATAGGAAATCTCGGAAATCCCATGCGAACGGCCAACGGGAACTATGCGGGTTTTTCTTTGACTGCGGGCTTAACTGCGGGTGAAGCCCTAGCGGAAAGCTAACTTGTCAAATATGAAAAGAACAAACACTGGCAAAAAGTCTTCGCCCCGTCTTCGCCCATTGCCATCATTCAGAAAAAAAATAAGTGTCAATTTCTAAAATGACTTATGACTATATAAAATCAGTGTCATTAGTTTGGTCATTAGCGCAGCGATATGCGATTTGTATGTATTTATTGAATTCTGTGGTTTCGTTCATCATGAAAAGGCATTATTGATTTTGTATCGATAAACAGAAATACGGTAATTAATTTAGGGGTAATACCGTCGAATTTTAAAAAACGTGTTCAAAAAGAAGGTAAGTTAATATGCATTCTCATTATATTTCAAATTACAAAACAAAAAAAGGTACTGAAATACTATCATTCACATATTATTATAACCATGAATTAAAATAAAAGTAGTTTACAATTTTTTAATTTATTTTTTACTTCAATGGTAGTACCTATACGGAACATTCAATGAATTTGTTTATTTAAGTGATACATAATACTCTTTAACTACTTTGATAAATTATTTGATCTAATCCAAATAATTCTTTATTGTCAACAGTAAAAGTGCAAGATGGACACAGTAACTCCAGTACTTATGGATCCAGTAACTGATTATTTGTATCCGGCTCTATTTCAGTGTTTTACAATTATCTTATGCGGGTATATAAACTATACGTATTTCTTAAATTTTATTTTTAAACAAACATTATTTTTGCTTTTATGATTTTGCTTCTATAGTCTTAACTATCAATTAGAAACTTTCTTCAAGAACCATTCTGAATATAAAAAAAAT
The DNA here is from genome assembly GCF_061535395.1 of Colias eurytheme. Lineage (NCBI taxonomy): Eukaryota > Metazoa > Arthropoda > Insecta > Lepidoptera > Pieridae > Colias > Colias eurytheme. The sequence goes on from NC_142991.1 coordinate 5,853,414, forward strand.
CCACATCAAAATCTATTGCATAGTTTTAAAGATCTTAGCGTACATGAGGACAGATAGATAAAGGGAAGTTTATTTTATACAGTGTAGTGTATATAAATATAGTAAAGGAATATTATTAATATCCATGCATAATTTTTTCACAGATATGTGGCAGGAAGACTTAATTTAGTCTCGAAATCTGAATCAAAAGGGATTGCAACATTTGTGGGAACGTTTGCACTTCCATCATTAATATTTTTATCCCTAGCACGTCTAGATTTCAGTACTGTTAATTGGACTTTTCTCATAGCAATATTATTGGCAAAGAGCATTGTCTTCTTTGGTGTGATGATAGTTACGATTTTAGTGTCAAAACCTGCTAATTTAGGACAGGCTGGCATTTTTTCTATTTTCTGCACACAAAGTAATGATTTTGCTTTGGGATATCCTATAAGTAAGTATACATCCAAAGAAATTAGTGTTTATCAACATTTTATACATTTTTGTCAAACATTATAATTTATTAAAAAAATTATTTCAGTAAATGCTATATATGAAAAAACACATCCAGAATATTCTCTCTATTTGTATTTAATGGCTCCCATATCCTTGGCAATTTTAAATCCAATTGCTTTTGTTTTGATGGAAATTAATAAGCAAAGGGAGATAGAAAGATCAGCCCCAGATCCTGCGCAACGAAAGGAAATAAGTAAACCAAAGATGTTGTTACAAATTTTTAAAGGCATTGTGTATAATCCAGTGTTGGTGATGACTGTTTTGGGTATAGCGGGAAACATTATCTTTAAGCATAAACTGTCAATCTATATTGAAGGATTATTAGATGTAAGTTTGATTTTTTTTTCTATTAAATATATCTTTGGCATCAACATTGTGCAAAAATCAATATTTAAAATATGCATAATCATGTTATTTTTTTAGGTTTTTGGACAATCTTTCTCAGCAGCTGCTCTTTTCCTTTTGGGGTTACGTATGGTTGGTCAAATTACAAGGTTGAAGGGTGGAGCACTAGTCCTCCCTTGCGTTTTAATCATGGTGAAGTTGTAAGTTCCATAACTTTTATTATTGTTCTTAACAAAACTATATTTATGGGTAAAGAGAGGTCGCAATTATAATAAAATACCTAATAAAAAAAGTATAGATACAGAAAGTAATTTCCATATCACAGCTTTACTAACTTCATTCATATATTTTATTTCAAGCAACTATAAATTTTCGTGAATAATTTCAGAATCATTCTACCAGTAGTGATGCGAGAGTGTGTGAGTGGTTTACAAGCTGGTACTAATGAAAGTGATACACAATCACTTGCAACTTACGCATTTTTATATGGCACTATACCCACTGCACCGGCTGTGTTTGTTTTCTCAAATTTGTACCAATTGGAAATCGATTTGGTAAGTATTGTTGAAATAATAATAATATCTATGATATTTAGAGACATGTTGATGTGAGGCTAATCTGTTTTGTAATTTTGCTTTTTGTTAAATGTTAATTGTAATAATTAGCTATAATATAAACAATTTAAGAATATCCATTATCCACAGTGATAATAACCTACATAGTTATATGAAAGTTTATTTTTAAGAAAACTACAATTTCCTAAATAGCATTTTATAAGACCTAAAACTTGGTACACTCACTGATTAACCCATTGAGCCCCGGACGGCCAGATCCGACCGCGACACAATAGATTTTCTATTGTGTCTGTGATTCCAGGGCCTGATGGATTAAAATATGCTTATATTCAACCATTCAGTAAAACTATTTTCAGCCCCAAAAATCCCCCTTTCCACCTTACGGCATTCGCGTCTTATCCGGATAAAAAATACCCTATGTGGTAATTTAGATTAAAATCGATCTCTGTGTAAAATTTCATCTAGATCGATCGCCGTTATTAATGAAAAAGTAACAAACATTCACATAATATATTAAAACGATGTTACATAAATTGCTTTATCAATATGTCAATGGACAGTTACACAAGTTTTTTATTCACGTACTTATGTATATATCTTGTTTATAATAACCTTGATCACATTCTAAACTCTTTATCTTGAGTTGACCAGTTTTTCAATTACATGCTAATGATATACATCCGCCCAGTTAATTAATATGCAATATTTTTTCTGTATGCAATATTATTTGGAAATTGTTGAATCCCACTTGCATTAATTACAACCTGCGTAATATTAATTAACTGCTTCCAAATTAAAAAAATATTATGTCAAATAAAAAGATGAAAAGACATTTGGCCTTTGCTTTGTTGTCTAACTTTTTTATGAGTACCAATGATTATCGTTAACCTTAGTCTAGATTTAACGTCAAGTATACAAACTGTATCTGTTATATATAAAAACTAGCTTTCGCCCGCGGCTTCGCCCGCGTTGCCAAAGAAATACCCGCTCCCGTAGGATTTCCAGGATAAAACCTATCCTATGTCCTTTCTCGGTTATCAAAATATCTCTATACCAAATTTCATGCAAATTGGTTCAGTAGTTAAGGCGTGATTGAGTAACAGACAGACAGACAGAGTTACTTTCGCATTTATAATATTAGTATGGATGAATCGCAAAATGTGTTGGTAAGCGCATAACTCGAGAATGGCTGAACCGATTTCGATAATTCTTTTTTTATTATATTCCTTGAAGTACGAGGATGGTTCTTATGTAGAGAAAACGTAAATATGTACAACTGGCGATGCCGGCCGACCGCTATTTTGAAAGAAATATGCCAAAATGTATTAAATTAAATAGTTAGACGGGATTTTCCGCGTCGTAATTCGACCGTAACGAAAACTTATTCAAGCAAAACAATTTTCTTCAATTGATTATATGTTATATATGTATCGATACATTTCCCCAATGTAACCCAATATAGCTGCTCGAGAGTAAAATGTATGATTTAAAATGGGTTCAAATCTTTGCCAGAATATCAATATGTATATATACAAAAAAAAAATGTAGAAAAAAATAACACGCAAAATTTTATACATAGTATATTTACAGACTAGGAGACAATAATTAGCTTTGCGAATTTTGTATAGATAATAACAGTGTTTTTTTGAATTACCTCATGCTATATCAAAATCGAATCGAAGCGAAATTCGAAATCGATATGATGTATAAAAACAAAACGTATGTGATATCTATATTATAGTTTTACACGGACTTTTTTAATCTTATTTATGTAATTGTTTAATTCTGGTTAATATCTCTTAATTGTTTAATTCTGGTCATCAAATGAGAATACTTACATAAGTTATAAAGAATATAACCTGCATACAAAATATGCCCAAAAATGTAACCCTAACTGGCAGTCAGGTAAAAACAAGCTAATTAATTCCTAATAACTAATATCCTGCCGCTTAACTTATTATAAATCGCACGTTGTGTTTGCCAAAATAAATTTAAAATCCCCCATAACTATATACCTACCTTCAAGAGTGATAAATATACAATTCTTTTTTTTTTCTTTTAGATGGCTTCATCAATGGTTATTTGTACGTTTTTATCAGCGCCAATAACCTTCTTATCGGCCGAGATGATATCTATAAACAACGACTATGCGGACCAGATCAAACAATTCGGCTTCGATCTCTCCATAGTAGCACTGATTGCCGCATTATGGGTGCTTCTTGTATTCACTGTCACTAAGAAGTTTAAGAGAATGCCACATAGATTGACACTGTGCTTGAATTTAACACAGGTAATTATTCAATGTACAATCGGTCTTTACCGATCACTTTCGGCACTAACATCTTTATGTTAGAGCCGAAAATGTAAAGGGTGGAAGTTTTATATGAGCTCTGGAGGAAAATGTACTTATAGTTAGATACTAGCGAACTTTGCTTTATTTTTATAAGAAAAATAGAATTGCATTTAAAGATTTTCGAAAATTCATATTTTATTTTTATTATATCTTTCAGATACTCCTTGCTATAAGCGTAATATGGGGTGGCCCTCTTAACACGTTCACTCCATCATTGAGCACTACCATCCAGCAATCTCTACAAATGTTTAGCGTTTATTCCTGTCTGCTGTGGACTTCAATGTTATCCGTTGGCTTATTTATGCTAGAGGTAAGTTATGTGAATAACAATTAATTAAGTTTCACAGGTAATTTTTAGTATTGTTTTTTCAAAGATGTTTTCGATCATACAAGGCAGAGTAGAAGGAAATATAGGTGAAATATAAATTTATGTGATAAATATTGATATAGTGCCTTTGTTTTTGAAGAGACGCATATCTATGAACCTCTCTTTAAATTCTCATTCAATTTTAACGATTAACCAAACTTTTATAAAATACGATAACTTCAATATATTATGTACTAGCGGTCCGCCCCGGCTTCGCCCGTGGTACATATTTACGTTTTCTCTACATAAAAACCATCCTCGTACTTCAAGGAATATAATAGAAAAGAATTATCGAAATCGGTTCAGCTGTTCACACGTGATGCCATGACAACGCGAAACGGGTGCAGACCCGCCGCCTTTTTATAGCTCCCGCCGCGAAGCGCGTCGAACGCGGCAACTGATACACAAAAATAATCCTTATGGCATGATTCTGTATTCACGCGCGATGACTTATAGCGTATTTCATGTATAACTTTGGTGTTTCTACACCGATTTACATGATTCTTTTACTATAACCTGCCCAGGAGTATGAAGAATAATTGTGTCAAATTTGGTTAAAATCCGTCGTGTAGTTTTTGTTTCTATAACGAATATACAGACAGACAGACAGACAGACAGACAAAAATTTTACTGATTGCATTTTTGGCATCAGTAGCGATCCCTTATCACCCCTTCATAGTTTTTTTTTAAATATATTTCATGTACAGAATTGGCCTCTCTACAGATTTATTATAAGTATAGATTATGTTTGGTATGTTCTTGATAATGAACGTAATTGATATACACTACATTGACAGTTCATATTCAATGAATTTATATTTTTGGTTTTATGGCATTCAAATGCTTTATAAATATTAAATATAAATTTATAAAGAATAGAAAAAAATAATCATCTCAATAGATGGCGCGCGTTGTGTCCCTTCAGACACATAAAACTGAAAGAATAGAATAAATTCGATTGCTCTGGCGGGTCACGAGTGGCTGAGTTGGTCAGGCATCCGCCCCGGAATGGCGCGAAGGATGCGGGTTCGAGTCCCGCCTCGTGATCGAATTTTTTCTATTCTTTATAAATTTATATTTAATATTTATAAAGCATTTGAATGCCATAAAACCAAAAATATAAATTCAACAAAAAAGGTCGTGTTCCATCGTTACAATATTGTATTCACTGAAAAGTGCTTCATATTGGTTGAAATGGTTGTTAATCATCTCAATAGATGGCGCGCGTTGTGTCCCTTCAGACACATAAAACTGAAAGAATAGAATAAATTCGATTGCTCTGGCGGGTCACGAGTGGCTGAGTTGGTCAGGCATCCGCCCCGGAATGGCGCGAAGGATGCGGGTTCGAGTCCCGCCTCGTGATCGAATTTTTTCTATTCTTTATAAATTTATATTTAATATTTATAAAGCATTTGAATGCCATAAAACCAAAAATATAAATTCAACAAAAAAGGTCGTGTTCCATCGTTACAATATTGTATTCACTGAAAAGTGCTTCATATTGGTTGAAATGGTTGTTAATCATCTCAATAGATGGCGCGCGTTGTGTCCCTTCAGACACATAAAACTGAAAGAATAGAATAAATTCGATTGCTCTGGCGGGTCACGAGTGGCTGAGTTGGTCAGGCATCCGCCCCGGAATGGCGCGAAGGATGCGGGTTCGAGTCCCGCCTCGTGATCGAATTTTTTCTATTCTTTATAAATTTATATTTAAGTTCATATTCAATGTTTCGTTTTATCATGTTATCAGTTAGGTATTTAATTAATATAGAAACGAGACAAGGGTAAGTGATGTCAAATTTATTTTATCAGTAATTTATATCATATAGATTAGACCAATTTTTGTTCAGTTCAAAATTTCCTCAAACAATACAGGTGTCCTATTTTATAAACCGACTGTTCTCAATGGAAATTAAGTTCTGCATACGCTGATTATGTAAAAAATAATGAAACAACAGAACTACGTAAAAAAATGATCTCATTTTTCTTAAATTATGTGTTCAACTTCGCTCAGTCGGCAATCGACCTCTTGTCTTTATTGTAACGAAAACATAACGTATTAAGTATGTTTTTGTAACAATAAAGATTTTGTGTATTTTATGTGTCAAACGTTAGAGCGCGAGCACGCTTGCACGCACGCACGCATTATTATACAATATTGACTTGTTAGATTATAATAATACTAGCGGTTCGCCCCGGTTTCGCACGTGGTACCTACATGTTTACGTTTTTTTTCATAAAAACTATCCTATCTCTCAAGTTGGATCGAACTGCACATGGTGTGCGAATTTTATTATAATCGGTTAAGTGGTTTAGGAGTCCATTGAAGACAAACATTGTGACATGAGATTTATATATATTAAGAATATTCTACAATTATGTGTCCAGAGCCGCGGGCCATGTTTCGTGGTAACTCTCTGGCCGGTACTGGCGTTCGTGGCGTGGGGCGCTCCCGCAGTGATGGTGGCGGCGCTGGTGCTCACCAAGCAGGCCGGCAGCGGCATCAACGCGGACGCCTGTGACGCGATCCGACTTAGCGTGCTGTTCTTCTGTTTAACGGGTATGGTTTTATATAAAAAAAAAAGACGGGTTGCACTCCGGGAGTGCCGGCAGAAGTGAAAACTTGATTATTAACGTTCAGCATGTTTGATATTTTGGAATGGTATCCGTCTTACGCATGGAATATAAGGGCTAAAAAAAATCCGTCTTACGCTTTTTCGATCAGGCCACGTGTCCTGACGCGAGTTTAATATTTTATACCCAACGCCGCTAAAGAAGTTTCACTTCAAAAACATTGAGATAATATTACTACGTATGGAAGAGACACCACGAACAAAATCTGTGCGCCATTTTTTTGCTCTAACTAAGTTTTAAAAATTATTATCTAGTTAGGTACTTACCGATGAAAAGTTATGTTAGTCAATTTTCCGTATTATTTGTATTATTTGTGCAATATCGTAATTGGTAACACATACGAAGGCATATTTGATGCGTTTCACTTTAAAACAAATAAAAAAATGAGCGTGCAGTTAAGCCATATGGCTTATGTTGAGCGGAACATAAGTGATGTGGGCGGTGTCGTCTCCATAGGTATATCTCAATGGAAAAAAATGGAATTTTGTGACAATAACGTGATTGCAATTATCAACTGTCAACGATTGTACTACTATGTATATGCAATTTAAAGAATTTATTTCAACTTAAAAGCTACAATAATTAAAGATATTTCAAGTTCAACCAAAGTTACAATTAAAATACCGGCTGAAATGAAAACCTCCTTTTTTTGAAGTCGATTAAAAACGGACGCATGGACAACATAATTAATTCACATCATTGAGCTATGCTTTTTTACCTATTTTTATTATTCATTTATACTCAAATAAGCATAACTACACCACTATAAAGAACGATTTTGTACACATTGAGGACTGAGGTATTATTACTAGAGAGGGCACCACGAACAAAATCTGTGCGCGGCGCGGGGCGGCTAGTGAGTCATACACTTTGTAGATATTCTGCCTCTTATTTCTTATAAATTAAAACCAATCAATGTAACAAATAAATATTGTTTATCTTATTAAAAAAATATGAATAAACTTATCAATTAAAACCAATCAATGTAACAAAAAAAAATTGAGTTTGAGGCGATTGACTCTAAGGGAAAGCTTCTAGCATTACCTTCCACTCTTGTATGCACATAGAATATTCTAGAACCTCCCCCTTCCAGTGAGCACGGGCTGCCTCATCTTGTACGTGAGGTTCCGTCGCCGCAGCGCTCAGTTCGCGAGCCTCTCCTCCGAGTCGCCGGAGGTATCACCCAATGAGTCATCGAGCCTTGTGGATAACGCTGAGCCCACTTCGCACACGCAATCCTTGTCCACTTATGGTGAGTTTTTGGCTATTTTATAATTATCTTAATATAAATAAATCTCGTGTCACAATGTTTGTCCTCAATGGACTCCTAAACCACTTAACCGATTATAATAAAATTCGCACACCATGTACAGTTTGATCCAACTTGAGAGATAGGATAGTTTAAACATGTAGGTACCACGGGCGAAGCCGGGTCGGACCGCTAGTTTTAAAATATAAATAAATAACAACAGTGTATGTGTAAAGACGTTTTATAAAACACATAAATGCAATTGTTTTGATTTGTGTTCACGACAGAACAATTCTATATCGTTGGAAACTAAAAACTTAACTAAAGAGTCTCATAGAAAATATTAAATGGGTCACAGATAGCAGTAACAAGGAGATGGAATTCGATTTTGAGAATCACATACTAATTCGTAGAAATTTTAAATCTTTAATCATTTAAAGCCGTTTATTTATTCATATAAATAAACGGCTATAATATGTTAATCTTGTATCAATTATTAATTTTATCATTGTTATGCATATTCAGGCATGGAAGATCAAGGTATTTTATATTCGGTCTGTAAATTATCATCCAGCTTGTTATTAATATCATTAGAAATAAAGACATCATCCCGACTTTTTTCGCCGATGATCTTATTGAAGTGAAACTTCTTTATCAGGGTTGGAAAAAAATTTAGTGTAACATTTTTCCGTTACGCGCCATCTTTGTCTTATCCCTACCACGCGTGATTGACGTATTTCTGTAAAGTTGCATATAGTAAATTATTTTTTGAAAAATAAGGTCATAAAGAAGTTTCACTTCTTACGTGTGTACACTAGTACACGCACACATTTTTTTTATAATCATTATTCTTTCATTCTCATTTTCCATTATTGTAATAACTTACGTATTGATACAAGATAAAAAGTAAAACAACTAAAACCCAACTACGACAAAAAACGACGCTGAAAAAGTATAAAACAAAAGTTAAATTGATGAACTAATAAAGAAGCTATGAACGAAAAGATGTGAATTATATGCAATCAGCCCATGAATACAGGTAAAGTCACAAGCAAATGCTAGTAATATATATATATATTCAAAATGTGCAAGTAAAAAGCTTTCAAATGATACCAAACACGGCATATTTATCTTAACTTTATTTTTTTACTCTGTATGTTTTGTCCGCTAGAGGGCGCCACATTAGATTTTGTGAAACTCCATATAGCCTATAACCAGCGGACAATTAAGACGCTTCTAATGATATGTCATTTGTCGAATTCTGATAAGTAGTTTAGAAGTTACGAGGGAACAGATGAACATACATACATACATACATACATATATACATACATACATACATACATACATACATACATACATACATAGCCTGTCAAAATCATAACCCTCCTTTTGCTTTGCCGTAGTCGGGTAAAAAACAATGAATAATATTCAACAATTCACATTCTTCTATCGGCTTGTTGCTCACAAATATCATGTTTTCTGCTATATATACATTTGCACGAAAATGTAATACAAAGTTTATTGTAATAAAATTAATATTTATAGGTTGTTATGGAGCGATAACTGCTTCACCATCGCCCAGTAAGAACCCCAACTGCTGTACGAACGATCCTAACTGCGAAAATGGTAATGTTAGTGTGAACCAAGGGCAGGATATTGAAGACCTCGTCACCAACAATAAGTAAGTTTAACTATGTACTCTTAATATTTACGAATTAGAAGTTTTAGCGCCGTAAAAAGTAGCCTATATCCCTTTCTAGCCATCTTTAAAATTCATCAGGGGAATCCCTGTCCCATTGATATACTTTCTTTCATAAATTTAAAGAGCAAAACAAGACAAGTATAATACATAATAAAAAAAACACAACGCGTTTATTAATTTATGGTGATTTTTATTCACAAATAATGCATTCGATTCTAGATGTCAGATTTCGATTTTTAGAGTAACGTCTCTGGTATTTAAAAAGAAAAAAGGTTTATTGAAACAATATTGTAGCGACGTCAGTTCTTTAAACCAGAAATTGTTTATTATGTTTAAAATGGTTTATCAGTAAAATCAAATCTTAAAATTACTTGTATAGGACATTATTATTATAAATATGTAATCGTAATTGAAAAAAGTTAAGCAAACGTGCAGTTCTAACAAATCGAAATATCATGTTATTCTATATCGTCGTTACTAGGTTCGGTGTTGAATTTTGTTGAACTGTCAAATGTTGCCTATTAAAATGGCTACTATAGTAATCATGAAATTTTCCAGCAGGGATTGCGCGTGTCCATCCCACAAGACTTGCAGTACTGGCGCTAGTTGCCAATACCTGAACGAACTGGAGCAAGCCGCTAGCTCGCTGGGCCTTGTGCCGCCTGAACAGAGCCGGGGCCGCGGGGCGCAGCTACTCAAACATACTGTGCTCATCATTATATACAGTCTTATGATGTTTATCGTGAGTTACTTGACTTTATTCAACATCAAATCGACAAACGTTGTAGTACTGGCGCTAGTTGCCTACCTGACCATACCTGAACGAACTGGAGCAAGCCGCTAGCTCATTGTGCAATTAATCACCATTTGCACTTACATATTTTTTCTTATCAATTTGCAATACACATTTTATTAAAGGAAGGAATATCATATTTATGATCATTTTTTTTTTTGTTAACATGCTAATTATAATGTTTGTTTCCTACTTCTTGTCATTTAGCCGAGTCGGGCTTGCCTGTGCCTATGGTTGTTCCGCAACTGTATGAATTTAAATTATGTAATGTGTTATTCAGTTAAGAATCGTTCACCATTATATATTTTTGTATATCAGGGAGTAACATTTACAAGCTGGCGTGTAATGCGTAAAGACGAATCGGGCGTGTTCATCGAGATACAGTTCCTCGATACGGCCGCAGTTTACGGACAAGCGCTGATTATGTTCGTACTCTTTGGACTCGACCCTGAGGAGATTTTCATACCTGCAATTAGATTTTTCAAAAAGAAATGGTAAGTTTTATTAAGATACATTTTCGCGAACGAAGAGCATTACATATTTATAAGAAACTAGCGGTCCGCCCCGGCTTCGCCCGTGGTACATATTTACGTTTTCTCTACATAAAAACCATCCTCGTACTTCAAGGAATATAATAAAAAAAGAATTATCGAAATCGGTTCAGCCGTTCTCGAGTTATGCGCTTACCAACACATTTTGCGATTCATTTTTATATATAAAGGAAGAAGATATTGTAGTGTAATATAAAATTTTAGGTAAAGCTTCTAGGGGCCAAATGTTAACAAAAAAACATTGCCCGAATCATTTATTACATTTTATTTTACTTTCTATCTTAAAACTGTCAACAAACAATTTGCTTTTATTGAAGAATATTTCCGTATAATATCTTGTCCCAAAACTAGTATGAAAGTAATTATATTTATTTTATAGGCACGGTGCTGATATAGTTGTTTTACCGCCGGTAGAAGAGCTAAGCTTTGAAACAAGGCATGTTTGCGACCAATTCATCACTCACCATCTCGATCGTTGTAAGGATGCTATTGCCAAAGATACCAGGTACGTAATGCAATGATGAAGAAGTTTCATTCCTCAAAAGAGTATTGTATTTAGACTTTAGAGCAATAAAATATTTTTTTCAAAACCACCATTCTGCTATGAACGCTTATAAATTGTCCGAAGCAAAACTCTGCCTACACACCTATTAGACAGAGTTTTCTAATTTTACTGCCACGATATAAGGTGTTATTTTAACAAATGTTTTATACAATGCCACTTGCTCATTTTTTGGCAACTTGATGCTTATAGTACGCTAATATAGGTACATCAAAATATGTTAAAAAATGATATATTGTTCAGATGGCGCATGCGCACATACCGCGGCGTGTTCCGCGGCTCTTGCCTCGTCCGCTGGCTGATATCCTGCGGCCTCGCGACCGACGAACAACACGCGGTAACATATGGCAGACATTTACTTGACGGACGCCTCATATCGCACATAAACAACGCGCACCACTTCACCAACTCGCCGCTGTTGTATAACTTCGCGTAGTTCCCGCAAGAGGTAATAGATGGCCCTGTAACCAAACGACCCCAGCATTGAAAATTTAGATAATAGATGTCGCTGTTACCAAATGACGCCGTCGTTTTAAATTTGTATAATAGATGGCGCTGTTACCAAATGACGCTGTCGTATTAAATTTGCATAATAGATGGCGCTGTTACCAAATGACGCCGTCGTATTAAATTTGGATAATAGATGGCGCTGTAACCAAACGACCAGGCGTTGTTAGTCCGTAGTCATAGTAACCGTTTCCAAGTTCATTTGTTTTTTTAACAATACAAGCGGATAAATAATAAATAGTTCGGTAGTAGTTTTTGTTAACAGAATGAATTGAAATAATAGTTATTCATGAACTGTGTATTCTCTTGAATTGTTCTACAAAAACAGATATGAGTACCAAAATTTAAAACATTATTTGTGGGAAAATATTCTAGGAATAAAATCAACAATGTCACAAATATATTTTTGGTGCTTTATCTGGGTTTTGTAAATTTTAACTGAAGTATAAGATTCATAGGTAGTATGCGTGCATAGTTTTAAAGCCAGTCTTGCCATTACATAAAAGAATATTTGCCTTTTTATTCTTTGGTATGATATGTATTTTTTGTTATATTCAAATTATTTATATCTATTTGAATTAAAATATTCATAATTAATTGAAATTGCCCCATTACTACTAATGAATCGTGATATAGTACATACATTGTATTCCATGATAGTTCAAACACTAATTATTTAATATAATCGAGACTAGTAAATACGTAGATGTAATTCCAAAGCTTTGCTCGTTATCAGATTAAACAGCGAATTTTAGGGTTTCTCATGAACAATTTATTTATGAATAAAAATAGTATTTAAATGAATAATATGGACAAACTTGTAATAGAATAATTAATTTTTATCAGTATCTAGTCGATTTTGTCTCGAAATCGTATATCTAGTGTTGATTTATTTCTTTATAAGTATAATATAATATAATTCGGCCTTAGAATATTATCAATATACAATATAAAAATATTGGTACAATTTGAGGCCTTCATCAAAGTCTACAAAAATGTAATAGAATAATAACATCATGGCTCTTATGAATAAGTCAACAAAAATTTGCTTTCATTTACCACAGCAAGGGTAATAATGTTTTGATTGAGCAAATAATGTAATATGAATAAAATGTGTTTGATGAAGGCTCTTTGTGGCTAAACCAGTAACGCAGTATAATGCATAGTAAGAAGGCTTGAAAACCACCATATCAATGCAGGAAGTTAAAGATTTCCTTTAATTAGACAAAAAAGCAGTATAATAAATACATAACATGCATGTAATTCATATTATCGTTTAAGATAGTTAGGTTTTTTTAAGCGCCGCCTATTTTGTATTTACAAAAGTTGATTTTTCGCTTCATAAGTTGTTTTTGTGCACATGTAGTAATCAGGTGGGTAGATATATCATTTTATTCTTTTACATACATATTCAATATTTTTATAACACAGCTTTATGAAACACTTTAGTATTTGTAAAATTAATCTAAATTCTTTGACAATGTCTCTCATATCAAAATTAATACCTCTCTAATGAAGTCTCTTTAAATTTGTTATTTTTATAAGTATTAAGACAGCGGGCTTGATAAGAGAAGCAAAAAGGGCTTGTTATAAACCATTTAAGGTGTCCACTCTAAATCAAATTAGAAATACTTAATGGTGAATACAAGATCTGTCTATCAGACTATGTTTTAAGAATTTTCTTTATAATCTATTAACCTTATTTGACTGATACTTTCCTTGTTCTCCTAGTTACACATGTGGTACTTAGTGTGTAGTGGTACGTAGTTAATGAAATGGAACGGGTTCTGAAACCAATTTAAGTAATTATAATTTAATTTATTAATTTATACAGATTATATTTTATTGTGGTACCTACACCCTTCGATGTTTTTAGTTCAAGTGTAAAAAAATTACAATGTTTCTTTGTAAGTTCTAGGATACGAATTGATGAGACGCGATAATCTTAAATTTTATTACTAATTTAATTATATTTATTTTTATAAAAAGTTTAATGTCACAAAATATGATTAACTGAAAACTTAAGGAGACTGATACAATGTTAAAATGAAAACAAAGCTCTTGGTGCTGAAAGGAAGTATTTTTTTATTAATTTACTATTTTTTTTTAACTGTATTCATGGAAAGGAAATACATATACGATAATGTGAAAATTTTATTGCCTTTCCAGGCGTTTCACTGATAAAGACATTAGTTTTATATATCGCATTTCATAAGTTCCTTACTTATGTTATGTTTTTATGTTGACATAGGTGTATAAGCACAAGTGATCTCTGTAGAACTCATGAAAGCACTGCATCTTTATTTTTTAATGATTTTTTTGCATCACTGCTTAGTTTTAAGGTAAGTAGCACATGGGTTCCATAATAGACACAATAATTTAAAATTTTAAATCATGCATCAGACAAATTGTGAATTGCATGTGATATGAAATGGCTGTTATATTTTATGCTTATTATGTATTTGGTGTCTACAAAATTGTTATTATTAGCAAAATTTGCTGATCATTTTAACTGTATAACTATATTAGTTTTTGAATTGAGTATATTGTAATCATTGTTGTCTATTTATGAAGGTATACATATATGTTATAAAAAATGTAATAAATGGTATTGTAGCAAGTGCCATTGTGTTTTCTTTAGCCTTCCTTCAGGATTCCCTTCAACTAAAAATATATATATGACTGAAACTATAGTTTTTCTCATAAAATAATAAATTATTAGTTCTAAATAAAACCAACAAGCAAAGATTAAGTACTTTATTAATCATTTTCTTGTTCTTCCTCATTATCATCACCATCATCTTGTTCTGGAGCTTCCCACCAGGTGAGCAAGCCAAGTCCAGGCTCGTTAATTCCTCCAATTAGTCTATATGGTGCCGTGGTTTGTACTGCACATTCAGAGCCTGGTGGCCCGTTTGGTAAACTTTCTTCGAAGGCTTCACTTGTCACTCTAAACCTAATTGATTCACCTGAAATCATAAAATTTGGAAAAAATAATATTTAAATGTATATGACATCTTGTTTTGGGTAAATTGAAAGAAAGCTATCTATACTAATATTATAAAGAGGAAAGGTTTGTTTGTATGTATGTATGTATGGTTTTCACGCATAAACTACGGGAGCGATTTTGATGAAATTTGGCACAGATAACCTTTAGACCCTGAGAAAGAACATAGGCTACGTTTTAATGCGAAATATGTACCACGGGCGAAGCCGGGGCGGACTGCTAGTCTTTCAATAAGTTTCACAAATGTCAAAGTATTTTTACCTGAATCCATAAATAAGTCATGTTTCTCTCCATCTTCTTTAGGATATTCCCAAACCCAAGCTTGATCTGTTTCATCAAATCTAGATGGATGTTGAAGTGCATTTACTGGTATTAAAATGTCATCAAAGAATCCCATTGTTACTGAAATCAACATTTATTCAGTTTTATTTATTTATGAATTTTATTATTTGTAGTAAATCTGGGTAAATCTGGTTGTAATCTGTTTCTTGTTTACTAATAGTCCGGGATACATCGCCCATTTTTGCAAGTGATTACTATCAAGCTAATTTTTCGTGAGTAGCTTTATTTTGATGAGATGCCCAATAATTTCATGTATGAAACTCTCGATTGTGGTAGCTACCAGAGGAAACAAGGATAAAATATTTTGATTTGATGGTTCTCAAATATTAATTACTAACTGAATGTTTTTTTTTTGTTCAATCTCAAGATAATTATCTAAATTATTCGAAAAAATAATTGTCCTACAAAATCTATGGTTTGATCAAAGAGTCCCCCTTTCCAATGTGTATCGATAACGAAGTCATCATAAATGATTAGTAACCAGCTGATTTTTTTATTTTCACTTATTTAATACTTATATAATTCAACATACATATTGTCCTACAAATTGCGTAATAAATATTTGAGAACCGTCAAATCAAAAATTTTTATCCTTGTTACCTCTGTAAGCTACCACAATCGAGAGTTTCGTTCATGAAATTATTGGGCATCTCATCAAAATAAAGCTACTCACGAAAAATTAGCTTGATAGTAATCACTTGCAAAAATGGGCGATGTATCCCGGACTATAACAAAATCTTTGCTATAAAATTAAACAAAAAAAATAAAGATATTTTTACTCTTATAGAAACTTACACACCATGAACTCCTTCCCTGCTACAACTCCTTATTTTTCCTATTAGAATTTCTTCAACTATGGGTCTAAACACGATATACCTAAACTTAACTTCTGTATGAGAAGATCCATCTCCTGGAAATATGTATGAGTGCCCAATATGTGTTATATCAAACAGTGCTATACATAATCCTATATTTAATACTACCTGAAATTGGTTATAAAGAAAATAAGCAGGAAATTGAAAATAACAATAATGAAAGAGGTTATATTGTCAGCTTTACATACCTTATTTGCTAATTTTCTATTCAATAAAGTTGTTATAGATTCTGGTAAACTTTGATGGAAATGATCCGGAGTAACCCGGATAACATCTTTCATTTCTGATAAAACGAACATTTTAAAATGTTTGATGCGGCATTTAGTAAACAATAAAATACACCATGTTTTCTTTCTTCAATTGACATTTGGCTGTTGGCACTTGGCAGTTGGCAGACGATTTTGACATTTTTTGTCATAGTGATGGCTCTCCTCCAAAATACATCGATTAATGTACGGGAGCTAGTAACGTTTTAAAAAAGAAGTCATTTTAGTATCAAAAACCCAACTAGGGTTTTTGATATACTGTTTCTCTTGCTATTTCGGTTAGAGTCCGGGCTGTCTGGCTGGCGGTAGTGGTTGCATTTACTAGGGCGCACAGGAAAATATCCGTAATTTAAAGTCATTTATTATCGAGTAATTTTTTATCTTTTGCCTTTAGATAGATCCATCAGACATAATTTTTAAAGTGAAACTTTTATTACATCGTCCCAAACTTTTTGGTCTGTGTAGCGCATGTCGCGTGTATCGCGGCTGCCGAGTAGGTATACTACTCGGCAGCCACCCGTCACGCGACATGCGCTACACAAAGCAGTGTTCGGAACCGTTCGAACAGTTTCACTTTTACCGTGGTTTCATAAAACCACACAACATTTTTTTTTGTTGCAAGACGTTTTTTTCGTTGTTAAATATGTTCATGTTGATGGAATTTCACTTATTTCGATGACATTTTAATGATTTTGAAATAAAAAATTGCGTTTGGCACCTATTTAACAACGAAAAAAACGTCTTGCAATAAAAAAATTATGTCTGGTGGATCTACCTAAAGGCAAAAGATTAAAAATTACGCGTTAATAAATGACTTTAAATTACGGATATTTTCCTGTGCAGCTAAGATGCGCACTAATAAACGCAACCACTGCGGCCAGCCAGACAGCCCGGACTCTAACCCAAATAGGAAGAGGAACAGTATATCAAAGAACCAACTATACTAAAATTCTCTCTTGTCAACGTTGCTAGCTCCTATACGATAATGAACACGAAAACCCCAAGCGCATTATGTGTTTTTAGACCCGAAAAAGTTTTATTCTTGTTTTATTGGAAACTAGCTTTCCACCCGCAGCTTCGCCCGCGGAGTCAAAGAAAAACCCGCATAGTTCCCGTTCCCGTGGGATTTCCGGGATAAAACCTATCCTATTTCCCGGGGTAAATAGTAGCCTATGTCCTTTCTCGGGTATCAAAATATCTCTATACCAAATTTCATGCAAATTGGTTCAGTAGTTAAGGCGTGATTGAGTAACAGACAGACAGACAGAGTTACTTTCGCATTTATAATATTAGTATGGATATCGGAGCTTCTCTTTTTAAATGCACGAGTTCTTCGTGATTAGAATGCAGTATTTTTGTCACATGTAGCCCTCAGTTCAAGGCTTCTTTTGGTACTAAACAGAGCTTCTACTAACGCCTGTATATAATATAAAAAAAATAAAAACGAAAATCAGTAAAAATTACAATACTTTCGTCTTTCGCCTCTATCGACAATATCGAAAATTTCAAAAAAGGATAATTTGCGCCTGTAATCACTACATATATTAGCAACATAATAAATTATCTAATGTATCTATTTTTTTTATACGAATTTTTTCATATTTAATGCTCAGTCGGCCGCGAAAATTCCAATATTTTAAATATTTTTTTAAAAATCGTGTTTTTGAAATAAAACTCTGGGTTTTCTACTCGTGCATTTAAAAAAAGAAGCTCCTTAGATATTTCCAATAAAACAAGTATGAAACTTTTTCGGGCCTAAAAACATATATGGTCCATTGAAAAGTTACATTTGGGGTTGCATTTTTTAGAGGACGCAATTTTATTTTTTTGATGTGTAGGGGTGGTCAGTGTGAAGCTATCACCAAGTTTGTGGGGTCGCCACCCTTGTCCCACGGCCGCCATCTTGAAAATAGCGGTTGATATGGTTTTTACGATATATCTCATAAACTATTTATTTGATAAAAAAAATTTGTTTGCATTATTTGTTGCAAATTAAATACTCTACAACTTTGATCCTGCAACTTTTTGTCGTAGAACTATAAATAAAAAAAGTTATAAGCGAAAATGTTCAGAAATTAGAGATATTTATATTTCTCAATAAAACTTTTTTTTATAATTTTACGTAGAAATGATATTTGACCATTTTTGTAGATTGTTTTTCGAGGAACAACTTTTATATACAACATTTTTTCATTTATTAAATAGCTAAGGTTTTACAGCACTCCGAAGTGAATACTAATTTTCAGTACTCTGAACTATACAGTATACTTATATTATGTGTGTACTAATAATAATTTGTCATCAGTAATGGTTTTTTTTTATTATAATATTTTTAATAATTAATTTTGCAATATAACTAATAATTAATTATTGAATCTTTTCCCCACCACCCAGGAGGTAGAGTCTGGAAGCGTTCTTTTTACGTCGAAAAGCAGGTCTGAAATGTTCTGCAGTGTGCTTCTATTGTTCTGGAGTATGAGAAAAGAGCCAATAGCCAATATATGTATAGTTAAGAGTACTGAAAAATAGTACTCACTTCAGAGCGCTGTAAAACCTTAGTTATTGACGTTATGAAAAAATGTTGAACATAAAAGTTGTTCCTCGAAAAACAATCTACAAAAATGGTCTATCATTTCTTCGTAAAATGATAAAAAAAAGTTTTATTGAAAAATATAAATGGCTCTAATTTCTGAACATTTTCGCTTATAACTTTTTTATTTATAGTTCTACGACTAAAAGTTACTACACCAAAGGTGTAGAGAATTTAATTTGCATCAAATAATGTTAACGATATTTTTTATCAGTTAAATATGTAGTTTAAGAGATATATCGTAAAAACCATTTCAACCGCTATTTTCAAGATGGCGGCCGTGGGACAAGGGTGGCGACCCCACAAACTTGGTTTTAGCTTCAAGGCTTATTAGACCACCCAATTTTTAGGGACCCTAACCCTAACTAAGAGTGGTGTAATAAGACTTAGGGAGTTAGTGTCCCGATTTAGGGCGATCGGGTCTGCCCGATCTGCCTAGCTCCCTAAGCGCCCTGCAGATTGGGTAATGTAATAACGTTTAGGGCGGTTAGGGAGCTCAGTTGCCGCGCGACTAGTGCGTGGAGTGGCTGCTTTTGTATGTAAGGTGTCACCAAACTTCCCTACTACAGGTTTATATAACTTAAAAGGGAAGTTCCAAATGTTTGTGATCACACCGCCATGTTAACAAATAAATAAATTGTTTAAATCAATTGTTTATTTAATTGTTTTAAAACTCAACAAGTGTTCAAATTGTTCTGCACCTACTCTAATTAATTCATTAAAACTCCCGGTTCAAGCACGCTCAGTATTTGCATATTTGAAAGCTTTTCACGTAACCGCAAATACTCTTTCACCCAGATCTTTCTCTTCTTTTTTTAATATTTATTATTGCGTCAACGGTTGCCACTGCTACAGCAACTTTTTGAAGTTTCGATACTGACGGCGGCATAATGTAAAATGCAACAATACGTTTATCTCTCTAGACATTCGCGTATAAACTGAGTTAGGGCCCAATTCGCAGAGAAGTGTAATAAGCGCCACACTAACTAGGGAACACGCCCACCCTAGATGCAGGGCCCTTCATATCGGGTAGTGTAATAAGCCTTTTCACACTGACCCCCCCTACACAGCAAAAAAACAAAATTGCGTCCTCTAAAAAATGCAAGGTTAGGGCGCTTGTGCACTACAAGGAATTTTACTGTCCGGCATTCCGATTTTTTACGGTCCGGTTTGGCATGAAAAAACCGATGAATTGCTTATGCACCTGTCCGTCTTTACTCGGATCAGTGCGGTACAGTTCAAGGAAGTATGGCGGTATAATGCTATCATAAATGATTGTTTTCGCATTTTACAAGAAACGAGTAAAAATATATAAGGTGAAATATTATATTACTTCGTTATAATAAAAAGTAAAGTTCCGTAAGAGATTTAAAATGCGTGTTTCACTTATTTATTTTAATCGGTGACGAGGAGCTAAATCTATTCCCACTGGAACTTTAACTTACCAACCATGGACGTATAAAAAAAGACGGACGGAGTATCGCCTAAACATTGAGTGAAGCCTAGTAATGGCGGCGACACATCCATGTTGTGTGCCATGTTGCCATGGCAACTGATGACAATGGCGGCTGTATTTTTTTCTATAAATTTTGCCGTAATAATTTTGTCATTAAAACATAAAAGAAATAACTTGCTTCCCTGTGGAATGTAATCCCTTGTGTTTTGTTATTTAAAATTGTACTGTTGCGACACCATTTAACCACGCAAGACGGCATTTTAAATATTTTTTGTGAAACAGTGACGCAGTTAATCAGTCGATAGTTCACGACGTAATGGCGGCCGACTAGCTTACTATGGTGAGAGTGTGTGCGTGTTCATTGTCTTTACACGATCGCTAGCTTACTACGGTGGCTTCACGTTGTTTGTTCGTAATACGGCGTCCGTCTTTTTTTATACGTCCATGTTACCAACACTTACTTAGATAATAATTATAATAGGTCAATGCTTGGTCAATGTATATAAAATAACAATACCGACTTCTCAAATCTCATTGCCAGCTAAATGAAAGTAAAACAAGAGCTTGCTTTCAATTGGCATAATATGCAATAAAAAGAGTAAAATCCAAGCAAGTGGGCACTCGAAAACAATTATACCTACAGCGACTCGTAAACTCAAAAAAACCATCCGGAATAGGGAAAAGTAAAATGTCGGACAGTAAAATTACGTATAGTGCACAAGCTAGTATTTAGATTAATTGCGTGCCATACCGGACCGTAAAAAATCGGAATGCCGGACCGTAAAATTCCTTGTAGTGGACAAACGCCCTTAGGGCTAAAAAATGTAACCTTCCTTTTAACACAGCCTTTTAAAATTTCTGACATCTGTGCAAGTGTGCGGGGCTAGATCTGTGGTGCGGGGCAACCGGCAGGGTGCGACCATAGATTACCTTGGCATCTTTGTGATCTTTGGCTTTCATTCATTCATTGTGCTTTCAATTTTCATTGTTGTCACAATTCTGTGATCAAAACTGTTTTTCGCCGCTGTCTGTTGATATAATAATTAGATCATTATCTAGAATTACATAGTAAAACGTGATACGTTTCCTGTTTACAGTTTAATTGTGGAAACTTATTCTTAATATACCTATTATAAATAATGTCAGGTGAGTAAAAATATTTGTTAAAATGATTTCGATTTACAACTGTACCAATTTTTTTCTTTATATTTTATCCTTCCAGGTAGAAGAGATAGATCACGGTCACCTAATAGGATAAATCATAATGGTCGCACCAAAGATAGTAATCAAGATGCAAAAAATGTAGATATGTCGAACGTTATGAATCCCATGATGATGCCAAATATGTATACCCAAGGTACTAGTAATTCTTACTAATCATTCCATTTGCTTATTGAAAAAAAAATATTTTTTCTATAATGACATGAAATGTATAATAATAATCATTATCATCTCAATTAATCCTTATCTATTGGTATTTTACTGTAGGTAACATGATGATGGGTGGAATGTTCAATATGATGATGCCTAATGCCATGATGGCGGGTGGCATGATGCCCACTACCGGAATGGAAATGATGACAAATGCAGGAATGGAAATGATGCCCCAACAAACTATGGATATGCAGGCTATGGCAACACCAGCTATTAGTAACACAGCCGCAAATATGGATATGAGCATGATGAGCGGAGTCATGATGGATCCCACAATGATGGCCATGTATCCTAATATGGGTCCGGAAGCTATGCAGGAAAAGAAAGAAATTACACTCAAGCATTGCAAGTTAACACCACCCGAGCCTGGTGCTCCTCAACCACCTAAGAGAGGTCGACCTCCTGGGTGCAGAACAATCTTTGTTGGTGGGCTGCCTGATAAAATACGCGAAAGTACAGTTAGGGATATATTTGAACGCTATGGTAGAATCCAGATATTGCGTTTGTCAAAGAAAAACTTTTGCCACATTCGTTTTGATAGAGAAAGTTGTGTGGATGCAGCAATGGTGATATCTGGTTATCGCATCAAGTTATTGAGTAAAGATAAAGATGACAAGGAAGATGATGATGATTCTCACGCGACAAATGGGTGGCTGCATGTTGATTATGCATTGGTAAGAATTATTTGCAGTCTTTTTAAGTAACAATTTTACAACATTGTTTCTAGTTTGCTGTAAAACTTTGGAACAACATTGATTGTTATTAATTTTTTTCTTATCATTAAATTTTGTAATGTAATCTAATGTTATCTTATTATTCAAATTCAAGTGTTGTTTCATGTATTCATTGTAAATTTTGAATTATTTTAGAGTCGAGATGATCAGAATGAATATGAAAGACGTCAGCGTCAGGCTCTGAGGATGCAGCAGCAGCAAATGCAGCAGCTGACGGCACAACAAGAGGCAATTGCTAATAGTCATTCTATAAACTACCCTCGATCACCGTCGCCACTGAGGATTCAACCATTTTCAAATGCAGCTATAGTGCAATTGGCAGAGAAAATTAAAAGTGAAGAACAGTTTTCTGCAACTTTACCTGTAAGATTTAGTTTTAACTTTTATTGTAACGGATATTCATTCTAGAAAATCAATCAATTAACAATCAATAACTAAACTTTCATTTTTTTATTGTGTAAGCATTTCAATTTTCAAACGTAATTTTGCAGACACTAGTCTCCTGGCTGGAACGCGGTGAATGCTCCAAGAAAAATTCAAACCAGTTCTACTCAATGTTGCAAGCTACGAATTCGCATATTCGTCGGCTCTTCAATGAGAAAATGCAAGCCGAAGAAGAACTTACTGAATGTAAAGAAAGGGTTAAGAATCATATACAACTTGTCATCGAACAACGTAAGTCTTTATCTATTGCAGTTACATATTTTGTCTCTCTCTTTACCCAATGGTCAATGAACTCAGTCCGTCTCCTCCCAATTTTATAATGATATTTTACAGTCAACAGTGATAAAATTAATGGAAAGGTAAGAACCAATGGGATTTGTGAATATATAATTTTATGTCATCTGTTTTGTGTAATACTTGGTGAGAACAGTAATGTTTTAAAGTGACATTAAATTAAATATTCACATGAAACTGCTCAAGTCTCTCAATGAGTTAAAAATGAAGTGCATTATGATATATAAGAGTTATTCAATTTGTGTAAGCAATATTGGTCAATCAATATTTACATAAAAAAATTTTTAAAATAAATAACTATTATGGTGGGTTAGAACCAATGTTACATTTAGCATAACTCTTATATTGTAAAATAGGCAAGAATATCCAAACATCATTTTCTGAAAATGAAGTTAATAATCTTATCTGCCCTATGTTGTAAGATCTCAAATCTGTATTACAAAAACTACTTTAACTCTAAACCTCTCATATGCTGACACCTTCAAGCCAGCGTTAATGCTCTCAACATGTTACTATGAAAATGGTTTACGACAATATAATGTGTAAGTTATTGCTGCTTTGACATGAATAAATTGTGTCAAATTAATTTATGTAGCATGTCAGACTATTTGAGGACTATCTCAGATCACAGTTAACCATACCAAAAGATAACAACTTGCAAAAATAAAATATATGTATTTAAGCCTTTGAAATTCCAGTTCATGTTTTTATCATTAAATCAATGTTTAACACGTATTTCATGATAAACAATAGTTATTTGCATTTAGTTTTGGTAATTTGAATAATTCAAAAAATGGTTGTCTTTTGGTGCGGTGAGCTATGTCTCGGACACATTGCTCTGTGTCGGCGCCATTGGGTCCACGGGCATCAGTGAGACAGTGCAGTAGGCGAGTAGGCGAGTAGGCGTGTAGGTAGTGGTAGAGGCGGTGTTTGTGAGCAAAGTGGACGCCGAGTCTGGGCCGCCGGTCGCGTTCGCCACGGTACGTTTCTCGGGCGTGCTACAATGCTGCTAACATGTTTTTGTGAACCTCAGTCGAACAGGTGGCGAAAGTGTTTAACGCGGCCACTCACCAGCGCGTGTGGGACCATTTCACGAAACCACAGCGTAAAAACATCGAGACATGGCAAAAAATGACACAGGTATGTTGGCCGATACGATACGAGGTTCGGACACGTTGTGTTTTTATTCACATATGTGGTACAATTTGACACTTATCATTCATTATGTTCCGTATTTGTGCATGAGACATGTAACTTTATCAAGTTTAATGTGTACATAATCATCAAAATTGAAAGCGATATTTATTGTAAAGTTTTTTACCCGAGAGGATGGACGGTAAGTTTACTGGAAATGGTTCAAGAAAAGTATACAGCAGACGAAAATATTTATTTGATATTTATTCATATTAATATGCCCTTTTAGAGGGCATCCTTTAGCAAATTAGTTACTATTTAATCTTTTATATCTGTAAACTTCTTTCCAAATTTCGTTATCTTTTTTCATATCAGATAGTTTTACCATTTTTATTTTGAGCTTTGGAAATTTAAAATCCCTTTTATATTGACAACGAAAATTGTTTTATTTTTTACTCAACAAAAATTATAACTGCATACTGACATTTACATGAACACCTGCCTGCTTTTATGCCTTAACTCTTGCTATTATGTAGCAAAAAGTTAGCATATTAAGCTGGTTTGACAATGTGCATGGCAAATATTACAAAAGTTATTTTTTTAGGAATTTCATGCTCTTAAAGAGGAGTTTAATGAAAAATTCTATGGAGAAGAAAATGAATACAACGGATGTTCAAACAGAAGTTTATATCCTGACATTAACAATGAAGAAATACAGCAACTTAAGGTACTGTTTCAGTTCTGCATAATACCTTAATTTTAATTTTTTTTTTAAACCTATATTTTAAATAGGTACTAATCTTTTACAGAAAGAAAACGAAAGTCTGCAGTTCCAACTAGAAGCATACAAAAATGAAGTAGATGTGATAAAAGCTGATGCACAAAAAGAAATGGAGAAATTTAAAGCTCAATTTATTGCGAGACAAGCCTTGAAGGGAACCTTTGCTGAGAAAAATGTAATTATTTCTATAATAGTTCATTTGTAGCACTTCATGTAATATTTTGGTATCATAACTCATAAGCCATTTAAAATAAATTGTTTTAAGTTTTTTCTCTATGGAAATGTTTCAGTTTTCACCGTTTAATCAAGGCAAGGCAAGGCATGTTTAAAACTTAGAATTTGCCATTAGTTACAAATTATATTCCCTGACCTTGTGTCTTCATATGTTATGACTATAACTATCTAAAAATGAAATATGTATTAAGAAATTCTTTTTACAGACAGACAGACATTTAATTGCGAAATATATATTTTTTTAAAGAAACATATGAAAAAAATGTTGTGTGGTTTTATGAAACCACGGTAAAAGTGAATCTTAGGCACAAAATCTCGTATTTGTACGATAATGACTCCGAACACTGCTTTATACCTACTCGGCAGCCGACCGTCACGCGACATGCGCTACACAGACAAAAAAGTTTGAGACGATGTAATAAAAGTTTCACTTTAATAATATCAATAAATTGACTACATTGTTGCAGCCACCGTTACCATCGCCGGTGGTAAAGCCGCCTCCTCCGCCGCCGCTACCTGAAGATGTTGAGGCTAAAGTCAAACCTGATGTCGATGCAGTGTGCGGTGAAGCGAAACTTATTGGTGTTATGTCGGCGTTTTTGCAGGTATATATCTTAATATATATAAATCTCGTGTCACAATGTTTGTCCTCAATGGACTCCTAAACCACTTAACCGATTATAATAAAATTCGCACACCATGTGCAGTTCGATCCAACTTGAGAGATATGATAGTTTAAACATGTAGGTACCACGGGCGAAGCTGGGGCGAACCACTAGTAGGTTATAAGTGTATTCCAAAATAATTGATTTTTTTATTTCACAAATTTTTGATAATATTGTCAAACTCACTGTGACAAGTACGTTGTTCCCTTTGTTCTTACCAAGTTTTAAATATAATTATCTCACAAACACTTGTTAAAAACATCCCATTTTAGTGATAACCACTTATTAAAACTATCAGCTGTTGTGAATTATAACAATCGTTCATAACATTCCATATTCCAAAGTGTACTGTCGTCGTGTTCTTATCTATAATACGTCATCGTCGCTGCGAGCGCTTGCCGGGACTACAAACCTTCGGCATGGATAACATAATATGTAAACGTTGTGATGAAAATGTTTTAGACGGTGCGATATGCTCACTGTGCCAAGTTACTTACCACTATTACTGTGTGAGCTTAACGGAGGTAGGTTGGCGAAGGCTCGGAAATAGACAATCATCCTGGATGTGCCCAGAATGTAGAAAGAGCCCGCTTCAAGTAGGCATGACTTCCAAAAACTGTACCTCACAGGATGATACTACGCCCTATCGTGTACAATTAACTAGAATTGAAGAGATGCTCGCACCCCTAACATCCTTGCCAGGGCATGTTGAACAGTTACGGCTTGAATTAAATGATTTAACATCTAAGTTTAATGCGAATGTTATTGAAGAAGTTTACACCCGATTGGCCGATATCGACCAAAAATTGAGCGTTGTGGAATCCTTAAAGGATGAATTAAAAAGATCTAAAGCTCAGATTGCCAGCTTGGGTAATCAAATCCAGACCATTCATTCTGATATTGCAAAAAAAGACACCATTATATCTAATTTGGAAAAAAAAGTATCGGTCATAACTACTGAACACCAACGTTCACAACAGAAAACGCGTTTTCTAAATATAGAAGTTGTCGGCGTTCCTGAAAAATCTAACGAAAATTTAATCGATTTACTTCTTCGTCTATCAACTATACTTGGCTCTAATCTAGGTAAAGACGATATCGAGTTTATCACAAGAGTACATTCTATTCGTCAAAAACCAGGCCAACCTAAGAAAATTATTGCCAAACTCAAAGACCGAAGATGTAAGGATGACCTATTAGCCAATTTCAGGAAACATAACAAACAAAATGGTCTTACTTCATGCGACCTTGGCTTCACTGAGAATTCGATGAAGATTTTTGTCAACGAACACCTCACAATTGCCAATAAAATTCTCTTTTTTTTTTTTTTTTTTTTTTTTTTTATTGCAACCCCGGCAATGGAGCAGGCGACCCACTTGATGGTAGGTGATAGTCGCCGCCCATGACAGTTCACAACATTAGGGAACGTATTGCCGGTTTTGAGGTGGAAGAAGGCTTTTAAGGTGGGTGTAGGCTTTTTTCTTGAAGGTTCCCATGTCATATTGGTTGGGGAACACGGAAGGTGGTAGTTTGTTCCACAAGAGTGTGGTTCTAAGCAGGAAATGCCGTGCAAAACGCACAGTTGACGAATGCCATGCATCGAGATGGTGACGATGATATTTTTGTTTGTGCCGAGCGGTGCGGTGATGGAATTGTGCAGGTGGTATCAGTGCAAATAGTTCCTCAGAACACTCTCCGTTGTAAATGCGATAAAATACGCATAGAGACGCAACATCACGCCTCAAAGCCAATGGATCGAGCCGATCGGTTAGCTCAGGAAGGTCGACAATGCGGCAGGCACGACGCTGAAGGCGGTCAAAGGGAAGTAATTGATACTCGGGTGCTCCAGCCCACAAGTGAGAACAGTACTCCATGTGTGGCCGAACTTGTGCCTTGTAAAGTAGCAGGCGATGAGCTGGCGTGAAGTACTGTCTCGCTTTTGCGAGCACCCCGAGATTCTTTGAGGCTAATTTAGCCTTGTCTTCCAAATGACCGCGAAATTGTACGTCACTCGCAATGTCGACACCGAGAATTCCGATGCTAGGCGTGGCTTTGAGCGGAGTATTCTGGAACTTAGGGAGCACTGCAAAAGGCTTCTTCTTAGCTGAAAATGCGCAAACTTGTGTCTTTGAGGGGTTAAACTGTACAAGATTGTTTTGGCCCCATATTGAGACTTCTTCAAGGGATTTCTCAATTTTAGACACAAGTTTCTTTCGATGCTCGTCCACTTGCTCCTGAGAGAGATTTGCAAGACCGGTATATGCGGCGTCGCCCGTGCTATCGTCGGCATAACAATGTATGTCACGTATTTGTAACATATCATTGATATGTAAAAGGAATAGCGTAGGCGACAGCACGCAGCCCTGTGGAACACCAGCATTCACAGGCAAGGACTCTGAGCATGATCCGTCGACAACGACCTTAATGCTTCGTGCCTTGAGAAAGCTGGCGATCCATGTGCAAAGTCTCTCAGGGAGTCCGTATGAAGGCAGTTTGGAGAGGAGCCCCTTGTGCCACACCCGGTCGAAAGCTTTGGCCACGTCTAAACTAACTGCCATGGCTTCCCCCTTACTCTCAATTGCAGATGCCCATCGATGGGTCAGATAAACCAGAAGATCACCAGCCGAACGACTGTGACGGAAACCGTACTGATGGTCACTTAACAACTGGTGATCCTCTAGATACTGTAACACCTGGGAATTTATGATGGATTCCATCACTTTTGAGAGCAAGGAGGTAACCGCGATCGGCCTATAGTTTTTGGGGTCTGAGCGCGTACCTTTCTTGGGTATAGGGTGTACCAGGGCGGTTTTCCAAGTGCTTGGGACTATACTGGAGTTGTACGAGCATCGAAACAAACGCGTAAGAACTGGAGCCAGTTCTGGAGCACAGGTTTTCAGAACTATTGCAGGGATTCCGTCTGGCCCATTCGACTTATGAATGTCAAGTGATAGAAGGGCTCTACGCACAGCACGTTGCGTGAACTTCACGTCAGCCATCTTGCTGCTGCAGTATGGGATGGTAGGTGGTGCTTTTCCTTTATCATCCAAAGTCGAATTCGACGCAAAGAGTGAGGCCAACGTATCGGCTTTCTCGTTTGCGGTGTGGGCCAGGGTGTCGTCATCCCTACGTAAAGATGGGAAGGATGATTTGCAAAAGTTCCCTTGGATAGCTTTGGCAAGTGACCAAAAGGCACGTGTACCTGAAGGGTAGCGTGCTAATCTCTCGCCAGTTCTCTTGATGAACTCTGCCTTGGCCTTTTGAATGCTCTTCTTGTATTGTCGGGAGGCAGCATTAAACCTTTTTTTTAGATCCTTTGCGTTATGGTCCTTTTTTGCTGTGGCTTCTGCCCAGGCCTGAAAACATTCCTGTTTAAAACGGGATGCCGTTTTACAGGGCTGCCCAAACCAGGGCTGAGACCTGCCGCCAACGGGTACCACAGAGTAAGGAATATATAGTTCCATACCCTGTGTGACCACATCAGCGACAGAGTCAGCGCAAGTGTCAACATCCTCGGACACAAAGCAAATCTGACACCATGGGTAAGACGCAAAGAATGTACGCATGCCGTCCCAATCTGCAGATCTATAATGCCAGACACGACGGAAACTTGCAGGTCTTGACCGAGATTTGTTTACGACAGGCACGGTGCACCGCACCAGGCAGTGATCGGACGACCCAAGTGGAGCTTCAACTGAGACATGGTAGTCGTCTGGATGAGAGGTGAGTAAAAGGTCTAAAAGAGATGGTGTTTGGTCCTCCACGTCGGGAATCCTCGTGGGTACAGATACAAGCTGAGATAGGCCGTAGGACAACGCAAAGCTATGAAAAGTTCTACCCGCATGATCTGTGGTTCTTGATCTTAACCAATCGGAATGGTGGGCATTGAAATCGCCGAGGACCACTGTTGTGTTTAACTCTTTATTATAATGAACAAGTGACATTACATTTTTATAAAGTATATCCAAGTACCCACATTATAATAATTAATATTACATACAACATCTTCCCCTTTCAATAAGATATAACACAAGGATAATAAAATAATTTGCTGACGAACGATACTAATTTTACAATGAACCTTATATATACACTTAAGCAATAGAGTACATTCATTACAGTAAGTTTAGCTAAACAATCAATTAGTTTGCAATAATCTATATCTATCCATTAGTGCAAAACATAACATCATGTATGATGATATTCTATAGACATTAATTATAAATCATCTCAGCTAGTAACATTAAACAAAATTTAATGATAGCCATTCAATCATAAATTTAACACATTACTCGCACTTAACCTATAAATACTTTAACACAAAAGCCAAACAATAGTAGAACATTCGATATACACATATTCCTATACTACATCATCCGATACTATTTTTTTTTTTTTTTTTTTTTTTTTATTGTTACATATTAAACTAAAACATTAATTACATATATAGTTAATAAAGAAATCTGTCTGGAGGACGCACTACTCTTCCAGAACGAGTACAATAAAATTTTGTATTTTGCGACACCTCAGTAGGAGAAGAATTAATCTTGTTATTTTGGACATAACTTTCATCAAAATCATCATAATCGCCGATAGGACGCCTATAATCAGGTTTCTTACTTTTATTTAAAACAGGCTCGTTCTGATCGACGCCAGTCTTAATAATTTGCTGCCTATTCCTCCTATACCGTGCGCCGTCCGGCGTGCGCACCCAGTACGATCGCGGCTCCGCGGCCGGACCCTCCACGCGCGCCGGCACCCAGCGGCTGTGACTCATTCCCTGCCCATCACGAATACGTACAAAATCATTGTTATTTAACGGCTTTAATTTTCGCGTATGCTGATTGTAGAACGAGCTCGATTTTTTAGTTTTTTCTGCACGTTTTATTGCTACTTTCCCTCTGGAAGGAAGTTTCGGTCTTAAAAGATTCGAACAAACAGGTAGCCTAGTATTTAAACGCCTACCCATCAAAAGCTGAGCCGATGAATAAATCTCTCCTGATATAGGCGTATTTCTAAAATTTAATAAAGCTAGATACGGATCTGTGCCGTCCTGTTCGGCTTTAATTAATAATTTTTTAACAGTTTGTACGTTACGTTCGGCTAAACCATTAGATCGGGGATAATAAGGCGAACTCGTTACATGTCGAAATCCCCAAGCCTCACTGAAATTCTTAAACTCCCCAGATGTAAACTGCAGACCGTTGTCCGAAATTAACCGCTTCGGGATACCGTGACGAGAAAACATATCCTTTAACTGTTTAATTACCGAACCGGAGGTAATATCTCTCAATGAAGCGACCTCCACGTATTTCGAATAGTAGTCTACGACCAAAATGAAATATTTATTTTTAATCTGAAAAATGTCAGCGGCTAGCACTTCCCACGGAGTGTCCGGTTGCGGGTGCGGCAGCAGCGGCTCGCGCGGCTGCTCGGCGCGGTGCTGTGCGCACACGCCGCAGCGCCGCACGGCCCGCTCGATGTCCGCCGACATGCCCGGCCACCACATCACGTCGCGAGCTCGGTTTTTACACTTATCGATACCTAGATGGCCCTCGTGAATTCTATTAATCATTTCTTTTCTAAGACTCGTTGGTATAATTACTCTGTGATTTTTGAACGCTATATTTTTAATAACGTGAAATTCATCTCTTATATCCCAATACACCTTCGCGCTTCCATCTAACAACGCCTTCGTGTGAGGCCAACCAGTTTTATAATAATCCATCGCTTTGCAGAGCCCCACATCCTTCCTAGTCTCATTCTCCACTAACTTCAGTTTTTCATCACTGAAACCGGTATTTTGAATAATAAGATTCACATGTCCTTCCACATCCTTTTGAATTTTATCTTCAGTACTATGTAAATTATCTAATTTAGTTCTCGACAATGTGTCCGCTATAAACATGAGTTTGCCTGGAACATAACATACATTTAACGAATATCGTTGTAATTTTAATAACAGTCTTTGCAACCTAATAGGTATATCATTCAGTGGTTTTTTGAAAATAGATTCTAAAGGTTTGTGATCGCTTTCCACTATAACGTTAGTATGTCCATAAACAAATTGATGGAATTTCGAACACCCATATACTATCGCCAACATCTCCTTCTCTATTTGCGCCCAGCGACTCTCGGCAGGTGTTAAAGCGCGCGCCGCGAACGCCACGGGCCGCCCCTCTTGCAGCAAACACGCTCCGAGACCGAACGCACTCGCATCGACGGAGACGGTAACTTGTTTATTTGGATCATAAAATCTCAAAGAAGGCGCATTCATTAAGGACGTTTTAATTTTATTATAAGCTTTAGTATGTATTTCGTGCCAATCGAATTGTACATTATTTTTTAGTAATGATCTCAACGGTTCCACTAATTTAGCATAATTAGGAATAAATCGAGATACATAATTGGACATCCCTAAAAACCTCTCTAACTCTTTTCTGTTTACAGGTATACTCATGTCTCTTATTACACGAATTCTATCTGGATCCGGCTTAATCCCATTTGAATTAAAAATATGCCCTAGGAATTTAACTTCTCTCACCCCAAATTTACATTTATCCCGGTTGAACCTTACCCCATTTGCCACAGCACACTGCAGCACCTTATGTAACCGCTCGTCATGCTCCTCTTTTGTCTTACCGTACACCAACACATCGTCGACGTACGTTTCAACGCCTTCACATGCAAACAATCTATGCATTACACTATGAAAAACCTCACACGCACTACTAATTCCGAAAGGCAATCGTAAAAATCTATATCTCCCGAAAGGTGTTGCAAAAGTACATAGCTTAGAACTATCATAATCCAATTTTAACATATAAAATCCTTTACTAGCGTCCAAAACGGAAAAATAATTAGCTCCAGACAAATTTGCAATTATTTCATCAAGCGTAGGCAATTGAAAATGACATCTTTTAATTGCCTCATTTAAAAACTTAGGGTCTAAACATATGCGTAATTTACCATCCGGTTTTTCCACTAATACTATATTTGACACCCAATCGGTGGGTTCACTAACAGGCATTATAATGTTAAGCTGTTGTAAGCGATTGAGCTCCTCCTTTAACTTAGGTCTTAATTTAATAGGTATTTTTCTTGCACTCCGTACTACGGGAGGAACCCTCTCGTCTACAA
Source organism: Colias eurytheme (assembly GCF_061535395.1). NCBI lineage: Eukaryota > Metazoa > Arthropoda > Insecta > Lepidoptera > Pieridae > Colias > Colias eurytheme. Next base: position 5,886,946 of record NC_142991.1, read on the forward strand.
TAATTCTATGAAAACCTGGTAATTCTCCTATTCCTTCAAACACAGATTTATATTGCACGAAAAAGTCTATATTACAATTTTTTATCTCATTAATTCTCATAATCATATTTAATTTGACACAAGCATCTCTCGATAACAAGTTACTGCAATTTAGATTTAAAACAAATATTTTTTCATGTATTTTTAAAGACTTATATGTAATCGAGGCCATAAAGTAACCAATAACACTTAATTTATTTTTACTCACCTCTTTAAGAATTACATTAGTTTTCAATAAATCTCTTTTACTAAATCCTGAGGATAAATAGCTAGACAATGACATTACACAAACATCGGCTCCACTATCTAACTTAAACATCACCGCTTTGCCATTTACATAAACATAATCGAACCAAGCGTGTCCGTCTATCGTGTTTATTTCAATACCGTTTATTATATATTCCTCACCTGAACCCTCTGACGGCGGGGTCGAACGATTCACTTCGCGTAACGATACCGCACTATACCTACAACACTTTGCAAAATGTCCACGTTTATCACATCTATAACAACTTACGTTAAAAGCGGGACACTTATTATATTGATGCATACGATCACAATAGGCGCACTTCGGACGCGTACGCCGCACCTGATGACCTTGATGCTGCGGCGCGGCAAGCGCGCGCTGCGGCCGCGCCGGCCAGGCGGGCCCGTGCCAGCCGCCGCTCGCCCTCGCTCGCGCGCCGCGCGAACTCACCGCCTCCACCTCGACGTCACGACCGACCATTGAACGCGCACTCCTCACTTCATTCATACAACTCGATGAACTTCCCGGAATTTGTGTATCAATTACAATTTTATTAGCAGGCGGCGCGGGCGCGTCGACTCGGCCCGCTTGATGACACGCAGCCTCCGCCGCTCGACACCACGATTCTGCGTCATTCAATTCCAAATCCTTTTTTCTTAAAAGACGCTCCCTTAACTGTGCATCTCGTATTCCTCGTATTAACTGCGTTAAAATGAGGCTATCTCTTAGTTGCCCAAATGAACACACTTTACTTTGTATTTTTAAACGTGCAAAATAACATTCGAAAGATTCATCTGCGTTTTGATAACACTCGAAAAACAAATGACGCTCGTAATTAATATTCTTCTTCGGGTCTAAACGTTCTTGAAACTTCAAACATAATACGTCATATTTGTTAATCTCACTACTTTGAAAATCGAGTTCTTCATATATTTCACGTCCACATTTACCAATTGAATGTAAAAATAAAGCACACTTCTCACGTCCAGGGGCATTTTCTCTTCCAGATGCAATTAAATACCAATCAAAACATTTCTTCCAATCTCGCCAATTCTCCGCCATATTGCCATGACTTAACATTGCCGCTGGCTGTTGTATCGCATTATTGATGCAACTTAAATCTTTATCACTCTTTGCCATGTTCACAAATACTTATTAACTTTTTTAATGAACAATATCTCATTTGTATATACTAATTATTCACTTAATTTGCAATTATTTTCACACCTGACACCATGTTGTGTTTAACTCTTTATTATAATGAACAAGTGACATTACATTTTTATAAAGTATATCCAAGTACCCACATTATAATAATTAATATTACATACAACAGCGATATAACATATTTCGGCGGAGGGAATCTTTTGCAGTATATCATCGATCGTATCTTGCATGTGCTCGGTGAGGCGATCGGTTTCGGCATTTCCGCTATGACTCCTGTAAAGGCATGCGTAAATACGGGGGTGATCGCCGCAGTCTACGCGAAGCCATAGTATAGACAGGTTGCCTCCAAGAATGCCAAGGCGACGGCAACAGATATCCTCTCGAGCGTAGACGCAAACTCCGGCACGCGGTAAGAATAAATGTTCCAGCGTGTAGCCCGGGTAGTTTAAGTAAGATGTATCAGCAGGAGAGGAGATCTGCGTTTCCGTCAAAAAGAGTAAAGCCGGCTTAGCCGTCTCGAGATGTTGATGAACGGAATTTAGATTTGAATGAAGTCCCCTAATGTTGCAAAAGTCCACAGATAGTAATGTGGAAGGGGTCGCCGATAAAGGCTTACCTTTTATGCCTGTGGCTGTATTGAAAAGCGGAATTTTGCCCCCCCCAGAGTACGCGGGGCAGCCTGAGCGATAACACTCAGAGAGGGATTCTCCAGCATCGGTGATGCTAGTACCCTCCTGGGGTAGTTCTATATTTAATCCCGCTGCCATATTGTTTGTTTGAAGGGGGTAGGGATGGGGTGGAATTATAGGGATGGGAGGGATAAAGAAGGGAATTTTGATGGGAAGAAAGGAGAGGAGTGGGAAGGATAGGGAGAGGGATAAGGAGGGGATACGGGCCTCCGGCCCCCCCACTCACCGTACGAAACACAGTAGTAGCTACTATTTCACGCCGGTTTTCTGTGGGGGTGTGGTACCTTCCCCGGTGCGAGCTGGCCCAATTCCTGCCGAAGCGTGCTCGACTACCACTAAATAAATAAATTCTCTTAAATAATTGCAAACTGCGCGCAAAGGAACGTAACATTAAATTTGTTTGGGTGAAGAACTGCACTATTAACATGCGCCGTAACGCAAAATCACCACCAAAAGCAATTACATCGGAAGAAAACTTGTTGGATTTTTTAGGGTCGCTTTAATAGTTACATATTATTCACTATTATGGTTTCAAAAACTTGTTATATTGGTAAGACGTACCCATACATATTTAAATTATAATCATCTAAATAACACTACAATATTACACTTCAAAACTTCATCCATAATTTTTGTTTGCTTTAATTTTAAAATTTTCATTATCTATACATATAATAAAATCGTAGGAAAGTCAAAACTGTACATTGAATATTTTTTTAAAAGAATACATAATCCATGATCTATAATCGATATAGAAGCCAAAAATATAGTTTTTAGAATTTTTGTCTGTTTGTCTGTTTGTCTGTTTGTCTGTTTGTCTGTATGTTTGTCCGAGCTAATCTCGAAAAGTACTGCATAGATTGACTTCAAATTTTGCATGAATATTACTAACAGGTCGTGTGAGGTTTTTTTAAACATATTATCATGCTATCACCTCCGGGGGAGGAGCTGTGAACCTTTACTTTTCTTACGTATTCCGTGTACTACGACAGCGTACAATCTAAAGACTCATGTTTAAATGTTGTTTTTGAGTAAGCCATGCTATTATCTAGCTTTACACTATAAAAACTACGTCATTTACGTAATTTGGGCAGAGAAACTGTTTAATGAATCTTTGTACTATAAAGACAAATTTGATTCAGCGCCATCTATGAGATTTCGTAAAAATCAAATCAATTTACATGTTAACACTACTGAACACAATGTTAAAAATTAATAATTTAAATATAATTATGTTATTTATTTATTTAACTCTTTAACCCATAATAAATCTTCCCTTCCCTATAAGGTGCGCTTATATAATTCGTGTGAATATACTACATTTTTAAAAGTGAGGGTAGATGTATATTATTTTAAGTCAAACTAGACACCATTACAGTTAATCTAATATTGATTGTGTTCATTGGTTACATTTTTAAAAATCTTCGTGTTTTAATAATTCGATCACGAGGCGGGACTCTAATACAAAAAGGTTAGTTCGTTGATAATTATTATTCCTTCATCATTTACATGTTGTTAGTAAAAATATACTTTGACTGTTAATACTTTTGTTCAGTATTTATCTGGTAATTAATATATTTTCATGTCGTATACCTAATTATAAACATAAGTGTGATGTGAAACTAGCTGGATTTATTTTTACATACTCACAGTCTTATATTTTGTGTTAATGTTAAAATAGTATTAATAGTGTAAATCATAATATTTTTTCAAAGTTAAAAATATTTCCTTTTTTCTGATGGTGTTGCCATCGCATTAAACCGCGCTGTCGTTTCGTTCACAAAAAGTCATGTTATTAGGACCGAATATGTAGCCGCCTCAACTTACGGAAACGAGAGTAACCTGCGTTGTCTGTTAGTTATTATATAGTCGAATTTAACGTTACATGGAAATTGGAATCTAAATATATGTATACCTATTTATATTAAATCTGTAGAGGTCAATTCTGCACATGAAATATATTTCCTAAATAACTATCACGAGGTGATTAGAGATCGACATCGACGTCAAAAATGTTTGTCCGTCTGTCTGTCTGTATAACCGTTATAGAAACAAAAACTACTCGACGGATTTAAACGAAACTTGGTACAATTATTTTTCATATTCGTGAGCAGAGCAGCAACTCCATTTTTAAGCTTTCGTCGCGTGTGCGTTCTTAATGCGTGTATCTTAATGGTTAAAGCTACACAGAAATCAAGTATGAAAGAAATGTTCTCCATATTATATAAAAAATATCTCCCGACATCAAAAATGTCTATCTTTTATGGTTGAGCTTAGGAGTTCAAAGCTTTCTGATTATATTTGTCTACTAGCTGTCCCCGCGACTTCGTTCGCGTGGAATAGTGACTATGGGACCTATGACCATGGGCTCAGGGTGGGGCAACAATAAAAAATCATTTTTATTTTCATGCTCCCACTCCCGCGCCCACTCGCACTCCCACGCCATATGCCACGTTCAGTCCCAATCCCACGCCCACGCCCACTCCCCTTCACAATTAGTACCTACCAGATCAAAGCCAGGGTAAGCGCCCCACCCAGCCCCACCGTGGCTATGCCCATGCTGAATTACTACTTAACATACAATTATTGAGTAAATACGTACAACCATACTGTACTGTTGTACTACCATAAATAATTAAAAGAATTGTTATTAAAATTTCTTACTAAACTGAGCTAAAAAACTTACGTACCAAATTATTAAAGAAAATCAAGAAATGAAATGCCTAACCTATACCAAATAGTTACTACATATTGTAATTAAAAATTATGATTAGTATATAATATCGAAAATCAAAAAAGAAATGCCTAACTAATTCTACGTAAAATTTCTTTTAAATTATGTCATATTATTTTTTAGGAACCAGGGGGGGGAGAGGAGCAAATTCTATTTCCTTCCTTTCTTAAACGGATGTTTTTAATAATCTATGGTGTAGCCAGTAGCCACTGATCAGCTTAATCGATACTCAGTTTTTATCAAATCCAGAAACAAATCCAAATTAGATCTTTCCTGTCTCACGCACGTAACTAAAGGCTGAAGAGAGAGAGAGCACGTAACTAAACCGTTTAGACGAAGAAAAGTGTATAGAAAAAGGAATAAATAATTTCATAAACTTCCCGACGATCTTTAAAAATAAATTATAACTTTCATTTTTTTCATTCCCACTTTTACCCCTATGTAGGTATAATAAGTGGATGAACCAATTTTGATACACTTTATCTAAGAACCAGCGTCGGAAAATATTCTGCCTATCAAAAAAAAACCGCATCTAATTCGGTTTACCTGTTAGCCAGCTACGGTGCCATAGACAGACACACACACACACACAGAAATACATAGCGGTCAAACACATAACACCAGTCTTTTTGCGTCGGGGGTTAAAAATATAATACGACATAATTTAAAGGACATTTTATGTGGAAAATTTACCTATACACCAGGGTAGATAATTTTTGAAACAAAAAAAAAATCGCAGTAGGATGAAACCCATTAGAAAAAGATATGATAAAAATGTAAGGAAAAATAAATTACGGTCAATCGGAGTTCGGGAAGTGGGAGGGGGGGAGCTTTTAAGAGAAAAAAATGGTTTCTCTCGATTTCTCGATAATAATAACACCTGCTAATTTTTTTCTACATAATATTTTAATTGTACAGACATCACTTTTCCACAATTTTATTATATGTATTGATGATGATGATTGAGATTATAACACTCTTAGTCCGTTTTAATTTTTATTCACCCGCATCAGTGCCACCTAAAAAATCTTTATATATCGAAATTCGAGCAAAGTTAAGAAAATGAGAAATAAGAGTTCTCAAGGATCGTTAGAGATAAGAGGCTTACTATTGACCGAAAACAACATGTGTTATGCCGAACCTGAAACCGCTTCACAACGAGAATTGCGGCTCACAGCTGACCGCGAACGGCATGTACTATCCTGTGAGACCGAAACCTTCACTGAGGGTATATATAACGTCTCACAGCTGATCGCAAATGGCATATTGTACTATCCCGTGAGACCGAAACCCTCACTGAGAGGGAATTACGTCTCACAGCTGATCACGATCGTCATATTTTATCTCGAGAATTCTGAAACTTTTACTCAATATGAAGACCGTTTGACAAATAATAGGGTGCACCATAATATTATTCGATCTCTCGAAGATGAACATGAACATAAGCAATGACTAGAGTAGGGACGCGAATATTACCATTATTTGAGACAAGAACGATTAATAAGTTTGTTTAATGAAAGATTAAGAATTGAAACTATTGGTCTCTTTAAACGGACGAATAGCGAGAGGCCCGTCTTATTGCAGACAGATTTCGACATAGTCTTAATGACTTAGAGGTAAACATAGAAGATCAATCTACAAATTCGGTGGTGTGGTCCGACAAAATAATATAAAAGTGGGTTTGCTTATAACCTCACAATCGATTACAGATCATCTTCTGTATAGGCGATATTAACGTAGTATGTTCTTTTTGTAATGCTTTAAAGTGGAGTAAGGAGTCGGCTTTCGTTTGAAGATACGCCGGAACCTTTGAAATCACTACTTTTAAGTTTTAGAGGAACATGTGCAATCTAAACAGTTCTTAGACAATATTAGCTCTTATAGTATTGCGTTTTAAATGATCCTTTGGTGCTCAACAATTATCAGATGCTCCTTTCATTCTTACTTTTAAGATACAAGGTCAAGTTTATCATTTGATAGGATCCCTTTTGCCTGAAGGCCAACCTAAGTTTCTTTAAATATATTTTGTATTCGACTACGACGAATAATCGAATACAAGAAATCAATATTTCTCGAATTTAAAACTGAACTCATTTCACAATTTTAGAACATGTTAATTCATCAGGTTAATCCGTATATATGCGTTTTAAATCGATATTAGAAGCTTTTCCTCAAGATGGTGATATTAATATAAAATTGGTATAAATGCCGATAGACGGAAGTCTATCAGCACTCAGGAATTCCCTGAGGGTGTTATAACGCCCAGGCCGCAGTATTACAATTTTTCCTACAGTAGGGCGACGAATGTATTTTCGCATAGCAACGGAGGGGAACTCGTGTGGGGTAAAGTGACGCGGGCCACGTACCACAAACATGTTTAGTTTGTGGTACCGAGCGCGAAAGAAAGTCATCGTGTTTTTAGTAAAGTTACTATGTAAACTAACGTAATTTATTACTTAGGTACATATTCTATAATGGTGCGCTCAAACTGTTAATCTACATTTAATTTAGATTATTATTTTAATTACTAAGAAATGTAGAATTTAAATCACATTCATTCATGTTTTCCTCAGATATTCGATGTCTATGATTTTCGATGATTTTAAGATTTTCTTATCAGAGTATTCAATTTTAATGTAGTTAAATTTTATAAGAGACAATTAAGAACATTCAAAAATAAAGTGTCACGTATTTTTTTTAAACGACGAATGACGAAAAACGACCGAATCGCGGACGAAGTCGCGGGCAACAGCTAGTATTTAATAAATTACTCCAGAATACCAAAGGTTTAGTATCTCTAAACATCTATGCTTACTGCGTTAATATTACAAAGTACCCGCAAAACTACAACTTTTTTGCTTATAAGAAACGTAATAATGATCCGATAATTGTTCATTTCAATTTTATAGTTAAAAGATACGAATTGTTTTATATTATAATATTTTGTGCAACCGTGACTCAAGATCTAAATTTACATCATCAACAATCATTTTATCCACTTCACAATTTAGTACAATGGAAGGCTTAAATACACTAAACATTTATTATCAAAATGCCCGCGGTTTGCGCACAAAATTACATTCACTATATAAAAACATTGAAAGCAGTAGTTACGACATAATAATCATTACTGAAAGTTGGCTTTGTGACGGTATTCTGGATTCTGAAATATGCAATAACAACTATGATGTATTTAGGTTTGACCGTAAGCACAAAAAAAGGGGCGGAGGTGTGTTGATATGCGTTAAAAAAATTCTTGCGGCATTTTGTCACAATATAAACTGCCCACAACTTGAGAGTGTATGGCTTACAATTCCTAAATCTTCTTTTAATGTCAAGTCTCGCTATAACAGCAGCGACCTACATATTATAGGTGTTTATATTCCACCTAACTCTGACGCTCCACAGCTACTTAGAGATTTTGATAATTCTTTGAAAATATTTCATAGTAAAACGTTAAACGACAAATTTTTGGTAACCGGTGACTTTAATCTTCCATTTATTAGTTGGTACAGAGACTTTAGTTTTAATTGTACAAAACAATGTAATACAGAACTTTCAGATTCTGCCTTAAACTTATTAGGTACATTTAATTTATTAGGTTTAAAACAATATAATTTATATCAAAATAGCTGTGGTAATATCTTGGACCTTCTGTTATCAAATATACATTTATATTGTAATATCTGTCATGGACCCCTCGTAAATGTTGATCAATATCATAGCCCTTTAGAATTTGTTATTAAAGATTTATATATAAAACCACTTCAAACTAAAGGCCAAGTTATAAAAAAGTACTTTAAGGGCGATTATGATAATATAAACTGTAAGCTGAAAACCATTGACTGGCATAGTCTCTTGCACTCGGGTTCTGTTAATGATGCCGTCGATAAATTTTATGATATTGTTTATTCTATTATTGAATCGTATGTACCAACTGTAAAGCTTTCATCACGTTACAGGTATCCTAAATGGTATACACCTGCACTTATAAATTTAATTAAGGAAAAATCTAAAATACATGCAAAATGGAAACGCTTTAAAAATCCTCGCGACTATAGTTCCTTTTCTTTGCTAAGAACCCGAGTTAAAAAGTTACAGTCAGAATGTTATGATAAATATATATCCCGTTGTCAAAGTAGTATTAAAACGTCACCTAAAGAATTCTGGACTTATGTTAAAAACAAACGCTCTAATCACGGCATTCCCCAAAACATGTCTTATAAAGGCTGCTTATTGACTAATGGTCAAGACATCTGTAATTCTTTTAACGAATTCTTTGAAAGCGTATTTCAGCAATCTGATCAGTCCACCCCTATTTTTTCTAAGGAGGCCGATATCTCCGATAATCTCAATTACATTGAAGTCAATGAGAAACTTCTTCAAAAACTGTTGAAACAGTTAGATCCACAGAAAGGCGCTGGTACGGATGGAATACCTTCAATTTTCATAAAGAAATGTGCAACTGGTTTGATGACTCCTTTGCTAATACTTTTTAAACGTTCTTTCTCAGATGGTATCTTTCCGAGTCGATGGAAGGAAGCACAAATAGTTCCAATTCATAAAAGTAAATCAAAATTGGACATAACAAATTACAGAGGTATATCTATTCTTAATGTATTAGGTAAAATTTTGGAACGTATCGCTTATGATAACATATATTATTTAGCATTAAAATGTATCCCTCATAATCATCATGGTTTCATTAAATCACGTAGCGTTACATTCAACCTTCTTGAATTTACTCATTCTATCAATATAGATTTAGATGACAAGTCTCAAGTCGACGTCATCTATACTGATTTCGAGAAGGCATTCGATCGGGTCGACCATAATATATTGTTGACGAAACTTTATGCCATCGGTATCAGAGGAAACCTCCTTAGATGGATTGAATCATACATAAAGAATCGTCATCAAGCTACAGTTATCGGTGGATTCCGATCAAACTTTATTAGAGTAACATCCGGTGTACCGCAGGGTTCGCATCTCGGCCCCTTATTATATAACGTATTTCTTTACGATTTATCTGATTGTTTTCTTGATTCCAAGTTCCTTGTATTTGCAGACGATAAAAAACTTTACAAAAAAATCAACAGTCTAGAAGACTGTATTAAGCTGCAAGGCGATCTCGATCGACTGTACACACAACTATTACAAAACTAATAAAATATCTATTAATATAAACAAATGCCAATTAATTACTTTTACCCGGAAAAAAAAGGGTGTCATTAATTTCAATTACAAGCTAAACAATGTATCACTCGAAAGAACAACACAGGTTAGAGACTTGGGTGTTATTCATGACATTAAACTTACGCATAACGATCATGTTGAATTTATTATACAAAAAGCGTACAAAAATTTAGGTTTCATACTTCGGACTTGTGATGCATTCACAGATATCTTATGTTTAAAAGTGCTGTATTTTTCGTATGTGCGAAGCGTACTAGAATTTGCGAGTCCGATCTGGCGTCCCTCTTATCGCTGTTATATTGACCGCTTGGAAAATATTCAAAAAATATTTATTAGGAAACTTAATTTTATATCGAAGACCTCTTGTGCTAATTACCTTGAAGGATGCTCTCTCCAAAGGATCAATACACTCGAACAACGGAGAGATATTATCGACATGATGCTGCTTTACGACATAATGCGTAATAGACTGGACTGTCCAAATATTCTCGGTAATATATCACTACAAGCACCGTCATTACGAACAAGGCATTGCCAACTATTAAAGGTTCCCCTCACTTCAACCAAACACCTGCAAAATTCTACACTCTTCCGTCTACCTGATATTTACAACAAGAAATTTTCAAGTGTTGACATATTTCATCTCTCCCGTAACAGTTTTAAAAAAGCAGTAACAGACATCACCAATTCAATAATTTCTTAGTTTACCATACACAATCTCACCACACTACACCATTATACACTACACACACTCACACATCCATACCAAACATTCTATAATGGGTACGTTTTCCTCTTTTTTGTATACCATGTCCAAAAAAAAAAAATATATATATTAATTTTTTCCACTTTGTCATTGTTATAATTAATGTTAAACTACTGTCACATTAATTGTCTTATTATTGGTATTCCTTTTTATTGGCGTATTGTTTTGTTAAAGTTAATTATAAATATTGTAATACAAATAGCTGTAAGGAATCTATGTATGTAAAAAAAAAATAAAAAAAAAAAAAATTATTTCTTTTTGTGCTTATCTTCAGAAGGCAATTTTTTGTGCATATAGCCAAGGCACAAAAATTGTATTAATTCTCGTCTTTAGATTTTTTCCTTGTCGCTCATCTTTTAAAATTATAACAACTATACATATAATCGAATCGAACTATATTTTTCTATTGTAGTTATTGGCAAAATAAATATCAAAAATAAACATTACATTTAATAATTACCAAGGCTAAATAGTTTCATTTTACTAATTATTTTGAACAAAATTCCTTCAGGTACATCCACAAGGCGCGAGTCTAGACTACGTAGTATCGTACGTACGAGCGATGTTCCCGCAAATATCTCAAGCGACGATACACAATGTTCTTCAGAAGTTTGTGGAAGTTTTCCAAAAAACTACAAGCGGGGTTGGCGCGAATATCGAACATAGATGGAAGTTTGTAGCTTTTGAGGATTAATATATCGATTATCGAGAAAAGACGTCTTTAATATCATGTTTAGCTTTAAGATGCCGATCAATTTAGGTTATTGGAATAAATATCGTGACTGTATTTTGGTTTTTTATTTATATTCTTATACTTATCCTTTTTATCTTGCACTTATTTGGCTACTTATACGGGGGAAGGGCTAATGGAATCTGACTTAGTTGAAGTTAAGAAGTAAAAAGTAAAAACCATTTTCCTTTAACTTTTTATTTAACTAAATAATCTGAATTATTTTAAGTGTGTTCTAAGTATTCAGTCATTATTTATAGACAAATTGTAAGGACAAGTTTAGTAATGGGTAGGAGTAGACACAGTAATACTTTCGACATCAAAATAGACGTTTTATTTTTTGCATTTTGCTATATTTTACAAAGTAACTACGGAAAGTTCTTCTGCTGTGCCTGTAGGTCCTTCACTGTTTGCATATATTCAGCAGTTGCTTCTTCCAAATCTCTGTCATTAACCGCTGGATCATTTTCAACGACTTGTGGTCCGATATCACGGTCCTGACGCATTTTGAGTCTTAATTCGCGCATGCGAGCTTCAAGTATGCGTTCGCGTTTGTTCTCGCGTTCTAGTATCTGAAAAAGAATTATAACTATATAGGAAACAAAGTTATATTTTTAACATGATAGTAACTACGAACTTATATAAAAAATGTATATATGTGTTGCTCCATAGTGTAAATTTTATTCACCCCAGTAATAACTATAAGCAAGCTTCGTTCAATTACTATGGTGATAACATTGCGATTTGCGAAAACATAGTAGAAACATAAACAGCATAAACTTCATAAGACTTACATGCGTAAGAAGCTGCTTGTCATTTTTGTCGGCCGTTCCCAGGTTTTGCGAAAGTTCAGCCAGGTATATTGTGCCTTTGCTGCTACCACACGCTACTAGAAGGCCCTATATTAAAATAATATATGATTATACATATTATTTGACTGCTAAGTAAACCGGTACCTAGGTAATTATGAAAATGTTAAATTATTTAGAACAGTAAGAAATTTTCTAGAAGGTACCTAAGTATAGGTTTTTCTGTAAAATTTAATTATTTTAAACCATTTCAAACTCGTGGTACTTCGTAAGCTATATCCACAGCTAAAATCCTAAGACAATATAATATGAAAATTAAATCAAAAATCTCACAGCTTCATGAGGTCGTACTCTAAGCAAGGGTTCGTCACAGAGTTGCGCTGTGACTATGGGCGCACTGCGTCGGCGGAGGAGATCCCAACATGAGAGACAACCGTCCCATTGAGTCACCAGCATTAGGGAAAACCTCGAAAATATTATTACGATTATTTTCATAAGTATAGAAAAACAACGGCTTTGACTCTATAGTCTCGACTACTCGATATACCTATATCGGTAGGTTATAGGTAATACATAGCTATTAACGTTTGTTGTGCGCATTTCTATTGCTGAATCATTAATGAGCTTAGTCGATTAGGTATCGAACAAGCTCATTAGATACGAAACAATTAGGTATCTAGTAGACAGTATGCAATGCCGAAAATGCTTAGGTTTTACAAACAAACCTTTTCAACGCCTACTTTTGTACAATGTAGTAATTATTTTGTATACGAATAACGAAAGGTAAAACTAGAAGATATATAGATTATAGAGCATAGAGATAATTTAATTATAAAGAAATAAATTGATAGATACTAATTTTTTCTCATATTATATACCTTACGGGATTCCAAGCACCATCAGTAAGTTTTGTGCCATGTGAGTACGTCCACAGAATGGACGATTCTCGACAGTCTTCGCTCCACACTCTCGCTGTCCAGTCACCAACCGTCAAAAAGTTCTTTAAAAATGTCGGATTTCTTTGAAGTGCATATACTGGTCCTAAATGAGCTTCATACTAAAATAGAGTTATTTAAATTAATATAAAAATCAGAGAATACTGCACTATTTAAATATATGGCCATCTATTGCATTACTAGTTACTTTTGAGGGTAGTTTTTCCAGCGGCGTTTTGCCCTTACGGTTGCCGCCAATCACTAAACCCGTTTCAGTACCGACCATAAACCTGAAATATGATTATTTATAATTATACTTAACGATTTTGCGTAAAAACATTATAATAAATACTTACCTTGTTGGAATAGTGGGTTCATATTCTAGAGCAGATATTCCCAGAGCTTTATCGACGCTTTGAGTGTCTGACTGTAGTTTTACGAGATCTATTATCATCGAATCTGTTGGTTCATTCATACTACGTATGTCCCACCTACATAAATAACATAAATTTAATAATATAATCTGATATAATGAGAAATGTTTAGTACCTACATATAAATAACGTACATTTCCGGTTATTAAATTAATACTTTTCGAAACGAACGAAAAAAAATATTTATAAATACTATATTTCTGTATTGTATTGGCCATAATCGAAATTTGTGTACCATTTAACAACCCCGTCGGGAGATGCAGAAAAGAATTCGGCTCCAGTTTTCGAATGAACAAAGAGAACGTTTCGCACCAATTCTCTATGGGCCACATGCGGAGGACACATTGCAAACGGTTCACCGCCTTTGCGCATATCCCAGCAACCTACCTGTACGAAATTACCTTACATTTTCACTGATTTTTTTTTTTTTTTTTTTTTTTATAGTAACCCTAGCAATAGGGCAGGCGACTCACTTGGTGGTAGGTGATAGACGCCGCCCATGACGATCACAGCGTTGGGAACACTGCGATCGTATTGCCGGCTTTAAGGTGGAAGTTGGTTTTTCAGAAAGATTTGATGTTAGAAATAAGGTCAGGTGGGGTAAGAGGGTCACTGGGGGAAGAGGGCCTAGAGACCATAACTAGTAAACCGAAGCGTTTATGACTATGTACTTTCCGTCGATAAAAAAGTGAAGGCGAATTAGTTTGAGCGGTTTTGAGTAGATGTCGCTACGTAGCACAGACATCACAAAAAATGTAAACAAATTTGACAGTTGCGAATTCGGCTAACACCAAGTCGGCTCGTTTTTTTGCGAACCCATATTTTAGTGATAAAAGTGTGCTAGAAATATTTTAAATATACTGATACACGGAGAAAACTGTAAGTATTTCTTTTATTAATCATTTTAGTTAAGAAACAACTAAATATTGTGAGTTTCTTTCGCTTGAAAATCCTAGACTTCAAAAACAATAGCTGGGGTAAGAGGCTCACTATTGACGGTGAAAGAGGAACATATGTTTCTCTTCCCCCGTGTGAGGGGTGACCAACATTTTGATTAATTTATAATTATATGTGGATAAAATGAAAAGAAGTGACTGACTGTTCTGTACCTATTACAATTTTAAATTATAACTAAAAATTTCTCGCTCATGTGTTTTTTTTATATTTTTTTTTATTTAATAGGCGGGCAAACGAGCATACGGATCGCCTGATGTTAAGCGATTTCCGCCGCCCATGGACATTCGCAACTCCAGAGGAGTCACAAGTGCGTTGCCGGCCTTAAGGATTATGCCTCCTGAGTCCTGTGCCAGTAATTACTTCAGGGCCTCATCTCACCACCAAACCGGAACACAGTGATGCAAGCACCACTATTCGCCAAGTTTCGCTAAGTTCGCCTGTCTCAAAATTCCAGAAATTCCAAAGAATTTCTTTTGGATCAAGAAGATCATTTATATTTTTAACTGACTTCTTAAAAAGGAGAAGGTTCTTAATAGATGAATTAAAATACTGATTCGCAATATTGATCTCATCACATAGTGCCATTGTTATTTTTAAAGAGTAACTAACTAGGAAAACTAGTTAGGGACAGACTGTTTACCATTACTATGTATGATTAAATAAAAATAGAATTATAACTAGTCGACTTCTTTTTAGTTTGCCACCCCTGATCGAACCTGTATGTCCCTCTTACCCCGAATTGATGTATTCTTGTTTTTTATTCCAAATTATACCTTATTTCATCGACATTAAGATCTAATATTGACCAAAGACATTCTATCTACAAATTAACGAACATTTAGCAACGAATATTTTAATTCAAACTCCAATCTTAGGAAATACAATGACTGTCCCTCTTACCCCTTGTAAGGGGGAAGAGGAACGATTACTCAATCTTGACAGTAATGTCAATATCTTCGTAAGAACTGTTATTAGAGTAATGACATTTAGCCTACGGGAAGCTAATACATAAAGGTAAGTTCTGTGTGTTTCAAACATCTTAAAAAGCTATAAATGTTGTTCCTAGCAGTCAAAATATTTTACTGAAAATGAAATATGTTCCTCTTACCCCACCTGACCTTAGTTTGATATATTTTTTTTAATAAAGAGATAATAAATATTATTTCACTAAAAGGAAGCTACATTATATAGGTGCTTCAGTGACTGCTATATTTTATTTTTATGCTGGTTTAACCGGTCGGAGTCGGGATGAACAGATAGTGTAAAAAATGATGAAGAAAAGCTTCGAATTCGCTCTATATACCTACCATGATAATTATATTACCTGTCCATTTAACATACCCCCAACCAGAATATGCTGATCTCGGGGATTATACTGAAGGTCTAGTAATGGTTGTGGAGGTTTTATTATGAGATCTGGAGCATTCGCATTTTCTAAAAACGGAAAATATATTAATTACAATTACACTTACTAAACAACTAACTACCTGGTTATAATGATAGAAGTAGTAAATAGGATTACCGAACTGTCATTATTTTCTACCTAAAATATAATTAATTACTAAATATATCTTGAACTACCATTTACTAAAAGCAATATTTAAGAAAAGAGCATGCCTAAGTACCTATTACGAGTAGATAGTACAAATTTTCATAAGCTCTACAATGGCTCTACACTTTCTGAATAAAGCTTAAAATAAAATTATTCTAATTTAAATGAAATACAGCCAACCGATATCCCAAATATACGAAAACTGTAGACTTCTGTTATTCCTCATGAAATCGATATCTGCATGAGCAGAAGCTAGACGGGCTCCTTCAGCTTGCCACGATAGAGACCTTACAGGCCTTCTTGTTCCTGGCTCTCTATACACATTGACTGTGTGACAACTGCTACGTTCCACTGGTGGTATGGAAGGTAACTCTGAATAATACGTTTGATACATGTCCACTGCGTTGTTCTGTAGAATGTTGTGTTCCATACTCTAGAAAGTTATAAAAGTTTGAGGATTTTACCGTTCCATTTCGAAACGGTATTTCAATCATTTTTCACATTTCTATACGATGCAGGAAAACTAACATAGCTTGCTATTATTCATCTAATCGAATCATAAATCAGGAATAGGTACTTATGTAATTGCAACAAGCTAATACATATTAAAATTCTTACATGGCCAAGATGCATAACTGCATGAATATATGCATCATCCTTTTCTATTTTACGGCGGTATCTCTGTGCCGCTTCTGGGTCATTCATATTGATGTCCTTTGGCCATCCTCCTTCCACATGATTTATACCTGAACTCGTATATTCTGCACTACAATAACATAGTGTAATGAGTGCTAGCCTTGTAATAGGCAAGGTTACAAATTCATTCGACTGAAATTTCTATATACTTTCTAAGGGACCTTGCGTTGATCTAACTAATACAAAAGCAACAAAACAAAAACGGTCTAGGTATTTTAAACAGAAGAGTTTCATTATATACCGTACAGAATTCACCCAATGTTCAGACATAGTCCCTGTATTTTGTATGGCCACATCAACCGGATTCCTAAGAATATAATTTTTGTAAAATGCCGGATTATTTGGTATGCTGACACACATCTCGGGGCCATGGTCTTCGAATAATGTTTGTCTACCAAACTCTTTTCGACGTTTTGTGTATTCGTATACTAATTCGTTCTTTTCTTGTTTTTCCATAATATATGGTAGGTACTTTACTGGTACTACTTAGCTTGGTGTAAAGTTAAATCAATTGCCTTGGTTACCAATTAATGATGGGCAGGTTTAGTTAGGATTGTGGGAAAAATTATCGGAATGGAACTAGATAATTTTATGGATATGTTTTAGGTACTTTGTTAAAGTTCATCAACATTTTTTTTCTTAAATTAGATATCTTTATTCATACCTAACTACATAATATGTAGAAATATTCCGATAAAGAAAACAAAGATTTATTTTCACAAAACATTTATTAAAATTTGAAACAATTTTTATCGTTACTATTTCTTCCGATTAGAATAATTAATACAATGGAATGGGGTCAGCTGGTGAAGCCCGTCTTAAACTGAGCACCATCACTCGAGGTGGTGTTATTGCTAACTTTGCGATACATTGTTCTAGAAGCAGTCTCCAACGAATTGCGGCTCGGTCATCTTGCGACATGTTTTTCAATTGATCGACCTGAAATTCAAACTTAATCAGTATTATATTATGTGTAATATTAATTAATACGATAATCTAACTCGTTTCTAGAATTATAAAAATACAAAAAAATATAGAGACAGTAACTAAGAGATCATAATATGCATTGTACCGACAACAATACAATTTTCTCGGAAAATTCCGAACTTGCGCTATAATTTTAAACAATGTATACAATGAAGCATTATAAATAAAGAAATAGTATTGTTCGAATGCCGCAGTTATCTACAGTACCTATAAGGTCGAACAAGTCATATAGTGATTAGTGAACAATAAAACTTTTAACACGCAAAATCTAATTTTACCGTATATCCAAAAGTATCTCCGACAACATTTATCGGCAATCTAGCCGAGATTTCCCCTGTATGATCCGTAAATTTTACTCTTATATCTTCTATATTAGTATTCCTAGAAAAATGAGATACATATTCAAATATTACAATTATATATACATATCATATTGTTTCAAAAATACCCATATCCAGAAAAAAGAAAAACAAATTTTAGTGTGTAACCAAGTGTGTAACATTACGTCGATGCAAAAAGTTCTTCCAAATCAAGATGCGTTAATAGGCCATGAACTGTAGCACAAAAGGGAGTTCCTGCTATTAGTCTATCCCGTATTTGTGCTACGGACGCTGAACAGGGTCTTTCCCCACTCCAAGCTGCCCATGCTGCTGCTTCTCCACCATCTATATTTTATAATAATAATATTATAAAGAGGAAAGGTTTGTATGTATGTATGTATGTATGGTTTTCACGCATAAACTACTGCACCGATTTTGATGAAATTTGGCACATATAATCTTTAGAAAGAACATAGGCTACCTTTTATTGCGAAATATGTACCACGGGCGAAGCCGGAGTGGACCGCTAGTATTTTATAATTGACATACATAGTATATATCAGAAAAATAAAATTAATTAAGTGCTGGACACAGCTTAGACAGTAGTCATAGGACACAAGTGCGTGCATGCACGTACATTTATGTACGCATGCAATATCTTTTTTAGATTCATGAAAAGTTTCGTTTCAATTTTCAAAACGGATATTGAAGCTCTAGGTTGTGAAAATTATCTCATTTAGGTTTTACACCTATCAGCAATGATTTATAAATTGTATGTAGGACGTACTTTATAGAATAGTCTGACAGCACACAGAACGCTGATCTCTTACTTGACCCTAAAGAAAATTGATCATTGAAACAGATGTATGCATAATATGCATTACTGCCCGATACACACACACACACACACACCCAGTTTATAGAATATTTTCTAACAAAATAAAATGAAATATTAACATAATATTTGAATACTAACTACTAGCTTGGTTGCTGATATACAGTCTCAACGCTTCAGCCTCAGGCGTGTGAGGTTGGTGCGTGACGACTGTACGAGAACAACATTGTACGCGAAGTGACCTACGCCAAGAAACGCGAGCGTCCGCTATAAATAGCACGCTATCTAGCACGCGCCAATCTTCCGCCCTAGAAGTATTGATTTTATCGAAAAAATGAAAAATGGTATAAAAAATATGTTTCCAGATTTACAAACTTATGATTTTGTTATTTCAATGTGAATTTCTATAAAAAAACAGTAAATTATCGGAAAGCTGTTCTATGAATTTAAATAATAAATTGCATTAGTTGAAATTACATACAAGAACTTTTAAAACTTATTAGAGTCATTTAAAATTATCTTTGCTATCAGAAATCTTCTCACTCGGAAAGTCATATATGAGAATAAAATGGAAAATTGTATAGAAAACCAACTAAATACTTTCATAAAAATTATATCGCGAGAATTTTATAAAATAGGTATAAAGGGTATAATTTATATTAATATTATAGTTTTGTCTCTTTGATAATATTATGTTTGTAAGTGTTGAAGAAATAAATTAAAAATTGTGTATTTCCGAGTTTTCTTCTCAGACCTTTGTATTGTATCAATTTCGAACATGTCTAGTAAAACTGAGGCTGGTGTTGTATTATCAATTATTTCCACTGCTCTTACTGTCATGTCTGTGCCTGAAAAATAAATCTTATATATAATAAAGCGTGTAAAAATGAATCGCAAAATGTGTTGGTAAGCGCATAAACTTGCGAACGGCTGAACCGATTTCGATAATTCTTTTTTTATTATATTCCTTTAAGTACGAGGATGGTTCTTATATAGAGAAAACGTAAATATTATGTACCACGGGCGAAGCCGGGGCGGACCGCTAGTATTAAATACAAATAGCCTTTAGAATATTTTACTACTACATAAGTACATGATTAAGATATTATTGTATAATAAAAGGCAATTAGTTACCCATTTTTGTTTTTATAGTTTTTGGCGGTTGAATACTTTTTACCACCACTAGTAGATCAACGTACACGTTATCAGTTTGTTCTGAAACATAAAAATGAATTGTTAATATGATTTACAATATACAGGGTGTCCCAAAAGGTTACGTAGCTAGGAAGAGGGGTGATAGGGGTGGTCATGAGAGTCACCAGAAAAATAAAAAGAAATTCCCCTCTGGGTATTAAAAAAATAAAAGGCATTTATAAAAAAAATTAAAATTTTATACCTTGTGAGGCGATTTTGCCCCCGATGACCTACAATTATTGGTATATTAAAAAAAAAATTGCTGTTATGCTATCGTCAATAACCCTTTTTCAAATTGAAATAAGAAAAACGATACATATCTAACCAATATTTTAAAGAAAATTAAGTTTTTGTCCAATCAAGGACTTAGTAATTACAATTTCACTCAACTTCCTCTAAGTGTACTGAAAAAAAAAAGTACTATGCAACTCCGGCGAGTAACTTAAAAAGTTAGGTAATTTTATTGCAATTCCAAAATGGTATAACACTTACTTGAAAAATTCTTATTAGGATATGTAAAGATAATTTTCGGGAACAATACCCCAGCAGAACAAAACATACCAATAACAATGTAACCAAACTAAACACGTTTGGTGGTTCACGTTGGGTCTGTTACCACGCGATTATCCTGCGAGACTTGCATTTTGTCGTAGGATGTTGCGCATGCATAGGGAGGACCCTCAATTTTTTAATAAAATACTGTGGTCCGACGAGTCTACTTTTTAAAAGGACGGATACATGAACCTACACAATTTGCACGAGTGGCACGTAGAAAATCCCCACCTACTTAGAGAAGATCGGTCCCAATATCGTTTTAAAGTGAACATGTGGACCGGAATACTAAATGGTAAATTAATAATAGGACCCTTTGAGCTACCTGAGGCACTGACTGGAGAGGCGTACTTACACTTCTTACAAAACGAATTACCAAATCTATTGGAAGATGTGCCGCTAGAAACAATGAGGAATATGTGGTTCCAGCATGATGGGTGCCCAGCACATTATGCACGTCCTGTAAGGGATTTCCTAGATGAAGAATACCCTGGTAGGTGGATGGGAAGGGCCGGTGCTATAGCGTGGCCAGCTCGTTCACCGGATTTAAACCCGTTAGACTTTTTTTACTGGGGTGCTATAAAAGAAAAAGTGTACGGAAAACCCATCAGGGACTTGGCTGACTTGAGGGCGAGGATTACAGAGGCCGCGGAACCAATAAACAATAGAAGATTTGCCCGCCATATCTCCCGCTCATTTTTAAAACGATGTAGGATGTATTGCGTGTATTTATGTTGGTGGTAGACATTTCGAGAATTTTGTTTAAATAAATAATTACGATTTTGTTTTATTTTTGAGTTTCAATTAAAACCATTGCAATAAAATATTATTTATCTTTTTAAGTTTTAAAGAACAGAATAGACATTTAAAAATGTACTATTTGCGTACGAGTTTGAGACTATTGTTTTATTGGTATGTTTTGTTCTGCTGGGGTATTGTTCCCGAAAATTATCTTTACATATCCTAATAAGAATTTTTCAAGTAAGTGTTATACCATTTTGGAATTGCAATAAAATTACCTAACTTTTTAAGTTACTCGCCGGAGTTGCATAGTACTTTTTTTTTTCAGTACACTTAGAGGAAGTTGAGTGAAATCGTAATTACTAAGTCCTTGATTGGACAAAAACTTAATTTTCTTTAAAATATTGGTTAGATATGTATTGTTTTTCTTATTTCAATTTGAAAAGGGGTTATTGACGATAGCATAACAGCAATTTTTTTTAAATATACCAATAATTGTAGGTCATCGGGGGCAAAATCGCCTCACAAGGTATAAAATTTTAATTTTTTTTATAAATGCCTTTTATTTTTTTAATACCCAGAGGGGAATTTATTTTTATTTTTCTGGTGACTCTCATGACCACCCCTATCACCCCTCTTCCTAGCTACGTAACCTTTTGGGACACCCTGTATAAATAAACATTTCTTTACAATGTCATTGAATTAGATAATAGGAGAAATAAGAAATATACCAGTAAATTTTAAAACTTCAGCCAAACCACAATAACCAGCACACGGCTTCGTTGGTATATGAAGTAAAGGTAAATAAAATGAAAAAGTGTCTCCACCAAATATATTGACGTCGGATGTACCCTCATTTAGAGACAAATAAAATGGAGAAGTCACCTATAAAACAAATTTAACTAAGTATATATATTTTAAAATAACGCTGTTTAAACTGTTAGGTAAGTGTGAAAGTCTATCTGATATTTAAAGAATTGTAACAAGAAATAGAAACCAGGAAAAAATATTGTTTAACCTGTGGCCTATAAGCTTCATTTTCACCTCCTTTAGTACATATCTTTGGTGATGTTATTTCTACTATAGAAATAAAGTTCAATAATTAGTAAAAACCTTTTCAATATTTGACAAAGATTCAAACACAATGAGTACATACCAACATCGCCCACTAAAAATCTCTCATAAAATGTTATTACGAAATATTCTGAACCCCAAACATCAACATTAATAGTGTCGACATCTGAATCTCTTAAAGTAAAAGACATAACGCCTCGTAAAACACCATTTTGCTTTTTTGCACCAATAGTTCTCGGACTATTTTTAGCAATAATTATCCCGACTATCAAAGCATTTTTTATATTGATATTTAAATTATTCAGACATATTTTTTGCACACCAGACATATTTCAGAAAGTATGTATGATATCCACAATGATATCAGTTTATTAAGAAAATAAAACAAAACACATCTGTTTTTAGTAGTAAATATTAAATTATGATAGAAATTAGAACCTCATTTGAATTTTAGCGCCACTTGAAGACTATAGAGAATAAAAATTTTATTGCCAGTATGAATAATATATATTACATTGCCAGTAATCGAAACCAGAATAAACAAAGCACCTGGAGAAAATTGGCATGAAGTGCCGTTATTTTTTAATAACAACGATGAAATGATTTTTATGGAATAATATTGGTGTATGATCCTAATGCGGCCAATGGAATACATATAATATTTAGACGATTAGGCTATCCATAAAGATTGATTGTTTTTCAACGGAATCAAATACAATATAAGGAGTGAGTTTAAATGAAAAAATTGCAAGAAAAAGCATGTTATATTTTTTTAAGTTAATGATTGATTTTACAGACTTAATTTTGCGGGACTTGGCGAGAATGTCCATCTTTAGATTCTTTTAATGAAATGGCAACTACCAACATTTTGTTCCTAACTTCAGTTCTATTATTGATGTGAATAGAAATGTCAAAAATATTTTAGCGGTTAAACGTGAAGCATCAAACAAGTAATCTATATAATAATATAAAGAAAGAATATACGATAAACTCAAGGCCCGCGATAGAAGCTATGCAATAGCTTAAAAATCAAGAGGATATGTTTGTAATGAATATGCAATAACGTAGATTTTGTTGGGTATCTGTTTTGTAGCGAGAAAATTAATTAATTAACCTGACTTAGCTCAGTTTGTCTTCAATATGTTGTTTAAAATAAAATCTAGTATCGATAATGAAATCGATCTGAAGCCAGTGTCTATTGAGAGACAGAATATTGATTATAAGGATTGTTCTAAACGTTTCTATGAAGTATCCAGAGATTTCACTAAGCAATACGCACATATATATTCAGCGAGATTGAATGCATTTAGAGACATCCTAAACCCATTAATACTTAAAAAATGGTCTAATACGTATAAATTTTTGAAACTTTGTGACTTACGTGAGAAAGGAGAACCCTGTGTTATAATTGGTACACTTTTCAAACTTCAAGAACTTAAGCCTAGTATCTTGAAAGAACTTTCAGATCAGCTGGAAATTATTCCGCAGCCAACAAGGTACATATTATAACTTGATTATGAATGATAAATATTAATTTACATATTTAAGAATAATACATTTTTAATAATTGTTTTAAAATTTTCACAGGACTCATTTTGTACATGATTCAGACACTTTAGTATTAGAAGATGAGCTTCAAAGAATTAAATTATCTGGAGACATCATTAATGTGAATGAAGTAGTTACTGGAGTAGTTGTTGCTATACTAGGTAAGCCTATATGTTGAAATTATTACTCTAACTTACTACTGAAATTCCAGAAAAGAATTGATTCTTAATTAACAAAATATTAAATATTTTCCGATACTCTTATTCCAATCTACCTACACAATGTTATGGGAAAGATGATTAAGATATAGCATGCAATATTTTACTAAACCTGCAATGTTTTTAAATAAAGAAATAATAAATACCTACTTTCTCCCAACATAGTATTATTATTTTTTTATATTTAATATCAAAGTTTATTTTACTAAATGAGTCAACATTTCTTAGGTTCTGAAGATGAGGATGGAATTTTTTCTGTAAAGGATGTATGTTGGGCTGGCTGCAACATACAAAAACCTTTGCCACAATTGAGTACTGACAAGTAAGTATAACAAGGTTAAAATAACTTAATTTGTCCTTTTAATTTTATGAATACTATGAATATATTGTAAGTCCAAATAAAAATAATGTAATAAAAATGAAATTATTTCTAGGTACATAGTGCTCATGTCTGGCTTGAACCTGGCTTCAAAATCTGCAGATCATCTTTTCTCACTAAATCTTTTCTTGGAATGGCTGTCTGGTTTCTGTGGATCAACTGAATATCAAGAAGAAGTTTCTAAAATTGGAAGAGTCATAATTGCAGGTACGAAGCCTGCTCCCAGATAGAAATATTGTTACTGGGTATTTTCATTCATTTATTTTCTAGTATTTTTTAAAGCGTTGTAATGTTTTTAGTGTAAGCTAAATTAAATGTGGATGCATCCCTTCTTTTTCCCTATTTAGTACTGGATTTATTATGAAGTATAGTGTATATTCACGATAAATTAATTTATAAAAATAAGTTACTTTTTGCTTTGTGATTAAGACTAAGAAAAAAATTGTTAAAAATATCTTACAGGTGGAATATATGCCAATCATTCAAATGAAAGTAGCCTAAATGAAGCTGATGTGATTGCTGCGTCAGGAGACGTAGATTCATTCTGTGCTGCCATCAGTTCTGTTGCACCTTTGGACCTCATGCCTGGCTGTAAGGATCCCGCTGGAATAATGCTTCCACAAAAACCATTCCATTACTGTAAGCATTTTCTTTATTTCAAAGATTTTGTGAGAATTAAAGAAATTATTTGAATTTAACAAATGTTTTGATTTTGTATTTTTCAGGTTTATTCCCAAAGGCGACAGAATATAAATCATTTAATCGAGTTTCTAACCCTTATGAATGTGATATTGGTGGTAAGAAATATAAGTAATTATTGTATAAACTCTAAAACATAATATGACTGATGGAAAATTTTCTTTTTTAATACAAATTATTTACTTCTAGGTTTCCCTTGCTTAGGAACTTCTGGGGAGGCAATAAAAGATATTATTAGGTATAGCCAATTGGAGAATAGAATAGAAATCATGAAGAAGACATTAGTATGGAGGCACATGGCCCCCACATGCCCTGATACCGTTCCATGCACCCCATGCTTAGATACAGATCCTTTTACAATGTATAACTGTCCAGCAATATATTTTAGTGGCAATGGACATGAATTTTTAACTGACTTATATACTGGTAAATATTGCATTTATTTGATATAAATGTAATTGACAACTACCTCCTTTTAAAAACAAAAATAATAATTTATAATTTTTTCAGGCGAAGATGGCCAAAAAGTGCGGCTAATCAGTATTCCGGATTTTTGTGAGACAAAAACAGTGGCTATTTTGAATTTGGCAAATCTTGAATGTTATAGCATGACCTTTGCATAAATCTTATATGGAGTATGGACCTAAATGTTTCTTTTAAGTTTTAATTATTTTTTCAATAAATATTATGAAATACTAAAGTCTTTTATTGTGACTTAATAATAATATTACTTGTATATTATAAACATATAACATTCAATCTTGGATTCCAATATACATAAAAAAAATATATTTTATTTATGTTGAATTTATCACTTACTAGCTGTGCCCCGCAGTTTTATCCGCACTGCTCCGCTACTGTGGGTCTGAGCGTGATGATATATATAGCCTATAGCCTTCCTCGATAAATGTGCTACCTAACACCGAAAATTTTTCAAATCGGACTAGTAGTTCCTGATATTAACTCTTCAGCTTTATAATATCAAGTATAGATGTATGGCTCAAGAACAAGGCTAGAAGCAATTTTGCATTAAAACCACAGAATATCACTAAAACCTAGTAGAGATTGTCTAATCTAAAAATGAACGCCCCTCCACTAAACTTAATTGTTTCAATGTGTGAGGACAAATAATTATTGAACCACTTTATATGTGTGCGCGCGTCGATTCTACTGCAAACTTTGACACTCGCGCACTGATTTGTCAACTAATCGGGCGATCAGTTCAGGTGCCTAGCATTGTATGGCGGGGAGAGCGCGCTATGTACGGAATGACACGTCCGTTCTGTCCTGCATCGCGTCATTTATGCACTAGTTGGCCAACTGGTCCTGTCGTTCGGGCATGGACGGGACTGGAGGACTGAACGACCAATGAGGCAGACCAATTTGTGTGTATTGCGTCTATACACGTACTTTGAATGTGAGCGTAAACACAGTGGAGGGGCGTTCATTTTTAAATTATAAACAGACGTTCGAACTGGTGCGACCGGACCACCGTACTCGTGCGGTGCGATCGACTCGCCACACGACCGCACCGCACCTAGGGTTGCCAGTATTTGATTTAAGGGTTAACAGCATCAAAAATACGAGTTTTAGTTATTTTTTACGGGAGATAATTAAAACAGCAATGTTAAATAGAGAAAATTTATTTTTGGCATTTATATTTGCTGTTGGAAGAAACAGCTTTTAATAGCTCTTCATTTTCTAAAGCGAATGTATAAAAATCTTTGCACGATAATTTAAAATTACAATTAATTTGCAGCTTCGCCTTTACAGTTTCAATATTCAATCGGTTTCGGCTATCCGTCCAGGCATTGCCGCACAAAGAAAATATTCTTTGTTTAAAAATTACGATTAAATTTACGATTTTTAAAAAAACATTTAAAATATTGGAATTTTCGCGGCCGACTGAGCTAAATAAATTCGTATAAAAAAAATAGATACACTAGTGACTAGATAATTTATTACGTTGCTAATATATGAAGTGATTAAAGGCGCAAATTATCCCTTTTTGAAATTTTCGATATTGTCGATAGAGGCGAAAGTATTGTAATTTTTACTGATTTTCGTTTTTATTTTTTTATATTATATGCAGGCGTTAGTAGAAGCTCTGTTTAGTACCAAAAGAAACCTTGAACTGAGTTCTACATGTGACAAAAATACCACATTCTAGCCACGAAGTTATTACGAGATATAGATTTTCAAAGAATGTCAGGGTTGTCCCTAGTAAACAAAATTATATATATCATCAATCTATTACCAAGTTTTTGTTTATGTTTTAGTCGTTAGTTATAGTCGATATTTCAATATATGTATTATTATATGTAGGTACATAATCTTTATATGTAATAAATTAACTGAACAAAAAAATATCTTAGATTTATAAGACAATTCAATAATATCAAATTAATACAAATTAATCTCCTTTTTTTGTGAATATTTCGAGCATTGATCATAGTAATCTCATTAAAAGTCAAACCAAATTCTTTGAAAATCTATTTCTCGTAATAAATTCGTGGTTAGAATGTTGTATTTTTTTCACATGTAGACCTCAGTTCAAGGCTTCTTTTGGTACAAGTACAAGTACAAGCTACAACCATTGAAAAGAAGAAAACGAAGAGAAAAGAATGGGCAAAATTATATTTAAAAGACAGGGATTCATTCAGACATATGCAGTCATATCATAAATCTTTGTAGAGTTCTAAAATTTATATTATTAATCTTTTTTCAGTATTAGCCACGTCATCCGACGTCATCGCCATTGATAACGATCGACCGACCGCGACGTCCGTTTTGTTTGGCGGTAGAACTGTGACTAAAGCTGTAATAAGTATATAGTCTATGACTAATGCGCTGTCCGGTGCGATCGCCCGTCCACACGCGCGAATTTGGTACGGTCCGCACCAAGTTCGGATGAAAAAACCATCGAACCAACCGTACCGTCAATAATAATAATTATGTCCGGCGGACCACTGTACACATGATCGAATATGGTCCGGAGCGCACCAAGGTCACGGTGCGGTCCGTACCAAATTCGAACGTCTGTTTATAACTTTAAGTTATAAACAGACGTTCGAATTTGGCTGCATATGTCTGAATGAATCCCTGTCTTTTAAATATAATTTTGCCCATTCTTTTCTCTTCGTTTTCTTCTTTTCAATGGTTGTAACTTGTACTTGTACTTGTACCAAAAGAAGCCTTGAACTGAGGTCTACATGTGAAAAAAATACAACATTCTAACCACGAATTTATTACGAGAAATAGATTTTCAAGGAATTCGGTTTGACTTTTAATGAGATTACTATGATCAATGCTCGAAATATTCACAAAAAAAGGAGATTAATTTGTATTAATTTGATATTATTGAATTGTCTTATAAATCTAAGATATTTTTTTTGTTCAGTTAATTTATTACATATAAAGATTATGTACCTACATATAATAATATATTTAAATATCGACTATAACTAACGACTAAAACATAAACAAAAACTTGGTAATAGATAGATGATATATATAATTTTGTTTACTAGGGACAACCCTGACATTCTTTGAAAATCTATATCTCGTAATAACTTCGTGGCTAGAATGTGGTATTTTTGTCACATGTAGAACTCAGTTCAAGGTTACTTTTGGTACTAAACAGAGCTTCTACTAACGCCTGCATATAATATAAAAAAATAAAAACGAAAATCAGTAAAAATTACAATACTTTCGCCTCTATCGACAATATCGAAAATTTCAAAAAGGGATAATTTGCGCCTTTAATCACTTCATATATTAGCAACGTAATAAATTATCTAGTCACTAGTGTATCTATTTTTTTATACGAATTTATTTAGCTCAGTCGGCCGCGAAAATTCCAATATTTTAAATGTTTTTTTAAAAATCGTAAATTTAATCATAATTTTTAAACAAAGAATATTTTCTTTGTGCGGCAATGCCTGGACGGATAGCCGAAACCGATTGAATATTGAAACTGTAAAGGCGAAGCTGCAAATTAATTAAATGTAATTTTAAATTATCGTGCAAAGATTTTTATACATTCGCTTTAGAAAATGAAGAGCTATTAAAAGCTGTTTCTTCCAACAGCAAATATAAATGCCAAAAATAAATTTTCTCTATTTAACATTGCTGTTTTAATTATCTCCCGTAAAAAATAACTAAAACTCGTATTTTTGATGCTGTTAACCCTTAAATCAAATACTGGCAACCCTAGGTGCGGTGCGGTCGTGTGGCGAGTCGATCGCACCGCACGAGTACGGTGGTCCGGTCGCACCAGTTCGAACGTCTGTTTATAATTTTAGATTAGACAATCTCTACATACATATGTTACAAAATCAACCCCTACAAACATAGATGAATAGTTTTTATTTAGCTTGGTTACATCACATAGCTCAAAAACGGCTTCAGAATTTCAACAGAATAGTAGAAGCAGTAGAAGTTAGTATATATTAAATGCATATGTCCGTATGGATTGAGTGATGAGTCGCTTAGTTTGGGACGTAAAAAGTGATAAGAAATTGCTGCTTAGTTTTTTTGTGTGATACAAGTGTGTAACATAAGTACAATACAATATGCATTGTAATGAAAATTGGCATCATACTTCTTGAGAATTTATTTTTATTAACATTTTAAATAATTGGTTTATTATTCAATACCTCATATAAAATTTAGTTATTAATTATTAAAAAAAATCGTAAGTTCATAATAAATCAAATAAAGAAATATTTTATCTGCGGTTTTTGACGCTTTTATGACATTTTGATTTTATTTTGCGTACTCTGTAATCTGTATCTTTCTATTGCTCATCATGGAACACAACTAGAAAGACGTATTGTTTGTTACTTCTCGTGCAAATAGTGCCTAAAGATGGGTTTCTAAGTTTTAACAAACGTTTGCACACCTGCGTGTGCCTTCACAAGTTATCAAAAATGTTGTAAGTACTAAAATTTAATATATAATATCTTTCCAGCAACTTTGTTAATTGCATGGTATGGTTCTCCGTACACAGCGACAGCAATCCACATTCCATTAAATGTAGCTTTCACAGTTTCGTTGCGTCTATCACATAATTATTACTGACGTAAACATATAACTACTATACTGACTGTCTTTTAAACTACGTACGATATTGAGTAAGATCATATCGATGAATTTCCTTTTGTTTTGTTTGGTTTCGCGGCTAAAATTCTCTTATTTCACGATGTGATTAAATTTATATGTGTACTTTTTCTAATTCAATTTAGATTTAATGTATTACTTTGAATGAAATCGATAGCATCTTATCAAACAAACAATCTGTAAGCGAAATAAAAATATGAGTCATCATTTCGATAAAATTGTTAATAGTCATGGGATCATCTCTATTTTGCTAAATTTATAACGATACTCTTATTTAATATGTATACTGATCAACAAATTATAAGAATAATTCAATTTCTTAAAAATACTAAGTACATTGCAAAATATTTTGCAATGTTCATTACATAGGTAATGAATAATGCAGGTTGCAAGTTCTTATTGAAAAGGTTTGCCAAGCTCAGCATAGGTATAATTACAAAGATATTTGGTAAATTATTATTTTAAGCATATATTTTTTACCTATTTAATCTCTCACTTATTTGATTCAAGAATTTTTAAACAAAATCATTGAAGATTTTACCAAGTCATCTGTAACATTACATACATTCATATAAACTTTATCCTCTTGCAATTTATAATTGGGTTTTAATGAACATTGTCTTGTTCATCTGTACATTTCTATGAATTGTTTGCCGTTTTCCTCATATAGGTATTGTAGTAATGAGTATTGAGGATTTGATTGTGTGTATTTTCTGTAAATACTGCCTATATTTATTAATAAGTGTAAACTGTAAAGATTTTTTTTATTTGAAATAATATGTTTTTTAGAAATATAAAGTCATATTTGAACACATTGATCAGGTAATAAAATAATGAACATAAGTTTTATTTAATACTGACATTCAAAGTATGTTCTTACATAATAAAAATGTTTTATAAATTTTTATTACTGTGTCTACATAAAAAAAAACTTTAAAGTTAAGTTTAATAGTGTATGGTGTTGTTATGAATCTTAACCCGTTGACCACCGAGCGCCCCGATCGGGGCACGACACAATAGATTTTCTATTGTGTCTGTGATTCCGAGGACTGATGGATTAATACATACATTATTCAGCGAAGTATCATAAAATATATATAATTTATAAGCGGACCATTACAGCATTTTTACATTATTATGTAGTTATTAAAAAAAATTATGAAAGTACCAGTATCAATTTTGCACACCTTGATTGTGATTTTGATTTAACTGACAAGTTCCCTCTTCAATCCAAATATATTTCAATGAATAATAACAAGTCTACGTTTTCGACTTATTCATTTAATGTAAAGTTTTACTATACTTTAATATACAAGAATCTGTAGTTCAATATTTTACTCATTTTCAAAAATGTCTGACATTTTATTAAGCTTTGAGATACTCAGTTTAAGCCATCAACAGTAGTTTTTGTTTAGCTAAGAGTAATCTATAAAATCCATTTATTTATCTCACATGACCTCAGAATTCAATTATGTGAGTCTTCAGTCTTATCAATACAAATGATTATGTAAAGGAAGTTGTTTCTGGATATGTCTATTCAATCTTAATTGCGTGTTTATTTTGACTATGTCGAAGAAAAATTACTGTCCTATTCAAATTGTTACAATTTTTTTATAAAATAACATTAATCTTCTGCTATTCATTTTTGAAATCAATAAGTGCAACAAAAAACCAAGTGTTGTGACTAGAACATTGCTCCATTTAAGTTTTGTACATTTAAGAATTGGGCTATTTTTAGCCAGTTTAGCAAGTATGAAAATATATTGGTTCAAGAAGTCGGTATTAAAAAGGCGTGTGCTGGTGGCAGTGTGGTATTTACCAGTTTATTCTTGTGTTTTTTTTTCATCTAATTAATATACATTTGGAATTAATAACTTTTCAATGGATGTTGATGTTATGATTATGACTTAAACCAACATTTTCTATATACAATAAGAAAGTGGGCCTCCATTTATATTTTAAAGTTGATTGAAATATAATTACTATGTCTAGTTTGTAAACACATTCAAGTTATAATTGAAAAAAAAATCTATCAATGTATTGACCTATGACACTTCTTGTCAAGATTTCAATTGTTTTACGTAAGATTTTTGTATTAAAATAATTTTGCTATCTTGCATTTATCACTAATTAACAATTGTTAATCTTCTCTATATGCGGTAACAATTGTCGTTTTTATGCATTATGTTAAGATATAAGTAAATATTTGTAGCAATTAATAAATTTTGTATATAAACCTATTTTCAAGAGAAGAATCTCTATGAAATTTAAAATGGTTGACTAAAAAAAACGTTGATATTTTATTTTATATATAGTGATACCTTATCTTTTTAGATTGTGAGTTTGAATATAAATATACATATATATATTGGAGTAGTCCTAATCTGTGTATCTATTGCGGCTATTACATAAAAATAAATGTTTCTTTGAAACAATAAAGTAAACATAATAATTAGTAATTACATTGTATGCTTTTATGATTTACACATACAATTTGTCATTAATGCTACATGCTTGCAAACCCTGGATTATAAGGGTCATTCATCCATCACTATAAATACAAGTATTCACACTTCATAGTACTGAAATATAATATTTTTAGTATGATTCTTTAGAGCACTCCTTAAATGAGATTGCCATGGTTAGCAGCTGTTGACTTCTCTCAAGAAGGTTTTAAAATTTACAACATTTTAAAATATACTTCTTAAATACTTCTATTCATTGCAAAGAAATGTTTCTAATATAACTCATGAAATTTATGTTTTCTTTTTTAGTGCCAAAATGGCGTCTCCACAGGACAGCTTTGTCCCTTACCTGCAAATACCATCACCACTCAAGGACCTCGATCTATCTCGACCTTTACTTATATCCCTGGTAAGATACAAATATATCTATTTTATGTAGTGATAAACAATCTAAAAATCAACTATGGTACTATGTATTTTTATATGCTATCAATTTACTATTTATTTCAATGATGGGGAGGACTTAATTTACACTTTTGAAGTGAAAACTTCTTTAGCGGCGTTGGGTATAAAATCTTAAACTCGCGTCAGGAGTCAGGACACGTGGCCTGATCGAAAAAGCGTAAGACGGATTTTTTTTAGCCCTTATATTCCCTGCGTAAGACGGATACCATTCCAAAATATCAAACATGCTGAACGTTAATAATCAAGTTTTCACTTCTGCCGGCACTCCCGGAGTGCAACCCGTCTTTTTTTTAAATACATATCTATCTATAATTAGTAACCTTAAGAATCATAAGATGGTACATTCAAAATTATTGTTGGAATTATATTTTGTGAAAGTTATATAACAACTGTATTAAAAAAATATTTTGATTAATTCAAATTCTTTATTAATTTTGAGAAATTTAATGTCATATTTAGTTGCTAATTCATTTTTATAATACTAGGGCAATATAAAATTTTAGGTGCTGTGAGATTTACAAATATTTGCATTGAAGGCAGCAATATGACGCGTTGATTATTTATATCAAGTTGCCTGATAATACAATGTTATTAAAACAACTATTTAAAACGTTTCAGAATTTAAACATCTGCAAGGATGAGTGCAAATCAATGGGATTGGTCGCTGGCTTCGGCCGACGGCCTGCTAACATCTAATGAACGATCTTTGCTGCTCGAAGTCGACCTATTAAATACCGATGAAGGTTGGTACTAGTAATATATATTGCAATTACCCAATGACCTTTTAATTGGGCAATTGTGGTTTATTTTGAAGTAAAGTTATAATGCAAAAACATGTACCTTAACTTTAAAGTATGTATCCAAAAAATACCCTGCACATTTTGACACATTTTATTTCACATAAAACACATATTATGTACAACATTATAAGATGTAGACAATTAAAAAAAACTATAGTGTTGTCTTCGTACCAATACTCGACCGACTTCTATCTTAATTATATCTACGTAACATATCGAATATGCGTGGGCGCATATACATCTAATTTTAATTTTAACTTAAATCGGACATCACTCAAAGTATTAAATACAATACAATTAACCGTAAATTTTACCACACCAACAGTTACGTTATAGTCGAGCCAATTTAATAGGCAACATTTGACGTCTATCAATTTTGTCTTCGAAGAGAGGTAACCTGCTTAAAAACATCGATTAAAGTGAATTAATCGATACGGACTTGAAACATTTGTCAATCGAACTTGAAACATATTTATTAATTTATGGTGATTTTTATTCACAAGTTATCAATGCATTCGATTCTAGATGTCAGATTTCGAATTTTAGAGTAACGTCTCTGGTATTTAAAAAGAAAAAAAGGTAAGTGACACAAAATTGTAGCGACGTCAGTTCTTTAATTCAGAAATTGTTTATTATGTTTAGAATGGTTTATCAGTAAAATGAAATCTTAAAATTACTTGTATCGGTTATTATTATTATAAATATGTAATCGTAATTGACAAAAGTTAAGAAAATGTGCAGTTCTAACAAAACGAAATATCATGTTATTCTATGTCGTCGTTACTAGGTTACATTGTTGAATTTTGTTAAACTGTCAAATGTTGCCTATTAAAATGGCTCTACTATAGTTTATGTCGATCTTTAGATCGAGCACGTACGGGTTAAATAGATGACGCAATAACCACGTTTGAGTCGTCACTTTAGTATGCACGAGACTTAACGTTTACTTTCCATTTCACCAAAACGAGGGCATGAATTTGAACTGCACATACGTAGTAACTAAATTCAAATGATAGCGAATCTTTATTCATTTATCGTTTATATTAAAAAAAAAATGCCACTAGTCTATATTTGGCTCCAAAATACGCCTGTAAATGATGCAATTTATGTCATTAGCCTAATAATGAAATTTATTTCATTCATTCCTTTTCCTTACCCTATCTAGTGCTTTTTGTATTACCCTCATCAATCGTTTTCTTAACCTGTATCCCGTAGGATATAACTTTGTAAATATGGCAATCCAACTCCCTTGAATACTCATGGGCGACCCTTAACAACATAAAAAAAGTTTTAATGTACTACAACATTTTTTTCATTCCTATTCCAAAAATACGACTTTTAAAACACAAATATTCTACGTTTGACCATTAATTTAAGAGTGTCTCTATAAGTCTATACCAAAATGTTATCGTTTGGGACAACGTATCGTAATATTAGTAAAGATAAATTAAAAAAGAAATAAATGCTATTTCAATTTAAATGAAACCAGGCATCTACTTGCTGAAGATGAAATTTTTCATCTGGAAATGTTGCATTTAAAAGTCAATTTAAGATTAGTACCTACATTTTATGTGGATCTTTCTAATTTAATTTAAAATATTTTTACATTTGTTTGTACTATATTCGTAGTCAAAAGTAATTTATATAAAAAGCATAGACTTATCATCTAATAAAATCGTAGTAAAATCAAATTTGCACATTGAATATTTAAAAGAATACTTGGCGTGATCTACAATCGATATCGAAGCCAAAAATATAGTTTTAAGATTTTATGTCTGTTTGTCTGTTTGTATGTCTGGGCTAAACTTTTAAAGTACTGCATGTATTTACTTCAAAATTTGTAGGAATATTACCAACAGGTCGGGTCAAAAATCAACATAATATATCACCTCCATACAGTGGCGTGCACTTTATAAAGACATAATATAGACACTGCCTGCCCTACCAAACTCAGATAATATTTATAATTATTTATTTAATTATTACCCAAGAATGAAAATCGCAGTGTTGTTTTATTTCATTAATTACGTCATGTGGTACGATACAAAATATTTCAATTATATTTCAGATCCATCTATCGGTATTTTGGTCGCATTATTATCGCATTTCTATAGTTCACAGAGCTACTATGCATGCGCTGCACTAGCGTCGCCACGGGACTCGGTACGTCACGGGACGGCAAAGGCAAACTAATCGTGTCTAAGTTTTTATATGTGTGCTTTGCGTGTCTATACTTATTTTATACGTGTGCCTATTGCACAAGATATTTACTTGCACAGGGAATTTATATCTGTACAAATAACATTTTATACATAATTAACATATCCATATGACCCATGTTTTTTTATATTAATTATATAATAGGTCAAACAATTAATCGTCGTATTTGCTCATTTAATATATATTATTTTATAGTGTCTTTTATTTATGATCCCATACCTAAGAAACAGATCACGTTTATGATAAATGGAATGTATTAGTGAATGTTTTCATTTATATGAATACAGAGAGTGCTATCACTGTAACATTCCTGTTTGATGCTATCTATACTATCTCTACTATCTCTACTAATATTATAAAGAGGAAAGGTTTGTAATTATGTATGTATGTATGTATGGTTTTCACGCATAAACTATTGGACCGATTTCAAAAATTCTTTCACCATTAGAAAGCTGCATCTTCAGTGAGCAACATAGGCTATATTGCATTTTCAAAAAAATTAGAGATCCTTACCAAAAATGCAATAATGTAACCCAAGGTGTATAAAATTACTTAATAAAAATTGAATTGAAGTACGAGGATGGTTCTTATGAAAAAAAAAAACCTAAATATGTAGGTACCACGGGCGAAGCCGGGGCGGACCGCTAGTAAACATAAAATATAAATTATAACAATTAAATTGCTTCCGACTACTATATAAACTTGAACCAAAGTAATAAGAATAGAAGTCCTAGCTGATTATAGTAATCTTGATTCTTGAATGTGGAGATGGCAAGTACATTGAATAAATATATTTTAGTGATAATTTCACAGACTTACATGAGAATGGGCAAGGAGTTCACGATTTTAGTGACTCAGTCATGAGTCTTATTGAATTATTCTTAATTTTATATACTTTGTTACTAGTTTCTACACTAGTATTCCTTGGAAATAAAGAGGTCATATTGTCTGGAAATAAGAGGTCATAATACGGCTCCAGTAGTGAAGCATAGCGCCACAGATACAGCTACAGGCTATGGATACATATATTTTGACTGACCAGTTGGCTTGGTTGGTAGTGGCCCTGCCTTCGTGATCGATTTTTTTTCTATTCTTTAAAATTTAATAATCACAGATTCAAACACATTGAAATGCAAAAATAGTGTGGTAGCGATTGCGAGCCAAAATAGGACTCTTTAATTTCCGAAAAATTATTCTGTTGTGGTTGTAAAATATATTTTGTCATAATAATTTTAGTTACAATTCGAAGCTTTACATAAACAATTTTCAACTACATATTATAGTAGCCGGAAATTTTCAACATTTTTCATTGCTGTCCCGCTTATATTATATGCTTCTTCGTTCAATCTTTTACTATCCAATGCAAAAATATTGTTGCAATTCGAATTCTAACCAACAATTTCAAAATATTTTTTTTATCGATTAGCGCCTTCCACTAAATATATCCTTTAATCTTATATGATACTTACACTAGATTTTCGCCTGCGGCTTTGCCCGCGTTTTCAAAGAATAGCCCGCATAGCTTCCATTTCTGTGGGATTTACAGGATAAAAAACCTATTCTGGGTCTTCAGCTACATACATACCAAATTTCATTGTAATCGGTTAAGTAGTATTTGCGCGATAGAGTTTTAAACACCCATCCATCGCTCCTCACA
This sequence comes from Colias eurytheme, assembly GCF_061535395.1. Taxonomy (NCBI): domain Eukaryota; kingdom Metazoa; phylum Arthropoda; class Insecta; order Lepidoptera; family Pieridae; genus Colias; species Colias eurytheme. The sequence continues at coordinate 5,925,172 of NC_142991.1, forward strand.
AACTTTCGCATTTATAGTATTAGTAGGATATTACTAGAAGTTTATAAAATTTAATATTTTTTTTAAATAATGAAGTTGTAGTTTTTGTTTCTTGTGTGCTTAGATTTTTTAAAATTAATAATCTGATGGAGACATTAATTACAAATAAGCGTCCTTGACTTTTTTTGTATTTCAAGGTATTTTTACACATAGTTTATTATAATGATATAAAATACATACATAATAAATAAATAATATCCGGTTTTAATTCCGCTTGATGTAAGTATCATATCCGGATATATTTTAACAGTCTATTTTATAGATCTATAGATTTTTCTTGCTTTGAAGAAAATAATATTTAGGTTAATAAAAATACGACATATAAATAGATGGAGATGGAAGCAGCATTCTAGTATATTATATGTCATTACGTGACAGTGCCCATTAAAAAAAAAATTAAATAGCCACACCATTTTCTTATGTCCGAACATCCTTAATTCATTCTTTAGACATGAGCATGATTTAAAGACGTGTTTGGAAACAAACTTACACAATTCTATAATTGCTCCAATGCATCCAATTATAGCCCAATGGATGAAGCAGGCGTCTGAATGCTTCTTCGACATTGATACGCTACTTCGAGAATTGGAACCTTTAAATGGATCCATCTTTCCGAAAAGAATTATTTGCCTATCCTCACGAGCAGTGGTTTTTCCTGGTCGAGCATTTCTAGGCACTTAATCAGAAGTACCATGCTTTTTTAAATAAACTATTAGGCCGGCAGATACTGACACAAAATTTCGTGTCATTTGTAACAGGATGGCGGTCCTACAGGGGTCTTAGTACGCAATAACAAAAAGAAAAATGATGGTCAGATTTCAGAACGCTGGTACCGGCGGACTAGTCTCGTGGGCGTTAGTCGAACTTGTCGGATAAATAGCGAAAGTCAAACGATTTGTAACACAAAAATTTTATAATTTACCGATAGCCCACAAAAAAGATGCAGGCGGTAGTGTCATGCCATACTTTTCCGGTGTGACTTACAGACCGACATACCACCGCGAATGCGTTGATTAAAAAAAAAAAACAATTCAACCATTTGTACCAGGCTAACTTTTGCACAGGTAATCATCATCGTACAGCCATTTACGAAAATCGCCATGCCATACTTTTTGGACGATTCCAAATGGACGCCATACCGCCGAACAGAAGTTCATTTCAAGTTTCAACAGAAATTTATTTGCGAAAATTTATTTGCAAATAAATAAAATTTATTTGCAAATAAATTTTCGCCAAACGATCTTACTTTTACCCATATTTACTGCAAAACAAATGATTTTTCAGCAACTTTTAGATGGAATGTTAATAAAACGGTGCAAATATTTCTAGAAGAAAAAAAAATATTGACGGCATTACAACAAGTTTTGACTTTGGAACACTAGAACCATTCTGTTTCTAATTTGTTGTCCAGACAGAAAATACTCGGAAATCAGACTTGACTTAAGGTTGTTTAATTTTATAAATTTAAGCTAACGTTTGATTAAAATTAAGCAATTTCTTATAAAACTAGATAAACGGGTGTTCTATTACAATTGATATAAGTAATGCTTAATCTCTAATGTAAAATAAATTTGATGACTACTTCATCATGTTATGTGTTTCTAATTAAACGTCCACCACTGTATAATTGATAACCTCCTCCTCTTTTTTTAATGTTGGTTAAATATCAAAAAGGTAACAGCCCTAGAGCTTCATCAGTGCTTACGTCATCACACTCATCACAGGGGCTTAGTTTCCTAACTGTTTGTATTAGTATATTATTTTCTTTTGTATATTTACAAACGCGTAGGAGTTTTCTGATGAAATAAGACGATAGCTAACAATCATTCGCTAAAAATCTAATTTTAACACGTTCAAGATTATAGTCGTTTATTTTAAAGTTAGGTTATGTCTACGTCGTTATCTTATCAATTTAAATATAATAAACCTTACTTTACATTTATATCCACTCATATATATACAATGTTGGCTTTATTTGAATACTTCCGAAATTATTCCATTTGTTTTACCAGATAATTTTTTCTCTGTAAATAAGAAAATACATATCATTATTATTATATACATATCATCATCATTATTATAATTTTTGATTTCGTTGATAATGAAAGCCTGCATGAAATATTTTGCATAATGGTTTTATGGTGCTCTAAAATTTAAAAACGTCGATAGGAAAACGCAATGACAACCTTATTTAGCTTAGATGATTTGCTAACCCTTATTTAGCTTAGTAGTATTGTTATTCTATTATATGAAACTATTAACTATTATAATTTATAGTACAGATTAAGTAAAATACATTACATTATGTATATCATAACAGGATGGTTTCCTACAATAGCTAAAAGACAAAATGCAAACTGCTATGCATAAAACGTACAAGCCAAGCACAGCTAATTACGTGTCGGTTTGATTTGATAACAGAGTTAGACATAATATCTTTAATTTTCAATAGTAATGCGCATTCTATAATATGCGTTGTTATAAAATTAATAAACTTTGATTGCTCTGCATCTGCTCTCGTGTAGGCGATTGCTTGGCCCCCCACGAACTCACCTCATGACTGATAACTCTGGGGTCAATAATTGTCATCTTATCCTATCATATCGGCGTACTTGGCACGTCAGTGGTAGAGTTATGTAACAGTAACTTTATGGCTAGGAGAACTACTTCTAAGCATTCTCAGAATTAGCAAAAGAAAGGACGAATATTGAAGTGAATTTAAATTAAACTAGGATGGAAGGACACGGAGTTACGATTATATCATCATCATCAGCCCATATATGTTCCCACTGCTGGGACTCGGGCGAGGGTTATATGTTAGTGTTTCCTTTCACTGTTTAGAACAGTGGTGATGTAATAACATGCGAAGATGAATTTAAAAATTAATTTATTTCCTGCATGGTCACCTGGTCTCGAACCCCAGACTTATCGATTTGAAATCCGAGCTCCTCACCACTGAACACATACATCCTTCTAACATGTATAGATGTATAGATTAAATATGTATATGATATTTACTCGAAGCAATTATTATTATTTAAATAATTACTAAGCACTAGTGTTAAACAATTTAATACCTAGTACAGAATAGCACCTAGTAAAAATTGATAGTTATATTTTATTTATAAACCATAAAAGAACATTATGAAATATTTTTGTTTATTTAATAATTCGTACCAATTATCTTCTAACGCTCTTTAACTATTATCTTACTGCAAGTGTTATTTTTTTCTTCTGTTTTCTATAAGTAACAAACTCTTTACAATCCCACGTTTCTGAAAATCACGTCGTCGTTGTAAAATATTTATGGTGCCCAATAATATAGTAAACATATCTAATAAGATCACTACTAGCATTTATTTCCGGTGTTTCTATCATAAGCGGGCATTATTCTCGGTACCTAATAACCCAGTTAATTTCAAAGGCGTGTTTTATTTTCATAAATACATAAATGTGAACCTGCCTCTGTAACTATGTTTAATTAAGAGATAGCGTTAAAATCTGTGATAACTTGCCTAATATACATCGTAGTTCCTCAAATATTCCACAACACTATTTATGTAACGATCTCGTGTAAATATGATAAACTATCACGCAGGTTGTCGTTAAATTCGAATGCTCGGAGCTAGGTTGCTATGCTGAAAGCGTGGGTGTGTCTTGATAATCATTTACTCTCCGTGTGATTGGCCGAATATTGTTTATATTTAAGGCAAAGACGTCATAGTTTCTTTGAAAACATTCATATTTGTTTGGACCTCTGCTCATGTTTTCGAATCGATATCTCTAGATTTAAATGTTTTCCACTGGTTATCTTGTTACCAATGCAATGGAAATAAAGATGGACAATAAATAACTCCCTGTTTGTGTCGCTTTGGATGCTTTATTACTGATATAATTCTATTTATTATGAACTTATTTTATTGAGTGACGTCTTTGATCGCATAATTTTCAATTTTAAAACTATCCTCCTTTGTTTAATTTTGCACGTAATCCCTTGCAAATTTTCAGTTAGCTGTAGACTGATCCTGTGAGCTTCTTAGTAATAAAGTCTGTTGTATACTTTATCTCTGAATCTAGAATAATTTTGGGCAAATTGATTATTACTGATTATACCTATAACTATCAGATTTTTATCAGGTGGGAGGTAAAAAAAATAACAAATAACAAGTTTGAGTGCAACATTTTAAAATTCGTTATATTTTTTTCAATCATCAAATCTGATAACATTAATTAATTAAGATAATTCTGAATGCTAATGGACCAAGTTCTGTTTTTCTTTTTTTTAATTAAAATATTTATTTAATTTTTGAAAAAAAAAAATAGATATATTATCGAGAATAAGTAGATAATATATTTTATTATATACTTGTTTGTCCAGCATCTCTAATTTAGTAATAACAATTGAAGATAATTTGTAAGCTGTAGATATATTGACATTATCAAATAACATTTTGAACATCGCGACATCTGGGCGTTACTTTGACGTAATATCGTGCGACAGATATCTTTCATATATATATTGACGTATTCGGTTCTCTCGTTGTATTTTGTACACTACTTATCTAAGCTCCTTACCTTGAAGCTTCTCCGATATATTCATTGAGGTTGCACTTATTGTTCTACATTAGTCTTCTATCAAGTGTTGATTCATTTGGTTGTTTGTTTTGCTGTCTATATTAAATATTTATGCCAAAAATGTGTTGTTTAAGAGGCAATGGCATGTGTCATTTGTGCAGGGATTTCCAGTTATCACTGTTGCAAAGTAAGGTTTAAATTTTTTTTGCATTTTTTTTATTTAAAAATAATTATTATATATATGTATTATATCATGCTATCAATTTAAATTAATATTTATTTTTAATGGAATTGAATGTATCATAATTTTAATATAATAAGGAAAAATATTTTACATCATAGATCATTCTATCAACAACATGTGTGTTAATATAATTTATTACTCTGAGATATAGTCATAATTTATTTATTTCATCTGATGCAGTCTTAACCGGTGGTAAATAAAATTAATTTGAATGTACTTTGACAATTCCTAAGCCGTAGAAGTAAAGTCAAATAAATATTTAAGTTTTCAGTTGGAAATATGGCACCAAAGCACAAAGCGAACCCCTATATAAGTATAACATAAAATAACATTGGAGTGTTATCTAACAATAGATTTTGTTCCGGCAGATCTGCTCAAGAACTTTTCCGGCGCTGGTACGAAGGTCGGCCTCGGCGGCTACGCGGTGCACGACGAGTTCTCCAACTCGCTGTACCCGCCGTCGCCGCAGGAGAGCAAGCCCAGCCGGGCGGAGCTAGCCAACGACCTCCTGCAGCAGCTGGAAACTCAATGCAAGCAAGGTACGTTATGTGTCAAAATTCGAATTTCGAATTTTGGCTTGTTTTCTTTTTTTTTTCTTTAGCTTTTTATTCGGCCAGGTTTTTTAATTGATGTGCCATGGGATGTTGTTTGCGTTTGAGAAATGATGATATATCATCTGCTGTTGATTTCCAACGTCTGTGTAGCATTTAGGGTAGATTATTAAACTACATATTTTGAAACTAGAGCTTACATTACAATTTGTATGACCAAAAATAAGAATTAAAATACCAAATAGTAAAGATATTTAAAAGAAATTACGTTTCTGTTTCAATAAAAGCAGTATTTCATATGTGTACTAATACTACATCGTGTAACGTATTCATACGCATTCTTAATAACATTCTGGTTAAAACTGGCAACGTTCAGTCAAAAGAAGTAACTAATCCCTTAGTAAAGTGCATGAGAGACTAGTTTCACTTGCATAAGTTGTGAGAACTAGATATCGTTACCTACTTTAAAATTTAGTGACGGAACGAATAAAATATAAAAATGTAGGTAATTGAAGTAATTGCACCTCTTTTATGCACTAATTCGGCATTTTATACTTGTACGTATCGACATGTACAAATTATAATTTTGTTTCAAGGCAAGCTGACATTTCGAATTTTATTTTATAAGTAGTTGAAATAAAAATAATGCAACATCAACAATACAACTATCCTATATTCGCACAATATTATCACTAGTTATTTTAAGTTGTGGTGTAAATCTAGAAAGACATTCGATATTGTACTTAGTATTAGCTACTATCGACCTATAATTATTAAATTATTATCTTATACTAGCTTTCCACTCGCGGCTTCGCCCGCTTTGTCTAAAACCTAATAAAGTATATACTAAAACCTTCCTCTTGAATCACTCTCTCTATTAAAAAAACCGCATCAAAATCTGTTGCATAGATTTAAAGATTTACATAGGGACAGAGAAAGCGACTTTGTTTTATACTATGTAGTGATTTCACTCAATATTATCGCTACATTATTTAAGGTGCGGGAAAATCTGGAAAGGCATTCATTACTGCACTTATTCATTTATTTTCTGTTTAATATTTGCATCTTTATTAAACAAAGTATTCTTTATTTCTCCATAGTTGCTAAATATTTAACATATAATGTTTAATTCTATATTTTTATTATTTTTGTTACGTCCGCGTCGTCGTACCTCAATCTCAGAGATTCCGCAAGTGCATCACGCTTTTTAAAAAATGTATTTGGAATTTTAAATAATATAAAGGGAACAAGTATCAAAAAACGGAGGGAACTTTAAAATGCTAATAATAATCATTCTTCTCTATTCTATGTCGTATATATTCTATAACATATAGTCAAAAAGTTTGGAAAGTCCAAAAGTGCACGACCCATAATGCTCATTCCTTCGCCGAAAAGAAGATTTTAGTTTTTCGTTGATAGCTATTAAACGATACTTAATAACATCACCATTTAAATTCAATACCAATCTCCGCATAGTAGATCTACAGCTAATAAAAAATAAGTTTTACACAAGTTATCGTGTCTCAACCGAAAAAAAGTGTTGATTGACGGGAATTTTATTTTTTCTATTTCTACATTTCTTTCCTGTTTAATTTTTGAAACAATTTTTATTAGTTACGGTATTAATATTCATTAAATTATCTATAAAATGATGTGCAGATTAAGGATATTACGTGGTAATCCAATCGTGTAATTAATTAAGTAGTTGCGGAACCAAGGCAAAAAAAATTTTTCGATCGTAAAGCACTCTCTAATGCTTCGCATTATGAGTCGTGCAATAAGTTTGGAGTCGTGCAGGTTCTCCTTTAAAAAATACGTTTGAATTTGTTAAACGCATTTTTTTTTATAAACCTGTTACTTAGGCATCGGTTCAAAAATCTGTTTTTTCTATTTCTCTGGTTATTGTATATGTATATCATAATGAAAAATTGGTACAAACTTATTGCTTAAACGATGATTGGCATGAAATGCAATCCCGCGTTTATGACACTTACGTTTGTTATTAACAAAAACTATCCTTAGACTTAATAAGTCGTTATATTAACTTTGGTCGCATGATGACTGAAGCATTTTTTTCAATAATTTGATGACACGAATTAACTAAAATACATTTTAACATTGCTGCTGAAGATAACTGGCCCAAAAATTATTACAGATGACATTAAAGGAACGTTTTGGATGGTACGATTTAAATTCTTAATATTGCAACTAACTAATTGGAATTACAAATAAAAAATAAAAAACTTAATGTTAGATGAAAAGATGAGAGAGATACCCACAAAAAATAAAATAAAAATAATAATTATCATATAAAAAGTGTTGTAAAGATTATTTTGTAAATATTAATAAATAAAAAGATAATCTATTTAATTCAGAATCGACAAGTTCTATTTTGCATACATAATATTGCACTGCTGTAAAAACTAATTTCAACTGGTTTGCATCTTTTTGATTAATCATTGAGATAAATCCGAGTCACCCAATAAAATGCAATGGAATTAATTTATATATCTCGTATTAGCCACCGTGCTCCGGTTCGTAAATGTAAATTATGTAAAAAAGACACACCTCTGCTGATCACACATTTGTACCGTGGCATGTGTGATCTTGTAATTGAATTATCTTTTTTATTATCGCGCATGTGAATAAGTTTAATGAGCGCTTTTTATATTTAATATTATAAAATAGTTGCTTATAATAATTACTGCTATAAATTTGGATAATTTTGGAAGGTTGTCGGTAATGTAAATAAATGATAATTTTTCTAATAGTATTGAATATCATCACCGTCGTATAGTCTTTAGATGCATACTGTGTGCATACTGCCTTTTCCTATCAGGCCCCTTTAAAATGATTTACTTTTATTATTTCTAAAATAAAGATAACAGCAATGTATTCTTAACCAAACATATATGTACCTACTACAATTTTATACAATGACGTGATTAAATATTTGTTTGATCTTTGTCCTAAATCATATGCTTGTTGCTTAGAGCTTGTTGTATTTTCTTTACAATTTAAATAGGTACTATTTCCAGAAAATTTTAATTAAAAAGTACACAATCTCTATCTGATGAGCAAACAGTGTATGAACTCTAATTATTATAATTATTAGTTTACTGTCAGTACAAATTTAAAATTTCCACGAGTTCTGCGTAATTGTCTTTATCAGTAGCATGATGACGGAAAATATTTGACCTTATAAAAATAGTATTTGTTGATAAAAGAGACATTAAGAACAACTGAACATAAGATTCAATAATGATTATGATTTGATGAGTTAAGCTCAGTCGTCATTAAAATTCGGTACGCGTATCTACTTGGAATTTATAAACTTTAAACGTATCATATTGTTTTTAGAGCAGGCTCCAAGGAGATGTTCGTTTGCAAAAATAGCGGACCTAAATCTGACTTCTGATATATATTGTATAGGTCCCAGACATCCTATAGACAGATGTTGCCAACCAGTTTTGTGGTCCCCCTGCCCGCACCCCGGTAATTAAATATGGCATACAAAGAAAAAAATAAAAATTTCCAAAACATGCCGTGTGGGGTATCAAATGAAAGAGCTTATTGAGTAGATCACGAATATATAGCATACTATATACATTTCTTACACTTTCTCTAAGATTTTTTAGAAAATTTACGAAAATGGTCCATTTTTGAGTTAACTTTAAACCACTATAGATTGAAAACTCATGAATATATTTTTTAAATTATTATTTTAAATAATTAACAATAGTCCATTGTTTATGATTCAATAGTTCGTAATATAATATAAGTGAGCTATGTGGTGGATTTGATGAAAATAACTATATACTATATGAACTTGAAAATATACTCGCCATCTTTGAATGCTCCCCCCACTCCCCCATGCAACTATTTCACTGTACCAAATATTGAATCGTAAACAATGGACTATTGTTAATTATTTAAAATAATAATTTAAAAAATATATTCATGAGTTTTCAATCTATAGTGGTTTAAAGTTAACTCAAAAATGGACCATTTTCGTAAATTTTCTAAAAAATCTTAGAGAAAGAGTAAGAAATGTATATAGTATGCTATATATTCGTGATCTACTCAATAAGCTCTTTCATTTGATACCCCACACGGCATGTTTTGGAAATTTTTATTTGTTTCTTTGTATGCCATATTTAATTACCGGGGTGCGGGCAGGGGGACCACAAAACTGGTTGGCAACATCTGTCTATAGGATGTCTGGGATCTACACAATATATATCAGAAGTCAGATTTAGGTCCGCGATTTTTGCAAACGAAACTCCACTGAGAGTCCGGTCTATTTAATAATAATCAGTTTCAATTCCTGGAATATTTAACGAAAAACGTAATGCAATGTCTCTTTAAAAATCCTATATATTATGCTATATATATACACTTTAGAAAACGACAACGTTATTTTTTATATAAAACATTTAATGTACAAATTATGAAAATGTATTATGTATAATATTATATTACTTTGTACTCGAAGGCCTAATAAGTAGAAAGTTGATTTGAAATAACCAGTATAAAGTACAACTTAATGTTTCAACACAAACAATGTTCACGGGGTTAAGATATATTTTTAATTTGTGTTTATTATTACATAGGCTAAATTTTAAAGACTGTGGGAGAAATATCTTAATTCTCTAATTTGAGAAAAAACTCTTTTATTTATATTTTTTAATGCCTACACAAATGTAGGTAAGTGAAAGAACAAGAAATAAAACTGGTAACAACTTGATTTTCGGCATTGGAAAGTTACATATTCCTTTCTTGAAGCGCACACTTCCATTTAAAATACCTTATTAAATATTTAGAAGAAGTATTATCAATGGTTGAAGTTTAAGATTGTTGGAAACCAAACGCAATGTACTATAACTTTGATACAAACCCTCGAATTCAAGATACTAATATAATTATGATTTGTTATCTTGCCTAAGATCGGAATTAGTTATAGCTATTAAAACGTATTTTATTTATGTTTAGCCAATGTCCCAAGGTGTCCGTTCATTAAATGGCGATATAACTACTTCCTCTTAGTAAACTATGTCCTTTTAGGACTTATATTATTTCCCATTAAATTTTTAATGGATTGCATACGTAGATTTCAGCATCCTTACAAACTTTCGCAATGGATGATGATAGATGAAATAGACTTTAAAATATTGAATTTCTAAATCTACGTGTATTTAGGAATAATTAGTTTATGGGCTCTTCAAGTTGATAATTGATATGACAAATCATTGTAACTTGAAACGTGATCGTAAATATAAGACATTGTTTAGGTAATTGAAATGCAAAGCCTGCTGCAGCAGCGTGAAGTTGCAGAGTTGTAATTTCTTTTCGCTGGGCGCGAGAACGTGTGCGAGCGAGGGGAAAGGAGCGGAGGTCCGACGTTGACATTGCACGCGCGCGCGCACTCAGTAGTGGCGTGAATCGCGGCGCGTTTGCTGGTTGCTATATCCGTGACAATAAATTCGATTCGAGGAGAACATTTCGGGCGCTCGCGCTCGGCTCGCGACCTATGCCTGCCGCCGCCCATGAGCCGCTTGGACGCCGTTAGAATGAAGTACCACTATCGCTGCATTTGGAATAAGGAGATAGTGTTCAACTCACAGAAACTTGTTAAAAGACGTTAGGTGATTGTGTCTGATGCACTGAACGTTCACGACGACTACTGCTCGCAACACGAGGATTTCAGATTCTGCAATAGCACTGCCTATATAATCGTAGAATTATCGTTAGAGTATTCTAGCAGTAAGAATATTTATAAAGGACAAGTATTCGTAAAAATATTGGACTGCGTGATGGCACTTGCAGATCTGTATGCCGGTACGTGTTTTGTAGGTGTTTAAATATATGTTCAATGCTAGATTCAGTTGTCTTGATTCTTTTCATTGAATGTTTTTGTGACGAAGCAATTATATCAAGGCCTTCACGCTCTAATTCTTCTTGTGTGTTCAAGAACAAAAGGCGAAGATAATGATCAGATTTTAATTGATTTATACAATGCCCTAATATCCTAAGCCCATGTCTTTAAACTTTCGTTTTGATATCAATTCGAGGTAACTTGATAGAGGTCAGCCAATACACTGTCAGCGGAAAACTTATTCTTGTTTTCATGTTTATATCTGCTATGCTATCACACATGTTTTGCTTTAACGTTTAGGTCACACTTCGATATCTAACATTCTGTTATTTATGTGCACTAGATCGCACAGGAGCATGTTTTATTAGGGCTCACTAGTGTGAAGGTTTATCGTCGTACAAATAAACATAACGAGTAACTTGCCACTCATTCTGTAAACATGTTATCTAGAAGCGAACATAGTTTATATTTATAGCCCCATTTATTATTGCTTATTGACACAAGTTTGAATATATTTTGCATAGTATAAAAGCAAATCGTATGATTGCACGCGTGGACATTACCGTCGCTGCATTCACGTGGCCAACGATTGTGGTACAAGTAGGAGCAGTGTGCGGGGTGTCGTGTATCTGCATGCCTCACACACACACACCATAATAAAGTTTATGCAGCGCGCTGGTTTTACGAAACCTGTATATTATGCATTCTCTGAAATATTTGGGAAAGACTTGGAAGGAAATATAGGTATACAGGGTGTCCCACTATTGGTATACTAAGCGCGAAGGGACTTGTAGTTTTGCATACCCTGATCACGTAAAAAATACTTAAAACAACAAAATTACGTCAAAAATGTTTTGCTAAATTTTTCCTGAAAATCCATGTTTTATTCTCTAGCTTCGCGCAGCCGGCATATACCGCTTCTCTAATGTGAGCATTTTGTCTATGAAACATAATCTTAAACGATATCTCACGTGCTGGTTGCAAAGTTGGGCGGGTTGCTTGTTATGGGTGTACACATAGAGTTTTAAGAATTCATCTATTTAAAAAAAAAATGCGTCTGGAATTTTATAAATATTTTTTTCGTACTCAGCGTATGCAAAACTATAACCTCCTTTGAGCTTAGTATACCAACAGTGGGACACCCTGTATACCTTGGCCATACTCCCTGGTATCGGTGCCTAGAGGTTGTTTGGGATTAATTTTTCCACATTTGCGTCGCAGGTCGCTGCTAACTGATAAACCAGTTCGCTTACAAGGCGACCTCGATCGCCACTCGCCCAATAATTAAAGCGACTTATTGCCCACTTGTTTCCATTCTTGCGCATTGATATTGATTGCTTGAAGGAGGCTTGTTTACTTCTATTTGTAACATTTAATGCCTTAAAGCTTCTTGAAACTTTTGAACTTACGTTGAACTTCTTCATAAATAAAGTGGTACATCATTATGAACATTAATGATTGATGACTCTTAATAACGGTTCATTATACCTTATAAAATATTTTTGCTATGATTTTCGTTGTAAAACAACCATTTTGACATGGTGACTAGATAGATCTCTTAAATTTTTTTCTGACGATATCATGTTACTGTTAGACGTAGGCAATAATTTGGTGTCTGCCTAAAATATAATTACATAAATTATCATAGCGCTCGGACTACTGCGCGATTAAACAAATCTTCAAAAGTAGGTTCATTGACCCATTCTAAGAGTATCGTACATTAACACTGATTGCAGAACTTTGATCATATCTATCTTGAACTTTTTAACCCTTGTTTCTAAATTTTACATTTGCGTATTGAAGCTATTGTGCTTTAAACGTTGTTCTTATATCTTGGCAACCTGATAATGATTTAAAAGTAGATGTATCCAGAAATATCTGAGGGCATGGACGCACACCCGATAAGTTTATCGTAGTTGTTTGTTGTCAAGTTAATTTCAACCTCTGGGTAACTGTTGTTTTAAACATGCGTCGTTATTAAAAAATAAAAGGGAATTTCCCCTATATTTTTTCCTTATTATACATACTATTTCTCGGTATTTCTTGGGACATTTTATGGCTATGATAATGAGTTTTTATGAACATTCCTTAGATAATTTATTTTAACGAAGTAAATAATATTGTTACTTGTGGGGGATTTTTAGATGTTTAGATGTAATTTATCATGAAAAACCAGCGGATTACATATTAGCAATTTAGCAGAAGTTGGCACTGTATCTTCTTATATATAAAAATGAATCGCAAAATGTGTTGGTAAGCGCATAACTCGAGAACGGCTGAACCGATTTCGATAATTCTTTTTTTATTATATTCCTTGAAGTACGAGGATGGTTCTTATGTAGAGAAAACGTAAACATGTACCACGGGCGAAGCCGGGGCGGACCGCTAGTTTCAAATAAATCCCATTCCTTTGAAAAAGTATAAGGATTCTTGTAAAGTTACTATATATATATTTATTTATGTTATATTGTGGTTTATTTCTAAATCCATAACATTACTTATCCTTTGTAAGGGGAAGATAGCTATGATTACACACTTATATCTTCTATTATGCCTATGACAGTGACACTCAGCATTAGTATTTGTTACACGTGTTATTTTAAAGCATTCTACTTTTTTCTACTTTAAGTACATTTGTATCTTTGTCGTAGCGTTCTCAGATTCCACCATGTGCGCAATATTTTTAATAGATAAGAGCATTATATAACATAAAGTAATAGATAAAATTCACCAGATAATATAAAATCATAAATCATTTTTCATTCAAGTAAACCGAGATGAGCTTTGAGCTTTTCGAAAGCACTACTTAGACTACTAAGTAGTAGTACAAGTAGGTACTTTCGATTACAAGCGGACTTTGAAGTAAAACTTTAGACTCATTTTAATGTTCTTATTTCTTGTAGATAACTATTCGTTTACTTTCTTGTTTCACTATTGATTGTTATAATTAGCGTCTACTTTATTTATGCTTATGTTCTTGATTTTAAATAATCGCTTATAATCTGTTTCTCTCAGCATATCATTAAACATTACGGAAGAGTTATTACAATTATTTCGTATTGAACTTTATCTGGGTCAGTGAAATCGTGTTATCATTATGTTAAAATAGTTGGAATGGAGTGGTCGACGAATGATCAGCGCTACATAGTGTCAATTAGAATCAATTGAATATTGTGTGTAGTTGGGATGTCGAAGATGTCGATTCACAATCGATTCAATGCGTCTGAGACTGATAGGAAATTTCGCGATTGAGTAACCAATCAGACGTTAATAATGAAACAAAGGCTCTTACCCATTTGTGCTTTAAATGCACGATAAAGAAAATGAACATAATTTAAACTCTAAAATATTACAATATTATTTTGATTGCAGCTTATCGTGTCTCTCATTTTAATACATTTTGCTAACTTTTGAATTAAAATCTAAACGTCATACATTACCTAGTTGTGTTAAATTGGATCACAAATAGTTATTCTTTGATAGAAGTTTTTTTGCAAACTTACTATGTTTGCTCATTAATTTAAAATGTTTGCAAATTAACATGAATTCATTAGCAAATAAAAAAAACACGTTATTTGGTTTTTAAAATTTATTTTAATTTACATATGCCTTAATTTTGTAGTGATGATATCTTCTGTTTGTTTTCTTAAATAATAAGATAAAAACCTTCGAATGATATAAAAAAGATTTAACAGTAATTCCGTAAAATCGCACAACAACCATTGAAATTGATAAATATTATTGTCGAAATATATTCCACATGAGATGGTCATGGTATTTTGTTAGGTTAAGTTAGGTAAATTTTTAAAATTACAAACTTTTACTCACGTATTGCTCTCAAATAATAATTGAGTTATTGTCATTTTATTTGATTATATGTATTAATTTTAACGAAGAACGCAGACTAGGTTTAGTCATGATCAGTCCAGTATGAAATATGTTACAAACACTTGTGTTTAAATTATTATAAAATAATTAAATTGAACCGAATTCCAAATAGTGAAATAAAAAAATAATATTCCTACGCTATATTCACAATTTCCCTGTAAATATACGTGATACGAATTTACAAATTGTGGCAATATTCTAACAGATTCTTCTCTATTTCAGAAAACATATTTTCCAACTGGCTGGAAGAGAAGGTGGACCTCCCGATCTTCGAAAACATCTCGCAAGTACCGGAGCGCGTGGAGGTGCCGCAGGTCGCGCCCGTCGCGGGCGTCCCGTACGCGCCGCAAGCCGGCCCGCAGCCGACCGAGGAGCTCCTGCGCGAGTTCGAGACCGTCTACGGCGCCGTCGAGCTGACGCACCTCACGCCCCCGCAGAGCCCGCCCGGCCCCGCCACCCAGCTGCTGCTCAGCTACGCCCAGCACGCGCAGGGCGCCGCGCCCGCCCTCGCCCCGCCGGAGCCCTGGCCCGTCGCGGCCGCGCCGGCGATCCTCCCGGACTACGACTGCGACTCGCAAGCGCTCGAGGAGCTGGTGCGGCTGCGCGCGGCGCAGCTGACGTCGCCGCAGCCGTCGGGCGCCAGCTGCAGCGGCTCGTCGCCGCCGTCGTCGCCGCGCTCGTGCTCCACGGACGACGAGTGGGCCTCCTCCCGCCCCAAGCCCTACTCGCGCAACGCCGACGACCGCCGCTCGCGCAAGAAGGAGCAGAACAAGAACGCCGCGACGCGCTACCGCCAGAAGAAGAAGGCCGAAATCGAAGTTCTGCTCAACGAGGAGCAGAACCTGAGGCAACACCACGCGGTCCTCGGTGACAAATGCGCGGACCTCCAGCGCGAGATTCGCTACCTCAAGGGCCTCATGCGCGACCTGTTTAGGGCCAAAGGTCTCATAAAATAAATCACCCTCTCGGTTCGCCCACTTAAGCGAAAGAATTTAACCTGTTTCACCGCCGACGAGCGGCTAGAGATTTACAGTTCCAAAAGAAGAAATGGAGTTCTTTATTTCGGATGTTATGTTTAAGTTTATTTTCTAGTTATGCTAGATAAGTTTTAAGTTTTTACAGATATAATTTTTTAATAAACTTCGAGCAGCACTTGTCATTCATATCATTAGTCGAGGGATAACATCTAAACCATGTAACATCTTAGTAATCGCAGGTGGCGCCATTATCACCATATTTCTTTATTTAGAGGATAGGTTGCATTCATTGTTATGAAAGCATAGTTTATTAAAATTTTACTTAACATTTTCGTTTCCATCAAATATTAATGTTTTACGTTTCAATTTATTTCGTGAATCTAATATTTTTTTATGTATTTTATTGTACATGTTTTCATACAATATATGGAATGCGACGGCGGAAAATGTTGTTTTATTTTATTTTTACAAACCAAAAACACTTAAACCCAAAAGGTTTTTTATCGTATAGGAGCTACCAACGTTGACAAGTGAGAATTTTAGTATAGCTGGTTTTTTGATATATTGTTCCTCTAGCTATTTCGGTTAGAGTCCGCGCAGTCTGGCTGGCCGGAGTGGTTGCGTTCAGTAGTGCGCATCCTATCTGCACAGGAAATTATCCTTAATTTAAAGTCATTTTTTAACGCGTAATTTTTAAACTTTTGCCTTTAGATAGATCCATCAATCATAATTTTTTTATTGCAAGACGTTTTTTTCGTTGTTAAATAGGTGCCAGACGCAATTTTTAATTTCGTTTTTATAAAAAATTCAAATTATTTTAGAATGTCTGTAAATTTCATATTATGTTCTTCAAACATAATATAATCTAAAATTAATTAGCCAGACGCTAATTCGATTGTTAAGTATTAAATATGTACAAATAAAAACGTAGTGAAAGTAGGTAAGTATAACAATTTGATGATTGTGTATATGGAGAGATAGTTTAAAGTGCAAGACAGATAGAAAGGGTCGGCCGCGAAAATTAAATAACAATATACAATAACTTTTTTTTTTTTTCGAAAATATAAGATGCATAGAAATTGAATTGTTCCTACTCTAGGATTCCCTGTGTTGTGGGAATAAGTACCTTCCATTGGTACATTTTATTCCTTAGGTTAAAAATAAACTATAATGCTGGGGCCACACTAACGTCTAACGTCTAATGCCCTTTATCGCGATAATTATTCCGATAATTTTTAAGGCGTTAAGTGGGTGGCTACACTTGAACGGTCAACGTGAATGCCGATTGTTGGCGATAAAAACGGCGTTAATTTTACTAAAATTCTAGCAAGATGGACGTAGTGTGACCGCTTCATTGCGTTAATTCTCGCGATAAAGCTATCGCCTCGCCAAACGGCAATGTTAATGCCGTTGTTAAATAATACTGGCTACACCTAAAGTTAACGTCCATTATCGCGTTAATTAATGGCATTTCCCGTTAGTGTGGCCCCAGCATTAGGGTACATCAACAATCTTCTATACAAAACAATTTTTTTTTATTACTCAACTAGCGACCCGCCCTGGCTTCGCACAGATGCGATGCTGATACTAAAATATATATATATATATATATATATATATATATATATATATATATATATATATATAAATCTCGTGTCACAATGTTTGTCCTCAATGGACTCCTAAACCATTTAACCGATTATAATAAAATTCGCACACCATGTGCAGTTCGATCCAACTTGAGAGATAGGATAGTTTAAACATGTAGGTACCACGGGTGAAGCCGGGGCGGACCGCTAGTATACTAGCTATATAAATTCATGCTAACTACTTTAGTTAAATTCAATACAAACTTAAACATGCGAGTGTGTGTGTGTTCACGTGTGTGTGTCGTGTTTGGTGTGTGTGTGTGTGTGTGTGTGTGTGTTATGTATGTGTATGTGTATGTGTGTACATCAATATTGAAACTAATTTTCTAGTTGTCTCGCTTCCAATTTCAAAAACTCTGGGACTTTTTTAATTTCCATCTAATCATTTTAAGAATATTTAATTTAATGTTGATTTTATTAAATAAGTAAGGAACCAGGAAAGAGAAGAATCTATGAGCAAAAGAGGTGTGAGTAGTAGGAGTTTTCCATGTAAGACGTCTACTTTGCGGATTATTTATGGTTCTAGGAACTGACTTGTAAAAATTAAAAAATGAGTGCCATTAAAAATAGATTTTAGACTTATGACACATTAATTGACAATTAATATGGCGTAAGTCTAAAATCTATTTTAGATTTGTGATGTTAATTTATTAATTTCGTTACAATGGCCAGTGATCAAATGAAATGTGTTTTTTGTAAAGGACATAATAATAAGATCATACTTTTCGTGATTGATAAACTGAAGAAATGCCAGGAAGTATTGAATATACGTTTAAAATATAAGTTAAAGTACAGTAACATTGAGTTGCCTACTGAAATAAATGAAACAGATGGATATCACGGAAAATGTTACAGTAACTTTTCCGCTTTAATGGCAAAATACCGTGATTCATCGAATGAATTAGATAGTATCAATAAATCCACTTCACATACTTTGTCATCAAATACTCCAACAAATGTTAGTGAAGATAGTGAGGTTAGTGCTTCCAGTTTGATTCAACACACAACATCCGATGATCTTGAACTGAGTTTAAATAAAGAAATAATACCGGAACATGATTATGACAATTTAAATAGTCAGTGTAAGCCAGGACATCCTAACCCTACTTTGAACAGTAAAGTACCCTCAGACGATGCAGCTTCAAATTTCGATATTCAGAGAATGCTCGGAGATGTTGCTTCGAGCTCAGTTTGTGATTCAAGCATTAACGAAACTAATATATGTGATAATAATTCTGACATAGATATTGAATATGTTGAAGCAGATCGAGAATTCAAAAATGTTTGTTTTTATTGTAATAAATATCGTAAACAAAATAAAGGTAAACAACAAAATCTTCATTCATCAAAAGATGCTAAACTCTATCAAAAAATTATTGATTGGATGAAGAAACTCAATAACCTTGTGTTATTACAAAAAATTATTGATTTAAAATCTGCAAATAGACCGATTTTTTATCATCATTTCTGTGAATTATATTATTTAAATGAGTATAATAAAGTAGTTTCAGATATTCCATGTAATTCATGGCACAAAAATCGTCATATCCATAAAGAAATTTTTAATCATATTGTATCGACAATAGAAGAAGAAGTTTTAAACAAAAGAAATTGTGTATCGCTAACATCTCTTTGTGACATGTATAATAATGAGGTGGAGTATGAGCAGAAATTTCATCCTCAGGCAGATATAAGTATAATCACCAATCACAATCTTCAAGAGAAAATTGAAAAATATTTCAATGATAATATACCTATTAAAATTATATCCAGGCAAAAGAAAAAAATCATTATTCATAAAGATTGTAGTTTATTAGAAGATGATCTTACTAAACTTGAAGAAAACGATCTTATTGATAAAGTCGCGTTAATCTTACGAAGTACAATTCTAAAAAATGAAAAATCAAAATTGCCGTCTAAAATTGAAACAAATGATTTAATTGCTGGTGAATGCGTGATTCCTGATAAATTAGATCGATTCTTCAAGGCATTGATAGGGGGTAAAGATATTAGACGCAGAGATGGTCTAAATTGTAGCAGATTGAGTTCCTCAATGGCTTCTGATGCCATTTTTTGTGTTAGTAATGGTACCGCTAAACCATCTAAACACATAACTCTTGGTATGACTATAAAAAGTTTAACAAGCAGTAAAAAAGTAATCAATATTTTAAACAGATTTGGACATTGCTGTAATTATACTACTCTGGAAGAATTGGAAACAGAAGCAACCATCTCATCAGTAAATCGAACTCAAGTTTGTCCTCCAGACATCATTTTAAATCCTTCACTGTGTACTGGTGTAGCTTTTGACAATTTTGATAGATATGTTGATACCATAAATGGAAAAGAAACTTTACATGATACTGTGGGGATTATATACCAAAACATTGATGATAAAGCCCAAAGTGAATTAAATCAAGATAAAGACAATTCAGAAGATTTATCACTAAGAGCACCATCACAAAAAAGAAAACGATCATTAATAGGCTTCATTCCCGACATAATTCCTTATGGTAAGCGATTGAAGATGGCAGCTCGTTTAACACCAGTGGAAATTGATCAAGACCTATCACCTGAAAATTTATGTTCTTTACAAACCATTGATCTGTTACATTTGCTATCATACGTTTTTCACGTGCCAAATACACCATCTTGGACAGGATTTAATTGCCGAATAATAGAAGACAATAGTCCGAAACAGAAAGTATCATATTTGACTCCCATTAATATATCACCAACAAATGTATCCGTGGTTGTGTTCACAATGGAACAAGCACAAAAAGTTGGTAAAGAATGTGGTCAAACTTATGTACAAGTCACATATGATTTAGCAATTGCCAAAATGGCTTATAAAATTCAAGCAACAGAAGGTCTCAGGTTTAGTAATCTTTTTATACATATTGGATCCTTTCATTTAATGATGGCTTTTTTTAAAGCTGTCGGTACTTTCATCGATGAGTGCGGACTTTCTCACATGATGATTGAGAGTAAAATTATCGCTTCAGGGTCTGTAAATGGAATAATTGACGGTAAACATTTTAATCGTTGCAAACGCCTGCATCCATTAATAGCATTAAGCTTACAAATTTTGCATTTTGATGAATTTTTGAAAAGTAAGAATGCGGAATATAATTTTGTTAAAGAACAAATTTACGAAGACCTTTTAGAATATCAGGAAAAAAAAATTTCCATCTCATCGTCGATGGATACTGATTTATTACCGAATAAAATATTATCGGAGCTGCTCGATACTTACAAGGGATACATATCAAAGACCAGGCAAGGTGACCATGGAAAAACAGCGCAGTTCTACATGATCTATATTCAGTTGATTAGTTATTACATAAACCTTTCGAGAAGTATACGTATGGGTGACTTTGAAATGTTTAAGCACATAATTCCAAAGATGGCGAATTTATTTTTCATGGTAAATCAACCAAACTACGCTCGTTATTGTGTAAAGTATTCAGATAACTTAAATAATGTCGATAAAACCCACCCTGGACTACAAGATGATTTTAATAAAGGATTTTTTGGAGTCAAAAGAACTGATAAGCCTTTCTCACGAATACCAATAGATCTCACACTGGAACAAACAATAAATGCCGATGCAGCTAAACGACTGAGTGGAATTGCTCACTTTACTAATTCTTTAGCTGCACGTCAACGCTGGGCAAAAAGCCACAGCATAAGAGCAACATTAATATCACATGTGTTGGATTTTTGCGGCTTAAGATACTTACAAGATGTTACGGCAGATTTACAATCAAATAGAATTAAAATCTACGAAAAGCAAGTTGCTGATTTTATTGAAATTATTGAAAAAAATTGCAATCCATTTGATCCCAAATTAGATAAAGAAAATCTTTACAACATTGCTACCTCAAAGCCTGCTTTTCCTGACGTTGCTAATTTTTTACTAAATATTGAAGAGAATGGTGAGACTTTACGAAAAAAATTTATCAGTGAATGCATTGAAGATGAGAATAGATTTGATAAACCAATAACAAAAAATAAGGTTTTTAATTTTGCTGAGGCACCACAGAAAAAGAAGTTGACTTTAGGAAATAAAGTTGTTGAGTTGCGAATGCAAAGAGATCTATTTGGTAGAATGCTGGGAATTTCTCTGAGTCACAAGGTTCACATTGAGAAAGTGTTGACATTCCCACTTACCCCGATCCCAACATCAATGTGTCACCCAGATGGTTCTATTTGTAAAACTGATAAATCACAATTAGCAAAGCTTATCGAAAAAAAGTTGGGCAACATTATACATCAACAACCGTCATCTTTTGATGTTTGTCTTGTTGATGGTTTCTTTTTATTGCATCTCATGAAAGAGGTACCACAAACATATGAAGGTATATCTAAAAAGTTTATGAGTACTATTTCCCAGATGAAATCTATTCGGATTGATATTGTATTTGACCAGTATTTTTCGCCTTCTATCAAAGATTGTGAACGTTCACGTCGAGAAGAAGTCACCAGTTCAGTAACAATTGGTCCAAATCAAGTTCGACCACATAATTTTACAACTGAACTTAAAAACATACAATTTAAAAAAGCTCTAGTAAACTTTTTTATAGATCACTGGGATTACGAAGAAATGGTACCTTTTATTGGTAATAAAGAAATTTATGTAAGTTACGATAGATGTTATTCTTACAAAGTAATAAATAACAAAGTACTGAAGATTATTGAAGAATCATTGTCGTGCGAAGAGCACGAAGAAGCCGATTCTAGGATTATTTTTAATATTTGTCAAATTGATTTTGATGCTGAAGTTGTTATACGCTGTTCTGACTCTGATATTTTGATTATACTTCTGGGAAATATGGATCACTTGAAATCATCTTTGAAAATCTGGATGGATATGGGTGTAGGAAATCATCAGCGATATATAAACGTTAATGAAATATACCGAATACTTGGAGTATCTTTATGTAAATCTTTGCCATGCTTCCACGCGATCACCGGGTGTGATTACACACCAGCATTTTTTAGAAAAGGCAAAGTCAGACCTTTTAAAATATTGGAAAAATCGAACGAATATCAACTAGCTTTTCAAAATATAATTACCGATGATGAAGAAATAGTGAAAAGTACCTTTATAACCCTTGAGAAATTTATTTGTCAAATGTACGGTGTCCAAAATTGTTGTAATATTAATGATGTTCGATTTCATCTGTTTTCAAGTACTTTCAAGTGTAAAAAATCTGAAGAAAACTTTGCAAAAAAATTTCGAAACTTCGACTCTTCCAGTTTACCACCCTGTAAAGCTGAATTGTTTCAACATTTATTAAGGGTTCGCTATGTGACTAAGCTATGGAGAAATGCACACCAAAAACAACCGACAGCTTTATCTCCAGTTGCTTCTGGTTGGACCATCAACAAAGATAAATACGATTTTGTTTGGTTTGAGGGAGAGCAATCACCTTCCACAGTTGTAGATGTTATTATTCAAAGTAAGTATTGAATAGAACATTAATCAAGAAAAACTAAATTATTATATTACTAGCTTTCCGCCTGCGGCTTCGCCCGCGTTTTCAAAAAAAAACCCGCATAGTTCCCGATCCCGTGGGATTTCCGGGATAAAACCTAGCCTATGTCACTCAGAAATGATGTCGCTTTCCAACAGTGAAAGAATTTTTCAAATCTGCCAAGTAGTTTCGGAGCCTATTCAATTCATACAAACAAACAAACAAACAAAAAATCAAACCTTTCCTCTTTATAATATTTGTATAGATAACGAACAAATCTTTTTTCTTTGAATAAATGAATTATTATTTTTTTTGTTACAGATAATGGAATATTGGAAAACAATAACAATTCCTTAGACGGCTTAGACGATAACATAAATAATTCTGACAGTGAGAGGGAAGATGATGATGATGATGATTATGAAGATGGCTTTTTAAATTTAACAATGTAATTGTTTAACCTTCATTGATATAGTTTTTATTCCATTCTTTTTAATGTATGGTAACTTTAATTTATTTTTCACTTTTATGTTTTTTTTTTCATTTTAACTTTTTAATTTATAAGAACAAGTGTAAATAATATTGTATTCTTGCAATTATTTCCTGTCGCATAATTAAAATACACTAGCTGATGAGCTGCATGCTTCATTACTTTTTTTTATTTATACTCATTTTTTAATACTTAACAATCGAATTAGCGTCTGGCTAATTAATTTTAGATTATATTATGTTTGAAGAACATAATATGAAATTTACAGACATTCTAAAATAATTTGAATTTTTTATAAAAACGAAATTAAAAATTGCGTCTGGCACCTATTTAACAACGAAAAAAACGTCTTGCAATAAAAAAATTATGATTGATGGATCTATCTAAAGGCAAAAGTTTAAAAATTACGCGTTAAAAAATGACTTTAAATTAAGGATAATTTCCTGTGCAGATAGGATGCGCACTACTGAACGCAACCACTCCGGCCAGCCAGACTGCGCGGACTCTAACCGAAATAGCTAGAGGAACAATATATCAAAAAACCAGCTATACTAAAATGACTTCTTTTTCAACGTTAATAGCTCCCGTACCATTATATAATATACAATTTAATTGCTTAATTTATTTATTAATTCTTTATTGCGCTTAAAAAGAGTAATAAAAACATTATACACACAAAGATAGAAGAATTTAATAACATATTTCATATACAACTATACATAAATGCGATCAAATCACCAACAATCTACATTATATAGCGCTCGTGTATGCACCTAATATTACGCGGAACAAATACGTGCATAATTCAATCGCCTTATCATAAACAGGAATGTTAATATACCAAGCAATACCTGCTACGGCCTTGGTTATAACTTCAATTAATATTTATGAAGGATAGGGAACTTGGTGTTTCGTGATCTATTGTACTGCAGTAAGAACAATAATTATATTTTGAATAATTCCATTATTTCATATTTGATCGCTGCATAATGCAAGACTTATTACTATTCACAGCATAGTAAATAGCAATTTTTATAACTGAGAGCATTTTAAATCGTAATAAGAAACCAAGGCTATATGAATAGTGCAGAATATTTATTACGCACGAGTACCCTCGTTTTTGGCTTATTTAATGAGGTCATTCAATATATTTTTACAACTTCTTCTTCGTCAGTAAATCGAGAAGGACATCTCTATCATTACTATTACATAAAAATGCTATTAATTAGGCTTTGATCATAAATAAAAATTATTTAGGATATGAAAATAATAGATGTATTCGACAACGTACCGTTGAAGTTCAATTATTGATTTCGAGTTGCTATACCTATATTATAGTATATAGCAAATCTATATAGTATGTACTATAAGGTAAGTAGGTAGTACAAGTTCGGCGATCTAATGAAAAATTATATAATATCCTCGCCCCACTCGAACTCTGAACATACACAGAAGTAGGAACACTCATCTATCTATATGTCCGGTGCTTATAAGTGTATATTTTAAAAGTTGAAGTTGGTCTTTATTTTGTCACGAGTTCAGTCACGTTTATACCGTTGAAGTTACCTTTTCAGTAGGTTGACCTATTTATTGATATAGTGAATTAAAAGAGGTGGTGCTTACTCGTTGAGGCAGTCACATAATGTTACATTAGTTGTAAATAAGGCTGTAGGCGTGGGAGTCAGATAAGACGCAGTTTTCTCGTGTCATTTTGAGCATTTTTCATTGGCGGTCTTATTTTTAGTATGGAGCCTTTGTCCACCAATCCTCGACTATTCCACATTATTTAATTTGTTCGTACCAGTTGAAATAAACTCAGTTTCAAAATATTAGTCTTATATCTTCAAATATTATTCTATAATATAATAAAATATTTTACTGAACTTATAATAATAAATCACGTTACAAAGTCTTTATAAATTGACACCAAAATAAACTAATAAAATTGTAACAAAGGATGAGAAAAGGTCAATACGTGGGTGTCAGTATAAAGAGAGATATAAATAAAATATTCATCTTTTTATATCCATGAAAATAGATTACTAATAGAAGACTTTCGTCTGTAAGCAAATTTTGTACTTGTAAGGTAATGACTCTCTCCTTTCGTAGCAAAGCTGATGAAAACTTCACTACACTCATAAGTCTTGCCTTTGCTTTAATCCTGTGGGACACACTTACCCATCACTTTATGTCTGGAATGTTCCACCCTAATGTTCTGAATGTGTTATCGGCGCTCCGGAATTTTCATGGATGCCATGAAGGTTGAATAAATGAGTCGCTGTTATTTTTCAATTTTAGCTTATAGGTAAGTAACATAATATCAACATTATTCACATGAAACTTACACAAAATAATTGGCAGATGAGTTTTCATAGGAGAAAGTTTTCAAATAAAGCACTGAAGTAAAACATAAGGTTTCTAGGAAAATAATGAATTATTATTAATTATCTACTTATATGCCTACTTAAAATTTAAGTTTGTGCGCCTAGCTAAATGTCGTAGTCATCATTTCATATTATAAATAATGAAAAAATTGAAAGGACAGAGATACATATAATGAAAAATCTTTCAATGAATACAGTTAGTCGTTTATTAGTTGCATCTAAATTATATTATACATATAGGTACCTATATCTACTTAGAATTGATTCAGTTGAAAGATACTTCAAAAAGATACTTCAAAAAGATACTTCAAAGATACTTCAAATTTATTATGTATCTACTCTGCTACTACTGTCTAAAGTCTACTATGGAAAGTTATGTGATAGTACAGAATACCTCGTCTTCAATTGGAGTATAAAATTATTTTCTTCATTGTATTGATTGACATTTCAAACCTTGTAGAAATAAATTGTTTTTAATTTCTTGGAGTTTGTTGAGATCAATGTTTAGCTTGGAAAACAAATTGAATTACAAGATTTTGGATGAACTGGGAATATATTTCCAGAGTCAGAGACCCTTGAGATACCTATCCTAATAGTCCTTATATCCTAGTGTCCTACTGATATTATAAATGCGAAACTTTGTGAGGAAGGCTGGACAATGGACATAGATTTGTTGCATTTTTACGTGAAAACCACTAAACATATTTTTATGATACTTGGTAGTGATATAGCTTATGAAAAAAATAACACATGAGCGAAATGCTTGCATTTCTCCGCGGTTTCGTTCGTGGTTAAAACTGCGCGGCACAGCTAGTTTACCATAATTAATGTGATGCATGCAATCGAAGCTATCTATGCTGTAGTCTAGGTAGGCAAGGCAGGTAAGGCAAAAATCTACATAACGTCACAAATAATAAAACAGTAGCTAGCTTCTTATCATTCTTGCGTAGAATTAGAGTGACGTTATGGGTTTATTTTGTATTAAGCAGAGATATTATGAAATCGTTTATTTCCCAGAAACCTCTGTAGATTGTAGATAGTAGGCCAGCCAAATGTAAGAATAATGCGTCTTCCGTTAATCATCATCTTTTTCATGTTTACTAGGTTCTTTTACTTATATTATTATATTCCATTATCATCTATAAAAAATAAAATATACTTTTCCTTTATATTTGTTACATTATAATTGAAAAAAATAATAATTTTTCAAATACCTAACTACCAACTTGAATAAACACGAACATAATCTGTAAAACTCTGAGCCTTTCAGTTTCACCGGCCAAATAATTGAGATGCCTAAATCGATTTTGATAGGACTTTCACTGTTAG
This sequence comes from Colias eurytheme, assembly GCF_061535395.1. Lineage (NCBI taxonomy): Eukaryota > Metazoa > Arthropoda > Insecta > Lepidoptera > Pieridae > Colias > Colias eurytheme. Next base: position 5,952,653 of record NC_142991.1, read on the forward strand.
TTATTTGGGAAAATTATAAGCTGCTCTTTATCCCGGAATCCCACGGGAACGGGAAGCGCGGGGAAAACCTCGTCTTATCTCCTCCTCCCATGCGAACGAACGCAGGCACAGCTACCTATAGTTTGATATAGGAAGCGAAATGTTCCTAATAATTGAACTTGACGATATCTGATCTAAGTGACAAATTAGGAAAAAAATACTTGCTACATCAATTTGAATGCTGTTTAATATACCTACAACGACTAATAATACTGCAATTAATTATAGAGTTGATGCCTTATTTATATTATTCACAAAATATCTTTCATGTGTCATGTTCACACACAAATCGCTCTCCGTAATCCAGTTTCTTCCAACTCCTTTCTGTAACTCCCTTTCCCTATCGTTACTATGCAAATTTTCTTCTTCACTTTAGATCCAACATTACGACGAAGAAGGCAACATTAATGTGATGCAGGACACTAACCGCTTACCTACCAAGCGAGATAGAGAACAAGACATTGAAATTTAAGACATTGGAATTAAATAACCGGGTCCGCTGAAAATGACCTCATGAAAATTATAATGATGCTATAATATTTAGTTGAAGTATAATTAGTTGATTCGAGATCAAGATTACTTAAGTCCAAATCGTATTAAAACGATATTTCACCAACAAGTTTTTATTTATTTAAAAAAAAGAACTTAGTTATGCAAGTAAACAAACATATGTTTACCATTTATGTCTGAAAACAAGATAGCTATCTACAAATTAATCGCTAGCTTCATCATTATTATCACGTATGGATATTCTAGATAATATATTTATCTGTTTAATAAAAGATGCAAAAACAAAATTGAAAATATATTCTGTTCTAACATTGTAAGGATATTATATATCTTTATGATAGGTTAGCTTAAATTTAAGTTTTTTTTTATGTATTATTTACATAATGAGGCCTAGGTATGTAATAATACATGTTCAATTTATACATATAGGTAGGTATATAACTAATTGATTGACATGTAAAATGATCAATGAACAGTCCATGTTGGCGAAAAGACGTGCTCTAAGCTTAATTGCGTGGATTAACGTAAACTCCATCAATCGGTGCACGGTTACCACGACTTAAGTTTTTCATTAACCTCTACAGGTTAACATTGAGCTTACGTATTATATTTTTATTTAGAATTCTTGAAAAAAGAACAGTATATCGCTTGATTGGAATATTGTTTTAATAGGTCATTTTTCAAAATATTTATTTTAATTAGCCTCTGAGTTCAATACATATTCTATTCAAACTCTTCTTACTTAGATTTGCATTTCTTTTAGGCAATTCATTGTTATTTATAGTTAAATATTTTCAAAAATATATTGTCTAATTTATTTCTAACCAACAAAATGCCGAAAGAGAATTTTCGTATCTAATTGTTGTAGATTAGAAACATAACATGGCGTGGTCTGCACTCTGCATAAATAATATAGGTACATTGTTTCACGGAAAATATACCTACATTTTCGTCAGTTTATGTGTGATAAATCTATGTTATTTGTACATAATCACATATTATCTTCGAGGATATATTATCATGACATTCTTAAGTTTAAATAAAATAAGATAACGCTATCTTAATTAAGTCTGTTTGTCTGATGACTTCTCAACTTGAGAATTTCGTTACGATTGACGTGTTCATTAAACTTCTATACATCATTCTAAGCATAACCTAAATACTAATCACCAGTTTCGATATTAAAATTGAGACTATATAGTTTGAATGTTAGCATACCCGCACTTAAATACAAAGGCGTTGGAACTTATTCTCATTACACTACTTACCTACTGAAATTACACGCATTACATTAAAATACAAAAATTCTGTTTAAATAGCTTATATTATTATTTAATATACATATGTTATGCAAGATGTTATGTTATGTTATGTTTTGTTGAACTGACACAATTGTATTTATTTAATTTACCAATGACTTGCACATCTAGAAAGAGATTCATATATCTATATACTACTAGGTAATTACTTACATAAAACTAAATCAAATTAATTTGTATGTAAGTACTTACATCAATTGTTTTCTTTATTAATAATATTAACGATATAGGTATGTGTTATTCGACAGTGGCTTATTAGGTATCAGGTCTCTTTATTTTCATGACAATAAGTGTAATTACATATCATTGCTCATAAAACAGAATTATTGCCAATGCGTTTTATGAACTACATATATAGCCGCTCATATGCTTGAGAAAAAAAAAATGACCCCTTACTTAGCTACGCGCAACCACAGTTGCAAAAACACGATCGAGAATCTTGTTTCGCGCAACTGTGGTTGCAAAGCGACTTTCTTATTTCAATTGATTATAAACTCTATTTCATACTCTCAGAGTCTAATTTTTACGTATTTAAACCAAAGACAACTAATTGATTCGTCTATTTCTCCCCAGTACTACCAACCTTTCAAACAGAATTTTGGGAATATCTTAGTTTGTATCTTACGTGTCTTACAAGGAAGTGTTAAAATATGCCGTAATTGTTGTATTTTATTGATTTCTACTCGTGTTTACTTACCAGATTATTCTCTAACATGTGTTTTATTGTTATAAAGTAATATTTTAGTGACCGTTGTAATAAATATGTAATAAAGACGACTTTAAAAGTTAGTAGACTTTAGACGATTTCATAACTTTTTAAGGTATACGGTAATCATATATTGTAAAAATAACACAGTTTTGTATAGTATTATTACAATAGCAATCGATTACAGTCAATATATTTGAAGTACTCCTCTCGCGGCAGTCATAAATTAAGTTTTAATAGCGGTGCGTCGAACGCGCGGCGCACGTTCCAGAGCACTAGCAAAGTAGGCTACCTTTATTTTTTTTGCAAGCTATTTAGCGTATTTTATTTTTGCAACTGTAGTTGCGCAAAGCATATGAGCGGATAGGCTCTATTGAGTGCCTACTAAACTAGCCCGTTTGAGTAGTGTTTATGAGAACTGTAAATACGACATGCTCTACGTTTTAATATATAAAAGTATACAACACATCACGGTCTTTCTTTGATCGATCTTGGTTCAAGTCTACATTTCTTGTCAAGTTTATTTATCGTAGGCTCTACCAAACAAAAACCTGGGTGCTCTTCTTTTAAAGTTTTTTATTTTATGACAGCCATTCATATAAAAGCGTCTTATTTTACCTGTTTAATAAATAATTGTTATTGTAAATGTTAAGTAAGCGATTTTAATATAATTTTTTTAAACTTCATTAGTTGGATCGTAACTACGTAGAATAACGAATATGAATATGTAATTATCACATTTAAAATAGCTTTTGAGAGACTCATTATAATGTAATTCAACCCGAGTTTTAATGAGTGTGTAATTAAAACGAAACAAGACATGCAAGTGGGTTTTGTCTCAAAACTAATATTCTACGTTCTCAATCCTGAATAATACGGTCTATTCATATAAATAGAGTTAAATTAATTTATGACTGAATCCGGGCGTCAGGGATTTGCTCCGGGTCAAAGTTGTATGTTTGTTGTAGGTTTCTAGCAAGTTTTAAGTACTAATCTTGATCTTTGATTCAGGAATTAAATGAGCTCGTCGAGCTAGAGGATTAAGAGAAATTATGTGACGATTTTTGACACAGCATACAGATATAAAAATTGTAAAGAAGAAAAGCCTTAAAAACTCGATTCGAAATATATGTTATTCTTCTCTCTTATTGAAATCTTGTATTGAAAATTTCTTCATCATGAAAAAAATACAAAATCTAATGTGATCCAATTTAAGCAGATTTGGCTGTCTCTTTGTGCTGGAAAATGCCAATTACACAAAAATAAATTACATACCTACACGAAAATATATCGGTATCATTTTTTGTGTAATGAGCAAATACGTATCACAATATAAATTTATATTTCTTTGGTTGCTAACTTGTTTGTAAGATATTGCTAGATGTTAAACCATTCAAAGAAAATTACGTATAATAATGCAATGCAACCAGATACAGCTTTATTATAATTTTGCCTCTTAGACAACAAAGGAAATACGTTTTATAAGTCCTATTCAAGAAAATTTTCCTACTTCGTAATTGAAGAAAATAAGTTGGAAAACCAAGTCAGCCTTAAAGCCGTTCAATCAATTCTATTTATAAAACAACTCATCCAGTTGGCCAATTTGTATTTATATTCCCGATAGGGGCGATCTCTCCAGAGCTCTATTCCTGTGAACGTTACGATTGAAGAACGAGTATCGGAAAATCTTTATAAGGAAAAATATCGCATGTGATTTTTCAAAGATCAATTCGATTGCTGCAGGGCTTTATACGCGTAACTTCATACGACATAATTGCTTCGATGATTGTGTTGTGTAGGTGACTTCGATTATTTCGTTTCAAAGCAAATAAGGTCTGTATGTGTAATATGGATATTGTTATTTGTTGTTTTTCTTACCTTATGAGGGTCACAAATACATACATAAACATTACAGATAAATTATTTTAATATTCATAACATGTAATGTTATATTAGTATTCATTATTAATTTATTTTTTATTATCAGCAATGTTATCTGTTCTTAGCTAATTTTTTTTCAATTTATTGATGAACTTATATTATTTTTTTGATCATCCATCCATCCCAATATCAAGTTATTTTTTCTAAATCATTGAAATGTAGTACGCCTGTGAACAATTTTGATTAACAAATACTAAGCATTTGTATTCCATTATAACCCGGGGTGAAGCCATGCCGAGCTACTAATACTCAAATATGTTGCGATCGGCTTCGAAATTCTTTGTTGCTCTAGTTCTAGTGGGGTTGGATCAAACGTACGAATTGGGTTAATCTCGCTGCTAGGATTATACCAGATTTTGACAAAAGATTTATTTGAAATTGTACAAAATTAACTATATTGTCACTCAATGCCATCTGATCATGGATAATTGTCACTCTCAGGTCAAATTTAAGATTCGTGTATACATCTGCAGAAGTAAATCACACGCTTTGGACAGAAACTAAGTCTAGCAAGTTTTGGATTCGTAAGAAGATTTTCTGGACCAATTTTTCTTTGTTTATCATCACTGCAGCTTTTTTGAAGAAATAGAAACCAACCAAACGCTTATTATCTAGATTCATTCAAACATTCTTAAATTATTAATTTCATTCAAAGCTTGGATAAATATCACCAATTCTTCAATTATCATCAGCCATATTCCATTGTTATGGTTTGTTTTGAATCTCTCCATCATTGTTTTAAACAAAGTTATTGTGGTCATCGTCAACCTTAATTAAAGGCGTAAATTTAATTTCCACAGATGTCAAAGTTTAACTACTAGGTGAAAAGACTTAAACTTTTATAGAGCTGCCAGCTGAGTGGCAGATTAAATGTGATTGGTCCTTTCTTTCTTCTGCTCATATTATCTGTATCTAATGCGAGAGATTGCTCGATTATTCTAAATCGAGTTAACTCATCCATTGTACATTATCAGAATCAATGTGACATTATACATTCTTTTATCTATAAATATCTAGATATAACTTATATGTGCGAACCTGCATCAATTATAAGTTTTATGTAATTTTGACTTTATAAATGAATGATTTTGTATGCGAGCGGCTATACCAATAACTTGTTGTTTGTATTCTGTTCGTCTGCGCTTTCCAACTATATAACCATTGCCTCTACCCCCTCTGTCCTACTTATTTAGAAGTCAAGGTCTTTTACTATGGGTCATCAAAATATTATTAGACTAAGTTTATTTTCCATTATAGGCTAAATCTATTTTGCAGTTCACTTCAATACTTCGCTTTACAACATTCTATGTCCCAATTGAAAGCTCAGGTTTTAGTAGAGTAAAAGTAACTACCAATTATAATAAAAACGCATTAAAATCGTAGATTTTTAAATCGGAAGGTATATATTTTAGTATAGGTATTAGGTATCCCGGCAAGGTAAGGACGCTGCGAAGTGAAGGACCCGTGATATTGGTGAGCGGATGCCGGGTGGGGTCGGCAGGGCGGGCGCGGGGGTCGGGTAAGGGGTGCGGGCGGGAGGGTGCGCAGGGCGGCGGGTGAAGTAACAAGTGAAGCGGCCCGGGGAGCAACAGTCTGCCGCAGCCCGGCCACGCGGCCTCACCCGCTACGCTAAGCGTCGCGCTACAGTCCGGATCGCGCTCCTCGCGTAAGTAGAGCCTTATTGCTTGCCCGCACTCCGAGCCCAGCTCAACCGCGCGGTCGCAAACGCGCCTCCGCCTGGCGAAGTCTGCGCGCGCCCGCAGCGGACGGTGGCGGCCGTAAGCGGGCCTTGATGGATGTCAGCTATCAGTACAGTGATATACCTGTTGAATGCATGTCGGGATATAAGATAACGTCTTAATTATTTCTCCATTTTGTCCAATGTAACGACATGAGATTGGACAAAAGACAAGCTCTGCGAGTAATTGTATATCACGCGTTTGCAAACTGTTTTAATATGTTACACTCATAATATTGTGATCCAGTATAGCGGACATCATCACCTCACCTTTTATCATTGACTGCCAATAAAATAAGTCCTTTAAACGGTTCTTTTCCACCAGTTAAAACATATATGTAATTATTTGCTACTCTGTTGTTACTGACTGTAAATCATTCATCATTTAAATTATGCGAAAAGCTCATCTACTTTAGCATCATTGTTAAATTCAATGATGTTACTGGTGTGTGGCATTGTTATTCCCAAATGTCCATTCGGTTCGCAACGCTTTGCATAGTTAATTAAAATAGAGTTATTGGCCAATTAGTCTCAAATACAAAGCCAAACAGTAAATACTAAATACTAATCCGCATTAAAACTGTGTTCCAATTTTGCGCTAGTTTAGGAAGTTTCAATCTCTATAGTATGTATTATATTGAATAACAACTTTAATTTGGGCAATCTACCTAAAAATTTTAAAGATATAATGGCGGTAGATATAATCTTATTAAAATTTTAGAGAAAAACTGAGAGTATCCAAATCTGGACAATCTTAATGCGATTTCTCTAGTAGGTAAATTTGGACGTTACAAATTTAAGGATAATTTGATGAATTGAACAAATAAGTATGAAAAATGTTTAGTGAACACATTTACCTGATGTATTTTATAAAATTTTCATAATAAATAACTTTTAACTACATTAATTGAGGAAACCTTTGATAATAATCAACTCCAAAAAGTTTATTGTCGACAATTACAAATTGATGCTGAACTTTGTTTAATAAACATAACATCGACTCTCTTCGGATATTTTATTGTTCACTACAGAGTTGTGACGCGATTCTAAATCAAGTTAAATCAACTGTTATAAATATGTATTCAATGTAAAGATCAATTGAGGGGGAGAATTTGCAAATACCTTTCTGTTTTTCTATCATATATGCTCCGTGTGTGATGTTCCAATTTAGGAAATAAACTAGAGAATCTTTTGTATGAATGTCATCTCTGATTAACTGACATTAACATGTTTATCTTTCAAACGGAATGCACAGACGGAATGTATTAAAATTTCTCAAATATATGCTTAGAAACATTTTAACCTTGTCTACGTTAGTGCGACTTTTATTCAGGGATATATGTAATTTTTTAAATGTAGAGTCTCTAACTCTACTACAAATATCAACGAAACCTCTTTTGAATAGGTTATTATTTTTTTGTATATTCGATTTTATTGTGTTTGTAAACGATTATTAAAACTAATATAAACAGAGATACTCTTCAATACACGTTGGTTCGGTTATAAATTTACATTTCAGGTCAGTGCAGTGCAATTCTCATAAATATTTTTTCTGTCTATGAAATATTTCGCAAAGCGCGTTATTAATTTAATTATGACGGCGTTCCTAGTAAAAGGAATTTAATATCGACGGACTTTATGGTGCTGATGAACGCATCCAGCCTGCCTCGCGCCGATTTTATTTCATTACCTCAGTTTACGAATAAATGAAGTTTTAACACGCCAGAATTTATAATACATTCATGGAAAGTACTGTTTATTTTCGTTTAATTGAAGCAGAGTGCTGTTTTATTTTCCTATTGTGTAAATAAATTCTATATTTTTGCAACAAATTAAATGAAAATTCAATAGATGTGATAGAGCCTTATACGTATTTTGTTTAGGAAGTGCATTCTACTTACGCTATAAAGAATAAATATCGCTACATGAAGTATAATAATAGTTTTCATTCTTTGTATTATAGGTAGTATACTCATTTTTTGTATTTTTGTTAAGAGCCAGAACAAATAGAATCAAAGAAAGGATTGCTAGCTAAACAGACAACGTTCCTAAACAAAGAAGAAAATGTTTTCCATCAAATTTCAATGTGTCGAGAATTATGTATAGGGGATTTGATAGATCGATCAATCGAATGCGAACTGAACGTAACTATACTTTTGGTTTAAATAAAAACTTATTTGGAAAGATTCAAAGATACCAAAATCGTGTCTTTACTCCATGATGTGACGGTATTGCAAATTTTACTCTCAACGCGCCTAAAGAAGTTTCATCTTAATTATTTTAATTTGAATTATATACAGTAGGTATACAGTTAATTAATAGCTATTTAATGCAAGTTAATTCCACACAATTCTAAGAAAATCTTTCCCGTTACCGCAAATACTGTGACATCTTCTATGCATGGCAGTTTCTTCTATTTCAGAACTCATTTATGTTTCGAGATCGACCCTTTCTCCATTAGTCGGATCTGAAAAGAATGTGCCGACAAATTATATAGTTCCCTGAAAAAAAAACCCTTTAAAAGTTACATTGTTACGTTTCACGGTCCATAAAGTGCACACGGCAACAGTTATTTATTATGAAAAATTGCGTTGATGCTTAACTAAATGGAAAACGTTGCTTTAAGAAAAATTGAATGTATTTTACAAAATACCTTTGTTTGATAGCGTATGTATCATACTTTTCCCGTTTGCCGTATTAGGTTGACTCATGGAAAGTTTATAATAGATGGATGCACCTGCTTTCATTCGAACGTGAAACTCGGAAATTTTCTAACTACAGTGACTTACGAGATAGACGCGTTTATACGTTCGCTCCAATTGAGTTTCAATTTGTACTAAAGGAAATATGATTGTACTGAAAATTTACTTAAGAAGCTAAATGTCGAATATTATGCACTTTCAAAATAAGACATCAGTAGTTGCATCTTCCATATTATATACAAAATTGAATCGAAGTAGGGTTTCATTGCGGATAGCTATTTCGTTGGCACATATTATATTATTAGTGTGTAGGTATGGTGACTTCTTACTTTATGGATGTTTTTTGAATGATTGTATCTACGTATATTTTATTTTGTAAATGTGCTTAGCTTCCTTCGACCAGAAACTCTATTATATTTATTTATCTTATTTTTACATTTCCAAAGGAAAGAAAAATCCAAATATATATCCAAATATATATCCAATTGAAATAAACAATACATTTTTATGCGTAGGTACACAGTATTGAAAGTTACCAACCAAACAGCGTGGGAGTTTATTGGAAAGCACTGCATTTACAAATGAAGACCAATAATCCGGACGATTCAAAGGATTGTTCATCATCGCAATTGGATTGCGATCGTTTATCACTCCGTATCACCGCCCGCACACAGCGTGCCGAGTGAACCGGGGCCCGTGAAACGTAGCTCGTTGTTTTTCCTTCTGCATATTCATTATGACATGACAATGCAAAACGGGTCATGCTTATCCGGCATCAATCTGGTCCCAATAATTTGTTAGGGTCGTCCACTTGGCCTGATAAAGGTTTAAGTGGCAGGAATTATGATAACAAAAACCGGCATTTTAACACATCAGCTTAATAGCATTAAAAGTCTTCATCATTTGTCGCACCCTTTGCTTTTGATATTCTGGCGGATTACTTGATAAGCGGGGAAAGGGTGCGTGCGTATTTTGTTCGGTGATTTTTTAAGCGTTTTTACACGATTGATTGAATTTGTGTGTGTTAACATTGTTTTGTATTTCCATTGCGTGTTAAGTTATTTACAGATGTAATTGGAGTCACCTTCAAACTCGCTTAAATTAAATTCACATTGTGACAAGTTGACAGTTTAATACCTAATCTCAAGCTGCAACTGTAGCCACAAGGGAAATTACATTTTCTTTGGTAAATAGTTGTGTGAGCAAATTGTTTTGACGACGCGGTTGGCGCAGTGGTAAAGTAACTGCCTACTGAGCCGACGGTCCCGGGTTCGATCCCCGGTCAGGGCAAATATTTGTGTGATGAACTCAATTATTTGTTCTTGGGTCTGGGTGTTATTATCTATATATGTATTTATTAAATATTATATTTATCGTCGCCTAGTACCCACAACACAAGCCTTAATTGAGCTTACTGTGGGACTAGGTCGATTTGTGTAATAATGTCCTATAATATTTATTTATTTATTTAATATTGGACTCCACCATATTATATATTTCCGTTGCATATTGAAATTGAATTCTCTTATACTTACATGTCATATTCCAAAGTATTAAATAATATTCTATCACAATTTTTGATATAATAAAGTGGTAGTAGTATACCTACTTATGAATTCTTTGAATTTAACGATAATTTTTCATTTCTTGATAATAAATTTCCACCTTCACCTGAAATATGTACTTTCATCATAAATGTTTAATAATATTCTCATTAACAAAACTTAAAAGTCTTTAATATACATACATAATAAATGAATTAGTAGAAGCTAAGTGCGGAGTTTAGTTTAAACTTTAGAGACATGTTAATGTTTTGAGGCTAGAAGTATAGAGATAGTGCTTTCCACATATTTAATAACTAAATACAAGAAGTAATCATTGAATTTTTAATAAATTACATAATATCTACTTCGTTATTACCAACGAAACTTATTTCTATAAAACTCGCTGCCCCGGCAGACATTGTTCTGCCCTATTGCTCATTTTCTGTGTTTTCTCTTTCTTCCTTAAGAAGCTTCCTTTTGGCTTAACAAAAACGTATAAAAATAGCCAAATTTGTCGAACCATTCTCGTGTTCTACGCTTATCAACACATTTGGCAACTTTTTTTTATCATATACAAAGATGCTTTTTCAGACTTTTAAGTCATAATATAAGGTCTATCTTAAACATCTCTGTATAATATTCAACCAGTAACTGCAGAGTATATATTTGTCCTGAAGCTTCAACGTATATAATACCCACATTGTCAAGATGAGTTCCATCTTCATATATTAGTATTAAATGCTCAATTAACATTTAGAATATTTGGATCTTAAAAAAGCAAACACACAATATACATTGATCCAAATATTTTTATCCAAAACTTTTTTTCTTTGTTTTACAGAAAAAAACAGTTTTTACTGAACTAAAGCTGCCTATTGTAGGTGAATGTTCTAGCCATTTTACAACCGACGTCAACTTTCTTCGTTCTCGCTATAAATTAGCCAGCATATTGCTAATGTCCGGGGTCGACAATAAAAGATAAGGGCCACGTCTCGTGACGGCGCAGACAATAAAATCGGCTTATCGGTAGGGAGCTGCCGGATAACTAGTATTTAAAATTTTCAACGTTCTATTGTCGTTGACTGTGTTCTTCCATTCATTTGACTGTTATTAACATTTTACTTGGATTGAATAGTTTAATAATTATTATATACTTTTCATCCTGAACTCGCGAATACTGTTTGACGTGACAACGTCTTATAATTCGATAGAGCCGGCTGCACGCACGAAAAAACATGACTCATGCGGTGTTACCTCGCTCTGAGGCGTTCCATGTAAGGCTTGAAGTGCAAGCGAGAGCGGGGAACGAGCGACAAAGAAGCAGAATCGGACGTTGTCACGTTCAACTATCGTCAGACTTTACAGACAATCAATTTTTTTTATCGGTAGTTGGATGTTGCCACTGCTTATACTTGGTATAAAAATGAAAAAAAAAACAATGAATTCATTATAGGTACTCGGTAGGCCGTCGGTCGGTAGATAGGTCCTTACCAGCAAATAGTACCTATACATACGTAGTATATTATTATTAGTCTGTGCCTATACCTAGAGTACTTAGTAACTATAACAAAACGTCAGAGTTTTTATAGATTGTAGTAAACGTAAAACAAATAATATGTACCTAATATATAGGTGAAACTAATTCATAAGTGTATTTGTGTTTTGTGAACACTGAACATACAGCATTACGGTGCTTTGCCGCCACCAAGAAAAAGTGACTCTATTCTAGAGCAGTGTCGATGCAATAATAATCTTCGACACATTAAAAAAATATTTGTTTTAAAATTTAATAGTACGCTTATTTAGGGAATATATTTCAAAATGTCGTTAAGTCAATGTCAGTATATACATTATACAGTTCACCTTAATGAGCTGCGCTTGCTTGAAGTTCTCCATTCTACCAGTGCTTGAGATTTCTAGTTTGTTCTTAAACAATTCGTTAGCGTTGCTCATTTGAAGACGACTCAAACTAGACTAAATTAAATCAAAATTATGAAAAAATAAACTTAAAGCCAAAGGTTAATTAAATACCTATAATAATTAGATAATATGAGATAAAGGTGAATTATTGAGCACTGAATTGATAAGATGTTTGTTGTTTAGTCTTTTCGGATGTCTGGCGATATGGTATGATATGTATCGCGCGATGAAATCGTATGATTTATGTATTGCTGTGGTCATATATGCAGCATATAGTACAATATAGGTTATTGAGAGGAGCGTATATAAGACACTCTTAAACGAAACTCGTCTACCAGTTACACCAATTTGAAAGATATTGAACGCAATGTGTCAAATGTTTGTAATTGTTAATCCCTATGTATCCAAATTTTTGTGTGCACTTGTCTTAGACCAGATACATTAAAAAAAAAACATTTCTATTACTAGGCTATTTATATTAATGTTTTCGTACATTTTACTAATTTCCAAAATAATCATAAATTCATCACAAAAGTAAATAGCGTAGTTTCCTAAAACTTTGACACGCCAATTAGGACTCAGTATAAAGCAAACACGAAGTTATTTCAGTTTCTAGATTGTATTGACTTTTTCATACTACATCAGTTATGCAATGCGCAGTATAACAGAATACGGCGAGTATTATAAACCAGCAATTTCTGAGACTTGTTTGTTCGAGTTTCAGTAAAGTTAAATCAGTTACATTGTCTATTTGAACAGGTAGTAGGAACAGGTAACAGGCCTTTTAATGAAGAAGGTTTTAATAATAATAATAATATATGTAGTACAGAAGAGCTTAAAGTTGTGTAGAATATTAATTGAATTAAATCAATTAGAGCTTTAAAATAAGACGTATTATTAGTTTATGGTACCTATTCTGTTATATTTTATTATGTATATTATCTGTGATATTATTTAACGAAAATATATTTTGAAAAAAAAAAATAGGTAGGTATATAATGTGCTAAGTCTGACTGACTAACTTTTTAATATATTCTATTGTTGATAATTTCACATAAATGTAACGATAATTTAATCTGACATTTTGTTATCTTATCTTATTGATAATTAAGTGGCAGTCCACTTTTTTGTGTAAAATAAATTTGCATGTTGTTTTTATGACTAATACATTTGTAAACATGGTATAATAGATGTCACATGAATATATTATATATATCCCATGTTAACAAGAAAATAAACAAAATTTTATTACTTTTTATATTTTCTAAATAAAAAAGTTAAAGGTTGACTTGTGTACCTACATTATTTAGAAGAAAAATTTGAGGGACTCTACATGGTGAATGTAGACTTGGGACTAGAATCGATGCCTATATGAATGCGGGCAATATTGATTAGAAACTTTCTTTATCTATACGTATTTGCTTAAACTAAGGCTTTTAATGTTTAGTACAACATAATATGAAAAAAAAATGAAAAGAATTCTACAGTGGGAGGTCAAATCTCTAGAAGAAATTTCTTTATTTAGCTAAAATATAATAAATATATTTACTTTTAACACTAACACTTACTTTTTCTGATTATATATATCTACATCAGTATCTATAAAAATATCGGTTGCCTGTAGCGTGACAGACTCTGCGATAATAATATCAAAACAATTTCCAATTCCAACTACAGTTTACCATAATTACGAGCTTTATGTCGTGCACATTACTGAAAACTGGGTCACATATCTTTCGCTCAACAAAATCGTAATATTTTGATACAATACACACGTAAAGTATATTTGGGAGGTATAACAATCGAATCGTTAGTGTAAGTTGCCCCGCCCAGTCGTTGGCGCGGCCCGTTGTCGATAATCAGCAGATTTTTATCGCTTTCATTCAAATGGAAATGGAAAAATGTTTTTCTCCTTTATTGCCTCCGATAGCCCCAATCTGATACTCTTGTTTTGTAATTTAAATCGGTAGCTATCCCTATTGACTTTTAAATCCATTTTTGCGATATTGAGATTTAGTTGGCTCTCTGAATTCTAACAATTTCTTGAAACTCGATAAGTAATCCAATAATAATGGTGCCTATTTCTTCGGATGTTAATCTTTACATTAAAGACTAATGTAAAATTTTTCATTTAATTGAAATTATGATTGTACGCTAAATAATGAGTTATTTGAATATTAATAATTCCACTAAATTCACCCAAATCTACAACAGTTTCAATTGAAAATAGGCACATAATCATCATTCAACACGTTTTATGTTTTAAGAGACATGTAAAAGATATGTAAAATATAAAAAAGGCACACAAAAATCAACTTGTAAATGTAGAGCACATTGGATTCAATCAAAAGCTGTTCAGATCTGAATCTACAAAATAATATGAAGTTCTTGGTAGCCTTAGTCGGAACTCAAAATCTTTTTTACTGCAATAAAAAGGGTTTTATCGATGTTGGGTCAGCAAAGTGTATGTAAATGAGAACTCTGGGGTTTCGGAGATAGAAATAAAGGGGAATAGGCGCCTTGGGCAAGGTAATTCTTAACATTATAGTAACGTATCCACAACAGCTGTAAATCTAAAGATACGATTACTATTAGATTCACGATTTACGTATGCGTCGAATCATAAATTTAGTTTAATGTAACATAAAAAGAAAATATACTGGGAGGATCAGGTATTGTTTCTAGTTATATATTATGAATTCTTAGAAGTTTATACGATATGAGAATCATGTTTAAACAGAGAGGGGTATTTACCGAATGGAATATGTTATGATATTATTTCAACTTTTCCGATGGAAGTAATATTTATTTTATTGTATTTACATAAATATTCGTTTTAGGTAGGTAAAATATAGGTAAATTTGTAAACACTTGTAATGTAGGTAATACACTGTAAATAATATGTATAATGTACATTAAAGTAATATCATCACTACAAATAGCGATGTTGAAACTGATATGAATAGTTTTACAATGTAGGTACAGTAATGCCAGCTACGCTTTGCGACGCGTAATGTTTGCGGTCGGTTATTCATTGTTTTGACAATTGAAAACACATTTCCATTTGACGCTTATACACAAACACTGTTTAAATATATGTATGTACACACCCTTTGAAAACGCTAATTAAAACTGCTTCTGTGTTTCGGCTCGTTAGCGACAAAATCTTCATTTGGGCCCTTGTTTAGGGAGAATTCATGAGGTTCATTTAAACTACAAGCACAAGACCGTATTTACATTATTCAATTGTGTTACGTTTTAAAATTGAGCGTTAACTTCGTTTTTGTCGAAGTTTAATTCTGCTTAAAAAATTGATGAGTTTATTAATAAATGACAGTAGAATTTGCTGAACACGTAAACACAAGTAGATAAACCAGTTTTACAGATATAATAAAACAAGGTCATATCAGATTTCAGTATTTTGGATGTAGATCGTTGCAACGAAAATATAATCTTTGAAAATTTCATGATGCTGTTTGCGGTTATATATCCTCCTTAACTCCCATTTTCTCTGAGGAGGCACTACAAATGTGAGCCATAAATATCCGTAGCCCTCTGTCTTACCCGTTTGTCTGACTCTGAATCACAATTTCATGATAGGTGTATATTAGAACATTGGTTATATAGTTTGTTAATTATCTTAAGCTAACATTTTCAAAAAAACATTTTCAAAAAAATTGAGATACCTACCTACTGTACCTAAATTAAAAATATTAGCTGAAAATATTTCTTTGTATGGTTGTTTCTTTTTTGTAGAAAAAGTGAAATATCAAAAAAAATAATGGTTACCCATGGATACCTTCAGCAACATTATCTATTAGTAACTTATTTTTAAACGGGATTAAAACAAGCGCGTAATATGGGAAGACATGATGGCCGGTTACGGTACATTAGATACGGTTAGGGTAAAAATTAAAAGTGCTGTGACCTCTGTTTTAAACATATATTTAAAAAAAAATGCCTGATAGGATTCTACATATTATGATTCAATTTGTTTATTTAATTACGTTGAAATAATATAATATATCATGTTTCAATGCAAACTCTAGTTAATGTTAAATCTGACTGGCTATAATTTAATATCCAGTCTCTTCCAGGAAATAGAGGATTTACAAGTTTAAATCCACCGTAGCAGAAGTTCGGTAAACTCATAAAATATTATAATGCGTTCTCACTCACACAGTTATTGGAAATTCGTTTTGATTGAAAAGACCTCGGACGCGAGAGAACCTGCACATTTTTGCCTGAACAAATTGGACATTCATATTGCATAGTGGTGTGGCCAGGAGGTATCGATTTGTTGAAGTAACGTGTTTGTAAGCCCTGGGCGTAGCGAGCGCGGCTAGCCAATAATTGCAAAAGCGGATGTTCCCATATTATGTTGCTTTTATTTGCATATTTAGAATTATGTATGTAATTTATTATAATTTATACAAAATCTGAATGATCAGATTATCATATTAAATACAATACACATGTTATATGCAAATTAGTACAGCATTTAACAGCAATTATTTTTATCAATGTTTTTGGGCAGAAATTCTTAGATAACTTTTTATATGTGTAGATTAAAATTTAAATGTGATGTAAATATACTGATCATCGAGGAATTGATTTGATTATGATAATAATTATAATCTTAATACTATTATAAAGGCGAAAGGTTGTATGGATGTTTGTTACTCTTTCACGTAAAAATTACTGAACCGATTACAATGAAATTTAGCACACATATAGAGGGTAACTTGGATTAACAGATAGGATAGGTTTTATCCCGGAAATCCCACGGGAACGGGAACTATGCGGGTTTTCCTTTGAAAACGAGGGCGAAGCCGCGGGCGGAAATCTAGTACAAAAATAAATTCCTTGAGCCGATTATGTCAGTCTCTCACTGACTACTTTTAAAAGTGTTAACGAAATTTAGCACAACGTTCTTTATCCTCTGCAGTTGCGGTACGGCAATATTAATTAAATTATAAAAATAAAACAAGGAGATAAAGGTATTTATTTTTATCGTGTTCGTAACATCGCTCAGTGTTCTAACAGTCCCCGTGTTCGAAGTTAGCCCTGCGGCGCTTTTAACTTTGACACGTCTAGTAATAAAGGAACAATATAAAATAATGACAAACAAATATAAATAACATAGAATAAAACTCATTAAACCAGTTCACGATGTAACAATCGCGTAAATCTCGTACAATACAATTATGGAACACTTGTTCACTTTATTGTTCAACGCTTGTTACATAATTTTATAGAACATTCAGGGAAAATTTGAATGAATAATAATATAATTATTAGAAATTCAAAATTTATTTTGCCGTGAGCTTTGACCATTTGCGACCAAACAATTTCCCAATAAAATATTATTGCATTGAATATTCAATGAGTATTCAACTCATATCACCAGCATGCTGATATTTTTCGGAATTATTAGAAAGTTTACGAAACTACTTAATATGGGCAGGTTTATCCCGAATGTGATGATTTTTTTTGTTAATTACTTCACTTACTATCTTCTTTCGTTCTAGGATGTGCTGGGCTCGTTCATTATACTATCGTAAATCCTAAAGTAGAGCTTTATTAAATGACATATAAGATACTTATATGCTTTGTTTTTTTTTAGGTAATCAACAGTACACAGTGAAAGGCGTGGTAATAGCTGGTAAGTGGATCATATTAAAAATTTAAAACACATATATTTATAGAAATAAATTTAAACTGATTTTCTTGGTTTTAATCCTAATCAGAACTGCAGTCATCAGTCGCTTTAACATTAATTTTCTAAAAAATTGTTTTGAAGGTATTTTTTAACTTTCCACAGAGTATTCTAGAATCAGGGATGAAGTAATTGTTGTAATTATATTATATAAACATAAGGCAGTAAGATACACCTTACCAACATAATATCTGGCCATCCATCATGCAACTCATCAAGGCTCGCGCTCTCGAAAGGGATAAAAGGGTCTCTCAAATATACGCGAGATATTATAATATTAACTTTAGCCGTACCCTTACATTTTCACCTTTATGAATGGAAATATCTTCTGATCTGGGTAAATGTGTTACGTAATTCTAATGTATAAATTTGAGTACTAAATTAGTGTTGTTATGTGGATTATAATTATTATTTTTTTAATCGAAACACACATAAATAGTAGTGATAGTAGTGACACACACACATAGTAGTGATTGCATTGGTCGGTGCATGATTATTCCTATCCTTTCCATCATTAATCCTGTTATTACGCACATCCTTAACTCTTCTATTTCCACGGGCACATTTCCAGCTAATTGGAAAGATGCACACATCTTGCCCCTCCCTAAGACCTTAAATCCTGTATGTCCCTCAGACTTCCGACCCATTGCTATACTGCCTTTCCTGTCTAAAGTCTTGGAAAGGTTAGTGCAGGAGCAGTTAAGTCGCTTCCTTAATTCCCACAATCTCCTTAATCCTTATCAATCTGGATTCCGTCCAGGTCATAGCACGACCACTGCTCTTATTAAAATCACTGATGACATACGCCTGGGTTTCGACAATAAGCAGTTAACAATCCTTACGTTGCTAGACTTTAGCAATGCTTTTAACACCGTCGATCACGAGGTTTTGTTGGCTATGCTACGCTCTATTAACATATCTCCAACGACTATTGATTGGTTTCGTAGTTACTTGCAGGGACGTCGGCAGCGTGTTCTAGTGGAGAACCTAACCTCTTCCTGGAGCAATGTTCATGCCGGGGTTCCGCAAGGTGGCGTGTTGTCTCCTCTCCTTTTCTCAATATTTATCAACTCTATCTCCAATAACATAACTTCTCCTTATCATATGTACGCAGACGATTTCCAACTATATTCGCACGTGTCACTGCCTGAACTTCCTGAAGCGATTTTCCGTACTAATTCTGATCTCGCAGCTATCGTCAATTGGAGCAAGGAACATGGCTTGAAGGTAAATCCCGTAAAAACTAAAATCATTATACTTGGCAGTAAGCCGCTTATGAGCAAAATTAAATGGGATTGCTTGCCAGATGTTGTGGTTGATGGTTCTCGCATTCCTTTCAGCAAAACAGTTAAAAGCCTCGGTTTGTACCTTGACCAGAACTTATCTTGGTCGGAGCACATCATGCAAATTCGCAAGAAAATTTTTGCTGGTGCATCTTCGTTGCGCCGCCTGCGTAACTTCCTACCGATCTCCACCAAAATTGCGTTAGCCCAATCCCTTCTGCTTCCCTTCCTTGACTACGCCGATTCCTCATTCCCTGATCTTTTTGAGTACCAGTTAGACATCCTTGAGAGGCTGCAAAATTTCTGCATTAGATTTATTTTCGGATTGCGTAAATTTGACCATGTCTCGGAATATCGCAAAAAACTTAACTGGCTCCCCATCCGTCTTCGCCGGGACGCCCACATACTTCAGCTTCTGTACTGTGTTCTGTTTGACCCTAAAACACCTCTTTATCTTAAAAATCAGTTTAGTTATCTTAGTGAAAATAGCTCTATCTCTCTTCGCTCTTCCAATCTTCTAACTCTCTCTACACCGGTTCATCGCTCAAATTTCTACGGCTCCTCATTTACTGTTCGTGCTATACATCTTTGGAACGCTCTGCCTGAATCCATCAGGCGGGCGAAAAATATTAGTAGTTTTAAAGCTCTGGTTAAAAACCATTTCTTATCATTATAATATTGTGTTGCTATATTTAATTTTATCTCTTGATATCATATTTTGTATGAGACATCATTTATTATATTATAATATTTTGTGTGTTATTTGGTATATTTAGTATATGTATTTATATATATTTATTATATTCTTATGTTATCTGTATATATTTATTTTTAAATATAATACTTTATATATATATATATATATATATATATATATATATATATATATATATATTATTTTTATTTATTTTTTCTATTATATTTTATAGTTTTTGTATTGTATACAAATTAGTTATTTGTACAATGTATCAATTTAGACATTGAATTTGCGCCATCGCGTACTCGTTCAACATTCCTTACAATCAGGGTTGCCTGGAAGAGATTGCTCTTGAGCAATAAGGCCGCCTTTTCGTGCATATGTGCCCGTGTGTTATTATTGTATAAAATTATAGTCTAAGTTTGTTTGTCCTGGTATGTATGTACAATAAAGCATAAATAAATAAATAAATAAATAAATAAATAAATAAATAGTAAGTATGTACTTACTTGAATGTGATCTAATCGCGGCGTTCGTTTGCAACACTCGGCAAGTGCATTTAATATTCATCAAAATATAATTATAAGCACATGGTGTTTTCTCACTATTTTCAGATTCTAAATCTGGTTTTCGTGGAATGAACCTACCCGTCCCACGGTTTTAGAAATGCCCTATCCTATTTCCAGACATATTCGCATCCGTTCCAATATAAAAGAAATTCGGGCAATTTTCTTAAATCGATTGTCACTTCTTTTTATGGACGTTTAATCTGCGTAATCTAGCCAGCCGAAAGTTGAGCCATTCTTTCTTAATTTATGTTACGTTGCTACGGTGCGACTCGGTTACATATAGCACTGGGCTTCGTTTTATGTCTCTATCGGCCTTTTGTGAGCTTAACCGTAACTTGATCCCGCCACATGTATTAATCTTTCTTAGCTGTGAGATAAAATGTTTGTTTACTATGATAATCATTTTATATGATTATGTAAATGCATGATTAACATAACCTGTTTTGTATATTACAAATAATTGACTGTATTAATTTAGATTTTAGAGAAATAATATTGAAGTGATTTTGATTGTGTATTATCTAATTCTTCGTTAAATTACAACTTAAATGATTACAATGGACCCCTTCATTGGAAGCAGGAAATGTTTACTCCATCAGGGCCAACGATCTGTATATACAAATCTAATTAAGAGTTGTACGTCTTTGCAATTGAGACAGAAAATGAACTTAATATTGTTTCGCACAGAACCTTAAAAAGCTTTGTGACAAATGCGCCAATACAAACATATCTCACGTAAGAATTAGAAAAGAAATAAAGCCCATGACTAAGAAAATTGCTTTTAAGAAATTTATATTAAGAACGTTTCGTTCATCAAATCCCATTAAAACTTTTTCCATTAAACATCTTGCTTTAGTAAAAATGCTTTCATCTAACAGCAAAGTTCAAATGGTATACGATTTCAGCTTAATTGCAAAATAGCTTGATACTTTTAATCGGCTTTCATAATGTTTGAATTAGATACAAGAGCTTTAATCTATTAGTCGAACTTCCTTTTATTCCGTTTTTGTCTGAGCTCAAACAAAATTTTAAGTGATTTAAGGCCTTTATTGAATTATCCTTTATACTGAAACAACATCGTTTGCGAATTCATTAAACATTTCAATATTATCGACTTACAAATATCAAACATTTTTCATTATAAGTTATAATTAAAATTTGGCTTTCTCGGCGGCTATTTTAGAATATTGTATTGAATATTGACCGCCTCCTTGGTACAGTGGTTGGGGCTTGAGCGTAGAACCGAGGGGTCCTGGGTTCGATTCTCGGTGGAGACGAAGAAAAAAAAATGTCTCGGTCTGGCAGGACACAGAAGGCTGATCACCTACTTGTCCCTAAAGAAAATCGATCAGTGAAACAGATGTATGAATAATGCATCTGCCCCTTACCCCACTACGGGGACACGGGACTTCACTTTATTGAATATTCTAATGGGTAACCCTAAAAGACAGACTGCATGTGATACATCAGGCAGGCTCCAAAGATAACAGTTTCCCTTTTGTGAGGTTATAATTAATAAAGAGCTTTATAAATTATGTAAATGCAGGCTGGAACACGTGCCCGAATCATTAAAATTTGACGCCACACCGGCCCTGACACAGGATTTTGTTTCCATAAAGACAAAAACGTGAACACCCGGGAAGAAGAAGTTTTTAAATATAATTTACGTTTTTGCGCTGACTGTACGTCGGATTTGTGAAAATTTATAAAGTCCTCGGTTCAACGTTGTCCTCTTTCCCCTTTTGTAACAAAAACGGAGGGAAGTTTGTAAGGTACTTTGATTTAATATCTTTTCTTATCGGTGGACACATTCAATCCTTTTAAAAATAGTTTGGGAGGGAATTCTCTTTCTCGTTATCGTGTTTACTGTAGGTATGTGTTTATTGTAGGTATGTATCATGTATGAAGTAGGTAAACATGTGAGTCAGGATATTTTCTATGTGGTAAAGTCGGTTAAACAATTTTATTAACCTTTAGAGGATAAAACAAATATATATGTAATTGGATGGAAATAATGTTCCTAGGTAAAATAAATGAGGTACGGATCACAAAAGACCAACTACCGGAAATCCAACAAAAACTGAGACGTTTACAAGAAAGGTCTTAAAGTCACTCGTATATTTGTCTTTGTATTGTTCGCAGTCGAAAGTTGATATTTGTCTTAAGGATTTGTTTAAAGTTAGTTTTGAATGAACTAAGTAAAAATTTCGTTAATTTACTTGAATAAATTAGACGAACAAGGCAAGGTATTATTTAGAACATTTATTCTGAAATGGCAGAAAAATCTGTAATTTATTTGCTATAGGTACACTTAAAGTTAAAAAGTAGTACGGAGTAATAAATATGTAGGTATTACATAAAGGGGTTTCGATTCAATGAATTATAAATTTCAACCTAAGCCTCGAAGCGTGCCCGGGCAATTAAATGGATTGTGATCAATTGTGTATTGGACAGTTTAACATGTAAAAATTACCAGCTAGCTTCATGAAAGTCATATAAATAAGTAATGTATTACTGTATAAATAAATGTTTGAAATGGGTGAACACAATACATACATAACTACGTGAATGTAATAAATAAATAGTAACAATAATAATAATTTTCACGAGCATAATGTATGAATATGAAAGTTCAATACAAAAAGCTATTAACGTAAAAAGTAATAACGTATATAAAATTTTATAGGAAACTTCTTTGCGTCTAGCTGATATCGATCTAAACGACTGCAAAATGAAACATGCATTAACAATATCGGTGAAAAAATTGCGAGCGCGCTATGGCGTTTCCAACTTAATATGAGCGTGTAAAATTTTAAGAGCTTGTTGCTAGTGTAAATTTAACTGCACTTAAGCTTAATGGACGTATTTTTGCAGCGGTTAACAAATTGCATGCTTCCCATCAGCGCGGGTCGCCAGCAACAAACATCGGTCGTGAGAACTCGGTCATGGCCGCCTTTACATTTCTCTGAACACCTCGACATGAAGCTTTTATACATTTTGCAAAGATTTAATGCTCTTTCAAACACTTATGTATTTTTTTTAGTGTCCATTATAGTTCTATTTTAACATTGCACAGTCTCCAGGGCGCGTCTCTACACAGGTAATTATGAAAAAAATATAAAGCAAAATATTATTGGTTTTCAATTATTTATTCTTAGTAAATTCTTTTGCCTATAACGTAATAAATTTAATTCATTAATTTATTTCATGGGTATGTATTATCCTAGCATCGATATAACTTTTTACCAGTATTTTTATAATACTATCTGTACTGTCTCGTTATCTGTTTGTTCCTTTCATTTTCAAGTTTGAATAGCTAAGCGATTTCTATGATTCTATTTATCAGTAAAACGAATCGATGTGATTGGAAATTTGTATAGGGAACGGCTGTCTCAAGATAACGAGAAGTGGATCTAATAAAACCGTTATAATGTAATTTTTATTAAATATATTCTTAGTAGAATGTTGAAAACATTTATTCTTAGTAGAATGTTGTGAAATTCTCTAAGGATTAGCTAATATGTAAAAATGTCTTACTTGTATAGGAGATAAAATACATTTTCCAGATCGATTGTATACCATCTTGTTCCCAAATGACCGGATTCGCCCACTGCACATAAACAAAACAGCATAAATAAAATATTCAGAGGGAAGTTAGTGTAAACGCGGAGGTTGTGAGTGGCGGCCATTACGGTTCCGTCGGTCGAACTTGAGGTCCTTACGAGAGTCATCTTTTATTTAGAGAGCGTTTCATTTCCCTTCCTATTCCACTAATAAGATATAATTTTATTTTTTACGTTCGCAAATTAGGAAATGAAGAAAAATGTTCCATTTTATGTCTGTGTGGATTTTGGCAGCGCGGGCGCTCGACGATTATCCTACTTATTGCCTGCTGTACAAAATTATTTCAGTTTCTTTATTAAAAGTTGTATTTTTGTTTAATTTACTAATTGACCACAAGGCATATTCTTGAAAAGTTGGCCATTTATGGAACTTTCCCTCTATCCTTGGAACTTGTGCCAAAATTATTTGTTACTGTGCAACTTTGTTATTAATGTACAGAAAATATTAGTCGCAATTATAGTGCACAAGAAAAATTATTATGTAATAAGTTAGATACCGTTCGCAAGAAGATGAATAAAACACCAATCAAGGCCCAAGGGTAGTTTTTGTTTATAATATGTACCATATATAACTATTTGAACACAGTCCGATTAATAGCAGCTTATTATAACTTTACTCGTAGTTACCTAATGAAAAAGAAAATAAACATGTAAAAGTAGTGTATGAAATGTGAATTCTTTCATTAAATTGTTGTACCAGAGGGTTGGCATTTACTTTTATTATATACATATTTTTTTTAATAGTTATATAAACAATTAAAACTGATCACGTAATAAAATGGTGCTCCTTATAACGTTAATGCGATTACTTATTTTTGCGTTAAAATATAGCTCAGGTGAGAAATTAAGTATGCTTCAATGAAAACCGCTTCCGTTCTTGCAGTGCATGCTTCACAACAGCTTTGTTTAATATCGTTTAAATGCGTATAATGATGTCGTCTTCGGCAGGGTCTAAATGAATAATATAACACTTTTCAGCACAAGCTTCTTAGTTAATTAATGTTGCGCGTCATAAAATTTTGCGCAACATTTTGGGAGTTTCACGTTTTTGTTTAAATTAATCATACAGCTTAATCGTCAGCTGTTTCTCATCACTAACATCCATCTGACTAAGCAAGTCAGGAACATTTTCCCAAAGCATAAAATTGCAATTTATGTATATAAATCTTTTATCAATGTTTTTGATAGCTAATTATATTGAGGAGTTTGAAGATCTTATTAGTAAATAATGTTCCAGAATAAAAGCAATGAGCTGTGTTCTTTATTTAAGCGTAGACAAGGGACTCTATTATTCACGTTTTGTAGGTTATTTACGGCCGTATCACAGCAAAGCACCGTCCATTGATGTTATGGTCCGCGTAGCTCGTAGCACCGTCGTAGCGCTCGTAATATGAATAAGATTGTGTCTTCGTAGCAAATTGTGATGTGACGTGTGCGGTTGATATTAATTTTATTCGTATGCTTCGTTGTTGTGTATGAAATGAAACTTCCATTTTACCCGAGTAATTCAATCAGTTTTAATTGAAATAATCTTATTTGTGGAGGTCTTATACAAAATAAATTGATCTAAATTAACAGAAAATGTTAGTAAAAATGTTCCTTTATAAAATTGTTATTATCATAATCATGAGCTTGTATTTGTTCCTATTGCAATAACGTAGGCTTTCTATGATTGTTTACTACGACACTTGTCACATGTTGTCTATATACATCTAAACAAACCCATTGTATAATATTTATACTCTTTATTTTGTCATGGAAAAACTATTTCCTAATAATATGAAAAGGTCCATGTACTGTTTTATTTTTATGCGCCATTCGTCCGTGGCTTGTATTCTTAATATGCAAGGGTTATTCTCTTGTGGGCTCAAATATTGCGGAACGAACGTCGCTTTATTTGTCACCTTTTGTGGAATTTATTGCCTAATATTGTTCGTAAGAGTTTATTTATAGGGGTACAACTTGGTATTGTTTTTGGACTATGGGGCTAACAATTCCAAATTTAACTCTAAATGAAAACATATAGAATGGTATTAAGCATACACACAGTGGGTGGATAATTGAAAAAAAAGGTTTCGTATAAAATGGTATGAAAATCGAAAACTTAGGTACTTCTTCAAATTAATTACAGTAAACATTTTGAGAGTAGGAATAAAAGTGAGAAACAAATAAGACATTTAAAAAGAGAGCGAATTATTTTTTGTAGCATCTATTCAAACATTTAGAGACTTAATTATGCGTACGTAATAATAAATGTACCTACTCTAGCTTTTCAACTATTATTATATTGCGTATATTACTGTGAATACCAGCAAGCAGATCGCAAGTTTCATCTGTTGATTACAGTTCCCAGGGTGTCATGTAACAAATTCCAAACAATAGTAAGATTGCTAATGGTGTTTGCGAAAGAGATGCGGCCATAATCTGATCACAATAGAAACTAGGTAACTGTTTGTCGAGTAAATTGCGGCGAGAACCTTTGATGGGCGATGCCGTTTAATTTACGTCATATTGGCAAAACTCTAACTAACTTTCAGAGGTCTTCCTTTGAGAACTCGGAGCATGTATTGAAATGTGGTGGAAGCTAACAGAAGTGCGGGCTTAATTATTTGGGATGAATAGCGCTACGAATGACATCTGTGCAGACGGCACACAAACCTCAAAGGATTTGGTCATTCGCGTGTGGTCGAACTTAGTGACCTTTCCCTTTGAATATCTTTTTATTTTCGGTATATTTCTATAAATATGGTTGTTGTAATACAATAGCATATAGAAGATATTGAAGTATACCGCCACTCGACCAGCATACAAATGAAATTTCTATTCGTAGAAATGGCTCTCTATATTTTACGTTTGCAAAGGACAAAGGTCGTTGGACGTTTGTAATTCATTTTTCATGTTTTGTGAATAATTTTATGCAAGCTAGGGTTTTGTGAAATTTATAAAATCGAGGTGATTTGGGTTGTGACGTACTCATGTTAGAGGGTGAGATTCGAATGATCTGTTTCACGGGCTTTTATTATAATTGATATTCTTGGTTTATACAAGAACAATGAAACGCATGGAGCTGATTTTAATACATGTTTTTACACTGATATTTCTCTTTTCTTTAATAATAATACTAATAGAATAATTTTCCATAAAATTGTGAGATTTGTATGTATGATTTCGCACCAAGTTAAGAGAACTAAACAATAAAAAATTTTACACGTTTACCTTAACTCTGCATTTCTTTTGAAATTACAAGGCGCTCAGCCATCTCTGACAGGTACATGCATTGCTTTTATTTGCAGTGAGATTTTCTAAAAATAAAGCCTTTCAATGCAAGTTCAAAGAACATAATACTCAAAGCGTTTCTTTCATCATAAAGTGCAAAATGCAAGCAAAGCTCTTTTCAACCCACGTAATCATATTAACGACAAACTTGAAATGGTGCTACTTTGTATTTAAGTTGTCAACGCCCTAATACTCTATTTCAAGCCTTGTTTATAAGTGATTCTCCTGAAGATGTTTCTCTCTGACGTTAAAAATAGAAAACCAATTAATGATCTATCGACTCCGTAAGATTCATTGGAATCTTTTGATCCCACGTTTTATTAATTTTCCTATGTCGATACCTGGAAAATTTATATTCCATTTATATTTACGCAAAATTATACAAAAATATCATCCATAATTGAACAGTCTTTTAGATACTATAAGAATAACAATCATGATTTAAATATATATAAAAAATAGTCTCACTTTAATGTTTGAATTAAACTCAATATTGATGAATATTATTACAAAGTAAACAATATCATTGCGGTAAATATTGTCCTTGCTGACAGGAATCTTACAAACTTGGTTGTTAACAAACAGACAGAGATTAAAACTTCGAAAGCTCAAAAAGATTAAGTAAACAGTAATATCTAAAATTCATCTTTGACTACAGGGACTTTTTATAGTATACTTTTGTCTAATGCCACTATTATTTAAAAGCTTTACAAGCTGAATATACAAAAACAATGTAACTCAGACAAAACAATATAGATATTTGAATTCTGTAAAGATATAAAAAAAAACGTACCATTTTCTAAACGATACAAAAATGAACCTCTATTTCAGAATTGAACGTTTAGAAATTACACATAAATGAATAATGAAGTGCGCATTAAAATGAAATGAATACGAATAAACATTGACTGAAAAGTCAATATGTGTTTTAAAATTATAATGCATTTTCAATAGCACTCCTATACGTATAGCATAAACGCCAACTCATTCCGATGAATGCAATCAATATCGTTAGTCGTATTGTCAGTCTGTAACTCGGCTCGGCTATGGTTTACTGCCGGTCATTACTTGTGGCAATTATTGTTTATCTGAAAGCAATTAACCACTGCACGCGATACAAAAGTGCTCAGCGGTCATAACAACCAATATGGAAGCTCTCGAACGGGTTTATCGTGCTATTTATTTATATTGAGATTAAATAATACGTTCTATTGGTAATGGTAGCCGTATAGTATCAGAGGCTTTATTCTATTTGTTCGGGGTTGTAAAATTATATATGTGTGTAAGCACATGTATCATATTCCTAATTAGCTACGTAGATACCTACTCTAAAATAATTTCATCTGTTTAACAACGCATACTGAGCTTCAGTAATAAAAGATACCAATACCAACAGCTATAAATGGAAACCTTTATAAACTCTTTTTAATATATATTATTGATAATTATATTTGAAAATATGCTTTGAATTTGTAAACCTTCATCTTCCTTTAACTTCATTTAGCTAATACAGGTCTGTCCTCCCTTGAGAGAATTTTGACAATAATTTATGGGACCGTAGACGTTGTAATAAAAAAGGTCGGACAGAACGTAATAACTTATTAACGTCTTGCGTAATGCAAACAAATTTCTGAATTTTCATAAAAGACAAGTGATCATCAATCTACGTTATTCACGCTACCTGAGAAGATTCCGAGAAGGCTTCGTGTAAATCTGGAGCAGGTGTAAACAATACCAGCCGTAATGACAAACGCTGATACTGAAAGTGAAAGAAAAACAGAATAACTTTTTGAAGTTAATGGATAATTGACCGGAGTTATTATTCTAAAGAACACCATTTTCTTTAAAGATATTCAACTGTTGTTTCCATAGTTGATTTGAATATAACATGGATCATTTACAAAACCTGTTTTAAGGCCTAAAGCGTTTTAATTGTCTTCTTTATTTGTCTTTCTAAATTGCTTTAGTTATAATAACAGAACCATTAAAATACTACCTTAACGTAGGTAATTATGAAGAAAATAAACTGTTGTAACTATTAATCTAAAAGATTGATGTTACCCTTGGCACTTTCTTGGCAAATTACCTTCCGTTCGTTTTTCAGGAAAGCCACTGAATATAGCAGTGCATTTGTACATTTTTAAATGTATTTACGTACGCCGGAATAAGCTTAATTAAAGTTGAAACCTTGTTTAAACATTTTTCCAAGTATGTTCAGTGTTCACGTGAAATATTATTTTATAATTTGCGAACAAGAAACAGTTTAATGTTTAATTAATTAAAACAATAATTTATGTTAACATTTTGCGCTCAGAATCTTTTGATGTTAATTAAAATAAGGTACCTTGAAGTTAAAGTAAACTATTATTGGTGGCGGGAAGAGTTAGCTAATTAATGTAAGTAAAGCGATTGCCAGGGGCAGGAGAACAGCAAATTTTCCTTTTACAAGCCCGGAGCATTGCGGTAAAATTTACGACATCCTTTTTCTATATTTCATTAAAAGTTCTTAAGTCGGTGGATTACACTTTTCACTTTCTAAGTAATTGGATACTTGCCGTAAAAATATGCGTACGAATTTTTCTTAAACGGATGTCATTTGAATTCAGACAAAGAAGTTTTGGGGTTAAGACCGTTTCATCGTAGGTTTAGGGGACGCATGGATTTGCGAACAGAAGGGCTCAAGTTTCGATTGAAAAGATGTTTCAGTTCGGGTTGGCGTTAGGTACAAAGGATATTTGGGGAAATAGGAAGTCGAAAATTGTTAAAATTTTCTTATTATTTATGATAAAAAACAATTAAGCGATGTCATATTTCACGTAGATGTATCCGCTTCATTAATATAGATAAGATTCGTAACGACGTCGTAGTGAAAACATAGGAAAAAAATATTGTTTTTGTTTTCAATAAATTTTTCAGCTGCTTTGGTGGTAGAGTGCGCGTATTGTGATGAGTTAGTTTTTGTGTTGACCATGTGTTGACATTTAATATTTATACGTCATATTAATTTTATAGATTTTGAAAGTGAGAAAGATACCTAAATTCATCTACTTTGTAATACAATCTTCATCAAAATAGTTTCGTAATATATGTGGTTAATATATGCGAGTATAAGATAGTCTCCATTAGCAATGAATATATCACAGCTCGCATTAAACGGCGTTAATCCTAGGAGGTCGAACAAGGAAGCAATAACGGTTTCTCCCTTAAATCTTCCCAAATTGAGCTCGCAGTTCTGTAAGACGGTTAAAATTTAAGAACTCCTTAAATTCACTTGCCGGGCGTAAGTACTGATTTACATTTTATTTACGTCTCCAAAACTTTTCTTCACGTCATCGCAACCTATTTCGTATGCTACAAAGGCAAAATTATTTATTCAAGGCGAATTTAAATTTCTCAAACATCCTGTCTAATTTTATATAAATTTTATATTACCGAGTCTTTTGTATTTGTAATTTAATTTAATATATTCAAAAGGTTCTTGTTTAAGTACTCTTGGGACGGATATTAATGAACTTAGAAGATTAATTTGGATTTCAATGAGATTCAACAGTCGATTGAATAAATTGCCAAAAGATTAAAGCGAATTATCGGAAATATTTTCCTAATAATGATAGTCGGCCATAACGTCAGTCATTTTATTGGAAGCCTCATTAAAAAGACGAAATCAAAGTAATGGTATAGAAAAAAGCCTAAGAAAACTTTTCTAACCGGGAAATAAAGTCACGTTTAAATGTGTAGGTATTAATTATCTATATTAATATTTAATTCCAATTTAATGAATATTATTGAAACAATGAAACAATTCCTTTCTTCATTATATTCATTGTAGTGAAATTGATATTGCATTATATTCCCTTTTTAATGCCGTAATTGTTATGCCAAAAGGTCAGAGTGATTAATATTGGACGATAAATTGATTTTGTAATGAGAAATTTTATTTTCGCTTAATATTTGCGTACACGTTTTTTTATGGAAATACTCACTGATTCAATTCCAGGAAAATAATTTATAGACAGTAGACGTGTTATCGTATATTTTTTATGTCACTTCAATTACTTAACATCTTTTAAGTGTTTAGCACACTCAACATGAAATGACTCAACTAAAATAATGTTAAGTAAAAAATATCTTTAATTTAATTTAAGCAATTTTAATAACATTGGCACGTAATCTAAGCCGGGGATTCTACGTAATTGATGCTCATCCCGTATTCAAAGGTCAAAAGGCTCATATAAGCGATCGTGTATGTAAACTAAGCCTCATCACTTTTATGAAAATGTTTCTTTATAATTGCTTTGAAAAACTCGGCAAGATTGCCTTCAGTTGCTTTATTGGACAAATATTTGCGATTGATACATCATAACTTTATGGACGTTTGTAAAAACTTATTTAGAGACTGAAATATAATTAATGTCATGCCGTTCAATCTTACTAACTAAACTACTACTTATTACGTAAATAACTAACTGTTACATGTACATACACCTATCTACATTATAATCACTGTACTTTTTTTTAGTAAATATTAGGATGAAAGATATAATAATTAGTAAGGTTAAATTACTTATTTTATTAGCGTGTAGCGCCAACATTCCAACTTCAATATTACAATAACTCAAAACATCAGTCTATTTGTCTAACTAATAGTCAAATATGATAAGTAAACCCAATAATTACTGTGTATTTTAATGTCTATACATACGTATAAAATTTTAATGTATCGGTGATTGATTTTTATCGTAAGTATATCTACATTGGAAATACACATCATATTTTGAACCCAGCATATAAATAGGTCGGTTGCGTCAATTTGGATAGTTTCATACAATTACGGCACACATAATGCATTCACTGATGGATTTTATAAACTACTAGAGGTCCGCCCCGGCTTCGCCCGTGGTACATTATTTCGCAATAAAAGGTAGCCTATGTCCTTTCTCGGGTATCAAAATATCTTCATACCAAATTTCATGCAAATTGGTTCAGTAGTTTAGGCGTGATTGAGTAACAGACAGACAGACAGAGTTACTTACATTTATTACATTTATAATATTAGTATGGATTATTACTCTTACAATAAATGCGAAATATGTACCACGGGCGAAGCCGGGGCGGACCGCTAGTATTTTTATAAATGTATTTTCGATAATGTAAGTACCAACATTGTTAATACTAAAACACGATTAACGAATCACACATCTCTATATATCATCTCCACAAACTGCATTTAAAAAAACAACAGAGTTTTATGTACACCCATACATTATTGCAAGCTTTAATCGTGGCTTGTAAACGAATAAATTTTCATTAATTGGAGCCAAGCATTGCTTTATACGGGAATATTTAACTAAACTCATTAAGGAGTGCTTTGTAATAAAGCGGAAAATGTTTCTTTAGCCAAAATTGTACGATGTCAGCGAAGACGAATTAGCATCATGTATCACAATAGTGAGGGAAAGGGTAATTTCGCTTACCGATTTGACGATTTTACGCGTTTTCCGTGTTGTAATTGGAGTATGTACCCTTAGTTTATTGGGTCGGTTGGGGCGGCGTTTTATTACTAATAGCCCTTTAACAATTAACTTAACGGTCCGCTTATCTGAAAATTAGTTACATAATTTAGATTTGATCCTGATCTGACTTCCTACGTAATGTTAATTGTAATGTTTTTGGAGTTTGGAATAAAATATAATTATCTGTTTTACCTTATAGATATAGAATAATTTGCTTACTAACTTTAGCATGAACATGTATGAAATATAGTATAATTGGTGATAATAATTTTATCCTCGTTATTCTTTGATTATTTTTTTATAATAATTACCTAATACATTTTAACCAAAAAGTGAGTTCGTAACTGCAATCGTACAAATGAAAATTTGTGATTTCCAGTTCAGATGATCCAATTAAATACTTGAGCTTAATTGCAAATAGCATTCATATTTATTACAACAATCATAATCATCAGCTACATAATTTTAACCCTTATTAAAACGCTGGGAGCTATACTTCCCACGTCTCAGATTGAAGTAAATCGTGTTTTATTTTTATATGCTTAAACCTAATGCAGTGTAATATTTATCTACGCAATCTTAACATTTCAGAGAACTTTTTTTCATGGAAACACTTTTCAGAGAATTATTACATGTCATGGTAAACACACGTCAAAGTCAGGTGTCGTGATTTTGCAGCCGAAAACGACCGTTATTTTTTAGTTTTTGGTGTAGTGCTCAAAAAAAATTAGATAAGTAGAATTGAGTTCTAGCTATGTAAACTAGTCTATATTTCGGTTGCGTGAAACGTAAAAATATGCCCAGAATCTTTCGTTTATACCTTGGTAGAGTCGATTGAAATTAAGTCTTTAAGTGGGAAGATATCATCCCAGTGTTCGTCACTGCACACGACATTCGGAAATTCTATATATAAAATCTGTGTGTCTAAAAAATCTTTTTTAGTTGGTATAAGCAACTTATTTATTGTTATTCGTTATTTCCTGATCAGATAATTAGAAATCTTAACTCAATACATTTATTTACCTATTGTTTTTATTTTGTTTTAGAAAAATGCCATTTTTATGTTGAAGTCATTCATTTTTCAATTCCCGAATTCTTCCCTCAGTAAAATAAACTTGCATTGATGAGTACTTTCACCTCCTTTATTAAAAAACTTAATCTTTATAATTTTTTACGATAACATTAAATTCACAAGTGGAGTCAGGGCAACTAACTAGTGTTTTAAAATATTGATGTCTGGAGTGGACACTGGGAGCTATAGTTCCCACCTTTCCAAACTTTTTACAAGAGAGAACAGATGACGGGATATATACTTCCCACCGAAAAAAGGGTACTTCCCCCCCACTAACCCCTTTTTTGTGTGTATTTTTTAAATCTACGACCCAAAATTACCCAGGAACGTAACTTACTTTTTTGTTAGCTCCTCCACAGGCTCGCGTTTGAATAAGGGTTAAATAATTGGAACTACCCTCGCAATTAAGTGTCTCAAATAATTTTCATGATATTCGCTATAATACCTAATTATTTTATTGAAAATACAGCTTTTATATAACGTCCTCGAGTGTAGGTAATATTACACAGACAATGTGATTTTATGAAGGTCTCTGCAGACCATTTATTTATAATAATAGAGGCATTTTGAAGCCGGCACTCGAATCTCGCGCTCAAGTGTGCGTGAGTTGCGGACAGCCGTCGGAACGAAAGCTCTCACAGCAAAACTGTTCATTTTGATAACTCCGATATTTTATACACTCGCCCAATATGAATTGGTAGAATAAATGATTCTATAAATCTTGGCAAGTGGATAAGAAATAAAAATAGAAGTAAGTATATGACTTCAATCGTTTCTTCGATTACAATATAATTTTTGTATTACTTGTTCACAAATAGGACTAACGTAAAAGTATATTACGATAATGATTTGTGTATAAAAGTATATCATGAGAATGAATACATTTCAATCTCGCATCTTTTTAAGAATGGTATTGATACATCAGACCCGTCAAAATGATACCTTTCAAAGGCTCCATTTAAAAATTGCTTTGAGCGCATTGTAGAGCCATCTCAAACCACTCAAAACAAAAGAATGAGACACGGTATGCGTTTCAGTCTTCGGGGTCGAAATAGTAAAGAAATTCTTCACTTTAAATAATGTAAGTAGTCAGAAGTAACAATACAATCTGCAGTGTATATTTTATTAACCATTCTTAAAGGAGATTAACTTAACAGATGTAGCCGAGAGACGTTGAAAGCACACAAATATTGTTGATGTCTAATCTACGTCAGCATCAGTTATAACAATGGGCCTGACAATGACGTAATCCCTTCTTCAGGCGATAAGCAAGTTCATTTTCGCCTTTGAGTTGAAATCACTCCAGTCTTGTTGTTTCCACCCGTGAGCAGACACAATGATATACGTCATAAGTTTCGTGGCTATTATTAAAAGGGACTTTACATGTCGTCTACATACCTTCTAGTTACCTACTAGTTATAATTACTAACTTTTTAAACATTCTATTATATTCTACGATTCTATTTAAATACCAATTTGCAGGAGCTGGGTCTAATGACGTGACCTGACAGTAGAGGCGTAATAACTAGTCAAACTATCGATAAAAATTTCTTTCTGTAATTATACTTTTATCAATTAAATTATAATCCAGGAAATATTAATGCAATGTCACCTGTACATTCATTATTTTTTATGTTTGTGATGTATATTTTGATATGAGTTTGTTTTAATAAGTCTACTCTTTCGACACCATATTCTCGATATAATATAATAGATATGTATATTATGAAGAATAGCGAGATTTCGACTGGGCTATATGACCGCGAAGGGTCAATTTGTATCCGTATTTACGGTGAAGATTCTCGAAATCCAGTGACCTGTCACCTCCCTTCTCTCCAATAACATAAGGAAAAGTATTGTTTATTGTTCTAAACGAAAAAAAATACTTTCCTCCTTCGTATTGTATTTTGTTTATATGAGAAAGAAAACAATTGGCATTGTGTGGATCGAATATAAAATTTGGCGAAGACGGTTGGCATGGCGTGTACAAAGCTAAATGATAACTTATGTCGATTAATTTGTGGGTAGTAATCACGTTCTAGTTAAACAAATAATAACTTTAGTTATATTAAGATAGGTCTCAGTTACTATAAGTAGGTATACTACATAAATACAAATATATGCATACATTGTAGCTATAATTTAAAATACCAGAATTTTTCTGTTTTAAATTGAATTTTAAATGCAATTTTAAACTAAACTCTCACGGGGCAGTCACTTAACATTATTCCACATTCACAGTAAATACAGACAACGTTGAGTGTTTTCTCTTTATACATTTTTATTGAAAAGAGTCCAAAGCAATGAGAGCAGCGTTTCGAGAGTAGGTACAACATTTTCCCAATAATGAAATGTTGAACGCAGATATAGTTGAATACAATTTATTCAATACCGCTTTGTTTTGGAATGACAATAATAAGATTCATGCGTATATTCTTTTGAAAATACTTTTGGACAAAACCTTTATAAAGTGAGTCTTTACTCTTTAGAGGAATTTAACTGATTATAAAATTCGGGAATAATCATTACGTTATCATGTTTTAATGGTCGACCATTTTGAAATTTGCGACACAAAGATCCTTGTCATACAAAACGCATATTGGAAATTGATCACATTATTGGCAATTTGTGGTTGTTATCCACTTGGAGATGCAATTGAGCGAAGTTTCTCTATACTTGAACTTTAGCAGGGAATACTTATACGAAGCCCTTGAACTCTGTTAGTAATTCCTATGGAGGAAAGGATGTGTAATAATGTAGGTATTTTATCTCAGTACGACAATACCAGATAGTACAGTTGAGCTTTGATTGGGTGTGGGCGGTTTCGGTTATCATCTGGCAATACGTCAACCTATAAGACTTGGTCCTTTATCTATTAGATTTCGTTGTACGACAGAAAGTAAATAAAACATGAGTAATGGAATTATTTTGCTTATATATAATTCCAAACCTACACTTTGATTTATTAACACCGTAATGCCTTGACTCTAATTTACGTCAGTCAATTTTAAGAGTGACAGACTTAAAGTCGTATGAAACCAAAAAAGTTCAAATAAATTATATAAATAACAAATAAAAATGAGATATCAGTATTATAAGCCAGATCAAATGTACAACATAATAAG
Organism: Colias eurytheme; assembly: GCF_061535395.1. Taxonomy (NCBI): domain Eukaryota; kingdom Metazoa; phylum Arthropoda; class Insecta; order Lepidoptera; family Pieridae; genus Colias; species Colias eurytheme. Next base: position 5,989,949 of record NC_142991.1, read on the forward strand.
GGCATATCACCTTTCAATAAGGAAAACATTGCGTGGGTTACTGGGTACGGTTAATAATAGAAATCTATTTTCAGGTATATTTTACACCTAATAAGCTGTATAAAAATACCTACTACATTGATATGTCTTTATGTACCTACCAATTTCTCTGGAAATTTATGTTAGAAGATCTGCAAATAGCAATCAGTTACCTGTTGACATAATTTACTTTATATTACCTATGTATAATGATAGTAGGCTGAAATTGTTTGTTAGCTGAGAAAGTTCTTTTATACGTACGTCCACATCGTTAAAGAACTTTCTTTTCGCATTGCTAATAGATGCTCCTACCTTTTATTACAAATATTTAATTCATGTCACGAATATCATTGTCAATGTAGATGGATAATGGATGGAATCTTTGGACTTTTCTCACAATATTCTATATATTTTAAATAACATTTGCTGAATAGTAATAACAAAGTTAATTTAATATACACCTACTATATACTTAATTCTTAATTGAAGGTCGAACCGTGGCTACCCATTTTTGATTAAATAGTAACCATTAAGGAGGTGAAATAAATGGCATAAGTTTATTTGGTGAACTTTTGCACAACGTGACGTGCATGTAAGAGAAGCCTCACAAAGTCACAAACTGTATACAAATAAATATTAACTCAACAAAAGGAATCCATGTTTTGTATCACAAAGTAATGGCATTTAATTAATTAGGTAGATACTAATTTTAAGATATAATCTATAAGTGACATTCTACCTATAAGAGTAAATAATTTGGAAAATCCAAAAGTGCACGCCTCATAATTTTTTTTTAATAAATATTTATTAATTATTATTTTTGTTTATTTAATAACAATTAAACCACATCGAATCAGACCCTGAAAAATGAAAGGGTTCTATTCCTGAGCATACTCAAGCGTAAGAGAAAAAAAAAGACTCGATTAGTAAAGTATTTCGGTCGCTATCGTGTTAACAAGAAAAAGGATCCGCACATACAGACACACGGACGTCCAAGACAGAACTTTTTTAAACTGTTTTTTAACTAGTTTAAATAACAAAAATGACATCAAAAATATCATGAACGTTAAAAATAGTGTTTTTTCTTAATATGTGTGTGTATGTATTATCTTACAAGTGCAATGTATGATACATAAAGACATTTTAAGTTTGAAAAATCAGATGTTTTGCGCGAAGTGACAGTAGTACCCACCTCAACGCTTCGCTTATGAGGCGTGCAATATTTTTTTACAAAGAAATAGAAATATAATTTTTCAGAAGCCATATACTTTCAGAGTTGAAATTTGAAAATGAAATTGGTATGTTTCAAAAGCTGAAGAGCGAGGAAAACTTTATTCTCGCCGGCGAAGTCGAAACAAAGGACATTCATGTTGACGTAATTAGCACGAAATACCTAACTGGTGATACCTGCTTGTAACAAAACTTTTATCAAATTGAATAATTTCAATTTCACATTTTTCGTGATCAAGACGCATATAATTTAATAATAATATGCGTATTAAACATCTGTTTTTTGACAAATTATGAAATCCAGTCAAAGAGACAAATAAAATTGAATATAATAAAAATGAGCTGTAGATATGTTATGAAATACTAGCACAGTATTACAATATGTATTAGGAAATACATATATTGTAATACTGTGATACTAGCTTTCCGCCCGCGGCTTCGCCCGCTTTGTTTAAAACCTAATAAATGATATACTAAAACCTCCCTCTTGAATCACTCTATCTTTAAAAAAAATCCGTTGCTTAGTTTTAAAGATTTAAGCATACGTAGGGACATAGGGACAGAGAAAGCGACTTTGTTTTATAGTATAGCATAGCTTATTATTAGTATAGCTTAAACTGGCGTTGTCGAACAACAAACATATAAGTATTAAGTACCTACGATCTTTATTTATATTATGAAAAAAACTTTTCTCTTATTTACATTCATATTCAAATTAAGTAAATCACTTAGATATAATAAAATGGCGTGGATTATTGGGTTGTTACGTGCATGTGTTCTGGATAATAAATACTAGGTTATTCAACATCCAGGCAATGTTAGGACAAAAAGTTTTATTTGCATAATTGATGCTAAGCTAGACTGAACTAAAGAGGCAAAGCAGAGGCTCCATTTTGAAGTTGCTTATGAATGCAAACTGCGAACATGTTCCGATATTAATTTATTCACTGTTACTTAGCAACATTATTATTTGAGTACAGAGTTCGTTAGCAAGGAAATGATTGTTAATTGACTTTTGATGTAAATAATAAGTACGCCAATTAGACTTTTTCATTGTATGCTATGTGTATTTTTGTTTATCATTATTATAGGTATTACTTGTATCTCGTTTTTGTATAAAAAAATAGGTGGGATTCCTCAAGCGAAAAGGAGAAAAACCTACGACTATCACACGCAATTAATTAAGCTGGTAAGGCCTCAATAAATGTTGTTAATAAGTTGTAGGTTACATAATATGTATAATATTATCACAGTATTACAAAGGAAATATGGTAATACTGTGATATTATTATGTGTAGCAAAAAAAGAAAATGGCAATCAATTACGCTATTCATAATTTTTGTCGCTACGCAAAATAATGTGTAAGAAAAGGAAATGTTAAAAATTAACAATTCATACTTGATATTATATCAACAAGTGTACGTTAAAATTAAAAAAAATGATATAACTTATACGGTAGACCGTACCGTGATAGTCAAGCAAAGAGCTCGGATATCTCAATCTTAAATGTAAGCACAATTTTTAGGTATTTACCCAAAAAGCGATAAATCATTATTTAAATGGGTAACGTACAACAATTGTGTTCATAAGAAGCCATTATTCTAGAAGGACTTGCCGATTAACCAAACCGCGTATCTGAACCGCGCATATTCACATCTGGAGCAAGGCTTATGCTTGACAGATCCCATTTAATTAACTTGTTACCCTCCTGTCACTTCTGCTTGTCACCTATAATCTCATGGCAATACAAATTGAATTATAATCGTACTACAAACATACGCCTAAATATTTTAGTGACGCGTGTATGACACCCTTGAAATTATCTAGTTCCGTGCCATCGAGCCACTCATATACTGTTAATAAGCTGTTAATAATGAAATTTTGTATGATTATTAATCTGACACTTGTTAACAACGTTAATAAATCCAAATATTATCTCAAAAATACAAATAATATGTACATATATACAAATGGACATTTGATGCTAATGTAACATTATTATTCGTTTAAATTGAGGCACTTTAGCAGTAAAGAGGTTTAAGTTAACACAAATTATAATATACGCAAGTCACAAGTGAAGTCGCAGTCATTATTTGTATCTTTTATAAAGAAGAAGCAAACTTCTGCATATAAAATATAAGTCGTGAAAGTTTATTTTTAAGTTTGCATATACTGTTCAAAGATAAATAAGTTTACGAAGTCTTGGGTTGCTGTATAAAACTATATTTAAAATAACAAAGAAACTGGTATTTACATTTTACAAGAATAATGTTTAAATACGAAGTCATTCAATACTCTCGTTTTACTCTATAAATAATTGTTATGCATGAATACTTATTCAAATTGATTTCGTTCAAAAGTCAAAGATAAAATGAAGTTGAAGGAACATTTACGGATTTACGGATGTCGCCTGAATTTGATGATACTGTAGGTGTCACAGACTTCAGGGACCTTGTTTTAAACACCTGAAAGCAATTTTGGCTGCCGGAGTTACCTACATCTAAATATAAATACATGCATACATAATAATACATTTAAAACATACAATTCGCTTTATCAATATGTTGCGTTGATTGTAGCTTCATGAATGAGAAGGTTTCCATCTAATTTGCAGTCTACAGAAGCTGCCAGTGATGCCCGGAAATTATTCTTTACGCGTCGCTCAGTCGCTCTCTAATATCGGGAAAAGTCTTGTTTATACCCCACTAAAGCCAAGTCGCTTTTATTTTATGCATACCGCTCCTGTATTCCCATTACAGAGCGTTTTTAATCTCCTTTATAAAATATATTATTCCGAGAGACTCTACCAATATGTTTTTTATCTTTTCTTTCAGATCGTGACTGCTTAGTTAAATATGACCGCATTACGATGGCTACGATTATTTAAATAATAATGTAAGGGTAACTGTGTAATAAAATATTGAAAACCATTAATTAATGCGCAATTACGACTTGAATTGTATCTTTTTTTAATTTTCTATTCCCTGTTCATAAATATTTATTCTACAAATTACTGTTTATTTAGATGTAACGTTAATTTGAAAAAGAAAACATGATGCATAATTTTATAACAATTATAAAGGAAAAGAAAGAGATCATTTTAAGAATTTTCTGAAAGTAACAGGTTACTAGATTGTGACACATTTCAGTAAATGTTTTACGCCTTCAGATGTAAGACCCGTGGCCAGTAAAGTACTTAGCAAGACTTGTAAGAAATCTACGTTATTTCTCTCCTCGCAGTGAGATTTATTGTGACTTGTAAAGAAATTCTTTCTTGTTAACAACTCGGTGGCATCCTCGTATAAAATAGTTTCCCGTGTTTTCTATTTTGTGTAAACACTACATCTTTTATCTAAAAATATACGACAAAGCTCTGTTGTCTACGTGCAGTTTACCTACTCCTGAACTCTTTCAAAAAGTGTATTTAAATTATGATTGAAAAATTATAGAATGAATCGTTTATTTTATATTAATTTCGCTCACTGGGCTTCATCAGCTGCTGACATTAATGAACCCGTCTGATATCTGTCAACAGCCTCATTAAGGGTTTATTAGAAATTGATACTCGAGTTATGAGAGATAATCCATTTGTGATTTGAAAGCTCAGTCAACCAACTATATTATTAAACAGTAAACTCATCAGAATGAGTTTCTAACTTCCGAATACTAGGAGATTGTCAAACACAGGTGAATTTGGACAGAATTCAATTGGATAGTGCTGATCGTTGTTTTAGTTTCAAAAGCTTATTTTCATATTTGTTAGGATACAATTTGCTTGAAGAAATTGGATTTCAATGATCGATTTATCTAGAAACCAAAGCATTTGCTGCTTTAGTTTACGAGACCTACAGTGTAAATTTTATCAATATTATTAATCACGTAGTAGCTACTCGGAAATACATTTTTAGTTAAACTGAGGATTATAACTAGTTATTATATTTCTAGGAAATTATGATATTATATATGTATATCAAATAATATTCCCAGTCTCTGTGAATTCGTTTGTGTGTGAGATAAAAGGAAACTTAACTTTTATGTAAGCACTCATGCACTGCGAATATTTTTATATTATATTTATTTAAGTATGTTTTTGTATGCAAATAGCATTGAGTGTTTTTCAAGATAAAACGTTTAGTTTTCTTTGTAAGAGCATTTTATTCGGAATTTCTAAACAGATGAGGAGGTACTTTGATGATACCAATATGAATATGATTGCAATGGAGCAATGTAACACATATTTTTTAAAGGCAAAGGTATTATATAGGTATGGAGTGTTTTTTATGTGGGATTTTATGAAGGTATCTTACAAATAGATATTAGGTACCTTTTATTTTTTATACAGTAGTGTAGGTATTGTCTAGGTAGTTACATAAGAATAACATTTTATTTATAATAATATTCTTGTGATTTAAGGTATAATATGAACATAAAAACTGCAAGGTTTATGATCGTTTTAATAAAATAGATTGCAATGTATTTATAACTAGCCTACGTAGGTGTTTGATGACGTCACGAGTGACTGAGTTGAAATATCAGCTACATCGCAACAAATTGACGTAATATTCAGCAATCCAGCAAACGATTCAACCGGCAAAATTGGGAGTGCAGAAACAAATATTATTCCGAGAAATAACTCGGTTTACGTACTTTATAAACTTGGAACGAAATAAATAAATACTCTTTTATTACTGGTTGTAGGTATAATATGCAAAATAAATATTTCCAATATTATAGTTATTCAAGCAACTTGGCTGGTGTTTCTAGATAAATTTAAAAGAACTAGCAATTCGTATTTTTCTTCGACGATCATCTTATTAACAACTAAGAATCCACTTCGATTTTTTTGGTAGACAAGTTTTATATAGTTAAAGAGAAATAAGTAACTAGATACCTATCTAGTTACTTATTTCTCTTCTTATTTCACCACGTAGGAAGATACGTGGTCTTTTGGAATGTTTATGTGGGAGACAGGTTCAACACGCAAAGCCCCGTAGGAAAATTTTCATTTGTAATTACTAATATTTGCGGTATAATTTCAGTTTCATAATATCATTATATTACGAAACTGAAATTATAGCGCTATTTTTAAAATACATATAGGTACATATCCAATTCCTTTCAGCACACATAAAATACTAAGTAACAAGTTAATTGAGAATAACTTTGGAAAGATGAAGCGTTGGAGCTCCGTCTTTAGTATGCAAATACAGTTTCAACCGTATTACGGTCGATGGAAACATAACAGCGGTATCGCTACACCGATTTTATTTTCGTGTTGTGCTTTGAGCTTTGTTAGGAAAAGGAAAACGTCTCAAATTGCCTCATGAACAGTGCGTTTCGTGTAACGCCTTCCCGGCGCGATAAACAGCCAATTTGAGTGGGGAGATTCAAGACTACACGCCTTTGAACTTGAATATAAAGGGCTGTGTTTAATGAAGTCATTTATACCCTTCTTCTAATAGAGCGCGCTCACAAACAGTCACTTAGTTAATTGAATGATATATTGCAGCTTAAATGTGGCAATCCGTCATTTCGGCGGTACAAATTTTATTTTATTAAGTTGAAACGTTAAGGGATTATGTCAAACGTTAGTATTATCATTTTGTTTGAGGTGAACCCTATGTTTTGTTAGAAGAACACGAGATGTCTTCATTGTACTAATTACATGTTGACTTGGGCCTTTAGGGCATTTGGGACTTTGTAGCAATTGAAATACGAATAAAAGTGTTGTTTAATTTGTTTGTAAACAAAATAAATTGAGTACAACATTGTATTTTTCCTTTTCTTGGTAGGTACATAATTGCGTTAAAATATGTATAAATTAAAATTATATATGTCTTGGAAAGGTTATATACCAATATATTGGGTCAGATATTAGGTACGGTACCTATCTACACATTTACGACAGAAAAGAGGCATATTAAATGGTTCTTTCTGACGCCAGAAATGTCTATCAAGTAAAAGATAGCACGTGCTATTGTGCTTTGTGCTGTCTATCACAAGACTCCCAAGTGGATTGATGCGTCATGCCAATTTAGATGATATTTGACTTCTTTGACTAGTGAAAGCTTTATAAGACTAGAGAAATTGTACCGGATCTTATGCAGAAATGCTAGATATACGACAAAGAATGTAAATCTCAAGTGCCTGTAAAGTGTCAATATTTTTAGTATAGGTATCGGTACCTAAACGCATCGATTTCTATATGACTTGTTTCTCGGTCAACACTTTAATGGTTATTACGGTGCGATATTTTAAGGATTCCTTTATGGAAAATATGGTAACTGTAGGTAGGTACACAGTACAGTTCAATTATATTCTCTTAATTTTTGAAGTGAAAACTTCTTTAGCGGCGTTGAGCACTTTTTCTGTAATGGGTATAAAATCTTAAACTCGCGTCAGGACACGTGACGATCGAAAAAGCGTAAGACAGATAGGTACCATTCCAAAATATCAAACATGCTCAACGTTAATAATCAAGTTTTCACTTCTGCCGGCACTCCCGGAGTGCAACCCGTCTTTTTTTTATATTACGTACTAAACATGTTCATTACTCTTTCCATTTTCATAATAATTATTGTAAAAAATATTCTGTAGATATATAATTTAATTAGAAATGGTTCATAATATAGAAAAAAGATTTACTTAATTAAATTTTGAAATTTAAATACTTTTTAAATATAAACAATTTATTCTCGATCTCGGATTATGGTATTCGCAAAGCTACATAATTACAGTGAAACGCGCAACCACTTTAGTCATACATCTTCGTAATTACATTAATACAAATATACTTGGAGAAGTGACTGAAATACATAATATACCTAGCTACAGCTAGTAGCTACCTAGGTAACATATGACATTAGGTCGCGCAGTTTCGCGTTGAGTTCAACCACTTTAACTAGTTTACATAATATGTAGGTAAACGTAGATGATTTATAATAATACTAGCTTTCCGCCCGCGGCTTCGCCCGCGTTTACAGAGAAAAACCCGTTCCCGTAGGATTTCCGGGATAAAACCTATCCTATGTCCTTTCTCGGGTATCAAAATATCTCTATACCAAATTTCATGCAAATTGGTTCAGTAGTTCAGGCGTGATTGAGTAACAGACAGACAGACAGAGTTACTTTCGCATTTATAATATTAGGTATATAGTAATATAGTATATAGTATATATAGTATGGATTATACCACCCCAGTATCGCTAGTGATTATAGTATATAACTAGCGACCCGCCCCGGCTTCACACGGGTGCAATGCTGATACTAAATACACTACAGAAAAATTGTGAACGTTGTATAGGTATAAAAATATAGCGGCCCGCTCCGGTGAGTCCGGCATCGCACGGGTATAAAATACATAGCCGGGCGGCCGCAAACGCTACGTCCCGCAATTTTTAAATCTGTAATATCTTCGAAAATATTCACTTAAATCATACGGTGTAAAGGGCCATATAGATCTATATTACATGAACAATGTATCCATGGTATTTAATTGGTTAAGGATTAATGCTGTATTGGTTAAAATCGCTTCGAAAATTAGCCATTATTTGTCGTAAAAAGTAAATGACAAAAAAAAGTTATTGTGGGTTATCCATAAGAGATAGACATATACCATCGCGGACTTTTCTGTAGACCTTTTCAATGTGTATAATACTTAGTACATTATTTTGATAAAACTCGTAGGGTTCAGCCTGCGTTTGCAATGTAAGCGGAATAAATGTAATTTTTTACGACATCACATTAGAAACCTAAAAAATAACAGTACTTCTCCACTACTTAATGGATCTTATTATACATATAAACCTTCCTCTTGAATCACTCTATCTATTAAAAAAAACCGCATCAAAATCCGTTGCGTAGTTTCAAAGATTTAAGCGTACAAAGGGACATAGGGACATAGGGACATAGGGACAGGGAAAGCGACTTTGTTTTATACTATGTAGTGATATATAGGACTCAGGGATCACGTACATATCCAACGGTGAAAGAATTTTGGACGTCGGTCCAGTATAGTTCCTGAGATTAAGCCGTTCAAACATACACATAACCTCTTCAGCTTCATATTATTAGAATAAACTGAAACTACGTTATACAAATGAATGTGTAATAAATTTAACCAAGAACCCGAATACGTTAAAATACCTATATTTTCTAAGATTAGTCGCTCTCTTGACTTACTTTGACTTGTTGTTCGTTGTCCTAGAACTAGACAAAGCATCAAAGCACGATATTACCATTCTTTATTAAACCTTCAGTTTTTCCAAGTAGATCTATATCAATACCAATTGCACCTATCATTCACACAAAGTATATAAACACTGTCCAGTTTTCAGGATCATTCGTGCAAATTAATTCATTATATCTCAAACAAACAAAAACTGTTCAATTTGGTTTAAAATGACATCATGTGAGATTTTTGAAATTTCATATTTGCAAGCGTGTACTAGATAACGATAGATCAAAAAGATAGAGCATAGTTTGGCAGCGGGTAGGTAAGCGGCCGTCGAGCTATTTGTGTGCGATCGATACAGCCGAGAATGTCATTTCATTACGCGCTCACCTGAACTATCTCCTCTCTAGATTATCTGTGCCGCAATTTAACTAAGGTCTAATGGAACCACGTTATCATGTAACAAGATTCAGAACGTATATTAATTAATGCATGCCGTTAGCAAAAATATTCGTTAGTAGATACTTGTAAAGCGTTGTTTACAAATGCACATTCAAAGCGTAAACCACAGATTATTCTGTAATCCCCACGAGGCATGAATGATTTATTTTGCTATGTTTATGCATTTACTTACGCTCAGAGCGTCATGAATAACTTATACCGAGATTTTCTTAAGAATACCCTTATCAGACACTAGCCTTTGGTCTGACAATACTACCTAGTTACTACGTCTTGAATATTTTTCACGAATTCCTTTATGCTGTAAACGTTTTCAGCTCCCCTCTCTTTGTTACATATTTTGCAAGATGAATAATGACATGGTTTAAATTATTAAATATAAGATACAAGAATCGCCAGTTTATATATTTAATAATGTTCCAGAAAATTGATCTTTATCCTGACATAGTAGTCAGTAAAGTTACTAATAGTAGCCTAGCTACAGGCTACTAGTTATTAATCTGTGCTAATAGTAGGTAATGCATATCACATCTATCACATTCACACAGCACATTTTTTTGTTTACTAATAATTGTTATTTTTAATAATTAGTGTGGTACAATAAAACATAAATGTGGTTAAATAAAACTTGTAGTTCATGGTTTATACGATGTCGTGAAATAGCTTTTAGTCATAATAGTGTATAATTAAATGGGACTGGTAGTTTTTGCTTCCGTGTCATAATAGTAGTAGTTTCCGAACCACCAATCCATTTCTCGGACACAAACGATAAGCTGATGATATCTGTTTTTAATGTAATTGCTAACATAGCTTATTACTTATTATCACCTGTATATTGAATTATCTTGCTTTCAACGTTTTATTTCTTATATTATATTGTATCGAAATAATGTATAATCTATAGACTAACAGCTATTTTCAATCAGGGTAAATTAAAGTATTTGTAAAATATCATCGATACATATTATATTGATATGATTTATATAATGACATCGGAATATCGAATAGGTACTTTATTGTACAATTTTGATTTGATGTAGCGTAAAGGGATAATACAATAATTTACATTACAAATAGGTACGTTGCTCTTGGTTTATGTACGCATACAAACTTAAATAAAATATAACATGCAAATTAGATTTTACCGGTAGGTAATTATTGTGCTGAAAATTAAGATCAATCGACATCATCAGCAAATTAAGGTAAAAAAATCCATCATCAGAAATTCCAATCAAAACAGAATTCATTTAGTTGGAAAATCGTATACCTCAATTTAGCACAAGATAAATAATACAACAGCTGTTCAACAAAATTACATGTTTCTTGACAATTTTAAGTGCACATTTATATTTATTTTTTCTTATTCGCATTTGTTGCACGTATAAAAATGTATGTATCCAAACTGTGGATAATGTTGTTGGTTGGACAGTTATACCTGTATTTAGATTAAGTTTTATTGTATAATTAACCACTGTTCTGCTGTTTATTATCCCTAATAAAGAAAAATAAAAAATAAAAAATTTTCTTCCCTGTGTTTACTTTATACGAATATGGTAGGTATCTTATTTTTTGTTTTACTTACCTACAATCTAAAATAATACAAAGACTTTATTTTATCTGTATGAAAAAAAATGCTAATGCATTATTAGTCTGTGCTAATGCTAATACCTAGTTCTTATAATCTCAGGTATGTAGGTGCCCACCAACTTCGTTAAATTATCACTGTGGCATTGAAAATTGTTTTTTTGAAAATTAGCAATAGCACCATAGAGTAAATCAATATATTTATATGAATAGTAGATATTGCACTTTGCAGTTAAAATTGTATACAGTCTTTGTTCGTTCGTTCGTACTTCGTTTCGTATCCCACTGGACGTTTTGAATTTAAACATAATACCACATATTACGTTTCTGTTTTAACTTTTATGGAAGGCGCACAATCGTATAGATATTTACATAGAATATCTCATACCTACATATAGCCTATAGGTACTATAGAGGTAATAAAGTGCAAATAACATATAATGACTTCCCAGATTTTCATTATATGAACGTCTCATTACCTACGCACAGAACTGTAAAATGATGGTAACAAAAAATAATAAATTTGCATGTCACATAAGTAACGATGGTGATATGACTACCACATGCTTCTCTTTACCCGCACAGCTGCGCTCCATTCCTTTGTCATAAAGGGCATGTCGTGTGTAAATCTCAACGTGAGATTCTAAAAAAGCTTTATACTAAAACTTCCACGCTTGGGGATTATATAATGTTCGAAATCCGCAAGCTTGGGATGTGAAGAGGTTTACAAAGCTGCGCTGAGTAGGTACTTTCTGGCTCCGCTTACTCGTTACAATCTTTTGGGTAAATCTCAATATTGAATTACCGCTAATGGTTTCGTTTTTGAATTACTCAAAAGTAGATAGAATATTTTGGTCTATTTTAACAACGATTAAATGATTTTATCGATCGTATTTTAACAACGATTAAATGATTTTATCGATCGTATACATACGACTAGTTAGGTGAGATAATAGATATATAAAAAGGGTAGCTTCAAAACTTCTTACATAGCATATTTTAGCCTTGCAAAATAAAATGGGATGCAACGTCTGCTTCGGATGGAAGAAATTTTCGCAGTGTGTGCTAAAGTGTCATCATTCATCTTTATGCGAATATGGCCTTATGAGGTCTTTCCTTCGTTTGATGAATTATCCTTTCTTCGCTCTTTTCCAGGAAGGTTAACATTGCAGGTATAAACAAAACATCACATAAAATTAGTAGTATATATTATAAATATACATTATATTATCTAAATATAGGTAATTATTATTATTAATTACATTACTCAATATTATGGTCTCGATCTGAATTGTAGATAAGATATAAAATAATTTGGAAAATCCAAAAGTGCACGCCTCATAATTTTTTTTTAATAAATATTTATTAATTATTATTTTTGTTTATTTAATAACAATTAAACCACATCGAATCAGACCCTGAAAAATGAAAGGGTTCTATTCCTGAGCATACTCAAGCGTAAGAGAAAAAAAAAGACTCGATTAGTAAAGTATTTCGGTCGCTATCGTGTTAACAAGAAAAAGGATCCGCACATACAGACACACGGACGTCCAAGACAGAACTTTTTTAAACTGTTTTTTAACTAGTTTAAATAACAAAAATGACATCAAAAATATCATGAACGTTAAAAATAGTGTTTTTTCTTAATATGTGTGTGTATGTATTATCTTACAAGTGCAATGTATGATACATAAAGACATTTTAAGTTTGAAAAATCAGATGTTTTGCGCGAAGTGACAGTAGTACCCACCTCAACGCTTCGCTTATGAGGCGTGCAAAAGATTATCAGTACATACTATTATAGTCCAAGTATTCGTGGCAGATCCACCGTCACCCATTGAACTTTTTTTATATTTTCAATTTATCACACACAACAGCATACAACCCCCTTGACCTCCGTGCATACAAATACTGTACTGGACTACTGACATATTTATTTATTTATTATTTATTTATTTATTTAAAAAGGATAGCCAACAATTGTTAACACTAATTATAGACATACAACGAAAATACAATTAAACATATCAAATGCAACAATTAATTACAGGCTAACACCACATGCTTTTAAAAAACGGTTATGATTTAAGAACAAAAAAAATTACTATCACAAAATAACATTTAAGAAATTATCAATAAAACATATAAAAAAATAATAATAATGTCAGTCATATTAAAATAAAATCGGCACACAAAATTACAATTTAAAAATATCAAATTAATATAGGTACATAAAAATTCATTTTTGTTATATCAATAATATCTATATAGAAATAAAGTTCGAAACACATCTTATATATAAAATTCTCGTGTCACAATGTTAGTCTGCATACTCCTCCGAAACGGGTGGACCGATTCTCATGAAATTTTCTGTGCATATCGGGTAAGTCTGAGAATCGGCCAACATCTATTTTTCATATGTACCACGGGTGAAGCCGGGGCGGACCGCTAGTAATATATAATTATTTATCAGCAATGTAAACATTCATATTAAAATAACAACGGCATTCAAATTATATAAACATTCATATTAAAATAACATCGGCATTCAAATTATATTATAAAAACCGACACAAAAATTCAATTTTAATAATATCTACCTACACAAAAATATAGTTTGACAAACATAAGAAAAAATATCTATTTATAGACATCGTAAACAATTCATATTCATATTAAAAATTAAATCGTCATTCAATTAATTACAATATTAAAATTAAAAAAAAAATATATATATCAATAATAACAATATAATAAAAATTACAATAAAATACTTAAATAAAACAATTATTTTAGTACAATTCTTTTTCCTTGAAATATTTGAGAGAAGCATTATAGAACTTAACCACACTGTCTGCATTTATATCTATTAGATCACAGTATTCGTTTAGGGATTTAGATAATCTGCCGATGGGTGAATTTGCCCCTAGGACCGTTCTACGCAGCGGCGGACACAGCGGAGTAATACATTTACGTGGATACTTAGATGGAACACGAAAATTTATCAGACTCAATATGCCCGGACAGTTAATTTTATTCCTAAGAATTTTAAAGAGAAATAACATATCGCTGATATTATAGCGGGTCGATAGAGAGTGCATTCCGAAGAAGCCGAGACGTTCCTTATAAGAGGGCAGCTTTTTAGTTTTACCTTTAGAAAAAGCTAAGTGCCATAAAAAACGTTTCTGGACCCTTTCCAGTCTCAACATGTGAGTGGCAAAGTGCGGCCTCCACACGATACTACAGTATTCCATAATACTTCGCACTAAGCTATTGTATAGCATAATTTTTGTACGCTCACGGCTAAAGTCCTTAGTATTTCGGATGAGGAAGCCTAACATTCGGGATGACTTCTTAATGACATGATCAATATGAGGCACAAAGGTTACTTTCCTATCAAAAATTACTCCCAAATCTCGGATTGTGTCAACATTTTGAATTTGTTCATTACCAATTAGATACTGCGATCGAAAGGTTAAATTTTTACGGGAAAAACTTATATGGTAGCATTTTTTTGGATTTAGTTGCATTTGGTTTTGATAACACCATTGAGTAAGCCTATTTAAGTCGTCTTGAAGTAGCGCAATGTCATTCGGTTCATCAATAGCTCTAGCAAATTTTAAATCATCGGCATACATAAAACATTCAGAAAATTGAAAACATCGGGGCAGGTCGTTGATATAGATGTTGAAAAGGACGGGTGCTAAGTGCGAACCCTGTGGAGCACCCGATGAAATGTGGTGACTATTGGATCTGTACCCATTCACGACGACAAAGAACTCGCGGTTGGTAACATAAGACTGGATCCAATTTAATAGTGACCCTGTGATGCCATATGCAGAAAGTTTATAGACTAGTATAGGATGAGAGATTCTATCAAAAGCTTTGCTAAAATCTGTATAGATGACGTCGAATTGTTTATTTGCGTCAATATTTCGGATAAGAGACTCTGTAAACGTCACCAAGTTTGTGGTTGTTGATCTTGACGGAATGAAACCATGCTGGTGATCACTTACATAGAGCTTGAAATGTTGTTGGATGTAAGGACAAATTAATGACTCGAAGACTTTCGCAAATGTTGAGATAATTGAAATAGGCCTATAATTTGAGACTACATCCTTCTTCTCGGACTTATGTACGGGGACGACTTTAGCTTTCTTCCATTCAATTGGGAACGTTCCAGAGTTCAGTGACTTATTAAAAATTATTACTAGGGGGTCAACGAGGGCTGTCGCACAAGTAGATATAAAAATAGGCGGAATCCCATCAGGACCAGCACCTTTTCCGACATTCAGAGAAAGTAACTTTTTAAGAATGCAGTCCCTATCAAGTGATGGTATTATTAAGCATTGGCTATTAGTTTTAATATCATCTAGATGATAAGGAACATGAGAGACACTGTCATGACTAGTTGTGTATGATGATAAAAAATACGAAGCAAAAAGATTACATATTGTTGTAGCATCTGATGAAAAAGTCTCGCCATCGCTCATAGTCAGGGGATAGGAACTGGTTCCACCGCGTTTTAACTTGATATAAGACCATAAGAGTTTTGGATTCTTCGATAGATTAGATTCTAATGAGTCCATATATTTTCTGTATAAGTCCTTTGCTAATAATTGACATCTCTTTGTTATTAATTTTAGTTCAATTTCATCCATTGGATTTTTGTACATCTTATAGCGCAATCTTAACTTATTCTTTTCTTTTAATGAACGTATCATTACTTTATTAAACCATGGTGGATAACGAGTTGATGAGGGTTTACAAGTTGGAACATGCTTAGCTATGATCTCATTTAGTAGATCATAAAGAATTTGGACCATGCTATCAACATCATTAGACCCACCAAGAATTTCACTCCAATTAAGACTATTCAGGTACTCTATAATTTTCTTATAATTTGCTTTGTAGAAATTACGTTTCAAGTTATGTTTGTTGTAAGGTAGATTTAGTTCCTTTAAGAATATAAGTGTAATATCAAGCGGAGGGTGAAGTACGTCAATGGATGTCAAAGGGAGTAAAGGTTCACTTACTGAGCATGACGATAACGAAGAAAGGACAAGATCCAAAGTTCGACCAGAAATATTTTTTACACAGTTGAATTGGGACAGTTTACTAACATCTAGAAATTCCAGGAATGTTTTGCACACATTAGGAAGTGATATATTAAGGGATCTAGAGGCCCAGTTTATTTTACCTAGATTGAAGTCTCCTATTATGCATATTGGTATTTTTGTCGACTCAATGACTATATTGCAGTGTTCAATAAAATGTTCGATGGAGGACGGAGAAACAGGTGGAGGATGGTACACTGCACAAAAGATAATTTGATTTGAGACGTGATTAGAAGGCACATCAACAGTCACCCAGAGATCTTCACATCTACTTTCCCATCTATCGATACGGTAGGAGTTGAATTTCCTTAGAACAGCAATTAAAACTCCACCGCCATCTTTATTTGGGTGAAAACCTGACGTCTCCCTATCCCGCCTATAGATCACGTACCTATCATCAACCAGTTCAGAACTAAGTATATTGCTATTTAGCCAGGTTTCGGTTAGGATTATTATATCATAATCGGTACAGGAAATATTGTTGTAAAAAGTGTTGGTTTTAGTTCTAAGGCCCCTGCAATTTTGGTAATAGATTTTTAAATTATTGAATTTTGTAGAGGTTAAGTCTCAAACATGGTTATAATAAAATAAAAAAAAACTTACGATCTAGGTTCAGCTAAATTAATTTGCTAAGACTAACACTGTTCTTGATCAATATATATTCAGCACCATCAGTTTTACGTACAAATATTTTACCATTTCTAACCCAGACGTATTTGTAACCCATTTCTTTAGCTTTAATCCTGGTCGCTGCATGAAGAGCCTTATTGGCTGGCGAAAGGTGTTCCATTACGTAAACAGGAGACCTCTGTGTCTCACAGCCCAGATGTGTAGAGTTTAGTTTATCGTGAGGGTTGTTTTGGTTATACTTCAGAATCGAGGCAAGCAGCTGATCGCGCATCTTTGTTGACATTAACTGAACCACTATAGACCGTGGGCGAGAATTCGATTTATTGGACTTAGCAACGCGAGTACAATGCAAAATATCTTTTTCTCCGATGTTGCAATTAACAACGTTGCCTAGTTGAGTAACGATGTTGTATAGATTCTCATTTCTTTTTTCAGGCATGCATTGTATTTCCAGATTATTCGAACGAGAATGTTGCTCCAGGTTATTAATTCGTAAGAGTAGATCATCAATTGAATTTCTAAGTTCGGTATTTTCTTTTTCTAATTTTTTTGTTATTTCAGTGGCCGACTGCTGTAGTTTCTCAATTTCATCAAATCTTGCATTCATAAACTGCATCGATCTTACGAGCTCCTTCATTTCCTCACGGACTGGTATTAGTTCTTTATTGATAATGGAGACAATACTAACATTAAATTGATCTAACATCTCGCTAAATTCCGATTTTATAATATTCTGTATCATTAAACGTAAATCTTCATTATTAGATATCGGAGAAGTTGGTGGTGGGGATCCTGAGGCTTGTCTTTTATTGCCTCTATTCAAAGTTACATTACGGATAGGAGTAGAATCCTTCTTCAAAGTTTTTGGGTTCTTACTTGAGCATATAGGGCAGTTCCAGGATTTTTCCTCCTTAGATTTGTAAGGGGGAACCTTCATAGATAAGCAGGCATAATGAAATGACTTTCCACACGATGAACATATAATGCACTTTTGGTTTACACCAGTATCATCGTCATTTGTGCAACATCCCCATAATGCGGATCCAGTAGCCATAGTATATATTTTAAAAGTGCAATCCGAAAACTTTAACTTATATTTAAGAATTTTCCCTATGTAAAGATTCTCACAGCGGCACACAAGAGCAAGGCACAAAGTAACTTACGTTCCGTCGCTTATTCTTTGACGCAAGTGGCGGGGACTATGCTTCAGCGCGGCCGCAAGCAGATATGATGCTTATGCGTGGAGCGGAACCGTGCGAATTGCACGCACTACGCGTCGAAATCACAAGTCATGCAGACGTCGGTACATCCGATTGTGATATATAACTTTTGAACGGAATGATATTAGTTCGCTTATAATACACACTATTTAATGATATTTTTGATGTAATTCACTGCAGCACTGGTTTATTGCCAAGTTATGAAAGTACTTGTTGCAATTTGAACGTAAATAACTTTAAGAAATAGTAATTCTTCACAGAGCAAAAACTAACGTATGCTAGCCGTTTGAGTGCACGGTCAAAGGATACTATTTAAGCAGGCAAAATATAAGTTATATAATTATTTATTTAGGAAAATATCGAGTTGTGGGCAATTGAGGGAATATTATCAATAATTATTGACTAAACATAACAAATACCGCAAGATCTCCTCGCTCAATTGGTCTTGTTAGATCCACAGGTGGGCGATTCCATCTAATATTAAAGATGTCTCACTACTTTTCTTTTGATCAGATAGTAAAATTCACAAAAAAAGGGTTATAGTTTCTTGTAGCTTTTGTAGTATAGCTGTTAATAATAATTACATTTGAAAATGTTGTCATATTTAACCGTAAGGCGTAGGCATCAATGTGCGCAATAAAAGCTAGGTAGGTGTAAACCGATGAAGTCGTTTCCAGCACCCCTAGTAAAGCCATAGCCCATCTACATAGGTGAAAAGTTCTCATCAATACAAATTAATAAAGTTAAAAAACGAGGGAACTGCTAAAATCATTTAACATTTAAGGTGTTCCCTCGTCAAAATTTGTTTTCATCATCGTCTATAGACTTTCTCTGTATTGTAGTGCTTTAAAAGTATCGACATAAATGCGAAAATATATTCTCTTGTATTCCTGTTTGTCTCTTCTTATAAGTGACATACGATTTATCCCGGAAATCTTAAGGGAAAGGTAACTATGCGGGCAAAACCCTAGGATTTTTTATATTTTCCTCTGGCACTCAGGCGAAGCCGCGTGCGGAACGCTAGTACCTATTTAATAAAAAAATTTGAAACGACGAAGAAGGTAGTATGATTTCTCTGGAATGCCATCATCAGATCTTAGGGCGTATTCAGAAAGAAAGCTTGAAACTTATAAGCGCTTATCGGCGCTTGTCAGCGCTGGTAACCCGCGCAGGAAAATATATGAACATGACAAGCGCCGATAAGCGCTTATAAGTTTCAAGCTTTCTTTCTGAATACGCCCTTATGTTTCTTATCATATAATATTTGGATTAACTACTGTCTACTTTCCAATAAAAAAAAAATCACCAAAAATCCGTTTCTAACATATTGTTTCTAAACGAAGAAGCCATCCGCGAACACACAAAAAATATACATATAAAACGGTTGTATTTAGTAATCTCTTTTTTTTAGGTCGTAAAAAAAATGAAGGTTACTCAATTCACCCATGATGTGACCTTACCATACCTGTATGTATTCTTGAACGGTTAAAAATAAACCTGAATAATATCATATAATGCATATAATATCTTATAAATAACACCACAATTATTAAACCTACTCTTATTTTTAAATTCCAACTTATACAATATAAATTTATAAACTATTATTAAATAAATTAATATGAACGTCAATGATAAAAGAACAAGTTTTTAGTCGCACTGCCTGTGACAATACCAGCTTTAGACAAACAGAATATTACCATAATACTGTGCCTTTATAATATGATGAATTCTATCTTACATACATACAGTCTATTGACAATAGTTTTAATGGTTTTAATGAATATAGTAATATCAAAAGCGAAATAGTGACAGAATAAATTTAAAAAAAATGAGTTTCAGAAATAAAATTCCACTAAAATCGGATGTTTTATGCGAACATTAAAGTTGAATATTATGACGTGATTCCAAATTTTTATAGACTTATAATTATTTTTCATGTTCTTAGTATTCATTTACGAATTTTGTACCTAAAATTTTGTATCCAAAAATTTACTGATAAACTTAATACAATAATTATAATTTCACGGGTGGGGCTTAATTTTGAGAACGACGCACGGCAAACGGCGCGTGGTTCCGTCACGCATGCGCTATGCCGAGTTTAATAATCTATTCGCAACCACAGACAAACATTCTTCGTAGTCTGCTTTTTGTTTGTAGGTTATGTTTTAGTCGTCAATTGTCAAAATTATGGTTGAAAATTATTCGAGATAATCAGTTGAATTGATGTTTGCTTACGTTTATGGGTGTTAGATATAATTTATCTTAGTCTTTTACCGAAGTGAATATTGTGCTGCGATAAAATAATGGATGTGTAGTTCCTAGTGTTTGACATTGAGATGAGATGTGAATACGCTCGTCGATGCGCACTTCTCACCTTCCAGTGCTCAAATCTTCATACTTTTCAATTAGTTGATGTGCTTGTTTATTTATAAAACTATTCCATAACGTCAAAATGACGACGAGTCAGACATCCGTGTTAAAACTGTACAATTCTGTAGTGGACGATGTCATTACCGGAGTACGGGATTGTTTTCTCGATGATGGTGTAGATGAACAAGTATTACAGGAATTAAAACAATTATGGAAATCCAAATTAGTCGCTAGCGGCGCTATGGACCCTCCTCAACCGGAGCCACCTGTTATGCCTCCTCCTCCACCGGTCTTACAAAACTTTCATAAAGCAAATGGTAGTCATTTATTACAAAAAAGGCCTGATATGGTTCCACAGACCTCGGGACAATCTGGAGTGGAACATGGCGCTCCAGCACAAAATATGGGAGGTGGCCATCCCCACCCTGTTCTTGACCCTAATAATAAGGTACCAGTACAATTAACCCTACCTGCACAACCCAATGTGCCTGGCTCACAGCCACGTTCCTTTACAATACAAATACCTGCATCAGCGCTCAATGGAAATAAACTCCATCAAGTTTTAACGGGACCAATTATCAATGCAACCATTAGTTTGCCGCAGCCCTTAGCTGCAACCTTGCTTCAACAACACATAAATTCAGCACTGGCTGGTCAACAAAATGAATTTGATGGTGGTGGAGGTGGTCGAAGTGGTGCGGCACCATTCTCACTAGATGGTGCTATGGATTCCTCTGACGATGAAGGTTCTAACGTTGGAGATGGGTCGGAAGATGGCGCCGGTGATGATGATGAGGATGAGGAATCTGCAGAGGAGAGAGCTGAAGAGGAAGAAGAGGAAAGGGATGAAAGTGGTGGTGCAGAAGAGGAACCACTTAATTCTGGAGATGACGTTTCAGATGAAGAGCCTGGTGACATGTTTGACACTGACAATGTAGTTGTATGCCAATATGACAAGATCACGCGCACACGTAATAAGTGGAAATTCTATTTCAAAGATGGCATTATGAATCTATCTGGTAAAGATTTTGTTTTTCAAAAGGCCAATGGCGATGCTGAGTGGTAAAGAGATTGATATTAATTTAATGTGATTGAATGTTTGACGTCGGTGTAAATTTGACTGTTGTCTGTTAAGGAACAAAAAGACATTTGGCATTACTGTAAGAATTTTCTCTTTTCTCACGTTCATTGACTTTAACCAATACTAAGACTGAAATACTTTAATTTTGTTAAATCAAAGGTTTTATTACTTGTATACTTTACCTTACTTGCTTAAAATTAAATCTAGCCCAACAAATACAGGTATTTTTTAAACAATTGTTTTAAAGGTCAGCATAAAAGATATAAACCTTGAACATACAAATGCTGTAACGGTTGAAGTCAATGCTATGTTTACTCATTGATATTTGATAACAATGTGATTTAAATTGAAATATTAAAAAATGTTATTCAAGCTTCACAATATTTAACCATTATTTATCCATAGTCTTCAGTGCCATAAATGTTAACATTCTGTTATGAAGCATAATCTCGACCAAAGCTCTATTATATAGTAACTGTTCCATTTAAGTTTTGTGGTCAAGAAAATTTGTTGCATTTCAAGTGAAAATAAATAATTCACATTGTTTTAAACATAAGTAATGTCAAAATGTTAAATATCATTATCATACTTCAAAAGGTTAAATAACAATACATTATATATAATTTGATTTGTATTGCTTGTATAGGTAAGTCAAAAAATATCAAACATGTACATTTAGTATTAATGCAAAGCAAATTATATGAAAATAATAGTTTTGTATCTCAAGCTTGAATGATTAAATTGATTTCCATATAATCTATCCAGGAAATTGCTATATTATCACTACTGATGATTACTGATACATTGACAAAAATAGTACCTATGATTACTAAGTTTTGAGTTATATAGTATTTTTGAAAATAAACAATTTTTATAGTTTATTGTCATCTGTGTAAGCTGTGTATATGTATTTTTAAATTTTTATGTAATTTAATGAGGATAGCATATGTATAAAATAATCTAAAATACACTGGGCATAAACCAAAAATTACACCTCTATAGGTGATAAATAAAAATATAAACTTTGTATACAAAATTTAAATCAATTCTTACCCATTCATTGTAATTTTCAGGTTAATTATTATCCTATGGTATTTAATATTTATGGTATGCAATATCTAAATATAGATTTGTTTCATGTTTGCCTTCATTATAATATGTCCATATTTCCTTGTAAAATAAACATTTTTGATTTAATAATTTTGTTTATAAATAAGTATGTAAATTTAATTTTTATTTGCACAAAAATCATTTTGTTTTCTAGTATCTTTAACACTCACCAATAAATCTAATGTGATATGATTTAGTGCTTAATTTAGGTAATAAAATCCTTAATAGGAAATTCCTAGTTAATAATATTATGTCTGATGAATTTCTTTCTAAATAGGTACCTAGTTTACTTCTCAAATTTAATTTAAGTTTTCCGTGGGTTCATTTATATAATTTGTTCTAATGCTGAAATTGATGAGAATGGTGATAATAAACATGTTGCATTCTATTGACTTTTATTTTATTTATAAATCAAAGAAAAGGGCCCTTTACAAGCACATTGTATTTTAGCAGATAACTAGTACCTACCTATCTGTATATATTCACTATTCACTGGTTGATGTTGGCTAAGTAAGTCTAGGTACATAATTGAACACTGGTTTTCTTAATTTTGAAAGTAGTTAATGGTTCCCAAGTCATTTTAATAGTATCTATGAATCCATAAAATAAAGCCATAATCAGATCATTTCTAATCTATGTACCTATGTAACTACTAACATTATATAAAAATGGGAAGATCACAATAGTTATTATCTGTTTGTATGTGGGCTCATCGTGTAAAAGCCACTGAACGAATTTATAAAATTTCATAGTGTAGTAGGCCAATATTAGGTTAATAACGGTTAGAAATCGTCAATGACGTTAAATGAGGTGTTATTGAATAGGTAGCAAAAATGAAATAGGTAAGTAGTGGTTTCTTCATACAGGCTAGAGAAGTATAGGAATAGCTCAATGGTAAAAGGTTAGAATTCTAATTAATTTATAGTAGACTGATACAGGTAAATATGATCAACTTGTATTACCTTCCTTTTTTATGTTCCAGTGTTATTTTTTAGCTAAGTACCTACATAAATTGACTAGATAATTAGGTAAATGAAAACCATAACTTGACATATAAACTGATTTTTTTTTAATAAACAGTAGTTAATCGGACAAATAAAAAAATCAACAAACATTTTAAGAAAAAAACCAGGAACAAACGATTTGTTTCTTATTTTTTATATTTAAAATGAATCAAAATGCCAACTTCAATGATAATATCTACATAGATTATAATATTTATACCTTGAATTACTTAGAGTATTAATCACAGAGCAAGTAATATGGTATTAATACAATAGTATAGAGCGCGTGTATTGCACAAATTGCTTAGTGCGCATCGTAGGCAGATCACAGATGAGCTATAGATACTATATCGATGTGTGTGTGACAAATAGGGATGGGTATGTATCAATTGCGTGTTGAACTATCGATAAGTTATGTAAATATATATGTATCATAAGTAAATTTTATGTTCAATAAGTTATTAAAGGAAAAATATATGAATAAAATATAAATATGTAATTTTAAATTTGTTTACCAACTGAATTAAGTTTGTTTATTCCGTTTGAATATTTCTTCTATTAATTATAAGTGCTTTAAAAAAATATGTTTATAGTCGAGCCAATTTATTAGGCAACATTTGACGTCTATCAATTTAATCTTCGAAGAGAGGTAACCTGCTTAAAAACATCGATTAAAGTGAATTAATCGATATGGACTCGAAACATTTGTCAATCGAACTTGAAACTCATTTATTAATTTATGATGATTTTTATTCACTAGTAATCAATACATTCTATTCGAGATGTCAGATTTCGATTTTTAGAGTAACGTCTCTGGTATTTAAAAATAAAAAAAGTTTATTGACACAAAATTGTAGCGACGTCAGTTCTTTAATAATTCAGGAATTGTTTAATATGTTTAGAATGGTTTATCAGTAAAATGAAATCTTAAAATTACTTGTATCGGTCATTATTATTATAAATGTGTAATCGTTATTGAAAAAAGTTAAGCAAATGTGCAGTTGTAACAAAACGAAATATCATGTTATTCTATGTCGTCGTTACTAGGTTACATTGTTGAATTTTGTTGAACTGTCAAATGTTGCCTATTAAAATGGCTCTACTATAATTGGAATATCAGAAAAACGTGAGTACTTTTTAAATAATAAAGTTAATAAAATAAAAGGTCGGGTTACGTGCTATTTCTTTAATAATAAATCAAACAATAATAATAATGTTTTAAAAATGTTAAATTAAAATAAGAAATACCTAATTAATAATTTAAAATGATATTAATAATTTTTTTATTTCATTTTATCCATTCTACTATCAAAATCTTCAAAATCAATTTAGCGGTTCAGAAAATATATCGTAAAATTACATACTTTACATTTACACTATAATACATTCGCATTCATTAATATTAGAAAGTGTATCATACAAAACACACCACAAATTTATTTTTAATAATACATTTTTAAAAGAGTTTTAATTTTAAAGTTAAATAAATAATTTGTTAAAATAGTTCAAAATTCTAGTAAACTTTATATCGAGTACAGCGTTGATGAGGTCACATCACTACGATAACATGGCGGCAGTGAGGCGCGCGAGCAAGCCTGCGCGTGTCCGCCTCCCACCTCCCCCTCACCCCCGCGATGCTAGATTTATTTTCATAAAAATAAGTATAACAAGCGACTTACCGATGAAATGTGATACTGGATTTAAATTTTGTGTATTTTCTAGTATCGTTTCTGCAAGATATAACTGCACATTTCACCATGTTTATTCCTAGATATGAATAAAAATCAAGAGCAACGCACTTCGTCAGCACTCAACCACGACTACGAGCGCGCGCGGCGGGAACGTCGTGTTGTTCCCACCTGTGCCTACTGTTCCCACTTGGTTGTTCGCGCTCTATAGATACTATCTATACTCTAAGTTGAATTAATTTAACATCAAATAAAAATTTATACTTAGGTATATTATAGGTACTTCGTTTGGCCACATTTGGCCGTAAATAATTATTTTACTTATAAAAAAAAAACTTTTGAATTTGGAATTTTTCGTTTTGGGTCCAAGTAGGAATATTCCTGAATAGGTATTCATTGTCGTTTCTTTTTTCGTTTGCATCAGTGTAATTAAATATTAAGTCATAGTTATATGGATTAGGTGAACAGGAGATCCGAATTTTGTGATAATGTACACGAAGTAGGTACCTATAGATCCAGTAGTACCTAATATTTGAAACTCCATCCGCCCGGTAATGCAGGTTCCTATATTTGTACAATAGGCTATTGGTACAATACCTACATATTACAATAACACAGTAGTGAGAATTACAATTATTGTAATTCTCACTACTGTGGTACATATATAAGGATAAACAAAACATCGAGACAAGAGAGGAGGTGCCTAAGCCGCCCATGTTGCATAACCATGGTTCTCTGCAAGAGTTCTCTTAGCATTGAGTCATAAAGCACGATCCATTCAAGCACATTTTAAACGAGCGATTCAACTGAAATGCATCAGAGCTGAAAACTGACCGACATACCTAGATATGTTGCAATTTTACAGTGCGACACAAAAGAGATGAAAATAAATGAGGGCGCCACCGTCGCTCATATAGCAACACTGATACTGCGACGCAAGCGATCTTGATACTATAGAATAAAAATCCAAAAATCTATATAATATAATCTAAAATAAATACCGCGATTTAAACCGTTATAATTGTTTCATTGTAGCAATAGCGTAATTTAAGACAAAAATACATTGGTATTTTAATTGACCTACCTAGGTCAAATTTTACTTAAATGTATTTGGAATTAGTTATTTTATAAAAATCGGTCAAGTGTTTAGACTGCAGAGGCGCACATAGAATCAAACATACAAACAAACAAGCATACATGCAGCTCAAACACATTACCCTCTTTCTGGGTCCGTCGGGTAGAAAAAAACAAGGCGATTTGAAAACCACATATTTTTATTTTTTTTGTAGATAAATTTTGTACATTAATATAATTCATCAAAATCTAAATATTCTACTCCTTCAAAGGACTGATCATCACTCTGTTTCGAAGTACTGGCAAGAGGGTACGGGTATCTTCAGTATCTGTAAATATGATACAGTAAATATGATTTTTTTCGGTTTGATTGATTAATAGATAGATAGCTGTATGAAAACAGTTATCACTAAACTATGTAGTAAAATCTAAACTAGGTACTTTATTTGAGGCTGGTTGGATTGGATATAACTTCTTGACTCAAATTGTGCTGGTCGCACTATAAAAACTAGTTTTTGTTTACATACAAATAACCTCAAATTAAATTGCGAAAACTCAATAATCGCCATACATACATACATTAAACACTCGTCACTAATGGAATATTCTATTTTACGTAGTACTGAGCAAAAATAAATGGAATCTCACCGGTATATTCTGCTGTACGTTTGTAAACGTTTTCCAAATCAGTCAATAAATTTCCAGCTTGAAATTCGGACAAACACCGAATAAAAACTTTATACACCACATCACGGACACCGCTACGTTTAACCTTTTTCGTGATGTCTCCTTTTTTATTTAAATTTCTTGTTCTAAATAACAATTTTATCTCAATAATTCTCCACTTCACGAAAAAAACAACAAATTTTTATTCAACTTGACAGCTACATTGCCAATTCAGGGTTGCCAGGTAATGAAAAACGAATTAGTTCCAAAATAATTAATTTCATCTCTTTTATGTCGTACTATAAGTCATCGGATTGTGTTGTATGGTTAGTTTTAGAGTAGGTACCTATATGGCAAATAATCCTCAAGATTAGTAGCTCAAAAATTTCCCATGAAAAGAGTGTGTTACTATTGAAAAATGACTGTCCTTCCATGACATACATGTTTCATAAAATAACAGTAAAAATAACAGATGTTTTGAAATTAATATGTGAAATTGTTTTTCTTTAGGTACCAAGGATACCCATAAACTTCACTTACACCGCATTAAGTGTAAATAGATGAAGATGGGTACAAAGGCGTTATTGTGGCCATTTAAGCTTATAGAGGGGAAGCGACGGGACTCCAATTATCCACAGTAATCCAACGTGGCGGGCTGCACCAGATAGCCTTC
This sequence comes from Colias eurytheme, assembly GCF_061535395.1. Taxonomy (NCBI): domain Eukaryota; kingdom Metazoa; phylum Arthropoda; class Insecta; order Lepidoptera; family Pieridae; genus Colias; species Colias eurytheme. Next base: position 6,018,049 of record NC_142991.1, read on the forward strand.
TGTAATCGACTTACCCGCGCGATTTAATATCGTGCTCAATGTCCCAGCAAAATATTTACGTAATTTGCCTTGAAACGTTTTTATTCGCTCCGAACGAGTAAAATCTGATATTGCAAGGTGAGCTAAAAAATTAAATATAAAACAGAAAGATAGAGACAGTTATTAGTGCGTGGAGGTATACTACCTATAGGTACTTTCCTACATAGCTATCTTTTATATATTTTTTATATTTAATATGATTTAATGGAACAATTTTCATAATATCCACTTATCCATGTCTGTAAAAAATATAATTAGTTACTTAGTAGAGAAAACCCAGATTTTTTTAGAAGTTTAGTTTGAGTTTAACTACTCTAAGCTCTAGTCTCTACAATGACTAATCTAAGACAAACCTAAAAATGGAGGTATATTTTATTCAATCTTCAATGCCTCTTCTCAATATAGAAACAAATATCTAAAATAGCATAGTGCAAAGTAGCTCTGGATTCAAAATATAAGTCTGCAATCTGCATACTGCATACTTGCATAGATATACCTTTACAGGTTATCGATTAAACTTGCGATGCAATCTCCCTTCCAGACAGGTAGGTACACGAGTCAACTCAATTCGGATGACATACTTTAACGGGGAATATTCGAGAATCGATTTTCGTTATCTCGTTCATTTTACATACATATACAAGATGAATCCACAGAAGATACAGACTAATAAGACGGGAAGAATCATGTATTGAATAATTGAACATGGGAATTGGGAACCGTGCAAGTAGGATACTTAAATATGATTTATTAATAAAGTACATGACTAGTAAGTAAATAATTTAATAGCTACATGCCGCGGCTCCACTTGGTTATAATATTTATTAGCTTTTCAATTTTTTTTAAGCTAATCTAGTAATTCCCGTGGAAGTAATTAAACAAAACATTATTCAAATTTCAAATCCGTTCAGAGGGAATAAAGACTGTCATACATTTTTTAACGAAATAAAAACTATTATTAACAAAAAAACAAAATGTTAAAAATAAAGTCAAGTTAAAGTCGGAGCATTATAAAAAGGATTTACTGTAGGACGTAGGTATTAGGCATTGAACGAGGTATATTTTTTTATTTCGGTATAAGTAACTACCTACTATAAAAAAACAGTCGAAAATTGTCAGGTAACAAACTAATACAGTTTCATCTGAGATTTTCCTCCTTTTATAAAATAAATCAAGCAACAGCCCGTCGATCTTTAGTAAAGAAACAGGAGATAAAGGAGATTTCTACTTTTTACTACCTACCTACGCATAAACTTGGGCATTATAACTTTAGGTATAGGGTAATAACTTAGATTAAGGATTAGTCTCCGCGCGCGCGCTACGACTAGATACCGCCGGCGTACTTGAAAAATGCGGCAACTAATAGTACGCCGAATTCGGCGTACCCAAGCCAGTCGTGTCACAAGCATTGTGTGGAGAGGGCGAACCGATAGTTTATAAAGATTTTGAACAAAATCTAAAGTAAAATGCCTATTTGTGTCATAAAACTATTTAAAAATAATACAACAAAAAATAAGAAAGACACTGGGATCACGTACCATCACTACGTATCGTATTATTCGAAATTTCTCCTTTACTTCGAAATTTTTTTCTACGAAAATACGACGCCATTCAGTGTTGCCGTACTGCATATCCAAAAAAATACACGTGGTTGAGGAAATCTTTTAGCAATAATTTGAACTTTTTTTTCAATACTATTACTAACACATGTATAAAAAAGTATAATAACAATAATTTATTTCTGTTTAACCATGTTTAACTGACTCATATAATATGTTATTTTTTTTATTTCCGCTTTTTTACTTTTAAATAACCTTTATGACTATAGTATAGTAGCGTCGCAATTGGATTTGAGTCATGCGACTCAAATCGTTCATGAATTCGATTCCCGGCCAGGTCAGGATGAAAAAAAAATATTTTCAAACTTCTTTCCAAGATGGCAGATTTCCCATTTATGAGGTAAAATTTATGTAGCTGGCAGCCCAATTCTTCACACACACTAGTGTCTTTACAAATTGCCTAACACACACTACAGAAATGAGTTGCCGCACTCACAGAGCTATTGTTTTTAGGTGGGGCGGTATCTAGACGTAGCGCGCGCGGAGACCAATCCTTAATCTAAGGGTAATAAAGTAAATAACTGTGTAATTTAAAAAAAAATTAGTGTAACATTTTTTTGAAAAAAATTTAGTGTAACATTTTTCGTGACGCGTGACATTTTTACGTTACGCGCCATCTTTTTTTATCCCTTCCACGCGTGATTCGACGTATTTATGAAAAGTTGCATATATAGTAAATTATTTTTTTATAAAATAAGGTCATAAAGAAGTTTCACTTCTTATGTGCGTAGGTATACTAGTACACGCACACATTCTTTTTTATTAAGGGTACGCGCAGACAGAGAGCGTTCTGCGTTCCGCTTTCTGCGTTCTGCGTTCGTCAGTTCTGCGTTCTGCGTTCTAGCGCACACAGGAGCACGTTCAAGACATTTGCGTTCTATTTCCCGACTCTCCGCACGTGAAACATGTCTCTCGAAAGTTCATCTTCCGAAGATGAAGCCTTGCTTTTGTGGAGTCTAGAGGAGTCAAAAAAAAGTAGAAAATGTTGGGTACACCCTATCAACACGAAACGAGATGATATGGAAGAATTTAGTATTCTTATCCCTGAGCTGCTTCAAGATGAAGAGAGATTTTATATTTATTTTCGAATGTCAATAAATAGCTTCAATGAGTTACATGACTATGTAAAATCTGAAATAGAAAAACAAGATACCAATTGGAGAAGACGGACCAGCCATAGCGAGAACGCGAGTTCTTTGTAATTCTGTACAGAGAACGCGAGAACGCAAGCGTTCCGAATGACCGCCGCGGTCTAACTGCGTTCTGTGTGCGCCGGCGCTATAGATCCTTCACATTACAAAGAACGCGGAACGCAGAACGCAGAACGCGGAACGCAGAACGCTCTCTGTCTGCGCGTACCCTTAATGTTAAGTGCTTTGTTTCCTTGTAGTATTATTATATATATGTATTATTTTTCATGTATTGTAGTCTGTAGAATCAAGCATACAAAAGAAATTCGAACGAAAAATACGCAACAAAATACGTAGGTAGGGTAAATTGTTTTGTCTGTCCCGTTTATTTATAAACGCTTTTCGTTTTCTTGCGAGAATTTCTAATCCAATAAAGCTCTGTTCATGTAGATAATGAGAGTAAGTATATATATATATATATATATATATATATTTAAGGCAAATATAGAACTTGCTTTTCATTATAGGTTTCTTACGTAAGAGTAAAAATAGAAATAAGATCGAAGACATGTCGAAATTTTCCTTAAAATTTATATATATTTTATTTGTTTTGTCATTATATTAACAGAATGAAAAATCTATACATAAATAATACATATTAATCTGATATATATGAAGCAAAAACATTGAACTTATCCCTATTTTCGAAATTTACGAACAAGTATGAAGTTTGGCACTAGGTTTAGTTTATAAAATGGAGTGGCGTGCAGGCTTATACTTGATCAGAATAAACAATATAAGAAAGATGCATTATAAAAAACAATTACACACGAAATAGTCTATCTAACGGCTATAAACCTATAAATAGGTACTATTTCCATTTAAGTTGTGGTCTGCGTCCGGAATTATGGTTGAATGAACCTAGGTGATAATTCTTAAATATTGATGTCTTTTTTTACATAAAAGATCCCCTACTATTGTTTTAAATAAACAACCTTTAAAAATAATTTGTGGCTACAAAATAGGTAGCTAGGTAGGCGTTAAGGAATATAGGTACGAGTTGGTTTTAAATTACGGCCATGAATTTCATTATGAACCCCACTCTAATATGAGTATATTTGTAAGTAAATCGTGACGTGAAGTAGGGACCTGTTGAATGTTCTCTGTTCGTGCCTACTTCATTCCCGCCCCGCGCCGCTCTCTGGGCGGACGGGATCTGCCGTAACAACTTGATTGGTACGAAACAGAGCTTTTCCTACACTTGTAGCGTATTGGCGTTTTCTTTGTTCTTTTTTCACGACTATTTATGTTGATAAAATCTGTTTTATTTATTTTTTCTAAATTATAGAATTTTGTTCTTATCGCTGTTCTGCTCATAGTTACAACCCCTCTCTCCGTTTATAATAATATCACCTATTTGTATAGGTTCGTTCTTATTAAATGTTTTATTTTCTCTTATATACAAAAGCATTAAAAATGTGTGAATAAACTATACTTATGTTACGTATTTTCTTTGTTTCAGGTGAAAGAGAAGCGGAGTGAATATATTGAACCGAGTTGTGTAAAATGTTGTGTATTGATGGTAGCGTGTTGAATCCAGATTAAAAAATAAGTGCAGTGAGGTGTTTTGTGTTAGTGATGTAAATTGGAGCTTGCTATAATAAACGACACCATGCTGCCCACAAATGTGATGTCCTTTATGAAGAAGGTGAGTTTAAACATATTTTCTATTAACAGATTAAAAAATAGTCAGTAATAATACACTACCGGTACACGAGCACCAACTGCTTTTATACTGTACTCAAATGACACAATAAAATTTATTTATGTTGCTGTGCGCCATGACTTTTAAGGTGATAAATTCGAGGCATCCAAAAAAGTACACATTTCATTTTATCGATTAAATTTTATCGTACTGTTTTTAATATAAATATGCTTGAATTTATTTATAAACAGCCTACGGCGACTCTCGCGTTGTCTTGAGGTCCTCTAATTGCCACTACAATGTTACTTTAGATAGGTATAATACTTATATATGTAGTAGCTAACTTGTATTACGTGTAGGAAAGGACGTCAGCAAGTCTATAGAATTGTGACCACTTCCCAATTTATTATAAACTAGCTGTGCCTCGCGGTTTTACCCGCGCGGCGTGGCTCCACTCCTGTTGGTCTCAGCGTGATCATATATAGCCTATAGCCTTCCTCGAAAAATGGGCTATCTAACACTGAAAGAATTTTTCAAATCGGACCAGTAGTTCCTCAGATTAGCGTGTTCAAACAAACAAACTCTTCAGCTTTATAATATTAGTATAGATTTCAAATGGTACACCATCAAGTTCTATAACTTGATGGTGTATTTGATATCGACTTTTCCGTAAAATTATGACTATTTAAATGTTTATTATATACATAACCTTTAAATTATCAATTTTGCTACATAAAATAGGTATACCTACTGAAGATAAGAACATCAACTGTAAATTGCAATCTTGACATATTTTGTCCGCTGATATCGAGGTAAATTTAAAATTTCTTGGCAAAGAAAACCATTTGCTGTTTCATAAAAACCGTTAAATATTATAATAGTGTACGAAAAAACCTTTCATACATTCGTAGTATAGTCCTATGAAAATACCATTATATTTCTCTGAATACTCTTTAGTTAATATATTGATTTGACTGCTTTTTTACTATTATACTTCTCGAGTTTTATGAAGCAAACGTTAGTCTTAAAATTTTCAGGATTATATAAAATGAATAGGAAAAAGGCTGATTAGAGCAGACCTATTTGTTCTAAAAATTCTAAAAGCTAGAAATACATGATTACCGTATCGGAACGATCGCTACACAGAACATCTCTCTTAAAACTGAACTAACGTGAAATTAAAAGAAAGATTTAGCGTTTCAGTACATTAGCTTTGCAGTAGACAGCCCTTTTTCTTATCGTTAGTCTCACTAAAGCTTGTACGAGCTTGCTTAAAATACTTTTAACTTAGTAGCAAACGTTTTTAAAAACTAGGGCGATTAAATGAAACATGCGGAGATAAGGAATAATTTCCGAAATTATGAATCTTATCGTGTAATCTAAATTGTTATACAATGTAGCAATTTGAGCTTAATGTGAATAGCGAAATGTTTTGATTTTATAGCCGCTACGCTTTAATTAAAACTTCGTGTGGTCCCACGGCTCACGACAAATTATGGCCCTATTGAAACTGGTGTTTTTATTTGCTTTTCGTTTTTATAAAAGTTAGAAATATGAAATGAAAATAAGTTTATTTGTTTCATCCAATAATAATTACGATTGATTAATGTGTAATCTAGCTATTAATGTGTAAATTATACAGAACTTCGTACAATAAATTAATTTTGACTCCGTTTTAAGGAATTTTAAATAAATAACTTAACAGATTTACAAAATGCTTCAGGAAGAATATGCAGCCATTGTATTCAAAAACAAATATGTATAAGAATCTATCTTTCCGTAGGTAGTAAAGACACCAGACAAATTTTTAAATAGTACATCAGTATCTTGGTACATATCGATGAGTCGAAAATATTTATTGAAAAAGGTTTTAAGAAAGTTTGTATCTATGAGCCTGTATGAAATGGCAAAAAGTTTTTACTTCGCGTATTAGACCGGGAGATACTGACACAAAATTTCGAGTCATTTGTAACAGGATGGCGGTTCTACAGGGTTCTTAATACGCAATGACAAAAAGAAAAACGATGGTGTGAACGCTGGTACCGGCGGCTTAGTCGCGTGGGCGTTAGTCGAACTCGTCGGAAAAATAGCGAAAGTCGAACGATTTGTAACACAAAAATTTTAGAATTTACCGATAGCCCATAAAAAAGAAGTAGGCGGTAGTGTCATGCCATACTTTTCCGGTGTGACTTACAGTCCGCCATACCGACGCGAATGTGTTGATTTAAATAAAATAATTATTCAACCATTTGTATCAGGCTAACTTTTGCACAGGTAACCATCGTCGTGCAGCCATTTACGAAAATCGCCATGCCATACTTTTCGGACGATTCCAAATGGTCGCCATACCGCCGAAAATCTGCAAAAAAAATTTATTTCGCCAAACTTTTTGTACCAGTATTGCATTTGGATTTTTGGAGAGTATTTGATAAAATGTGACCATTATTATATTTGCCATACTTCTATTAGGGGGAAAAAGTGCTTTCATACTTGAAAAATTAATTTAGTATTAATTTATATAAGTGAAGATTTCCAACACCTAGATCTTTGAAATTTTGTATTTATATTCGTTGATCCTCAAACTTACAGGAAAAATAAGTGCCATACTGTTACAAATCGTTTGACTTTCGCTATTTTCCGACGAGTTCGACTAACGCCCACGCGACTAAGCCGCCGGTACCAGCGTTCACACCATCGTTTTTCTTTTTGTCATTGCGTACTAAGAACCCTGTAGAACCGCCATCCTGTTACAAATGACTCGAAATTTTGTGTCAGTATCTTCCGGTCTATATACAGAGATTCATTAGTTTCAAAATAAAATTTTACTGAACGTAGCTCCTCTGAACCTCTTAAAATATTAAATCTCAAAGAAAAATGTACATTACTATTTAACTACACTCATTCTCCGAAAAGAGCTTTGCTGTTCCAGTAATAAATAAAAATAATGAAATTTGTTTTGGTATTGTAGAATGTAGAGTAATTATGTTTTTAAGCTTATTTGCTACATTAAATCAATTAGAGAATAAAAATACTAGTTTGAAAATTCTAATTTATACAATTGAAATAAAAACTTAATCAATTTGTTATAAATTAACTGAATTAAATGAAAACCTCTATTGAATTGAAAATATTCCCGATTATGGAAGAAAATTGTAACGTTTATGTTTCCTGTAGCGTAGCTGGATCGATCAAGCACCCTTTCATACTCCCTCGAAAACCTTCAATGACTTGTTGGTACACAATAAAGTATAAATATGGAGTTTGTTCGTACACTTGTGGGTAACATTTATTGCTGTTTTGCGGTCTTACAAACTATGATTGTGGCGTCCTAAGTGGGTCTTATGAGCGTAACAATAGTGATCGATTCTCGAGAAGACCCTCCGTAAATCTTTTTAATACTCATGCAATCTCAGATACTTTGCCTCTGTTTCCGTACATCTCTAAAGAGTCCTCGTGAAAGGTAAAGTAGGTCGATACTTGACTTCGATGTTAAAAATGGAATATTTAAACGAGGATCAGATTCACAGAAAATAACGTCTTAGAATCTTTCATCTTTCAAGTTTACTTTGCAATCTGTACGTATTTTGTATTAATATAACCGTTTTATTGATTTTACGGTAACTACTAACTAGATGGAAAGCTCTCGCCAGAATCAAATACTGTCTCCACTGAGAGTTACATAGTAATTAAAATATGATCAGCAGTTACATTTATTACATGCAATTATAGCTTACAACTTTATACCCTCAGTATAATCTCCGTATTAAACTTGTATTGCGAATGTTAACTACAGTTGTTGCTTGTCAGGTGACCCATTTCCATCTCCCCTTCTGTTACATAAATATTCCTCATAACTGCGTAAAATCCTCTATAAAAGTGAAAGTCATCTTGCCTCTTTTCTTAAGTAATAAAATCGTAAAGTGAAAGCATTTGAACTTCCTCTCATCATTGTAACTTTTTTATTTACGCGAGTTATATTTTACAGACCTGTATGAAAAATTTAGACAATAAAAGACTGTTGGAAGCCAAGCCCAACTTGAATTTTATCAGATCTTCCAAAATAGCAGTTCTATTCAAAGATAGACAAAATTAGACTCATATTCAAAGATTGTTACCATTGTAGGTCGAAATGAGATTATGAGGACATGACGTTCTAACAAAGAGTAAACAAGTAAATATCAGTAGGTAGGTAGGTACATATTTTTATGAAAGCTTTTCCTTCTTTGTTTCACCGCATTTGTTTGCCTGTTTGCGATAAATTGAAAACCAAGCAACGGTTGATTATGTGTTCGGGAAGCTAGAGTGACGCATAAGCTTATACATACATATTACATAGGCGTATGATTCGTTAAGGGTTTTGGTTAGAACAAACACTAAACATAAAATTGAACATTAAATATTATTAATATTTAACCCCGGAGTTTCAAACTAAAACGGACATGTTAGTAAAATGGAAATGTTCAAGAGATGAAAATAAACGATTATTAGCATGATGCACAAAGGCGATACAATACGGGCATTCTGTGTGTAGGAATCCAGCGTCATATATCCTCATAACGAGCGTTTGTACAACACTCTCAAGTTAATTGCATTACTGGGCCAACGGGCAGCGAGTCTGATTCAATCTGGGCTGAGCCGAGTCGCATTGTCCTCCATTTTCACAGTAAACTCGTTTCAACAAACTTCCTGGAAAAGTAGTGCTCGTGTAAGCCTTTCATTATAAGTATCAATGGAACGAGATTTAATTATTCAAGACTAGCGTATGGGGATATAACAGATTATCCTGAATATTAAAAATGGGAAAGTGTGGTTTGTGTGTACGATGTGTAAGATTTTTTGAGGTGGAAATATTTAGGAGGCAGGCGTCTAGTCGACAATGGCAAAGGCTATTTTTACCACGGACATCACATCTCATTTTTATGTGAAAAATATTAGACGGCGACGCCACGTTTAGATAGCTAGTAATAGTTTTATAGTTTAAAGATGAGAAATGGGGAAATTAATATACCGCTCACTAGATATTTTTACACATCATTTCTTTCGTGCCAAACTTAATAAAATTATGAACATCAGCAGAGTATGGTATACTAAATACTTACTTATTTTATGATTTCTACCATTCAGCCATGTTGAATGGAAATACGTAGGATTCGTTAAACCGGATGAGAAACACATACATAAAGATATGTGTCGAATTGATTGGACCTTCTTTTCCTTTCGGAATTATAACTGTATTCCGTTAAAAGAAACAGTCCAATTAATGCGAACCAACAAATCCAAAATAAATGAGCCGTATTATTATAATTTATTGAGCAACGGATGAAATAACTTGATTCACTAATTGCTTCAGAACTTACAGAACTTTTTCCTTCGTTCGGCCTGTATAGTTTTTATCTTGAGCTCTGGACATTTACTATCTAGCGAAATAGACAACTATAAAGGAAAATAAAAAGGTCCTTGCGAAGAGTAAGCTTTATTATCATAAATTGTTTTTGTCAGAGATGACACACTCATATTCTTGTATTTATGGTACCCCATTCTGATTACTAACGATGTTCTCGCACGTACTTCTCTAGTTTAACGCGTTCATATGATCTAATGTGGTCTTTCCTAAGGGTCTTTCATATATTGTTATAAGAACACTGGGCTCGCAATTTAGCCACGACTTGTCTACTCTGGTAAAGTTAACAATGAAATCATGTAATAGTTTAAACAAAGTTCAGTAAGGAGTTTTTGTTTAAAAGAATAACAAAAAATTACAATCGTGCAATATATATATGTTTAAGTACATTTCATCACGTTGGAGGATCTTAAGCTGAAGTTCGAAAGTCAAGAATTTTGCAATTAGTTTTCAGTACTTAATTGGGCCATATTTATTTGTAAATAAAATGAGTTCGTCGTCAATTTTCCTCATTTGAGTAGAAGCTAACAGAAATATTGGCGACCTTCATAAATTGAATGCTAATTGATCCTCTGGTAATAAGAAAATATATTTATTTGTGCGAAATTGGATTCTTTATAATTCCAACGGTTAATACGTCATGACAAAATGATCGTCATAGCTTCGCCATTGTCGCACGTTGAAATACGCTTAGAAATCCAACAAACAGGGACATGTTTAATAATATAATAGGCAGTAGAGTGTGCATAGATAATATTGTTGAATGTAGCTCGTTCCGTGTTAGCGGCGTGTGCTTATCAGCGTGTCAGGTGAGAGCTACGCTCGTAGCGCTTCCTGCGAGATGAATTAATGCTTCGTCGAGCAGAATCGACTTTCTTTATCATTAAATATTTTTCTCTACGCGTTTATATATTCCATATTCAGTATTAGCACGTGCAATGAGTACGTGTTTTGTATTTATATTTCTAGGACTATTGCGTGAGATGCGAAAATGTATGCCGTATTAATTTGGTTCTATGTTGAGATAAAGGACTTTAATAGAGAAGATTAAATAGAATATATATAATCATCTACACGGCGAATGTGTTACTAAGTAAAATAAATTACCCTCAAATACGACATCAGCTTCTTATCATAGAAAGACGGAAGGATTAAGAGCTTAGGATTAAATACCTTTGATTGAGTATCGCGTGTCGTGTTGCAAAGCCATATTACGCTATCACAATGTCCTTTTGTTTCGTTAATTTCATTTTAAGTTCACATAAAGGTTTTAAGATTCTCAGCTTTTATGGAAATATACATTTTGACTCAATTTTATCTTACGTTGGTACTACAAAATAAAAACATTTGGTTAAATCCGAATAAAGGGGAAATTAAATAATGTTAAATGAATACATAACTAGTGATTGATTAAACAAATACGAATGCTATTATTGTCAAAACCGTTTATTTTCATGCGATCTTCACAATACTGACAATAAAACGATGCTCTGAAGTGGTATTCCCAATTTTCCAAATTACCCAATATCCGGAATTCCCCGAATGCACTATAATTTATTTAATTTTTTAACTTAAAAGAATATAAACATTTTGTTCTAATTAATTAGCGATAAAGTCTGTTTCTTAAATTGTATGTTATTTTATTCCATTAGTAATAAACATTACTAATAATCAAACAATAAAATATAAACCTACGAAAGAGCTACGTAGCATCGTAGCGCTACGCAACAGAAGTTGCGGCAGTACACGTGCCGAGCGAAATTATTCTTTTATTTAGTATTTTATGTAGTATTGATAAGGTTTCACCTTATATAATTGATCAATTATTATGAAAGCAAAAGCGAAATTGTTTAATATTACCGTATTATTCTTTATTAATCTTATATATAAAAATGAATCGCAAAATGTGTTGGTAAGCGCATAACTCGAGAACGGCTGAACCGAATTCGATAATTCTTTTTTTATTATATTCATTGAAGTACGAGGATGGTTTTTATGTAGAGAAAACGTAAATATGTACCACGGGGGAAGCCGGGGCGGACCGCTAGTAATTACATAAATATACAGGTTTCATTACTTTTATTAATGACAGCTTATGAATACAATTTCCATTAAATAAAGAGGAAGCCTACTTAAAATGATTAAGAAAGTACATAAAGGCTACACAGACGTTATAAATAAACAAGCGCAGTTCTCCCAGGGAATAGCGAATTGTCCTCGTTTAAATTAAATATAACTTTAGATAACTTTTTATAGATACTTCATCTAAACGAAGGGTGGTGGGGTGTTTGTCCGGGTGGTCCGATGTTGGTGGCGTCTCCTTTGAATACTCTATCAGCGCATAAAATTGCATAAAGCTTCATCAAACAAAAACAAAATCGATTCGTTTTATTAAAAAACTGCCTTGAGTGTATAACGAGTTTCCTCCCGTATCTTTTTTATGTGTTAATATGTTGTGTTGATGGGAATTGTGAGTTGATAATAAATTTGAGATAGAGTTTTTAATTAAAAATGATTTACGGGGGTTTTTGATGTTAATTCAAAGTAATACATGCGTCATACCGTCAATAGTAATACATAACATGCAGCCAAAAAATCTGAATAGAATATCTTAAATACTGATTTGCAAAAACGTTGCCAAGTTCATACCATTACTTATCTGTGTGGAAGATAAAGACTTCGAATATTCATTATAAAGATTATACTAAATTTACAATCTATTTTGTTAAACAAGTTCTTAACTAATAACTTCTAATCTTTATGAGATTAATACATTTCTTTTTTATGTTCGGTTATTATTTTTTTTACTACCTATAAGTTGTGCATAACTATTGAAGTTTGCTTTTTATTAATTTCATTTTTCACCTCATTATATCGATGTTTTCAGTTCTTTAGACGATATTAAAAGTAATAAGCGTCCCGCTATCTCTCTTCACTTCTTTTAAGAAAACAAAAAAATAAACAAATTAAAGCTCCTAGTTAATTTTAAATTTATTGCTGTATGCAAAATGATCTTCTCTTAAATAAGTACATGATAAATGCGTTTAATTAAATAATGATCACTTAAGTATGTATGTTTCCATATCTTAAAATACTCTTAATAAATTGTAAAATAATAGCTTCATTCCGCGGCGTCACTCGTGGATAAAAAGAAATAACTATATGTGCTTTTCGTCTGATGAAACTGTTACCTATCCATCTTAATTCTTACACTGGATCCGAGCAGCCGTTTTTTTTGCCTGAAAAAGTAACAAACATCCATAGGTACATTGTTACAAACATACGATTTCCAATTAGTAAGGAAAATGTTTAATGTGTTTATTACAGTTTACTATGTAATTAACGAAATCATTATCAAAGGTGACAAAAGGTATTGCAAAATTTTTACTTTGAAAGTCAAACTTTTGCAAGAGTTCTTTGAAAATTACAAAAAGAAGTTAAATTTGTTTGAACTCTCTTGTTACAGACGGGACAAAAACGTTGTATACCTACAAATTTATTACTTGTACCGTTTCAGTGAAATTTTGTATTCTTGTTTTACTTTTGAGGGTTTCATCCGTTGGTTCACATCAGTACCTACTGATTTTATTATTCATTATATCTAACAGCATTATTACGATGGGTCGCTTAATATGCTCTTGCAAAAATCCTGTACTATAGTCTATAGCCCGTCTATAGGCTAATTTATAAAAATAAAGACGTTAAAAACAAAATCTTAGAATAGATTGTTGTTTAACTTTATCAAAAATAAATTCGGTTATAAGCACGAAGCATGGATAATTCAAAGAGAATTCTTAACCCCGCTCCTTTCGGCTCGTAATTTATTCGGTTCATTCTCTTGGAACTTTTTCAATTTGCATCATCTTACGTTGCAACAATGGAATTTTATTGTGAAGGCTTTATTTAAATTTTTTCACAACCCAATAGACACGAATCAATATTTTCGACAGCTTAAAATCCATTGAATCGTGCAGCACGGATACAACAACATCCCGAGGGCAAAACTGTGCATTTCATGCGTTCGGAGTATCAAATTGAATTGTAACTTCGAGCGTGAAATAAAATGTATTCGTTATATTTAATTTGTTTTTGTAGTTCCACTTACATCATACATTGCTCTTAGAAACTATTATCTAAACGCATAACATGTACATCACAAATTATAGATAATAAAGGAGTTCATAATTGAATATTTATTTCGGATAAATTTATATTTCAATAGTAATTACTATTGAAATATAAATTTATATAAACTAACTTATGTAGGACCCACTCCAAAATTTGTTGATCATACAATTTGCATTTGAATTCGCGAGGATTAAAACTCGAAGTTATTTACTTTATCTAATAAATTAAGTAATTTACATAAAAACGTACTGGCGCCAATTCTCAGAGAATTAAAGTAAATAATTCACTGTGAACAAAGTTTGGGGAAGCACTTGAGACACATTAGCGGCCTTTTAAACAGTTAGGGTAAACAATGTTTCATATTCTTTCGAGAGTTTAGCGAAGAAGTTTATTTTATAACGTCAAAACCGGAATAGCATTTCAGTCTGCTTCCGTAGGAGGAGAACTAACAAGTTTATATCGAGGCTGTGGCGCACTGCTGAATCATGAATAGGTAACAATATCGGTGACATTGTAAACGCTTTTAGTCAAGCATAGCCACTGTATGACATCGGAAGCAATATAAGTTACATGTCGACTCTATCAAAGAAAATAAATAAACGAACGGTTGAGAAAATGACGTAAACGGACGAGGTTTCCAAGAATTGACTATTTAATTTACTCGTATATAAACATTGAACGGGTTTTTGTATCTATTTTATTTCACAGTGAGATAGCGATGCTTTTAAAGTTGTATAAAACCTCTTTTCGTTTTGTATTTCTATTAACTATCGTATGGGGTTTTATGATTATTATTTTTTTATTTTACTGTGACATTTTTTTTTATTAATAGGTCATATAGTTAATTTAATAAGTTAACTTAATGATAACTAATACTGTATCTTAAAATTAAAATAAATACAAAAGAATATTTATCTAAAACGAATTTCCACTTCATCTGAAAATTCATAAATATACAACGTTTTAAAGAAACGTTCAGCACCTATTGAGAACCAACTGCGCTCCTCTCAGACTTCCATTTTATAATTCCAACCTTTTTATTTACATGCCAAAGAAAATTACAACTATTAAAGAACAAGGGTGTAAAAAGGCTATTAAAACGGAATTCAGTGGAAACGTTGCCTTTTCCTGATTTAGATTTATCCGTCTGGTGTTCCGAACGTTCAAACTGTCTTAATGTGATTTGGGAAGGGTAGCGCCGTAAGATGAAAGACCACGCGAAACACTAAATCACTGAAATTAGTTTTTCTCTTTCTCTACCCTGTTTTTGCTTAAAGTTTATTTATAATGATATATTCACTGTTAATCTTTGGAAAGTTTGCTCATGTAAAACTTTAAATCTAGTTACAATTTCGTTTACAAACAACTTTTATATTTTTTATTTGAAGTAAATAGGTAGATTTATGCTTCCGAATACAAAACACAAATATTTTTAAACACTTATATTAAAACTAGGTTTCCGCCCGCGGCTTCGCCCGCGCAGTCAAAGAAAAACCAGCATAGTTCCCGTTCCCGTGGGATTTCCAGGATTGCGTCATTTTCCCGGGATAAAAAGTAGTCTATGTCCTTTCTCGGGTATCAAAATATCTCCATACCACATGAAAATTGGTTCAGTAGTTTAGGCTTGATTGAGTAACAGACAGACAGACAGAGTTACTTCCGCATTTATAATATTAGTATTAGTATGGATGGATGTATGCTTTTAGTTCATATATACTTAACATGATTAATTAAGGATTATTTTCATACAATATTCTATGGGTCTATAGGAAAATTTACATGTAAGTAGTTATAGTTACAGGTGTCAAATTATTAGGTATTTCAGTATTGTATTCATTGTTATAATACACTAAAAGATCATTAATTTGATATTCCCCGTTACTTTGTGGTTACATATTGTCATGTAAAAACTTGTATATTTTGTGCTTGCGTGTTCAAAAGTATTTACGCGACAGATTCCCCTGCGCTACCATCAAAAACTCATTAGGAGTTTCGACGAATCAATGTTCCACTATAACTTTTAATTGCAACCTTATCTAAAATTACATGGTAATCATTTTATCAAGATGTTTAATAAATAAAATTACTCCTGACATTAAGATGACGAAGAACAAACGAATTTTAATTATCATTAAAACCATAATATATTTCATGAGTGGTTTTCACTTAAAATAATGAAAGGAAAATGGAATACATAGAGTGTGTAACCTTACCAAGTCATAGATAATATAATACTCTATTAGTACTTACATGATGTTTTTGCCTTATCTTTACTACTAGGTACGAGCTCATCGTAAATTTTGATAAAATATTTTTGCACCAACCTCGCGTGGAAATGTTCGAGCGTGCGTCAGCTTATCCGCACAAAAATTATGATTGCTTTTTTGCCTCCGGTATCCACGACTAGAAATATTTAAATTTCAACTAAATCCATTTGAATAACAATGAAAACAAAAGGTTCAATTAGCATAATTGTTTTAAACCTCCACCGCAAATCGTATTAACAAATACGCTTTAAGAAATAACCATAATTACTGTTCTGCTTCTCCCCAGCTTTTCCTGCGTTTCTATTCATATAAAATCATGACTAACGACGTCTTATACGGTCATAATTGGAATGCATGCTCTTGTATCACAACAGGCGGGTCCACGAGGGGACAACAAAGGAACGTAATTACTCGTCACAGACACGCCTACCCGATTGCTCTCTTATTCGCTTTTGTTTGAGCTTAAGAAGCATGACAATGGACCTTACAGCCATTAATACACATATTTTTGCCAGCGCTGCTAGCGGCTTTGTGAGCGCAAGTTATGATTGAAACTTTTATGCATTTTTACAACTTTACACAAAGGTTTTTCCAAACAGGAAAATATCTCATTCCTAAATCGATTCTTATCAGGTATAAGACCTAAGTTTAGCATCCTCTAGATAACTTAAAAATAATGTTTGTGAAATCCAAATGTTGTATAAGTATTTCAGTTAAATTAAAGGCAAATAGAAAAAAATAGGCATATATATTATGTATAAATAAATTATATAAATTGTAGGTACGTAGTTATGACAGTCATAGTTGTAGTATTAACCACTTACCATCTAATTTTTTTTTTTTTTTTTTATTTGGCTCACAAATCGAAGTTGTCACTTAAATAGCCCTAAGAACAATTCACCAGAACAAAACATTTGCGGTGCAACTCCTAAAACCAGTGAGCACATCGTGCCCAGTAAAACTACATAAAATCATACTACTACTACTATTTTTTAGGTACTCAACGCAGAGTATATTTTACTTCTGGCTGAGGCTAGAGAACTCGAGAAAATATCGAAATCATACCTAATACCATTATAGTACGAACAGCACCTGTATAAAGGAGAATTTTGACCTACGTTAGTACGACAATAGGGTAATTTAAAGCACTTCCTATTTTCCAAACGGCTAGCAGGACGTGGAACTTCTATTTTAATGCGCGAAAGGAGTTCAGGGCAATCCACAAGACCATGTATCAGTTTGTACAGAAACAGTATGTCCAAACCTTTGCGGCGCACACTTAGAGGCCTCATTTTGTAAAAACTCAATCTTTTTTCGTATGATACCAATGTTTTGCATTGATTATTAATGTACGACAGTTGATATACAAATCTTTTCTGAATTCTCTCCAATCTACTGGAATGCACAGCATAGCTGGGAGACCAAACACAGCTGTTATATTCCAAGACACTTTTTACAATGCAATTGTAAATAGGAATCACAACACAAGGGTCCTTAAAATATTTTAATTGCCTAGAAATGAATCCGGAAAGACTGGACGATTTACTTATTATGTGATCCATGTGATCTTTGAAATTCAGTGAACTGTCCACCATGACTCCTAAGTCTCTAATACTGTATACTTGTTTAAGATTGCTACTTTTTAAAATATATGAAAGAGGCAACGTGTTCTTCTTTTTTGTGAGGTTCATGCAATAACATTTATTTTCATTTAATAGCATTCTGTTCCTGAGACACCAATCTTCAACGTGGTATAATTCTTTTTGTAGCATATTCTTATCGTCTTCGCATTGAATTCGCATATACAATTTTAAATCGTCCGCATACATTTTAAAATTACATTTTAAACTATTGGCAAGATCATTTACAAATAATAAGAAAAAAAGGGGACCCAGATGGGATCCCTGAGGCACGCCCGTTGGGATTACATTAGCTCGTGATGTATATCCTCGAATCTTGACTAATTGAGTCCGGTTACTTAAGTATGATTCGCACCAGCGGTACAAGGACCCATGAATACCCAATTCATAAATCTTTCTTAGTAATAAATTATGATCAATTAAATCGAACGCCTTACTTAAGTCCGTGTAAATAGCGTGGATTTCCTGTCCTTCATCGATAGCGCCGGCAACATCCTCAATGAAACTGACTAAGTTAGTGGTGGTAGATTTCTTTGGTAAAAAAACCATGTTGTTCTGGGTGCAGTTTATGTTTAACATGCCAGTAAATTTTCTGTTGAACCAGCGATTCTAAAACTTTACCAGGTGCCGGAAGAACAGACACAGGTCGGTAATTCGATACAGCGTTCCTATCACCATTTTTATGTATTGGTGTTAACCGCGCCTTTTTCCATTGCAGTGGGAAAATGCCATCTTTTAAAGATTTATTGTATAATTCACACAAAGGCCCAGACAAACTATCCGCGCAGTTTTTAAGAAAAACGTTCGGTATGTCGTCCAAGCCGGATCCTTTATTTGGGTCAAGTTTTTTTAAAGCTGTACGTACCTCATATTCACTTAAACAAATATTACTTATTGAGTTCAAACAATCAGGTAACACAGATGGTGGGTTATTTTGTGGTTGGGATATTATAGAAGATGGAAGTAATTCATATACCGATTGAAAATATTCCGAAAATAACTCGCATATTTCTTCTCCACCGGAGGCCGTTTTAGTACCTAAGATCATCTGGTTAGGAATAGAACCACTGTTGCGCTTTAAATTATTCACAAAGGACCATATATGTTTAGGGTTAGTTTTCAGTGTATTCCCAGCATTTTCTTTAAAATTCTTTAAACATTTTTTTAACATACTATCATATCTTTTTCTCAGAATATAAACTGTTTCTTTGTCCCTCGGATTTTTGTATAATTTATACCTTTTATTGTATTTATTCTTTTCTTTCGCACATTTTATTAAAGCTGAACTAAACCAGATTGGATAGTTTTCACTTTTAGGTTTACTTAAAGGAGTATTTGCCTCTATAATGGGAACGATGGATGAATAAAAACTGTTAACCATCTGATCGAGACTCTTATCATCTTCCCAAATTTTTGACCATCGTAAACGCGACAGTTTTTCATTCATATCGGTATAATTAGCTTTTTTAAAATTTAAAAATGGAGTTCTTACCTGTTTTAGAGAGATTTGACTTTTTCCTGTACTCAATTCTATCTCAAGAGCTGGATGATATGAATCTAAATTTATTAATGGCTGTTGACATAAATTAACCTGTATTAGCTTAGGAGTATATAATATATACTTAAAAACATAAAACGACAAAAATAATAAATAACAGTTAGGAAAAGTTAATTAGGGTACCTATAACTAATTATTACAGGTTTTTAATCGTCTCCTCACTATCTATTAATACAGGTTTTGATGCTACGTTTTTACGGACGAATATTTTACCGTTCCTAACCCATATAAAATCGTATTGTTTGTGCTTAATAGCTATTCGCGTGGATGCATGCAGTTTCTTATTCGCAGGGGACAGATGCTCGGTGACAAAAATTGGCTTATTGCCTGATATACCTAGATGCCCGGAGTGCAGCTTCTCCTGAGAATTGGTTCTATTAAATGTTCGAACGGCTGCCAGTAGTTCGTCTCGTACGCGAGGACTAATCAATTTCACTACTATTGATCGCGGTCTGTCAGTTTGTTGATTCAATTTTTGAACTCTGTGGAAGTCAACAATCTCGTGATCGACTATTTCTCTCGATACAACCCTTCCAAGCTGTTTAATAGTCGTCAGAATATTTTCACTTCTGTTCTCAGGTACACACTGAATCTCAATGTTACACGACCGTGATTTTTGCTCTATATTATTTAACTGAATATTTACATTAGTGATTTGAGAACGGAGCTCTTCGTTGTGCAACGTGAGAGTTTCTATTATCTTAGCCTTTTCTTTCACTTCTTTATTTAAATCATCAAACTGCGCAGTCACGTAGTTGATACTAGTTTTTACTTGCTCCAACTCCTGATGTATAGCTTTATTATGTTCAGCAATCTGCAGTTTGACTTGTGAAAGAATAGTAGCGGTTGACTCTTTTAATTTTTCTTCAAAGTACAACTTGAGGTCCTCTAATACAAAGTCACATGTACTGCTTGAAGTTAATGGTGGGCTGGGTACAATTTGCGGTCTTATAGGTGTGTTCGTGTTATCACCCCTTTTATCAGTACTCTTACAGTCAGGACACTTCCAATTGGCTTTGGTTTGTTTCGATTCCTTATTAAAATTTTCATTCGATATGCCCAAACACTGATAGTGATACTGCCCAGAACACAAAGAACAAATTTTAGAATCAATTGGTTTTATAATCCTGTTGCAAGCCCTGCACTTCATTATTAAGAAACGCTGCGGTGTATAATGTTTTTATGATGCGTTAAATGGAACGTTATTCTTACTAATCTGTGATGCTGACGAGTTGGTAATGTTGGTAGACTGTATCGTTGACTTTGTCAAGATCAAATGACAGTGAGTATTTAAAACTTGACATCGGTTTATTAACTTACTATTTGCGGGTATATTAAACTTTGTCTTTCTCAACAAGTTCGAAATCACTCAATATCTTGTTAAATATTAATGATTCAGTGGAGATAACAATAATTAATTAAATTCACAAAGTGCCACTCAAGATTCACCAACTTCAAAACGGAATTATTCGCAAATCGTATGTAAATAATATTTATAATTTTATTAACACTGTATCACGTAGTTAAGCTTTGACAGATTTTATTTATTTTAGTTTATTTCTTAAAGCTTAAAATGTATTAATAGAGGCTATGGAATGGGCCATAATTTTGAACAATTTAATTTCCAATAAGCCTAATGGCGTTAATGTAGATTAATGCAAACAATAATTTAAGCAAGTTTTAGTTACAAAGGCTTAATCATATTAATATAGCGATAGGCGTAAAGTGTTTATCAACAGTAATTAAGAGTTGTAATGTTAATATGGGATAAGGCAACAAGTGGGTCACAGGCAGTGCCTCCGGAGCCTCCCTCCCTCACCCTCTGTGAACGTCAGCGGGTCATGACCACGGATTGTTCATGACCTACTTTGCCGCAAAAATCATCTACGCAACCGTATCTACGAAATTAATATGGCGGATCAAATATTAATTGAACCCTTCAACATTCTTCTTTATGCCGAATTTTATTTTCATTATATTGAGAATTTTATCAATCACAAAAAAAAACAAATACTTTTTGTTATGTTTAGAATTGAATTTCACAAATACCTGATATAATTAATCCAAAAGGGATTTTTTATATATAATACCTAACTGAAATAAAATAAAATGAAAGTAAATAAGGATTTTCGTATTCCCCAAAGACCTACGTAAAATAGTTTATCTTACAATATTTGGGCAGCTTTTTTTTTTCATAATTCAGACCATAAAAACGATTTTATGAAGCTTCACTCGAAGCGTATCAAATCGTATCGATAAGTTATTGTTCTCCAGATCACGTTTATATCGTGTTACATCTTTTGTCTCGCTAGAAATGAATCATAAAATATCTTTATTACTTTTGAACAAAACTGTTGCTTTCATTCAATATAATTTGCGCTAATTAGGTAGATTTCATTAATCTAAACATAGCAATAACAAGCTAAGCTCTAATTTTGTATTTAACGACGACGCGACGTGACAATAGTTTAAGAATTTTATATGAATACCGCACATAAAATGGGGTTGCTTGTTTTTTTTTTTTTTTTGGTTACTGTTTAATAAAATTTTCTTGTAAATAATGCATAGATATGAAGCCTATTACGTGAACTGAAATTTCCTTCGATGCTCTTTATTCTCATTAAACTCAACCTGCAAACAATTTCGCAAAATCCACGTAATATAACAGCGCCTTAATACTCTCTGCAGAATATTTTTCGCTTGTTACATAGATCCTCGCATCATGGAACGGTAATATAATTGCAACAGTAAACTTCGTTATCAATTTACCCTCAGGCAAAGCGGTAGATACGAACGCGGTGGTTTTACTCGCAAAATTCAATAACAGAGAGTACATTGGGCCCTTGTGGTTGTCACTAGACTATACGTTTGTGAGGCTGTCTACGGCGCTTGTCATCTCCGTGATTCAATATTCACAAATCCATTGTATTCACTACAATAGATACAATTAAGCAAACAACCATCTGTTTCGGAGCTCATGCTAATTTCAAAAGATCGTTACAACCTCATGTTGGCAGGTTATTATATCTACCCAGCCAGTCCTTTAAGACTGAACTGAATTATGTAAACGTATTACACGTTTATCATTTATATCAAGAATATTAGAATCACATACATGATACGATCTACAAACGATACATCGCCTAGTTCCCCACAAAGAATTGTGTTAAATAAAAAACGTGGTTTATATGAGACCGTGTCAGTGCTTTGTATACAATCGTTTAAGCTTTCTGTTTGTCTTCATAAAGCGGCTTTTCAGATATGCACATAACACAAATCGCGTTGTGCGTTGCTGACGCTGTGGCCGCATAGAATATGCTCATAATCGCGAGCCAGGCCGTAGCAATAAAACGCTTACAGTTCAGTTTGGGAGACGACAATATTGATTTTCCCCCGACTGATGTACTTCGTTCTCCATCTGTTGCTCTACATGAAATTTACGACGATATTACCTTGTCTTTATTTTAGTATGACGAGTTATATCGCTGTAAGACACTTTTTAGGACACGAACTCTTGTATAAAATGTGCTTTATCATTACTAATTCGCCTTTTCGATACAAGGTCTTGTTTTTCACATCTTTTTGTAGCTCTTTACATGGTGTACTGTACTGTGTACATTGTAAAATATGTACTGTATTGTATATTAATTATACACAAACATATTGAAAATTGAAAATTTCATTTTTCAAGTACCTAAACAAAGTTGTATTTATTAAGTTTTTTATAATAATAATATGTGTGATCCCGTATATTCCTCACATTAAAATATAACGATATCATAATAGCCAGATTCCAAAGATACGAAAGATACGATACAAAGATATGAGTAATACCATGGACGAATATAATTTGTAATACGTACTTAATGTACACTAAACAATTATGTTTTGAATATCTAATTAATTAATTGAATATACAACCACGCTTTGAAAAACAAATTTTATTATTTATTTTTACCCTTTTATCATTCTCATTCTTACCGTGATGTTTTTTTGACATGGTATACACAGCCTAAAAGCAAACCGCTTGCATTTGTTAAAACATATATTTAACTGGTGACAATTATTGCAGATGGTGGCGGCAGATGAAACGACAAACGCGGTTACAGGGCAAATAGACAATCCGGGCGCATTCGGGAAACTGCGCCAAACTCTCTCGTCATCACTTCTCACAGCACAAGACAAAGGTGACACTATTTTATGTATTATATATTATATATTGTTCTGTGAATCAATTTATCTATTAAATACGATTCAGAAGGATTCAGAGCACTTTTGGTATATTGTAAGAGCTTAATACTAAATGAAACTTGAAGCTAACAGCAAAAAATTGGCATGGCCACAGATTACTAAATAAATTATTCAGTAATCTGTGGCCTTGCTTTGGTATAATATTATTATTATAAAACCTTTGTCTTAACAAAAGGTATGGAAAATATAGCTTTAAAGTAGAGTTCATATCTGTTATGGTCATTCAAGCATTTATAGAGAAAAAGGCTCTTCATTAAAATTCGAATAGTAATTTTTTGAATACGCAAATATGTAAAATAAAATTCCGAAAATATATGAATGACCAATTAAAGCTATTTACATAGATTGGGAGCCGTTTCAGATAAACAATTACACTTTTTGTATCTATTCATAAATTAAACATTTAATCCAGTGTTAAGGTCCCATTATAGATCTCATTTAAAATATTATAACTATTATACCTAACAACTTTCATCCCACACATATTTCGATAATTACTAGTACATAATATGTACTCCATTTGGTTTTAATTAATTATTACTAAAACCGAAACATAATATTATTAAAGCAATAAGCTTTTACGCTGAAATTGGTATAATGGACTCGACTATTCCATTCGGTTCCAAATTAGTTGCAATGTAAAATATTAGAATTATATAAACGATAAAATAAATATGAGTACTCATGAGTATCTCATGCCCGTTAATTAATTAAATAAACATGTAATAAAATAAAAATTAACAAAAGTTGTTTCGAAAGTGAGGTTTTAATTAAAATTTATAATTTGCAAGCGGCTCATCCAACATGGTATCTTTCATCGTATGTTTAAATATCGAAGTTGTTGAAAAGTTAGGACAGACTTTACTGCTTATAATTTACATTCGTACATTGAATTATGAATAATTTTGAATGACAAAACTTAGTATAATCCTTTTGACCCCTTTTAGGGTCTTTGAAGGATTAATTTACAATCTTAGTCATTGATGGTTTATGTTGCAAACAAATATGTTGTACGTTGTCAGTTTTCAGTCTTGTAAGTAACGTAAGATTTGTTCGAAAATAAAAGTACCTACTACCACTACTACCCTGACTGGGTCAACCCGGGCAGCGCCGCGGCCGGGACGAGCGGCTAGTATATAATGAATTAAAACAAAAGTAAGCAATTAAAATCTCATTATTACTTGTTTTAAGTTGTTTTATACACAAAAAAGGTTTGATACAAAAATAATTAACAAATCATAAAACAAACACAATGTTTGGAGAAGAACTTTTGTTTCAATGTGTATATCCCCTTAATTCCCAAACATAATTTCGCGTAGGAAGATATTATTAATTTACGTTGAACTCTGCTTCAATTATGAGCACTGTCTTATGTTACAATATTTATTTAAGTCCAGGGAACACTGTATTTACATCCAGTTATGTATTTGTCCGTATTTAAGCAAAAAGGAACCACCCAGCAAAAACGCACTTCTGAGATATCAAAGGATTTACAAAAACATTTGCAGCTCTGTCAGATGAAGTAAAATTAAAATTTATTTTATTTAAATTCATTGATAAATTACTTATTTAAGTATGTGTATATAAATTTGCTCTGAATATTCTTAAACTTTCTAGATAATTAAGAAAATGTGCATGTGGTTCCTTTTAACATTTATCAATTGATAGGTTTTCTCTTATACAAAAAGGAACCACATCCCAGGGATTTAATGATATAAATGAAACTATGTATTTATAATATCGTAATTAAAGCTTTAATTAATAAAACGTTATCATCAAATTGGATTTCGAAATCCACCGTGTCTAGTCCATCTATGTGGTCTTCTATTGCATCATCACTAATGAGACCGTTATAAAAACTGTGCATCTTGTGGAATGAGATGTAATATGGACTGAATATCGCTAGAAGGTGAAGAAAGCTTCTCCAGAGGCAGCGACGTATAAGGTTCTTCGTTATCTTCTGTAATAAAAAGAAAAAAGCTTTAAATAAAGCCGCGTGGCTTTTATACGTAGGTAGGTATATGGCGACAGCAAAATATTATTAGTTCTTATAAAGCCGTGTCCCTACTAGACGACTAAGTATGTTGTATGTACATGCGCCATGTACAAAAAACTGGCTAAGTGCGAGTCGGACTCGCGCAACGAAGAGTTCCGTACCATTATCTATAAAAACGGCAAAAAAATCACGGCTTATGGGAGCTTCTTAAATATTTATTAAGCTATTGCATAGCTTCTATCACGGGCCTTGAGCGCGGGGACCGAATCGAGAAATTCCGTAACGAAAAAACCTCACGCTCTCCACTACGACGGGCTCGGAGGTGTGGCTTGAAGGCATGCTATGCAATAGCTTTCCCGCGGCAGTCCCCGAATGCCACACGTCTTTTTTTATTCTGTTTTTTAGTATTTGTTGTTACAGCGGCATCAGAAATACATCATATGAAATTTCGACTGTCTAACTGTCACGGTTCATGAGACAGAGGGATAGACAGACGGACAGCGGAGTCTTAGTAATATGGTCTCGTTTTACCCTTTGGGTACGGAACCCTAAAAATCATACGCAACGGTGGCAACCCTAGCAAAAAATTAAATAATTTGGAAAATCCAAAAGTGCACGCCTCATAATTTTTTTTTAATAAATATTTATTAATTATTATTTTTGTTTATTTAATAACAATTAAACCACATCGAATCATACCCTGAAAAATGAAAGGGTTCTATTCCTGAGCATACTCAAGCGTAAGAGAAAAAAAAAGACTCGATTAGTAAAGTATTTCGGTCGCTATCGTGTTAACAAGAAAAAGGATCCGCACATACAGACACACGGACGTCCAAGACAGAACTTTTTTAAACTGTTTTTTAACTAGTTTAAATAACAAAAATGACATCAAAAATATCATGAACGTTAAAAATAGTGTTTTTTCTTAATATGTGTGTGTATGTATTATCTTACAAGTGCAATGTATGATACATAAAGACATTTTAAGTTTGAAAAATCAGATGTTTTGCGCGAAGTGACAGTAGTACCCACCTCAACGCTTCGCTTATGAGGCGTGCAATAAACTTGTTAAAATTTTGAATTTCGCAGGCTAGGGCCTTGTTCCGGTCAAAACAGTAGCCGCGCGAGTTTTAAAATCAAATTATATGCGCTGAATGATGTGGCTGAATGTACTGTACTGAATCTGAATCTAAACGTATTTTACCAAAATAGTAGGTAGGTACCTAGATCATCGACAGTTATTTTTAAAACAGGGTTTAGACTTTAGTAGTTTCATCTCACAATGACAGATGAATCGTAACAAAATGACTCTTAATTCGACTCGCCGCGCCTTCGTGAACAACGACATTGTCGTTAAAATACGTAAATCCACAGAGGATTCCTCTTGTACTTACTTAATGGACTATCTTCTTAAAATCACACCACAATCGGGAATGAATCAAAAGTGGATAAAGCGTACCTGCATCTCAGATTCAATAAGTACTTAAATGCATTAAATAAAACTACTTACCCGTTGTATCTTCATTATTATCTTCGGTGTTCGTCTCCGATGCTTTTCTTACCCATTGCTTGCTTATTTATTTATTACTAAACATTTTCACATTTAATTTTAAAGGTAATTAACAAAAACAATAGAACTTACTTCGCGGAGGAAAAAAACACCGTCACGTATTCGAACTATGTACTTCGCTGAATGTCACCTATATTGACAGATGTTCGACGTTTTACTTAAAAAATTGGAGTTTTGCACTTTGAGCTATTTAAGTAATGAAATACGTTATTTAAAGATGAGAAGCATTGTAACAAGTCAAGGCATTTGGTTCCATATAGCGATGATGGGTTTCAGAATGTTTTACAATATTTATTTATGCATAATAGAACCGAATGCTTGTGGTTTTATTTTGCAATAAAAAATTACAATTAAATTATGTATTTATTTTACGCATAACCATACCACAGAAACCTGGTTCCATTTTGTGTATTAAAAATAATTGTTATTAGTAGAAATATGTGTAATGTATAATGGTACCAAGTAGGTGTGGATCTGTTTTGTATAAAATGACATGATAGTAATATCGTTTATTTGTTTGAACAAAGCAGTCCCGTGGTGCTGTGGTTCGGTTTTGCTTAATATGGTATTATTCGTTGTTGCTGGTGGTTCCTTTCTGCTTTTAGTATACCTTGTTTCCAACGTAAAAATCATGTGGTTCTTGTTTGTATAAGAATTTAGACC
The DNA here is from genome assembly GCF_061535395.1 of Colias eurytheme. Classification (NCBI taxonomy): domain Eukaryota; kingdom Metazoa; phylum Arthropoda; class Insecta; order Lepidoptera; family Pieridae; genus Colias; species Colias eurytheme. The sequence continues at coordinate 6,046,016 of NC_142991.1, forward strand.
ACTTTTGAATGAGTATTCTTCAATAAAAGTAAAAAACGAAATTTGTCGAGTGGTTCCATTTTGCATAAATACGGACATTTATTGTCACTCATATTTAATCACATAAGTCGTTTACGGAACCACTAATTGCACCACGCAAAGGATGACACAATTTTTAATGTGTATTTTTGTTTTTGTTTCAAAATGTAAGATATTTTTTATCATAGTTTTAGCGACAGTATCTACTCCTGCCAGGGAGTAACGTAAAAATAAGAAAATAGTTGCATAAAACTGTAATTTTTACAATGAAAATGTGCCTATTTAGGTTTCATTAAACTCAATCTGAAAAAAGTTTTACTTCAATCTTGGTATATTTTTCAGTACAAGCTATTATATAACATTCCATTATTTTGTGATAGAGTTTATATGAACAAAAATTAAGATTTCAGATTACGCAATTAAATAAACATGAGCGAGTGATGCATAAACTCTAGTTAGAATAAGTTTCAAACAGATGTCAGACCTAATTTTGGCTTTAATCATAAGTCCTTGAAATAAGTAGGCGTAAGTAGAGGCTGTGGGATAGTGGTAGACGTAACTTTCACATATATAAACTAGCAGGTTCTATAGGTACTAAAGACTACTATACAAACATCAGTGTTTATATAGTAAATGTTATATATAACTATTTGTGGTCGAACCCTTAAACCGCAAAGCTTCAGATGTTTGCAAATTTATAAAAGGTTTGTAAGCGTCTTGTGAATGTGGATATCTTTAAATGATACATATTTAAAGAAAGAATTTCTTTCTTCTATGTAATAGTAATGAAAGACTCAGTTATTTCGACGTTTGTTGTTGAATATACTGTTTTGAGATTGACGTAGTATTTAATCTAAAGTAATAATGGTAATCTAAAGTAAAATAATGGTCCTATCTACGAGATTAGTTCCACCCGTGGTTGAAGTTAGTTGTAGTTGTGCCATACTAAGGAAATTGTACAGCATCGTGAAACAAGGCAGAAATACGAGTACGTATTTTCATACAAATAACTTCACACCGACTAGATATAGGTACACGTCTGTTTTCTTGTACATAATATAAAAGACCTAAGACATCGCATCGATCATTAATTCGATAAGCGAAGTAATTCAGTGTGTTCATTTAATAAAAGATTATAGCTTATAAAATTCCCCGATCACAGGTGTTTTATTTATTCATAGACTTCTGAAATATTACTCGTCGTGCCCAAGAGTATTCTTAGCAACGCGGCAGAAAGCCGATATCGGTTTTAAGCTCCATCGGGTGGAATATACCTCCTCGTAATCTCTCAGGCCTAAACATGTCGTATAACTATTTATGTTACTTTTTCGTCGAATAGAATATTGTTCATTATAATGTATTTTCGTTGTTTTCTTATCTTGACATGTCTTTATAGGACGTATAGCGACGTGCTTAGTATATTTTTAGAAAAATGACTAAAATAGGACGAGTACATTGTATTGTGCTCAATAAAAGATATATTTATATCTTCTTTGATTTATTTAATGTTTGCTAAAAATATTATCTTGAAAACTTAAATGGAGATAAGATGGGAAAATACGCAAACGCAAAGAATCCAATCTTTACATATGAAATATGTACCAATAGCAATATGTACCAATACCAATGATAACACGCTTTCATATAATAAACAAAAATTTGATTGAATAGGCTATTTCTGAATATGATAAAATAAATTTTAACCAAAAGTTCCTATAGCGTACTCTGAATAGTTAGCATTACTAAATCCAGCAAAGAACCTTCATGCCAGCCTAAAAAATTGGCGTATATAATATAAACGTTAGGCAAAAACGTAGAGTATTTGATGGGAGCTCAGTGAGGAATTTATGAACGTTTCTCAATATTCGAGCGAAATATCGTTGAGAGCTTCCCAGGGGCGCTGGCACGCATTCATTGTTACTGGATTCCAGAAATGGAGTGGCTGAGTTGTCTCTCAACATATTTGAATTTACTCTATTCCACATAACTTCAACATTTTCCGGCGATTGTATTCGAATAGTTGCGTATATTACGTTTCAGTGTAATACTAGCGCAACTACACGAATTATGTTCATTAGTAAATTAATTTTAATGGATTCTCTTAATATTTAATATGCAACAATAATTTCAAACACGTTTTGGAAATACATAATATCGTCTGGCATATTTAGAAATAATAATCGCGTAAGTATGTAATTTTTTTACTTACCTAACTATAAGAAAATTTCTAAACGTAAGCTAAGCTAAGTAAAAAGTAGCCTTCAATGGAAGAATACTTTTCCAGTTCAAGCCATTTGAATGGGTAAAAAGCAGTCATAAGAATACATGACCTCACATTCATATGATAAATTAATGTAGGCATCACACGATTTGTTCTCAAATCACATAAATCATGCATTGTTTAAAATAATCTTTTATTTTAGTAACGAAATTGGGACCTCGCACTGTTGTAACGGAGACTGTAGAACCGGCGCCGACTCCACCGCCTGCCCAGCCGCCTCCCCCACAACCCGCTAAGACTGAACGGTAAGTTTCATAATCCTCTATATTAACTCGAAAGCATTATGATGCTGCAAACTATTAGTCCCCCAACTGCAACTTTAGTCTAAGAATTATAATAAATTGCATTAATAGCGTATATAGTAAGTGTGTAACATTCATTTATATTTAATCGTTTATTAACATTGGCAAATATGTATATCTGGAGCGTAGAAACTTGTCCTTTCATTCCATTATTTATATCTGGAATATGTGTTCTCTGTCTGCAACGCCTATTGAAATTTCAATTTGATTTAAAATCATTATGTAACACAATTAATATTTCAGTTCGAACAATGGGCTAACAACTATGCCATTTTGTTATCGACTTGATTAATTGAATTGTTACAAACGTCGATAGAATTGTCGCAAAACTTATGGTCGCTATTAATTCAATAACTGCTGAGTCATTGTGATACAATTATATTTGTATGAGCACAGCACACCATTCCTTTTACATTATTTTAGGTAGGTACCTTTTTGTTTTGAAGAAGAAGTAATTTTTACGAAAAAGAAAGTAATTTTAGTTTCTAAACCTTTACAGAACAAAAACAGAATAATAAATAAACAATACTTTTTCGTTATGATGAACGTAATTTAAACTTTCGTAAACTTTTATTTCAGACGTAACAAATGAACGGTATAAGTGAACGGAATTATAAATGATTTCCATTTGCAATCCTTTATTAAATTGTAACTTCTATCGAAGAAAATAATTTCCTTTACTAATAACTTTCATTACTTTAAGAGTTTCGCGGAAATAGTTTCGCTAACTTTATCCACAGCATCATATTTTTATTTTCTTTAAATAAAATCGTTTCTATCTTTGATGCAAATCCGAATTAATACAAACGATAGTTAAATAAAAGGAACCGCATTTTCTAGAACACTTATATTGCAATATATTCATTGTGGATTCATAAAATTATGAGTACGTTTTACGTATTACTAGTTTACAAATTATTCTACATTTCTAATTTTTGTATACAAATAAGAACATATAATGCAAAAGTGCACATGAACAATGACTATAAATATTTAGCGAGGCCGGCAAAGCTCCTTCGCGAGCCGGCGCGTGTCGAGTGTGCCTGAAAGCCTTGAAGCCAGGCGAAGTATTCCACATATGCAATGGCTGCCAGCACAGGGTGTGTGAGGACTGCTCTTCTTACTCCAAGCCGGCTGGCGATGATGAAGCAGTAAGTTTATTATTTAGGTCGTTTGTTTTTAAATTGATAGTTGATAGCTGTTTGGTTGATAGTTATAAAGTTATTATTGCCCGATAAATAGTTTTATAAGTAAAGTATAGGTAATATTCCGCAGAAAATAAATTTTCTGCTCAGTAAAACATAACCGGATCAAAAAAGTTTTTTATTTGTTTGATCGCAGAATGTACTTCGATAACAAATCTTTAGTAATGTTTACTTAAAACATGTTGTTTTCACTAAATAAACAATACAAACTTCGTCACAACAGAGTTCATGGCGATGTTCAGTATGCCGTCGCAAAGCCGGTCCTCGATTGCCGCCCGCAGCACAAGACAGCACGGATTCCCTTCTAGACGTGCCCGTACTAGAAGCTTTACAGCGGCGACACTCAGAAGCAAGGCTCGGTAGCGGTGGTAGTAGCAGTGGGCTTGCACCGCCTCGGTCACCAGAACTGAGGCGACATTCCGATGTGTCTCCCGCTTCCCTGAAGGAACTGGAAAAGGTAATGTTTACTAGGTCCGTAGCTATAGAGGCGTTATTGCGACGACACCGAAGCAAGCCTCGGTAGTAGTAGTGCACCGCCTCGGTCGCCATGTCTTTATGAAGTCATGGGGTTTAGAAATATACAGGGTGTAATCGTTAAGTGTGCACAGGCGATTATTCCGTAAATATTACAGATAGGTATCAAGAAACTTTAAACTGATATCGAAAGTACTTTAACTAATAAGTAAAATGGCCATAATAAATTTTTAAAAATAAAACGACAAATTCTCACTTCGAAAATCTGCTATGAATACAAAATGTATGGAAAATAAAATGTATGGGAGCGTTTAATGTCACATTTTTGGATATTTCTCGTTTTATTTAAAAAAAATTATCATGACCATTTTACTCATTAGGTTAAGTACTTTCGATATCAGTTTAAAGTTTTTTGATATCTGCAATGCAATAGTTACGGAATAATCGCTTGTGCACACTTATCGATTACACCCTGTATATCTAAAGTATAGCTAAAATTCACATATTTTATATTTAGGTTTGAACATTTTGTTTATTAGATGACATATTTTATAAATTCACTCATATAAGGGTAGGTAATTATTTGATTCTAAAAAGCAATGAAATTTAATTTAGTAGAATGGGTAATAACAATTTTGAAAATAGTAAAATAATTTGTACGCGAATATGACATGACAGTCTAATTTAATTTGTAGAATTCACAATGAAAATATTTCTATCAGAAAATTTTCATTAAAAGATATGAAATCTTTGCCCGTAAGATGAGAATAAGAAAAATGTAAAAGTGTCGTACGTCTTCCAAGTGCAGTTTTTGTCCCGAGCGACGCGGACGGGATCCTCGCTCAATTGTTTTTCCATTATTCATTGTTCACACAGCAATCACTTGATCACTTTGTTTTAGTGTTTTATTGAAAAAGAACAGACACTCGGGACCTCTTGTTTGATGTTAGTGTCGCTTAATTAATTGCAGCTCTTAGCTGAATTACAGAAACAACTATTGACTCATTTTTGCGCTCGCAACGTTTGAGTAATATTCAATTTATTATTTCAACATTAAGTTATTATAAACTTCGTTAATATTTGAACGAAATTTCAGCTGTTATACAGAGAGATTGTATAACACGTAAATACTGAAATTAATTGATGTAAATAATAGCTATCTGGTTCAAAATAATTAACCGAATATTAAATATTTCCAGAGTGAATCTAGCTTTAATCAATAATTATTATAATTTTGCGAAATTCCCTGAGTAAATATTTGGTTCTATAAGAGATAATTTATTATTAAGTAATTTTCCTACACAAAATCTACTTTTATTTATTTTATTTATCATCTACAATATTGTGGCTTTCTCATCATCGTCTCTTATCTTAGCTACATACAAAACCCTAAAATAGAATTAGGTGTGTATCAATAATAATATAAACGAATATCCACGTTTAACCACGCTGCCCGTGGCGGCAGTTAAAGGGCGGCGGCAGCACCACCCCCATGGTGGAGTCGCGGCGGCCGAGCACGGTGTCGCCGCGGCGCCGCTCCGTGCGCTCGCCGCGGCAGCACTCGTGCGACGAGGAGCAGAAGGCGCACCAGCCGGTGTTGGCCGCGCCGCCGCCTATGTCGCGCAGGTATGTAGAAAAAGGACACACCCACATACACACACGCGTTTGAATAATGACACACACACACAAGTTTGAATAAGGACACACACACAAGTTTGAATAAGGACACACACACAAGTTTGAATAAGGACACACACACAAGTTTGAATAAGCACACATATAGTTATACTCGGCTGGATATGTTCGATTTTTGTTATCTGTCAGAAATGGAAAATAATTATTTAATTATCTGTTGAATTTGTAACATTAACTACTTTTTATTAGTTGCATTAATTACTTTCAGGATAAACTATCGATATTCGATGCGTATGTTATTAACTATTATGTAGAACAGCTAAAGCTGTTACACAGTTACAGTGTATTAAAATGTCTATCCCTGTTTCCATTATCGTTATAGATATGAAGTGGTAAACAATGAAGGATCTTCACAAACAATTTGGACCTCTTCATCTTAAAGATTGGCAGAAGTGACAGTTTCTTTATACATATTTAAACTGCTAAAGTATCACATACAAAATGTATTTCAAATATTTTGCTTTCCTGTAAATTGCCTTTGATCTGGCCCTGGTAGCTTTAAGATAAGAACTCAAAGTAGCAAAATGTTTCTTTATATCAAAAGCGAACTCCGTAAGCAAACGTTCCGCCCTAATTATGAGATATCGATAAAGCTAGAAGATGCTATACGAAAGATAAGGAAAAAGATTTTTCGATAACGCTAACATTTTCTGTAAATAAAGTTAACGACTTAAATTCAGGACGGTCATAAAATTGGAGGGTCTTGCTCTACTTTCAAGTGAACACGGAAGAGCTTTTAATGGTGAATTACCTGCTACATAAACATTTTATAACGTGCTACCTGTAAAGCATAAGTACGATAATTCACAGCTAATTGACAGCTCTTTTAACTGTCTCTTCCCCTGTCAATCTGAAAAATATCTCTGGTATCTGGGACACTTGTAAATTTGGAAAAGTTGGGAAATTAAGGTTTCGGATAAATTTAAAAAAAATGTCTGTTCGCATTTGAGTTTAAATTTCATATAGCAAATTATTATATTGGATTTATCAATATTTTTTAGTAATAATTGCTGTTTTAGCTCCTCTATCAATGAATCAATTGTTTTCTCGCTACGATCTATTTTCAAAAGTACAATAAGCTATTAATTAAACATTAAAATCTGTCCAATTAATTACTTCTATTTGTATTTGGTTAAAAAAATTATTAACATAACTATACATGTTTCGTATTTTGATTGAAATTTATCTATCTAATGTATAAATTATTATTATTCCGTATAACCCAGAGCATCAGCAGTAGACGTAGTAGCGGCGGGCTCCCGGCGCGGCTCGTACCGCCCCGACACAGACGTCACCGACACCGCGCCGCAGATCAGCGGCCTTAGCGTGGACGAGGAGCGGCCTATACGGCGACGGGGAAGCCAACTGTAAGCTTTATACACATTATAGCCTATAATATAGAGTTATAGAGCATCAGCAGTAGACGTAGTGGCTACGGGATCCTGGCGCTATCAACAGTGATGTTAGCGACACAGACGGTACCGACACATACGTTACCTACTGACATAGAACGTCTATGTCAGTAACGTATGTGTCTGTCTTTACCAACATAGATGCTACCGACATATACATTAGCGACATAGAAGTTAGCGACACAGACGTTATTGACACAGACGTTATTGACACAGACATTATTGACATAGACGTTATCGAAAAAAAACGACACAGACATTTTTTTTATTTATAGAAAACATTTATAACCGTTTCCATAGTTTCGTTAAACTCTTTTCATAAATCACTGATTGAATTAGGTATATTTTCTAACTTCGACACTAGGCCCGATATAGCAGCGCTCCAACAACGAACGGGCGCTTTAAGCGCTATGGCTGCTTTAGCATCCCGAACGTCCGAACAAAGCGAAGCGGCAGCAGCGTCTGCAAGCGCTGCAGCCGCTGCAGCCGCTGCAGCAGCAGCTAGACAGATGTCAGTTGACGCAGAGGCGATAAAGATTGTTATACATGATGTTGATGATCGTACGCCTAGGAGAGTCACTTTGCGACGGGACCCTAATGATAAGGGGCATCGATGTAAGTAAAATATTGTGATTTTAAGTATTATTTGTTGAAAACAGAATACAGTACATTTTATTAAGATATAAAAATATATAAAATATAAATTAACCATTTATTGAATTCTACTCATTTGAAAATAAGAATTTCAAAACATCAAAAATGTATTTTCATTCGTTTTTACCTCTGTCCTTTTTACAGCGACCTTTAAAACCCCTTTTCATACGATATTTGTTCTTTTTACGTATCCAGGACTTAAATGTTAATTGAAAAGAGAATTTACCGCGTGCGAGTGTGACTTGGCAAAGCATCGAAGCTCGTTTAATTTGTGCTTCACTAAGAATGGCACTTTAAAACGAATAAGAATAACTTGACATGCAAAAGTTTAAGAAAAACTCTTGAATGCGTCGCATATTCTTGAATGTATTTCCATTATATTCAATATGGTCTTAATATTTTATAACTTTATTTCGCTACATACAATATTGTGAAATTATCGTGAAAAAAAATGTCAGATGACAAATTTATTTAAATTTGCGTTTGATTTACTTTGTTATGAGCGAAATGGCAAGAGTCGCCTCTAATCACTGAACCCTATATAACGAAGAGCTTTTGCAAGGCTATTTTAGTACGAGAGACATAAATTTATTTTACCACGCTTTATAATATTCTTTTGACCTTTATTTACCCATCTGTTTATAATGGAGTTTTAAACGTAATTTCACTATTATTTAAGATGTTATTTTGAAAATTGCAAATGCTATTTCACCTTTATCTTGGTCACATTTTTTATAATACATTATTTTAAAGGGTTACTTTTTAGTGTACTTTTTAGGGTATTCCGTCAAAGTGTTCGTTGTTACTTATATGGAATCTAGTATTGTAAAGTTCATTACAAGTGTATAAAATATATATTTACTAGCGGTCCGCCCCGGCTTCGCCCGTGGTACCTACATGTTTAAACTATCCTATCTCTCAAGTTGGATCGAACTGTACATAGTGTGCGAATTTTATTATAATCGGTTAAGTGGTTTAGGAGTCCATTGAGGACAAACATTGTGACACGAGATTTATATATATTAAGATATACTCAAATATTACTAACTAGCCCGGGGTTTCGGCATGCGAGTGGTTGGCGGTAAGCCCGATGCAAGCGGGCGGCGCGAGGCCGTCATTGTGTGGACCGTGCCCGGTGGACCCGCTGACTTGGCGGGACTGCAGCAAGGGGATAAGGTAATTATTATATGAACTACTTATTATTTGTGTAATAAATGTTTCTTTTCTTTTTCCTTAGTAGCACATGACGCACGCCTACCTGTGGATATGTTCATGGGAAGTAGCCGGCGAACCACAAGCTTGTTTGCTCGATCATACATAAAATTGCTTTATCGTACCGTACCTTTCCCTATTTATTAAACATACATTTTATGATTAATGTTACGCTTTCACGCAGCTACAGACTACTGAACCGATTGTGTTGAAATTTGTAAAAGAGACGGACTTTGGATAGGATAAGTTACATTTAATATATTTATTACATTTTTTAATATTTACCAAAACAAAACTTCATGCGAGTAAAATATGGGATGGAAATTGTATGGCTAAGCTAAGCTAAGCCGCGGGTGGAATGTTCATAATTTATTTCTGGTTCATTTTTGTTTAAGCTAGAAACCGCAACAACGAACTTTATAATTTTAAAACTGTCTAACAATTTATCTGGACAAGCATTCGTTTAAGAGTTCACTTAAAGTTCCCAAAGTAAATAATAACGTTTTGTAAAGTAGAAAAGGTTTTATTTTAGTAATAAAAAATATCGAAATGTTTTAGAATTCTACCGAAACATCGATTATAGAAATACACTTAAAATTAATTGAAGTAGGTACACAAATGCAATGATAATACCAATCATTATATTCTACCAATGATTGATCATTTCTATAAAACATAATAAATAGTAATACACAAATAAGTTTAATGGATTTTATGATTTATGGCGCCTTGTTGTATTCCAATACCTACTCATTATTGTAAAACTCATTATTTCAACGGGGTTCAAATAAAGTGAAGGATACTGAGAACGCCTGTGTGTTTATTCATTAAATTGTATGGAGTGCACTAATTTTAAGGATTCTTTTTTTTAAGTATCTAAGCCCTTTTCGATTTTAACGACCGTATCATTTAAATTGATACAGATCTAACGAGCGATTATTGAGCAAACACCATAGCCAAGTTATACACCATAAATAATTTTGATGTATAGTCTTTTTATTTATTTATTATAAATCATTGCTAATATACATTTCACCGCATCTAGGTCCTCGAATGGTGCGGAGTTTCTCTAACAGAGCGCAGTAATTGCAAGAAGAAGAATTCGAGGAAGAATGTGCATTGTGCAGTACTAGAGTGCGATGGTTATAAGTTCACAACTTCTTGTTCCTAGAACAACGTAGGCGTTAATATTTGTTTATTGAATTTTTCTATACAATATATTTCACCACATGAATGAAGAATACTCGATATTAGAATGTCGTGATAGGCATTAAATGCGCAATGTCATGGTCCTAGAACGTTGTTAATTAGACTTGTGGTTGACTCACACCACTTTAAACACAACATAATAACATAACATAATAAATTCACCATTATTTGGTCCTAGAACGGTGTTTAAATAATATGTATTTCACAGCGCAGTATAAAACGTGCTAATCTTATATATAAAAATGAATCGCAAAATGTGTTGGTAAGCGCATAACTCGAGAACGGCTGAACCGATTTCGATAATTCTTTTTTTATTATATTCCTTGAAGTACGAGGATGGTTTTTATGTAGAGAAAACGTAAACATGTACCACGGGCGAAGCCGGGGCGGACCGCTAGTAGACAATAAATGCACAATGTCTATCTTGAAAAATAAAATTGACTGACCAAAAAAAAGGCAATTAGTCCATCATGTTGCCACTTGGCAATCTTCTATAATAAGCATATAACTCCGTCTAGGTCCTCGAATGGTGCGGGGTATCGCTAACAGAGCGCAGTTTCGAGGAAGTATGCGCGGTGCTAGAGCGCGGGGGGGACACGGTGGAGCTGCTGGTGGAGCCCGCGCACCAGCTGGACGAGCCCGCGCCCGCCGCGCTGCAGCCGCACCACCATGCGTTATATGGTATGCTTGTTGAAAATACGAGATAAATGTGGCTTTTCGATATTTAATTTGGAGGATAATGTTGATAATGTGTATTTTTTATTATAATTTCTTCAATACGTTTTGCAATTAAACTATAGAAGGTATAAATGATATACTTCTAACCAATACAATTAAATTCGAAGATATGCTACATAAATAGGTAGTTCGTTTTACAGTTGATTATTTAGATGGCAATTCGCCTGGAGGATAATGTTGAGAGCAATCCATGTTTATAATCTTGGTCTTACATTTTGCAAAACACTTAGATTTAGAAGATGACATTGAAAGTAATATTTGTTCATAATTTTGATTTGATTTTGTAGATAATTAACTTCGAAAAAAATATTGTTGATAATCCATGTTGTTATTCCAGTGCAGTTATATTTTATTAAACATGCTCTGAAGAACGGTGTCTGTGCAATCTTTAACAATGCACATTAGTGCAAAAAATAATTATTGTGATACTTACTTAATTTTGAAGAGTCATAATTTAGGTTACAGCATTTATAACCTTTGCAGAAAAAATATTCATCTCCCGCAGTTATTACTGTGATTTATATTTTGCATTCTAAATAAGTATTTGTGAATGCTCTCTTAGTATTAGAATCTGTCCTGAGACACATCTGAAAAACATTCAATTGATCACAGGCTCATCAATTCTTTATAGGCTTATAGTATCATTAGGATTAGAACTAACGGCTTACTTTGTACATAGATTAGATCTAGCTATACGTTTTGCCAATAGAGTGCCGTAGCTTCAAGCCTAAACTGTTTTAATTGACTATATGCTCCCATCACAGTTCTAGAACGTTCATTAACAAAGTTATAAGATAGTTAACGTATCTATCGCATCTTCAAAGGAAGGAACCATTTTACTCGAAATTTAAGTAAATTGGAATACTTTTATATTTATTAACTAAAGCTTAATGTGTGCTAGATTTTTTTAGTAATAGTATGTTTAAAGATTAATTTCAATATGAAATATGTTCCTGTGACCTTTGACGAAAAATACAGTGAAATGAGGCATTGAGAATAACAAGTTCGTTTGATCCACAGAGCCCGAAACGGACAAATCGCCGTCGTCGCCGACCCGACGGAAATTGCCGAAAACCCCGGTATAATACTCATACAGGCTTTAATTAATCGTGTTTTATATAACTTAATAATATAATATGTGTTGTGACGAGACGTTCCCTCATGAACTGTAGTGACGTCATTCGGTACCTCCTGCGCTTCCCTTCTCTTGTATTAATCTTTTAATAAACTGACTCATATATTGTTTAATCGAATAAGATTTAACCGTAACTGTGTAATAACTATCTCTACTGCTTATCTTTCTAATATATTACAGACTACCGTATAAGTTACCGTATCAGAAAAATATATGTTAATATAGATAATAATTAAGGAATTAAACATAACACTAAAGTTCATCACCATGTTATAATGCAAGTCTAAATAGCTTTTTATAATAAATAAACAGTTCATTTATTTTTCTGATATTTGTTGTTTGTGTTGTAAAAGTGTTGTTACCTACTTACTATTAGAACAAAGCGCAGGAGTCGGTAACCGCTGATCTGCTGTGATACTGTAGCACTAATTGCTCCTACATCTTCCACTCTATTTGTAAGAGAGTAACTGTTTCTATTTACGAATGTAAGTGTGAACCTGTTCGAATTTGTTAAATTTTACTATTTAGATAAAGACTATCTAAGTTTAGTTAAGACGTTTATCTAATTATACTTCACCGTTTGTTTGTTATTTATTGTTATTTGTTACCATTTGTAATACCCGAGTGATGCGTGTGTGAAAAAATTCTACCTATAATTATTTTCAGATTTTTATTTTTTCTATCACCCCACCGATTTAATTTCGGCCCAACGCTAGAAGAACTTTTAGGGAACCATTGACAGTATAGGACCAATAAAAAAATATCAGTAAGTGTAGAGAAAAGCGCCAAGCGCAGTTATAGTGCTGATTAGTAGTGTAGGTTATATACGATCGAGTAATCGATTATTTACTTAGGTAGTACGACGATGTAAATTCTAAAATACTTGCATAGATAAGCTAGATATCGTCGACGCTTAAAAGCTTTAACAGAACATAGTTACAACGACAATCGTTCACAAAAATACAACACCAAAAAAAAATGACAAGATAAAAAAGTGACAAAGTGATAAAGATGAGGATCCAGCGGATCAGAAGCGACAGAAAGGAAGGACCTCGCCGAGGTGAGCCAGTACTCAGTAGCCGCACCCGGGCCGATCCGCCGTCCCGTTTGTTCCGTCTTGCCGCACGTCGTGTACCTCGTCTTGCTGGGGGTCATTGCCGTCATGTCTTATAGCAGCATTATTTCCATCGTGCGAAAGTGATGGCACTACACGACAAGTAAAGTGTTGTCATTTTTCCACCCTGGAAATAATACCGCCTTAAGATATCACGGTAGGGGGCTGGTCTAGCGTAGTGTGATGCACACGTTGCGAGTGGCTCCTCGCTCGCAACTAGACAGTACTCAGTAGGCTTTGGACGGTGGCCGCTAGCGCACCAACCCCTTGAGCGACAGGCGCCCGCTTACTTCGTGATGTCCCACACAGTGTACATACTCGCGCTTCACTCGAATGCTCATTTGGATCTACTCATTGCGATGTGCATGATGTGCCGTGTGCCAATATGTGTTGTCGGCCGACGCCGAGTTCTAATTTCGAATGTGAATCGTCGACAAACGACGATCGTACCTTTCGATATTAACGCTCGATTTTACACAAAGTTAGCGAGCCGACACGAATGATGAAAAATGCGTGCTATTTGTATAACGATGCCAATAGAATATTGTGTGAATGTGAATAATCATGGAACTCGTTTAATGAAATATATGAATTCCATTCAGTACCAAAAAAATAAAGCCAATTGTAGTCAATAGCTGTACCCTTTTATGAAATTGTAGAGTCACATAGTTACATAGATTTCACGATACTTCTTTAGATGCTATACCGATGATGATTGTGGCATTAGATTTAAATGATAACAATAGATAAAGTTTCAAAAAGACAATTCGTCCATAAAACTTTATAAATTTCGGCTTATCAACCGTTCAGCATGATGAAGCTTGATGCATGGCGGACGAAAGCGTCAGATTTTATTCCTTACTTTGTATGGATAGCCTGCGCCCAAAGCATGATATTTTATTTAAAAATACAAGTTAATAATCGAATTATACTTACATATCTAACTCTGAATGATGACATGAATGCATTGCTCTGATCGCACGGATAGAGGCGAGAACGTCTCGTTGACAGATATTCGATAGCTGATGGTTTCTGCATGTTACGACTGAATGGCGCATCCTCCAGAGATAACCGTTCATTTAGATTTTCCTTTATTCCTTCAATTTAGTTTCATTTTGTCCCCTTCCATTATAATTAATTCCACCGAGATTTGTGATGATATCTAGCAGATTAAATTGAAATCCTGCCCTATAAACTAACACTAATATTCCTGCCCAGCAATCATTAGTAACATTGCAATTTTCCATAAAATGGTTTTATTTTTGAAATAATATCTGCTATTCAATAAATACATCTTTAAAACATAAGGGAAAATATTTTAAAACTTTTAATAAAAGACGGAGCAGAAGTTAGCTCCAATGCAATCCTTTTATAATTTCCACAAGATTTCCACGAAGAAGTTCGCCAACCGCGAGAAGTTACTTGTTGATGTTTATTACTGAACAGGAATATAAGTTTTAGTACCTACTCAAATTTTAACGACTTAATATGGGCACTAGAATTACGACTCTTGCTCCAATAGATATAAATGTTCATCCGGAAATTTACAAGATGTGACTGTCGATATAGTACGATTCTAACTTAATAGTGGCTAGGAAGTAACCTTTTCATCAATTTTAAATACAAACGTTGTTTAAATTAGATTAATTGGTTAGAATTAACAGCTTTGACAGAATTTGGCAATATGGCGCTCCTATTCTTATTTGTATCGCCTATTGCCTTTTTCCGAACCACTATGACTTTAGAATCGAACTATACCGTGTACCATACCACGTGTAACACAGTGTTATACACGTAGGAACAGGAGCGAGCGGAACGTGCCAGAGAGCGTCCGCCAGCGCGAGCCCAGTTGCAAGTGTGGTTCGAGTGCGATCTGCGCAAGCTGATCGTGCTGCTCATAGCCGCGGACGATCTGCCGCCGCGCGACCACACGCTCGGATACGGGGATGAGCCAGAAGCGTTCGCGAGGATACGGCTCTTACCGTCGCTGTAAATATGCTTTTTGAACGTCTTATACATTTATTGTGTATCTAAATATTATTCTTTCATAGTTTATTCTGTATCTAGATATAAGTAATTTACTTAGTAAAGCGCCAATACTTCTTTTTCTGTCTGTGTAATGTGCTACAATGGTCATGGTGTAAAATCACTGTTGTAAAATACACAACAATTCTAGTTTAAATCATTTTATTTAGTAACTAGCGGTCCGCCCCGGCTTCGCCCGTGGTACATGTTTACGTTTTCTCTACGTAAGAACCATCCTCGTAACTCAAGGAATATAATAAAAAAAGAATTATCGAAATCGGTTCAGCCGTTCTCGAGTTATGCGCTTACCAACACATTTTGCGATTCATTTTTATATATAAAGAAGAAGTATAGGTATGCTTTTTCAAAATAAAAACTATCATCGATTTGCTAGATATTTCTAGAATAATGCACTCGCAAATATACCTAATGCAGTTTAATTATTATAAAGATTTATGTATAATTTATATTAATAGAATATATTTTTGCATCTACCACTTAACGAGTCAGAATATTTCAAGAAAAATTTCTTCTCGTACAAGTCTGAGAAATTTATATTTAAATTAACATTTTGCTGCTCTTCACAGAAATATTGCATATTTATGTTTCTCTAGGTACCTTGACCTCATTCTACCCATCCCATTCATATAGAAGATAGCTTTAAGAAATTTACGAAATAATTAGGAACTATTAAAACAGCAAATTGCATTTTATAAATGAAGACATATTAACAAGCTACTTTACATCAATATACAACGACACATACATAAAATTCCTCAATAAAAACATTCCCATTTTCGTAGGGAAACCTGTCCACCCGTAGAAACGGACCCAGCGTCCGCATCATGCAGTCCAGTATGGAACGCCACGCTGAGCTTTGGTGGACTGACGGCAGATTTGTTGGCAGGAAGAGCTCTGGAACTGACGCTGTGGGATGCATGCCCGGGGATAGACCCAGTGCTCATTGGGGAGTGCACTGTAAGTGGTTATTTAGCTTTAGAGTACGTACGTGCGACCGCATCTTGCAGTCCAGTATGGAATGCCACGCTGAGCTTTGGTGGTCTGACGGTAGACTTGTTGACGGGTCGAGCGCTCGAGATGACGCTGTGAGACGCCTGCCCGGGGATAGACCCCGTGCTTATTGGGGAGTGTACTGTTAGTGGTTTATTAATTCGTTGTATTTTAAGTAGTTTTATGACATTATAGAGGATTATTTTGTTTCGTGTGTTTGAAAATCAATAAATACCCTATACCACAGACTAATAATAATATACTACCTATACCAATAATAGTGTGTTATTTATTTGAATAATTATTTATCAGTTCATGATTGATAAATTATCAACTCATTTCCCAAACTATAAACATCCGAAAAATACTTAAAATTGCATATTGCCATCTCTCATAGATGGACCTAGAGAAAGCGTTCGCGGAAGAGCGCGCAGTGTGGTGGACGCTAGAAGAGCGCGGAACTCGCTCCGCCAACGCTTCGCCACGCTCGTCTCTATCGGGGGCGCGTGCTTTGCGGCGCGGGGACTTTGCGTCACAGCGATCTGTGTCTGGTGAGTTTTATAGTTATAGAATTATAGATAATATAGTGTAGAGTCTAGTGATCTGTTTGTCGTAAATTACTGTCGAAGTACAATTGCAATATGACGTGTATTTTGAAAAATAAAATAATGTAAATTCTAGGGAGCATCAAAAATACTTCAATCACAAGTTGGAAATCTCGCATAGAGGCATATAAATCTTTGAGCTTACGGCTACTCAAATCTAATTTCAGATCTTTTTCATGTGATAAAATGATCAATTACCTATAACTTATGTTTATGTAGTAACTATCTAGTTTAAAGTGTTTTACATTTATTACTATGTTTTATGAATTTTAATATTTTTACATACAATATTTTTTATGCATTTCAGATGACGTTGATTCGATCGGTGAATGTGCGTCTCTCCTGCACCCAGACCACGCCTGGGTGGGCGGCTCTCGTCGCGGTTCCTCTCAATCTGAAACCCTGGAGGTTGAGGTTTACCAACTGGGCAAGGATTTCTCTCGCTCCCTACCTGGCTCTCGCAGATCCTCCTTCCAACAACAGGATAAAGGTATTTAAGGAAGTATGCCGATACTAGTAAGCGTTGTTATTCTGTGGTATATTGCTTAGAAGGTACGAAATGAAGTGTAGACAATGTAGGCTAAAACGTTGTAATGTGACGTACAAGTATTGTAATGTGTTTGATTAAATTGTAATAGATAACCTCTATGAGTAAGCATACCTACTATTTTCCGATCACAGCTTCTGTTCTGTTTAGCTATTGGGATCTATCTGTTTAAAAAACTTAGGTATATAAGATAGAAGTGTTAAATATGCCAGCAGGGATGCTATAAGCACCTCATGTGTTTGGTATGTTTTGTCTCCGTAAGATTTAACAACGCTAGTTTATAATTTACTTCATGATATTTTGAACTAACGGAAATTGAAAAATTATTCTTTATCTAAAAAATAATCTGTTGAATTGTATGTGAACTATTGGTATTCGTAATCTTACGGTGACACATTTATAAGTTACCATATAATTGTAAAAGCCGTTGGGTAGTTTTAATTTATCTCGTGGGGTTGTAAACTGACGAAAAATTGTGATTTGGTTAAAATAAATTCTCTTGAAAGTTGTTAATTTACGAACATGAGGTTGTAAATCTTACGGTTTAACTTCGATAGAATGTAATCTACCGAAAAATAGTGCGTTAAATTGTAAGCAATTCGGATCACAATTTTTCGACAGTTTGCAATCTCGCGAGATAGATGACCTGTCGGTGTTTACAATTTTACGGTGACGACAATTATAAAATATTTACAAACTGGCGCATTGGGAAGTCGCAGTAACATGTAGAAAACAGAACGAAGTCGCGCGAACGGTTAGTATGAATAGTTGTGCACAAGTGCGCATGTGCAATGGGACGTTGCGCAGATGGCGCGGGCGAGGCGAGCCCGGCGTGCGTGTCGCGGCAGCGGCGCCGCTCCTCGTGCGTGCGCCGCGACCCCGACGACATCCTGCGCTCGCTGCGCGCCGTCAAGGGTGAGCTCGGTCGCACGCTATCGCTCTCTGGCTCCACCGCACGACGTGAGTGTTCCCGCCCCACCCGCGACACGACACCCTCCTCGCCCTCCCCCTCGTCCCTCTCACACGTTACGTCCCCGCATCACATGACTCACTAATTACCGCTGAGGAAATCTACACGTGGCCCATCCGAAGTCGGATCGGTCGATTAAAACATTTTTAATTGATTAAAAGCTCCCAGTTTCATTTAAAACGACCTCATAGTTATTTGTCAGTTATCGATAAAAAGACGACCATTACATATTTTACTCTGTATCGAACCCGACTCATGACCTATCGTATTTATAAGTAATTAAAGATCCGAACCCGCCTCAGGTTAATCATTAAGAGTGTTTGTCAGTATTCTGTAGCTATATACACTTTCCCCAATAGGCCTACCGCCCACCACTAGATAATGCAAACATTGAGGGTACTGACCTGTACTGTTGTGCTCGTTCGGTCGGCGGCGACGGACCGTAAGCACCTCGGTAAGCGAACGTCGGGCCGTGTACACGATCCCTTGTGCCGTCCGAGGGCGGCCGGCCCCCGCGCGCCGTGTGCCCGCGACACGTGGGCGCGGCGGGGGCCGGCGGCTCGTAGTAGCATGGGTCATACATTGCTTGCGCGCCGGCCGCGCCCGCACCGTTGAATGTGGCTGCGCCCGATGCTTCTCATCACTTCACTGTGTCTGTTCTGTCCTGTCCTGACGCATGCCCCGTTGCGGGCGATCACGCTCACTTCATCCGTTTCTGTGTTCCGTCTCCTCGGCTACCCGTCTACGTTCATGTCGATGGCATCGTATCGCCTAGGTTAAATAAAGAACTTCATCACCTTCGCGAATATCATTCATTGTTTGAACCGCATACTATTAGACTTCTTGTACATACCTTGCGTAGGTCGTAGTTGGTCACACAGTAAGGGGCCTCCCCGAGCGCGCGAGGGCGCCGCGTAGGTCGCGGGCGCGCATGCCGTAGCGCACTCCGGCCGTCGCATGACAATACTTCTCTAACACCTCGACCTTACCTTACGATCAATGGCTGCTCATGACACGGAATGCTTACCATCGTAATGAATCGGAGACTGCTTTGAGCGACTATTAGAGCCTCGGAAACACTCTTGGCTGCACTCGTTGATATGCTTCTTCTTTCATGTATGTGTTTAGGTAAAATACCGATTGAGATCTATGTATTTAAAGAGACCGTAAACATTGGCACGAAGCTGTTTGACGTGCTTATTGTGTGTTTATTATAAATGTTCGATTGAATGGTTCATTATTATTATTTTGTTGTATCGTTGTAATGTGTATGAACAGAACGATGAATTCGTCAATCTCACGACGTTGCCCGTCGGGTGGGGACATTGATATGAAAATAATTTTTATTTATTTTAAAACGCGCTAAAATCTCTTTATCGTGCCATAGTATCCGTCCTCTATAACAATTATGGTAGATAAGAGATTTCTTAACGTTTGTAAAATTTAAAAATTGAGAAAATTAACGTTAAAACCTTCTTCATAATTTTTGAGAAAGTTTGAAAGTTAAAAAACTAAAATTGTTGAATCCGCATACATTTTTGTATCAATGTACCCAATGGGGGGTGTGCGGCGCGGTGGGGCATGACGGTGACGTGCGCAGGTACGGCGACGGGGCGCAAGGGCAGCATGTGGGCGGCCGTGCCCGCGGCGGGCGCGTGCGGCGCGCTGCCCGCGGACGGCGCGGGCGGCGTGCCGCTCGGCCCGGGCCAGCTGCCGCCGCGCGCCGCCGCCCTGCCGCCCCTGCACGCGGAGATCAACATCAGCATCATCATGATCAAGGGACAGTTGGAGCTGGAGGTACGATTGGGATCGGTTTTATTTGATAATTTTTTAAAATATTATAAAGAGGAAAGGTTTGTATGTATGTATGTATGTATGGTTTTCACGCCTAAACTACTGGACCGATTTTGATGAAATTTGGCACAGATAATCTTTAGACCCTGAGAAAGAACATAGGCTACCTTTTATTGCGAAATATGTGCCACGAGCGAAGCCGGGGCGGACCGCTAGTATTTTATAATGACGAAATGATTACAGGTAAATTATGTTTACAGATGTCTATAGTAAAGTAAATTTGACTTAACAGATGACTATAAACACATTGACACCTTTTTTATGTGTATCAATGTGCTTCTGTTTAATCGAAATAGTAAACATTTGTGTAGAAATTGAATTGAATCGACATGTAGAAAAGTTACTGCTAACAGTGCTAACGTGTTAATGGCAAAACTGCGTTTTGTAGAGTTAAAAAATAAAGAATAACAAAAGTTTCAATATTGTACATCAACTGAATACGAGACTCTTTGAAATGCCTGAAAAATGTTATAATAGTCATCTGTAAACACAATTTACTTGTAATATTTCCATATCATCAAATAGCATCATCTTCATTTATTATTAACACGTACGATACAGGTTTCCCACGCCCGTCGCGTGTACGGCGTGAACGGCGAGGTGCCCGACTCGTACGTGAAGTGTTACCTGCGCGACGGCGACAAGTGGCTCCACAAGCGCAAGACGCGCGTCGTGCGTCGCACCACGGAGCCGCACTTCAAGCAGACGCTCAAGTATCAGGTGGGATATACCTTTGTTACAAAATATACTAGTACGGGAGCCAGGAACAGATTTTATGACCAAGTTCCTCTCAAGCGGTAATTAGTAAAATGCATCAAAGTATAGTATTATGAAGCCTCGTGAACGTCAGCTGGAGCTCGGTTGGGGGGAAGAGCGGTTGTAGCCTCCCGTATCAGCTGACGGTTTTTCCACCAAGATACGGCCAGCTGACCTATATATTTATCCACAGTTACATATAAGCTATCATCAGGTAAATTTTTGTTTGAGAGGAAATCACGGAAAATAAATTTTTCTTTAAATTTAACTTTCATGTTCGAGACACCAGCTGACGTATAATACACCATGTTGTAACCAGCTGATTATTTTTTTTCGTTGAGATATTGGGTTAGCTACAATTTGACAAATTTTTAGCTGAGAGGAAATGAATGAATGAATGTATTTTTTTTCCTACGTGCGTGGGAGGCTACAACCGCTCACCCCCCCAACCGAGCGCCAGCTGACGTTCACGAGGCTTTATAATACTATACTCTGATGCTTCTGACGAATTATCTCTTGAGAGGAAATAATGAACCCAATTTGCACCTGGCTCCCTAACCATACATTTTCTAATGTCTAATCAAAATTCTAATTCTAATAATGTTGCGTGATGTTTCATTATTTAATGTGTAAAAGTCTGTTTTTAACGCCCATTTAGGAATTATTATAATTTTGTTCATTTTAAACTAAATAATAAATTAAAATATTATATATATATATATATATATATATATATATATATATATATATATATATATATCCCTCAAACAAACAGCCGTCCTCTGAAGACAAAAATGCATTTAAACTGGCGTCCACCTGCTTTTGGCGTCCGAATACTGGACGCCACTTTGATAGCCAGTGGCATTTACGTCCTATTGGTCCTGACAAACCGTAGGACAAATATCGATAGATGCCAAAATATCGCTTAAATGGCTGCAATAATATATTAAAAAGTTCCAGAAAAAATCTTAGCGCAGATGAGGCGCTGCTATCGCGCGTATATTTACAGTCGTATAACTTGGAGATTTCCTGACTCCGACTCCGCGTATTTGGCGTCCACAACTGCGACGTTGCCAGCTCGTTCGCAACAATAGATCACAATCATAATATTTACCACTGACTGCAATTATAACAATATATTCGCCGTAGGAGGTGTACGCGTTGCGTATCATTAGGAGCCCGAGTTTATTTAAAAACTTTTAAAAAGTCAGTGAAAGTTTCAAAAAAAAATACGTGCACTTACTGGATTTTTTTTTAACAGAATACTTGAGGCGTGATCTACAATCGATATAGAAGCCAAAAATATAGTTTTTAGAATTTTTGTCTGTTTGTCTGTATGTACGTCCGGGATAAACTCATGCATGGATTTACTTGAAATTATGCATGAATATTACTAAGAGGTCGGGTCAGGCTATAGGCTACATATTATCAAGCTATCACCTACGGGGCAGAAGAGTTCGTTTGTTTGGTTGAACGCGCTAATCTCAGGAACTACTAGTACGATTTGATTGATTTGATTCTTTCAGTGTTGGATAGCTCATTTATTGAGGAAGTCTATAAGCTATATAATATCACGCTAAAGCTAATAGGAGTGGAGCAGTTATGAAAAATGTTACCAAATTGGAGGAAATTTAAGCGACGGTAGCGGAACAGTAGTGTTTATCGTGGGTGAAATTCTTTATAAGCCATAAGATTTAAAGCGAAAAGACCACGATCGTAACTTTCAGTTAAAATATCAACATCCATACTATATTATTAATATTATAAATGCAAAGGTAACTCTGTCTGTCTGTCTGTTACTCAATCACGCCTAAACTACTGAACCAATTTTCATGAAATTTGGAATGGAGATATTTTGATACCCGAGAAAGGACATAGGCTACTTTTTATCCCGGGAAAATGACGAAATCCCGTAAATCCCACGGGAACGGGAACTATGCGGGTTTTTCTTTGACTGCGCGGGCGAAGCCGCGGGCGGAAACCTAGTAGTAAATATGTTTATATTGAACGGACGTACAATAGCTTTATACGGACGGCCAATAGCTATATATACGGACGTCCAATTGCTATATACGAATGTTCAATTCAAATCTAGTGGGATATTCTCAAAATCTCTCTTCTTCACTCTAAAAATATATCTTCCTACTAAATGCCAATAATTCCCATTGATCCCGGAAAATCTGTGGGGACAAATGAGAATAATCCAATATGGTGCAAGAGATGCAACACGATTGGTAACAGTATTTCCATCATACAGTAGCTTGTAGCCAAACAGTACTGCCTTAAATAGTAAATTATCCCTCAATCGTAGTTCGAAGCGTGTCGAGGGGTTTCATCCTTTCATTGTGGATATCCCTAACATTCGAACTCGTCGCTTCGAGTCTTCTTTCATAATTAAAACAGCCAAACAATGGAATTCACTCCCTACCACTATTTTTCCTGAGCAATACAACCTGGACCTCTTCAAAGCTAGGGTGAATACTGAATAGGCTTCTCCTAGGCAGACGTGTACCCAAGTAGACCACATCGTCGTTTTTACTCAGGTGGGATTGTGGTCAAACGATGGCCTATCGATTATAAAAAAAAAATGTGTGCGTGTACTAGTGTACACACGTAAGAAGTGAAACTTCTTTATGACCTTATTTTTCAAAAAATAATTTACTATATGCAACTTTACAGAAATACGTCGAATCACGCGTGGTAGGCATAAGAAGATGGCGCGTAACGAAAAAATGTTACACTACATTTTTTTCCCACCCCAATAAAGAAGTTTCACTTCAAAAAAAATAGTGCCACATTTTTACAATTAAAGTAGCCAGGTTATTTAACGTCCGTATATAGCTATTAGGCATCCGTATATAGATATTGGACGTCCGTATATAATATTTGACGTCCATATATAATATTGGTTCACAAATAAAGTTATTACCTACCTAATTGTCTTATAAAAAAATAGACTAGATAAACATGTACATAATTATATGCTTGTTATTTTAGCAACTACCTGCGATTTTTCATGTAAAAATTACAGACATGAGCTTAATTTTCTTTCTCTTATTATAAACTACATATTTGTGTACTAAACTTTATCAAAATCCATTGTTACTTAGTTGTGTAGATAGATAATAATAAATGATATAAAAATAATGTGCATCCGTATATGTATAGATCTTACGAAATTAGTATAAATGAAAAGACAAGCGTTGATAAAAGAAACCGAAATCTGGCAACGTCGCACTCACAAAATATGCCGTTCATGCTATGAGGACGCTAGATAGTCGATGCGATAGATAAATCACGATCAATATATCCAGGACGCCTATAATTTATGAGCATGGTTCGGGGTTCAAAAATGTTGCGGCACGAACGCAAGAAGAATATCGCGAAAAATTAAATTATTCGAAAATGACGTACCCCACGGAGCTGGCTATCGAAAAACTAAGCAATATTCATTAACACATGTTAAAAAAAGCAAGGGGAACTGGGGGACGTCGTAATGATGCACGACGTGCATGACGCCAAAAAGATTGTATGATGTAAATATATATATATATATATATATATATATATATATATATTATATTAGGTAAATTATTTACCCTCATTCATTGGTTTTCACTTACATTCAATATGTGTTTAAGGTGTTTAAAAATCTTTTAATAACTTACAGAATAAGTTTAATAATTTATTTGAAAATTTTCAAGACTTTTTTTTTCATAGGTATATTATGTGTCATTTTAACCAATAACATAAGCTGTAAATCTATCCTTCAAATAATAACAACAAGCATGTGCACTGTGCAGGCGAGCGAGTCGCTCGGGCGCATCCTAGTGGTGATGCTGTGGCAGCGCTGCGGCGGGTTCGAGCACAACCTGGCGCTGGGCGGCGCCGAGATCTGCCTCGACAAGCTCACGCTGCCGCAGCGCACGTACGGCTGGTACCCGCTGTTCCCCGCCACCTCGCTCGCGTGCGACTCGCCCGACTGATCCCGCGAGCCGTCGCCCGAGCGCGCCCACGACTAGCCGGCCACTCGCGCTAGCCGCTGGCCGCCGCCCGCGACGGCACCCGCTCTGCCCCAACGTGTCCCTTGTAGTGATGTGCTGACGACTGTGCGCCGCGTCGGTCGCTCTTCTGTTAGGTCTGTCTTTGGCTCAGTAGTGACCGTCGCCCCTTCCGTCGGCCGACGCGCGAGCACCCCAGTCGAGGAGCTTACGATTCCGCTTTGATGCGTATTACATACATATTACTATGTTGTATTATTGGTAACGCCATAAATCGAAGTGGCTGTCGAGCGAAACGCTTTAACGGCAGCTCGTATCCATTATGCTGAACGCTGTGTAATAAATAATGTTCAAAATGCAGACCTGCGATGCAAACGGTTTTGTTCCAGAGCTACTTCGATATTTTGCGAGATTTGTAATAGGTATTAAAATATTATATACAATTTGTAGAGATTTTATATGTTGTATAGTAGCTTCGTAATATACCTACTATTTATATCTATCGAAACTTTCCGTTTTATAGTAATCGGTGACGAATGTGACTTTACATATTTTGTAAATTGTTTTTAGCAAAAAAACTTCTTTCCTTCACATAATTGTGTAGCAAATGTTGACTTAAAATGAAAGTTCGCCGATCTTATTAATGTCAGTAGTTATTTGTAATGTGAATGTTTTCATCTGAAATAATGACCCCAACTTCGACACTTTGCCTTATACGACTTATAGATGTGTTAAGTGAAGTGGTAGCGAGTAAGTGCATCTAGGTACTATTCTTCCAAGGTTGTGCTTTAGTGAATTTTCCCTGAATGACTAATCTACCTACACTCTAGATGTCTCGTTTCTTCGTGTCAAAATATTATCTATAACTGTAAATATAAATTATTTTTCAAAATTTTCTACGCACAACTACTTTCGTGATAACAATATGATATCGGCCTTTTTATACTCTTTAGAGAAATAGTGTCATTTCACATCACTTAATTACGTCTTTGTACCAGTTACGAATATATTTAAAATCTCCATTATAAAATATCTTCATGTATTCATATTATATGTGTGTAGATGGACGAATCATGTACTTCTTAATGGTAAAACCATAATATTTAAAATTATATGTGTTAAGAAGGATATAAGTATATTATAGAAAAAGTATAAATTATAAGAAAAGGTAGATTGTCGTCGCAGCACTTTGTAGAGAGATGAGAGACGCTCGTTGTACAAACATGCTGCAGGCCTAGAGAATAATATCTTATATTTGTCAAAGATTATTTATATCGGTGTTAGCTACAAATTACATATCTGTCAATGAAATATTATATTATAGAAATAATATATCACCCAATTCTGTGTTCTTCCAATGCTTAGAGACTCGCTTGACAATATTTTCTTAATGTGCCGAAAAATGCACCTATATCTATCGACTACTTTATGTACAAATGTATATCATATACTTTCAGCAATAAAAATCTACTTATATTAAACCTTACTAACTTGCCTTTCTAGCATAATATTCTTATAAGGGAGTTTGTAGTGATGTCATATCAGCTCATCCTTGACTACATTTATTTCTTCTAGACGATTTCAATACAAAACATACAACCCGTCCTTACAAAGCGCAACGCTCAGGGCTATTAAATATTAACGGCGGTAAAATTCCAACATTCCACCTAGCCTTCCAGGAATTGTCTAAAATTCCTAGGCAATATATACAATTCCGCTAACACATTTTTACACTAAAAATGTACATTTCCTTTTTCTTTTTAGGAAATGTAATTCCTAGGATATGTGTCTTATATAATTTATTTTACACATTTCTAAACGATTTTAGGAATTACATCCATTTCCTAGGAATTGTATTTTATGACGAATTTAGTGCATTTCCGGTAACATATACGTAATAATAATATGTTTGCTCACATCTCATAATCATCAGAAATTAAATATAACCTCAATTCATTGATATCATGAACAAACGTTCCAAAATACATTTTTCAAAGACTTGAATTTGTTTTAAACAATAATTCCTCTAATATCAAAAAAGTAATATAATGGTATTGATATTTTTACTATTTTTCAAAATACTCGAAGACGTTTAGAATATAACTATTACCTATATTAAATATATTTTAGCGAAACATTTCTAGTGAAATTAAAAGAAAGAAACTTTGCCAAAAAAAGCTCAAGCGCGAAAGCGCTTAGGGAACAATATGATATTGGGGTCTCAGAAAAAATGAAAGTAATAAAATTAGATCTTGTTTTTTTTTTGTAACCATCACTTTTTTAATGCAATTAAATCATATAAATATTAAAAATTATTTAAGTATATGACAATAAGATATTATTTGGATATACTAACGTCAGTAACATTTTATTAAGATACAAAGAACAACTCAAGCGCGGATCCAGGGGGGGGGTCACGGGGTCATGACCCCCCCCTGGGCTAGGTCCACGACCTAAGTGGACCACTAATTTAATATTAACTTTTTTAAATTAACAAATTAATACTGTTCAATAAGATGTTTTTATTGAATTTTGAGACATAAAAGTAATATAGAACAATGAAATTAATTACAAACGGTAACGGAAGAGAATATAACAAAAATTATAGAAAAAGTTTATTAGGGTCGACCTGTGGTCGTAATTTAAGGACAAATAACAGGTTTTTCGATTTTAAAAAAAAAACTATAACTGCGGAATAAAGTGTAGTAAAAAAGTAAAGTTGTATGTAATTATTTTTTTTTCTACAACTTTTGCTGTTACACTTTTCACACAAAACCTCAAATATCGAAATATCCCAGTTCGTGTATAAGACATAAAATAGCAATTTTTTTTTAAATGAACAATAGAAAATACTGTCAAATTAAAACAAAAAATCGGCCAAGTGCGCGTCGGACTCGCGCACCGAGGACTCCGAGCAAACATATTTTTTCATTATGTTGTATCTTACAATTTTGTTTAAAGGATTTTTTTCTTTATCTGTGCTTGTAAGTGCTTAAGTCGTTGCTTTTAACCAAATTTCAAGACTGTGTTCACGGGAAGTACCTTGTAGGTTTTGATTGATGATTCCCTTGCAAGTAGTTGCGAATTACAGAATATGCGGCTCTAATTGCTTTTTCTTCAGATTGCGTTGACATAGAATTTGAATTAAATAACAGATTTAAGTTATTATAGACCTGAGTTCTGATGTGAATATCAATTAAATACATGTAGACGTTCATGAGTAAAGGGATTGTAAGTTTAAAATTATTTAAAAAATATATTTTTATTTAATTTAATTAAATAATTAGGGTTTTCGCAGTTATTACTACATCTGTGCTATAACACGATATTTTTTACTCAATTTCAAGACTGTGTTTACGGGACAGGGTGCTCCCTGCAGGTATTGATTCCCTTGCTAATGTCGAAATCCTACGGTCTACGGTCCCTTGATGCTGTGAAAAATTCAAACGTTTTAGCCAACGCAATCAAAAGATGCAGCTGTAATTGCTGAAATTTTTCGACACTCCCTAAGAAATCAAAACCTACAGGGTAGTAAATTTAGTACAATCAAACGTCTTATAACGCAGACTAGCTTACCGCCCGCGGCTTCGCCCGCTTTCTCTAGAACCTTATAAATAATATACTATTCATCTTGGATCACTCTATCTTTAAAAAAACTGCATCGAAATTCGTTGCGTAGTTTTAAAGATTTATTTGTTTACTAATTGCGAAAAGCATGAATTTTTCCTTAGATTATAATATAAAAAAACAATATTTTAAAAATTTTTTAACTTACAACCCTGTTACTCATGAACGCTGACATATATTAACTTGATATTCATACCAAAAACTCAAGTCTATAATACCTTTACGCTATAATAAAATCAAACTTCTATGTCAACGAATCAGAAGATACAGCCGTAAATGCCGAAAAATTTCGCAAATTTCGACATTCGCAAGGGAATCAAAACTCAAAACCTACAGGGTACCTTCCGTAAACTCAGAATCTTGAAATTCGGTACAAAGCAACATCTTATAGTACTGATACAGGAATAATTGCAAAAAATATATATTTTTCAAGTTTGTCTGCCTATCAAGACCCTTTTTCTCAGGAACGCGTGGAGGTATCAATCTGAAATTCATACCGAATACTCAAATCTACGGTTCCTTATAGCTGTGAAAAAATCAAACTTATAAGCCAACGCAATCAAAAGATACAGCCGTTTATGCCGTAAATTATCGCAAATTTCGACATTATCGCAAGGGAATCAAAATCTATAGGTATTGTACTACTTCCTGTGAACACAGAGTTCTGAAATTTGGTTAAAAGCAATGTCAGCACAGATGGAGGAAAAATTGCTAAAACATACATTTCATGCTTATCAACATTCGCAAGTGTTGCCAGGAATCAAAACCTACAGGGTACTTCCCGTGAACACAGAATCTTTATTTAATAGAAACTTACGTCTTATAGCACAGATAAAGGAAAAATTGCAAAAAGCATAAATTTAATTTTAAAGCATAAAAAAAAATTTGTACGGAACTCTTGGTTCGCCAATCCGACTCGCACTTGACCAATTTTTTTAAAATCTACGTATCAATTAAATTACCAAAATATAGCTTTTGAAAATTGACCACGTCTATGTGACCCCCCCCTGGCACTAAAGCTGGATCCGCCCTTGGAACAACTCCAACGGTCCCTTTATTCTAAAGCCTAAAAGTAACTTAAATCACATATTTTTATGAACGAGACAATTTATCTAAAACCATCCCTTGTAGACTTGTAGATGGACCGTAAACTCAGAAACCACGCAGAAAAAAATATTAGCCCTGACTAGTTTAAAAACTACAAAAACGATTCGAGTGCAATAAGAAATTCTATATTTAGTTGTTTAAACAAAATATTCTTGTAAGTTGTATATTTATTATAAATCACAAGTTAAGATTTTTAAAGAATTATATTGATCATAAATTCTAACATATTATGTTAGAATCGATCAAATCATTTACGCTTACTATCTTAATATTTTAGTGTAACAAATAATATTCTATTTAAGAAGATGTTATATTAATTATATAGTGTGCCTCGTTGAGCTCTACCACAATATCCTAATTAAGTACCGAAGTATAAGCCTAACATATCTATATAGAGACAACCTGTACCTGCGACATTTTATTGTGATAAATAATTATTTTGGAATCAAATATCGTCATAACATATTTACCAGGTATTAAAATTCTTATCTTACTGTAACTCTATTTCTTTATAGTTCAAAGTCATTGTGCGGTTTTCGCTATAATTACTATTTTAATAAAAATATGTATATTACTCGGCCCTAAGAGAATAACCTTATAATATCTATTGAAAATTACAATGGTTTTTTGCATATCTTCTTATAATATAATACATTACATAAATTATTATATATTATATTTTAGTACTCATAGCGAAAACTTATCAAACAAATTCTTGTACGTAAAATATGTGTGTAAAAGTATATTATTAAATAAATGTGATAAAAATCTGATATTATAGTGAAAATTTTGTGTTTTATTTTAAAAACCTCTCCTTTTAGTATCTATAATATTTATTTTATTATCTTTCTGCTGAAAAGTTTATTTGTTGGAACGAGCTATTCTTAAGACGAGAGCTGAAGGCTTTTATGCTTTCGAAAGTAGTTTATTTTGCTAGTCTAATGTATATTTAAAATAAGTCTACTCATATAATTTGAAGTAGGCAAAGCTAGACAGCTTAACAGCATTGACGCACAAATAGTGCTTTAATGAAATACTACATAATATTACAATAGTAGCTTTCTGACTGCATCTGCGTTCGTGTAGACTACGACGACTACGACTTCAATTTTTTTATTGATTACCAAGTATGACCTGAATTTGGTCATTTACTTCTTTTTTACCTATACATATTGCCTAAATCTCATCAATTGTGTATGTTTTAGCAAAACTTAAGGTTTTTTATTTAAATAATTGCTTAGAAAAATATTATGCCATAATAATTACATGTTGGATAATAATCTGAAAGTTTTTTTTTTGTTTGTATTCAATAGGCTCCAAAAGGACTGTACCACACTGTACCGATTTAAATGATTTTTTACTAAAAGAAAGCTACATTATTATTTTATTAGAAAGTAACTAGCGCCTAGTAAATAATAAAACTTATTTTATTACATATATTACAAATTACGTTATTCTACATGTTTAAAACTATCAGCAGTGAAGTAAATTTTGGTTTGGTTATCAAAAGAATGAAATTGATGAAAGAAAATCCATTAAAAAATTTTTGATAGGTAAGTTAGTTGGTAAGTTATCATAGCCATGTTTGATCATAAATTAGGTATATTTGTTAAAAAAATACGTCCCATCTGGTTATCAAATGGCTGAAGGTCGATATTAATTCGGATTTTAGACTATAAAACGAATATCGGTCTATCCATATTACATTTTGTCCCACAATATATTTATGTATTGGTTTAGGGTCTGTTAATAAAACACAGTTTGAATTAAATCGTTTATTTTAATTCTACAATTTTACATAAAATTAAATGTGCGAAAAGTCAGCAGGTCCGCACCATTTGGTGATATGTTGCAACACGGCTGAAGCTGTAGCGTGTCCATTGCGCGCCGCTTGAGACACGCGCGACCACCACTCGCGGTTTGCGCAACGACCTATACAAAAAAAAATAAATAAAATGTGATACAATGCATATATGTATTAATGTTTATAATAATTTGCACGTTTGATGCAGTAGAAATCAGAATATCATGCGAAAAATATTAGGTATGCTAAGTTTTAGCATTTACGTAAGACTGAAATAAAATTAACGTATTTATGCACCATTTTTTTTAATATGATAAAATCTTCAGTCCTCCTGAATAAAACGATCAACACGCAAAAAAAACTATAACACTCATTCGAATCATAATTTACCACACATATATTATCTCCATTATCAACTAGCACGTCAAATAACACCTCAAACACAATAAATCCCGTACAAAACAAATCTCACCGTTAGTGAAGGTGACGAGTCTGTTGGCTAGCGGGTGTCCGGTGAGCACGCAGGGCGGCTCGCCCGCGCGTGCTCGCGACACGTACGCACCGCTCGCGTCTACGGGCAGCGTCTGTTGCGTGTTTGTTGAACATTTGTTAATTACAAGGATGTTGTGCGATTTACGATTTGGATAATATAATAAATTATTTCACAAAAATGTGCTTATATTTTATTCTCTTAGAGTGGGTAGTAGGCAAGCAACTGTAATTAATTATAATTGTAATTTTCATGTCATTTTATCGAGAAAATGAACAATTTATGTTACTCAAGAGGTTATCTTACAGTAACTAACAGTAGAGATTTATCTAACTTAAAAACCGTTTAGTTATTTCCGCAAAATGCGGCAAAAAAAACGTTAAACGTTTCATCAGCATGTATTAAATCATCAAAAACATTTAACCGCCTTTTACTCGCAACTTAAGTTTATCAATTCTCCTTTTTATATTTTCCTTTAAAATAACAAAAAATAATCCTACACTGCAGTATAATAAAGCGTGTTGCACAATTTCAACTTATAAATTTTGTGTGCGAAAAATTAACCATATTCTATAGTGAATAGCTGATGGTGTGTGGCTTGTGCCAAAAATTAACCATACCCTATAGGTAGTGTATAGCTGATCGTGTGGCGTGTGTTAAAATTGTAAGTTAAATTTTTGCAGCATGTGCAGGATTTGTTAATTGTTTGTAAGTTAAATTTTGCAGCATGTGCAGGATTTGTTAATTGTTTGTAAGTTAAATTTTGCAGCATGTGCAGGATTTGTTAATTGTTTGTAAGTTAAATTTTGCAGCATGTGCAGGATTTGTTAATTGTTTGTAAGTTAAATTTTGCAGCATGTGCAGGATTTATTAATTGTTTGTTTGTTCACTTGTTCGACGGCCCGGTCCATGGAGAGCGCGAGCACCCAGTCGCGCAGGGCGAGCAGCGTGGCGCCGCGCACCGCGCTCCGCTCCGCCAGCAGCGGACTGCGCGACCAGTCCGTGCACTCTGTACGTTTATTAACACGATATTATTTTCTTCACCCGATAATGTCATAAGTAAAAAGACACATTATTCTCTCAAATTGTTTTACATGAAATGAATCGCCAAATTGGACACTGGCAAAACAATAAATATATGCGCAACAAAAACTTAATTTTTTGCTTTTCAAAAATTCACAACTCAAAAACTATAAGTTTCCACAAAAAAATAACGCCTCTCAACTCGACATCATAGTCATGATAAAGTACAGTTAAACCCAGTAATTTCATAACGTAATAAAGTTATACCTAATATAAATAAATCGTTTATTTTACACCATAAATTACCACCGTAATTTGCTACAGACATTTAATGTAAAAGTCATATCGTAGTCCCGCTAAAACCTCACCAAAATCGGTATAGTCCAAGAGATGCGCGTTATCTTCATCCGCAGCCTCCGCCAGATCCAAGCAATGGTTGAGAAACACGAAAGCCTCGCGGGCTCCGTTGCTTCCTTCTTCACGTATCGCTACTCCCGCTGCGTAGAATGCTACATTCAAATAAAAAAAGATAATCATATTGTATTTTTAATAAATAATTACTATTTTGATACAGGCATCCATTGTAAATACGATTGGGATCATGGGAGACGATTCCTTTTTTATCTAGTTAGATCAACTTTAGATTTGCTCACGGCAAACGCAACTGTCTTAATTTTATTAAAAAGAACACAAAGGATAGGTACCAAAAAGCTAATATAAAAACTGATAACAAGAAAATATAATTTATTACGAATATCTCACCAACATCAGCCACAATAATGTCGGTGTAGCGCGGTAAAGCGCGCGCCACTTTCGATGCGATTTGAGGCACGTGTAGTCCCATCAACAACGTAATCGCCTTCAAGACAACACAACATTATTACTTAAACCTAAATATAGACTGCATTTTGAAAATATATTTAGACAAAATACATTTATAAGTTTCATTTACAAAAATCTATCTATAAAAAATCTATTTCATTTATAGTTTTTAGTTTTTCTCTTGTTTGTTATTATAGCGTCCCCTAAATGGCTTTGAAATACATAAATACATCGCGAATCGCGTGAAATATTAAAATACGTAGAGACATTTTCAAACGATGCTCATTAAAACGACTGGCTCCCTCGAGCATAATATGTCTACATTTGAACGCAACATTATGAGATTATAATATTATGTAGAATTAAGAATATTTGGACATTCACTCACACATAACATAAACGCTAAATATACTAAACTATGTATTACTTTTTCAACAGTTTGTAAAGCTGCGCTGCTAATGAGAAACTTTTCGTTAGTAAGTGACAACTTTTATTTTGCCATGCAAAATATTCATTTCTCTGTTTCTTGACTTTTTTTATTTAATCACTAACTGATGCCCGCGACTTCGTTCGCGTGGACTTTAGACGAAAACAACTGGAGGATTTCAATTAACTTATACTTAAAAGAAGAAAAGCATTATAGTTACTTATATAAAATTATAATAATTTTCCTACCGCGAGTTAACAATTATATTAGAAATTACTTTTAAAATCTCTTTAAAGTCTACGTTCGTTGCGCTCTTGCCATTTATCTCTTCATGCCGTATGAAAATCTCAACAGTCAAACGCGCATAACGTTAATACTGGCCTGTAAAGATCTAGAAATAGATGTGCGAATAATATTATGCTAATAACTCAAGCGTTGAATTTGAGTTGACTCGGACTCGTGTTCGTTGTTCGTTGTTCGTTGTTCGTTGTTCGTTGTTCGTTGTTCGTTGTTCGTTGTTCGTTGTTCGTTGTTCGTTGTTCGTTGTTCGTTGTTCGTTGTTCGTTGTTCGTTGTTCGTTGTTCGTTGTTCGTTGTTCGTTGTTCGTTGTTCGTTGTTCGTTGTTCGTTGTTCGTTGTTCGTTGTTCGTTGTTCGTTGTTCGTTGTTCGTTGTTCGTTGTTCGTTGTTCGTTGTTCGTTGTTCGTTGTTCGTTGTTCGTTGTTCGTTGTTCGTTGTTCGTTGTTCGTTGTTCGTTGTTCGTTGTTCGTTGTTCGTTGTTCGTTGTTCGTTGTTCGTTGTTCGTTTTTCGTTTTTCGTTTTTCGTTTTTCGTTTTTCGTTGTTCGTTGTTCGGTGTTCGGTGTTCGTTGTTCGTTGTTCGTTGTTCGTTGTTCGTTGTTCGTTGTTCGTGTTCGTGTTCGTGTTCGTGTTCGTGTTCGTGTTTGTGTTTGTGTATGTTCACATTCACATTCACATTCACGTTCACGTTCACGTTCACGTTCACGTTCACGTTAACATTCACATTCACATTCACATTGTTCGTTGTTCGTTGTTCGTTGTTCGTTGTTCGTTGTTCGTTGTTCGTTGTTCGTTGTTCGTTGTTCGTTGTTCGTTGTTCGTTGTTCGTTGTTCGTTGTTCGTTGTTCGTTGTTCGTTGTTCGTTGTTCGTTGTTCGTTGTTCGTTGTTCGTTGTTCGTTGTTCGTTGTTCGTTGTTCGTTGTTCGTTGTTCGTTGTTCGTTGTTCGTTGTTCGTTGTTCGTTGTTCGTTGTTCGTTGTTCGTTGTTCGTTGTTCGTTGTTCGTTGTTCGTTGTTCGTTGTTCGTTGTTCGTTGTTCGTTGTTCGTTGTTCGTTGTTCGTTGTTCGTTGTTCGTTGTTCGTTGTTCGTTGTTCGTTG
This sequence comes from Colias eurytheme, assembly GCF_061535395.1. Lineage (NCBI taxonomy): Eukaryota > Metazoa > Arthropoda > Insecta > Lepidoptera > Pieridae > Colias > Colias eurytheme. The sequence continues at coordinate 6,081,927 of NC_142991.1, forward strand.
TTCGTTGTTCGTTGTTCGTTGTTCGTTGTTCGTTTTTCGTTTTTCGTTTTTCGTTGTTCGGTGTTCGGTGTTCGGTGTTCGTTGTTCGTTGTTCGTTGTTCGTTGTTCGTGTTCGTGTTCGTGTTCGTGTTCGTGTTCGTGTTCGTGTTTGTGTTTGTGTATGTTCACATTCACATTCACATTCACGTTCACGTTCACGTTCACGTTCACGTTCACGTTCACGTTCACGTTCACGTTCACGTTAACATTCACATTCACATTCACATTCACATTCACATTCACATTGTTCGTTGTTCGTTGTTCGTTGTTCGTTGTTCGTTGTTCGTTGTTCGTTGTTCGTTGTTCGTTGTTCGTTGTTCGTTGTTCGTTGTTCGTTGTTCGTTGTTCGTTGTTCGTTGTTCGTTGTTCGTTGTTCGTTGTTCGTTGTTCGTTGTTCGTTGTTCGTTGTTCGTTGTTCGTTGTTCGTTGTTCGTTGTTCGTTGTTCGTTGTTCGTTGTTCGTTGTTCGTTGTTCGTTGTTCGTTGTTCGTTGTTCGTTGTTCGTTGTTCGTTGTTCGTTGTTCGTTGTTCGTTGTTCGTTGTTCGTTGTTCGTTGTTCGTTGTTCGTTGTTCGTTGTTCGTTGTTCGTTGTTCGTTGTTCGTTGTTCGTTGTTCGTTGTTCGTTGTTCGTTGTTCGTTGTTCGTTGTTCGTTGTTCGTTGTTCGTTTTTCGTTTTTCGTTTTTCGTTTTTCGTTTTTCGTTTTTCGTTTTTCGTTGTTCGTTGTTCGGTGTTCGGTGTTCGTTGTTCGTTGTTCGTTGTTCGTTGTTCGTTGTTCGTGTTCGTGTTCGTGTTCGTGTTCGTGTTCGTGTTTGTGTTTGTGTATGTTCACATTCACATTCACATTCACGTTCACGTTCACGTTCACGTTCACGTTCACGTTAACATTCACATTCACATTCACATTCACATTGTTCGTTGTTCGTTGTTCGTTGTTCGTTGTTCGTTGTTCGTTGTTCGTTGTTCGTTGTTCGTTGTTCGTTGTTCGTTGTTCGTTGTTCGTTGTTCGTTGTTCGTTGTTCGTTGTTCGTTGTTCGTTGTTCGTTGTTCGTTGTTCGTTGTTCGTTGTTCGTTGTTCGTTGTTCGTTGTTCGTTGTTCGTTGTTCGTTGTTCGTTGTTCGTTGTTCGTTTTTCGTTTTTCGTTTTTCGTTTTTCGTTTTTCGTTGTTCGTTGTTCGGTGTTCGGTGTTCGGTGTTCGTTGTTCGTTGTTCGTTGTTCGTTGTTCGTTGTTCGTGTTCGTGTTCGTGTTCGTGTTCGTGTTTGTGTTTGTGTATGTTCACATTCACATTCACGTTCACGTTCACGTTCACGTTCACGTTCACGTTCACGTTCACGTTCACGTTCACGTTAACATTCACATTCACATTCACATTCACATTGTTCGTTGTTCGTTGTTCGTTGTTCGTTGTTCGTTGTTCGTTGTTCGTTGTTCGTTGTTCGTTGTTCGTTGTTCGTTGTTCGTTGTTCGTTGTTCGTTGTTCGTTGTTCGTTGTTCGTTGTTCGTTGTTCGTTGTTCGTTGTTCGTTGTTCGTTGTTCGTTGTTCGTTGTTCGTTGTTCGTTGTTCGTTGTTCGTTGTTCGTTGTTCGTTGTTCGTTGTTCGTTGTTCGTTGTTCGTTGTTCGTTGTTCGTTGTTCGTTGTTCGTTGTTCGTTGTTCGTTGTTCGTTGTTCGTTGTTCGTTGTTCGTTGTTCGTTGTTCGTTGTTCGTTGTTCGTTGTTCGTTGTTCGTTGTTCGTTGTTCGTTGTTCGTTGTTCGTTGTTCGTTGTTCGTTGTTCGTTGTTCGTTGTTCGTTGTTCGTTGTTCGTTGTTCGTTGTTCGTTGTTCGTTGTTCGTTGTTCGTTGTTCGTTGTTCGTTGTTCGTTGTTCGTTGTTCGTTGTTCGTTGTTCGTTGTTCGTTGTTCGTTGTTTATTTATTTATTTATTTATTTATTTAAAAAAGGCTTACCAACTAGATACATAATTTTTTGTTCAAACAATTCAATATTTGCTTAAAATAAACATTAGTATTTACGTATCTAAATTACAGGTAGGCACCGCTTTAACAATTTTTCATAAAAATTAAATTATATCTAAATTGAAACTAAAAAGTAAAAACTTAAATTACAATTTGTTTAATGTTTTAACAATATGCTTTTTGAACGAGCTTAGTTTTGAAAAATAAATATCTGTGCTATGATCAACTGCAAATATTCTATTATATAATTTTAAAATAAGTTGTAACGGGGAGTTCGAACCATATTTATTTTTTGAAAATTTTGTGTACATAGGGCAAAAAGTACTTAGCCGACAATTATAGATAGGCACCGAGAGACCAATTTGCGACAACAGTGATGGACAGTCTATCTCATTGTTTAATAATTTATGTAGGCATATTAGCTGTGACGCGCTTCTGCGCGCTTCCAAAGACTCCATTTTAAAAAAGTTTAGCTTTTCGCTATAATTTGTAAGAATATTGTTTTGAATATTGTTTTTGGTGATATAACTTAATCTATTAATAAATTTTTTCTGTACTGATTCAATACGAGTAATATATTTTTTATAGTAAGGACACCAGACAACTGAATTGTATTCAAGGTTGGACCTTACGAGAGAATTATAAAGTATTTTCATAGCGAGAGTAGATTTAAAATCCTGTGTATTACGAAAAATAAAACCTAGCATTTTTTTTTTTTTTTTTTTTTTTTTTTTTTTTTTTTTTTTTTCTGAGGGTAGATGTAAAACTGTTAACATTTAAAATTTTTGCTCTCTGATATTTTTATATTTTATTATAATTTTAAAGTATTTGATGAACTTTTTCATGATATAAAAGTGCTCTGTACTCACCAGCATAGTATCCCTATACAATTCTCCTTATTTTACTGCAACCTACTTCAAGATGGATTCACTACAACAATCACTTGCTGAAATGACTGTTATGTTCAACACAAGGATGGCTGAATTTCAAAATTCCCTACTTGGCACTAACACTACTTCTACAAACACATCTCTAGCTGAAGATTTTTCACTATTTCGCAATTTTGTTGTTTCCTCAATAACTTTATTGCATAAACAAATTAGTCTCCTCTTCAAGATTCAAGATCAACAAGAGATGAGATCTAGAAGGAAGATGTTGCTTGTCCATGGTATTGGTGAAGAAAAGGATGAGGATTCATCCTCTATTCTTATCAAGAACTTATCATATAAAATGCCAGACGCCGGGCTCAGTGCTGCTTCAATAAGTAAGTGCCATCGTATAGGAACATCTAAAGGTAACAAGCCTAGACCTATACTAGTCAAATTTAGAGACCAACATATTAAAAATAAAGTCTGGATGCGCAAAACTGCTCTCAAGAATTCTGGAGTCACCATATCCGAGTTTCTCACAAAGTGTAGACATGACTTGTTTATGGCAGCACGGCAACACTTTGGAGTCAACAAGTGCTGGACACGAGATGGCATCATATTTGTCATAGGCTCGAATGGGAAAAAGCATCGCGTTGAATCTTCTTCTGATTTGAACTCCGTTCCTGGGATGTCTGATAACTTGAATGCAAATGCTGATCCTCCCATGGCTACTATAGATGATGCGGTCAATAAGGAAAGCTCGGTTGGTACTAGACCTAAGAGATATAACAGAAAATGAGTTGCTTATTTACTTTCTTTCACTTTTCCTCTTGTAACATATTATAAATTTTATTTTTTTCTAAATTTCCGCCCATGACTGCTTTATAGTGGTATCATTAACTAATTTTTCTTATTTCTTGTAATGCAATAATGCTCTAAATCTTGTACTTATACAATAGGCACTTATTTTCTGATATAATAATTTCAAGTTCAACTTGTGTAGTTTGTTTACACTTTAAACGTCACTATAATATGTCACAGACTAATAATATGTCAATAGTTGGGTTAAATGTCATTTGGTACTAGTGACTTTTGTTTTAATATTGCCATATTGAATAATATAATTTTCTACGAACTCTCAATTTAGAATTATTGTTTATAAACTTTATTCAGGATACTAACTTAGATTCTAGACGTAATGTTTTGTTAAAGATGTCATGAGTACGATTGAACGTAATGTTGCTATTTTGGTTTCACTCTTTTTAGCTGGAATGTACTGTTTGATTAAATTTTATTTAAATTAACATAGTATATTTGTGTGATAAATTTGTAAAATTAATTTAGTTTGTACTACATTTTAATTTAATGCTAATCGGAGATTTCTCTGATAGTGATACATATGTTACTGCTTCATCCGATAGCGAGAATAATGATAGTAGTTTTTCCAGTGTGACTTTCTCGTCGTTAGACAAAGTAATTAGTTCCCATTTATCCGATTGTTTGAAAAACTTTAATGTAGTCCACATAAATGCCCAAAGTATTCCGGCCCACTATCCAGATCTCTTATCTTCTTTTAATAACAAGAACCTTGGCGCCATTCTTGTCTCTGAGTCTTGGCTGAAACCGATTTTACCGAGTGCCTCCTACTCATTACCTGGATTTAACTTAATCCGGAACGACCGAATTGGAAGAGGAGGAGGTGGAGTGGCTATTTATTTGCGCTCCGACATTCCTTTTACGATACTGAGTCAGTCTCTCCAGCCTCCCCCGCCGAACACACCTGAATATTTACTCATTGAAATATCCTTAAATTGCACAAAACTTCTGCTTGGAGTAGTATACAGTCCTTCTCTTCATGTCAATTACTTTTCTTCTTTTGAGACTCTTCTTGAAAACTTTCTTCCACTCTTTAAGCATGTTATTATAATGGGAGATTTTAATACATGCCTTTTAAAAGACGATCACCGCAGCAAAAAACTTATTTCCTTAGTAAATGCATGCAATATACACATACTTCCACTCTCCGCTACTCATAAAATTCCAAATTGTTCCCCTTCCCTTCTAGACCTTATCCTTGTTTCTTCCCTAGATCATGTCTCGAAGCACGGTCAATGCCCTGCAGATTCTTTCTCGTGTCATGATCTAATCTACCTCTCTTACAAAACCCGTCCCCCTAAATTCAAACACAAAATCCTCATGCAGCGAAATTTTGGTGGTATGGATGTAGAACGTCTCCGGCAAGACGCTAAAAATACAGATTGGACCCTACTTATGTCAGCTGATTCAGTGGATCAAAAAATTGAAAAGTTTAATGCTGAGATCTTAAACTTATTTGATAAACATGCTCCTGTAAGACCAATTAAAGTAAGACACCTTCCTGCCCCTTGGCTCTCTAGTGAAATAAAAATCCAGATTGATGCCAAAAACAAAGCAAAAGCTAAATATAAGCATACACAGTCTGATTCTGACTGGGAAACTTTCAAAAGAGCAAGGAATCGTTGCAATGTGGTATGTAGAGACGCTCAGCGACGACACATCCATCAATCTGTTGAAAATGGGGACAGTTCAAAAATTTGGAAATTTCTCAAAACTCTAGGCATAGGTAAAAATAATGACTCTCCTTTAAATAATAACATTTGCATAGACGCTTTAAATAAACATTTCTCTTCTTCTGCACCTACTTTTAAAGACGGCAATAAACACTCAACAATATCTCATATTATTTCAAACACATCATCTTTTAGCTTCCCGCCGTTCGTTTTTAAGCAAATCGCTAGCAGTGATGTTGAGAAGAATATTTTATCGATTACCTCTAAAGCAGTCGGAGATGATGGTGTCAGTCGTAGTATGATCGTTCCCATCCTTGATATTATTGTCCCTGTCATAACTCATATCCTAAACTGTTCCCTCGATACTGGAGTATTTCCTAATATCTGGAAAAAGGCTAGTATCATTCCCATTCCTAAGAAAAGAAATCCTTCATCCCTATCCGATTTTCGTCCTATCTCAATTTTACCCTTCCTGTCAAAGCTCCTTGAACGTCTTATCCACCAACAACTATCCCAGTTTCTTCATGCCAATTGTCTCCTTGATCCCTATCAATCTGGTTTCCGCCCCGGTCATAGTACGACTACAGCCCTTCTGAAAATTACTGATGACATACGTAGAGGAATGGATAACAAAGAGCTTACAATTTTGACACTGTTGGATTTTAGCAATGCGTTCAATACAGTTGATTATGATGTATTGTTGAGTGTACTGCTTTCCGTCAATATATCCCCTGTGGCAATAGAATGGTTTCGTTCCTACTTGCACGGCCGTCGACAACGCGTTAAGGTTGAAAATACTTTTTCTTCCTGGTGTGACGTAAGTGCTGGTGTACCACAAGGGGGCGTTCTATCACCTCTCTTATTTGCGATTTTTATAAATTGTGTTACCACAAGACTGACCTCACATTATCACCTATACGCTGATGATCTCCAAATTTATTCACAAGCCACTTTGACTGATTTACCTGAAGCTGTGTACTGTATAAATCGTAACCTCTCACACATATCCGATTGGAGTAAATCTTTTGGACTGAGTTTAAATCCTTTAAAATCTCAAGCAATTATATTTGGCAGTCAAAGTCTCCTTTCTAGGATTAATTGGACGACTCTGCCACCGATTGCACTCGATGGTACTACTGTTCCTTACAGTAAATTTGTTAAAGATCTCGGTATCATACTAGATGAAACTTTGTCATGGTCTCATCAGATTAAAAACATAAGTTCCAAAGTATTTGCTGCCGCCTCTAGTTTGCGTAGAATGCGTAATTTGCTTCCCATTCCCACCAAAATTTTGCTGGCCCAATCCTTACTTCTGCCAATCCTTGACTACGCTGACGTATGTCTTACTAATCTAACTCAAGAACAACTTAATAAACTTGAGCGGTTACAAAATTTTGCTGTGCGGTTCATTTATGGTCTGCGCAAGTATGACCATGTTTCGGAATTTCGGTCAAGACTTCAGTGGCTCCCCATCCGCCTCCGCCGGAATACACATATCCTTACCTCTCTTTATTCCATTATCTTTAATCCCACATCACCTTCCTACTTAAAAGCTAATTTTGAATTCCTCGGCACTAGGAATACGAACTTACGATCAGCTGAAAATCTTACCCTTCATATACCTTCCCATTCTTCCAATTTCTTTCATTCTTCCTTTTCCGTTCAAGCAATCCGGTTGTGGAACTCCTTACCAGTCACGATAAGAAAAGCACAGACCCTTCACTCCTTTAAAAGTCAATTGAAGAACTACTACCTTCGCACGATCACTGACAAATCGTTAAAATAAATCTAAATTTAAGTTTTTCCTTCTATATAATTTTAATCTTATTGTAATATTAATGTATCAACTTATGTGTCCTTCATTATGTATAATACTTTTCTATGTTTATTCTTTCTTCTTTCCTTGTCTTACTCTACTCTTTAATTCTTGCTCACTGTATCTTTATCTACATCGAGTTGCTTGGAAGAAATCGCTCACGAGCGATAAAGCCGCTCTTTGTACATCTCTACTATAAGCTATCTTAACTATGTAACTTTATCACTGTGTATATATATGTACAATAAAGAGTATTTCATTCATTCATTCATTCATTTTAAAACTTTTGCGAACCACCAGATCTATATGTGTATCAAATCTGCATTCCTCATCCAATGTAATACCTAAGTCTTTAAGATTGTACTTTTGATTAATAGCAATATCATCAATTTTATAAGTTGTTTTGAATCTAACATGTTTTCTGGAAAGTTTTATAAAATTACATTTACTTCCATTCAGTTGCATTAGGTTATTCTTACACCAGAGAGATACTCGATTTATATCATCCTGCAGTTTTTGTTGGTCTTGAGAGCAATTTACCGATCTGAAAAGTTTCAAGTCGTCCGCATAAACCTCATATTCAGATTCCAAGATAACATTTGTAATGTCGTTAATAAATAATGTAAACAATAATGGGCCTAGATGGGAGCCTTGGGGAACTCCAGATAACTGATAGTATTCTTTAGACTGATATCCGCTAAGCCTAACTGTTTGTGGTCTAAGGTATAAGTAAGACTGCAACCAGAGTAAAACCTGTTCTGAAAGACAAAAAGTGTCCCTAAGTTTTTTTATTAGCAGATGGTGATTCACTGTATCAAAGGCCTTACTGAAATCAGTGTAGATTGCGTCGACCTCATTACCGTTACTTATTTTTGTTATTACTGAGTTAGTGAAACTTAGCAAATTGGTAAGTGTCGAACGTTTTTTTGTGAAACCATGCTGGTTCACAGAAATAAGACTCTTCGTGTGCCACGATATGTAACCATAAACGAAAGACTCAAAAATTTTCGCGGGTATCGATAACAACGTAATAGGCCGATAATTTTTTACTTCACACTTATCCCCCTGTTTAAAAATTGGCACTATCAAACCTTTTTTCCAAAAAGTTGGAAATATTCCGCTGTTTAGAGATTTATTATAAATTATAGATAGAGGAACTGACAATTCCGTTGCACATCTTTTGTAAAATACCGTACTGATACCGTCATAACCCGAACCTTTATTAATATCGAGTAATTGTAATTTACGCTTGACCTCCCGTTCATTAATATTTATGTTATTACGAGCACACATAGTTAAAGATGAAAGTACGTTTTGTGACGACAAGGATGACGATGATTGACTGTATACCGAAGAAAAATGTTCAACAAATAAGTTTGCTATTTCATTACCATCATTTGCTGATTTATCATTAAGTACCATAACAGATGGAAAGTTGCAGGCATGACTCCTCTTAGATTTTATGTAGGTCCAAAAGGATTTAGGATTTTGTAATATATCGCCCTGTATTTTAGTTATATAATCTTCATAAGACTTATCTAATATAATGCGAGTTCTATTTTTTAATAAATTATACTGCAGTTTATCCATTTCGTTTTTATATATTTTATAGCGTTTACGATATTTTTCTTTTTCACCTAACAATTTAATAAGCCTATTTGTGAACCAGGGAGGATACTTAGAGTTGCGCCTTTGCTTAAGTGGAACGTATTGCTTTATTAAATTTCGCAAGATAGAATAAAATTCGGAAACCATAGTATTTACATCCATGTCGTTGGGTAGCCTTGATGTCCAATCAATCACAGATAGATCATGCTTAATATTATCATATTTACCATTGAAAAAATTGAATATGTCATTCCGTTCTGTGACGTTGTGTTTTAGGTAAAGAGGTGTTTCCAAACTAACATTTATGATTAGAGGGGGATGATATTTATCAACTATGGATAGGGGCTCCAATGCTTCCGCGACTATGACATTATTTAAATTTGATAATACCAGATCTAATATTCTATTATTACAATTAACAATGGCATTATATTGCTTATTGTTACAGAGAGCCATGAAGTCAATAAGTGAAACTGCAATCGGGTTATTACAATTATGTGGACACAAAAAATTGTCGTAATGTTCTTTTCTAATCCAACTTAAATTACTACCCATATTAAAGTCACCAACAATCAGGTGGTTTACCGACTGATTAGCAGCAATGGAAGATTTATTTAAAAAGTTTTCTAGAACCGCACTATTGATGGGGGGAGGAATATAGACCGCACATAAACTAATTCTCTGCAATCCATTTGTAGTAGGAAATTCTATTGCTACCCATAAATCCTCAGCAGTACTTTCAAAATTAGTCATTCTAAAGGATTTCACTGATTTATGCACGGCAATGAGTACTCCACCACCCTCTTTATCCCTAAATAATGAGTAAGACTGTCTATCTCTTCTGTAAATTTCATAACGATTATCAAGTATTTCTCCATCAAATATATTATGGTTAAGCCATGTTTCAGTCAATACTATTATTAAGTAGTTATTTGCCAGTACGTTCTTGTGAATCTCAAGTAGCTTAGTTCTCATTCCCCTGATGTTTTGGTAATAAATACTTGGTTCAATTTGTTTTTTAATGTTTCGAACTCGATTCATAATAAAAAATAAAAAAAAATACAAAAGATATAAGTAGTTACTTACTAAAGCAAAATAAAAATTAGGTTGTATCTCAATTTGAAAAAAAAATATATAATTAATCACCGAATTATTTGAGTAGCTGTTGAAGGTGATCAATACTTAGGATATTCCTTGCAGGACTCGCCTCCTCCTTACGAATAAAAATTTTCCCGTTTCGCACCCAAACAAATTTATAACCGTTCCTTTTAGCCTGTTTACGTGTTGTTCGTTGTTCGTTGTTCGTTGTTCGTTGTTCGTTGTTCGTTGTTCGTTGTTCGTTGTTCGTTGTTCGTTGTTCGTTGTTCGTTTTTCGTTGTTCGCTGTTCGCTGTTCGGTGTTCGGTGTTCGTTGTTCGTTGTTCGTTGTTCGTTGTTCGTTGTTCGTTGTTCGTTGTTCGTTGTTCGTTGTTCGTTGTTCGTGTTCGTGTTCGTGTTCGTGTTCGTGTTCGTGTTTGTGTTTGTGTATGTTCACATTCACATTCACGTTCACGTTCACGTTCACGTTCACGTTCACTTTCACGTTCACGTTCACGTTAACATTCACATTCACATTCACATTCACATTCACATTCACATTCACATTGTTCGTTGTTCGTTGTTCGTTGTTCGTTGTTCGTTGTTCGTTGTTCGTTGTTCGTTGTTCGTTGTTCGTTGTTCGTTGTTCGTTGTTCGTTGTTCGTTGTTCGTTGTTCGTTGTTCGTTGTTCGTTGTTCGTTGTTCGTTGTTCGTTGTTCGTTGTTCGTTGTTCGTTGTTCGTTGTTCGTGTTGTTCGTTGTTCGTTGTTCGTTGTTCGTTGTTCGTTGTTCGTTGTTCGTTGTTCGTTGTTCGTTGTTCGTTGTTCGTTGTTCGTTGTTCGTTGTTCGTTGTTCGTTGTTCGTTGTTCGTTGTTCGTTGTTCGTTGTTCGTTGTTCGTTGTTCGTTGTTCGTTGTTCGTTGTTCGTTGTTCGTGTTGTTCGTTGTTCGTTGTTCGTTGTTCGTTGTTCGTTGTTCGTTGTTCGTTGTTCGTTGTTCGTTGTTCGTTGTTCGTTGTTCGTTGTTCGTTGTTCGTTGTTCGTTGTTCGTTGTTCGTTGTTCGTTGTTCGTTGTTCGTTGTTCGTTGTTCGTTGTTCGTTGTTCGTTGTTCGTTGTTCGTTGTTCGTTGTTCGTTGTTCGTTGTTCGTTGTTCGTTGTTCGTTGTTCGTTGTTCGTTGTTCGTTGTTCGTTGTTCGTTGTTCGTTGTTCGTTGTTCGTTGTTCGTTGTTCGTTGTTCGTTGTTCGTTGTTCGTTGTTCGTTGTTCGTTGTTCGTTGTTCGTTGTTCGTTGTTCGTTGTTCGTTGTTCGTTGTTCGTTGTTCGTTGTTCGTTGTTCGTTGTTCGTTGTTCGTTGTTCGTTGTTCGTTGTTCGTTGTTCGTTGTTCGTTGTTCGTTGTTCGTTGTTCGTTGTTCGTTGTTCGTTGTTCGTTGTTCGTTGTTCGTTGTTCGTTGTTCGTTGTTCGTGTTCGTGTTCGTGTTCGTGTTCGTGTTCGTGTTCGTGTTTGTGTTTGTGTATGTTCACATTCACATTCACATTCACGTTCACGTTCACGTTCACGTTCACGTTCACGTTCACGTTCACGTTCACGTTAACATTCACATTCACATTCACATTCACATTCACATTCACATTCACATTCACATTCACATTGTTCGTTATTCGTTGTTCGTTGTTCGTTGTTCGCTGTTCGTTGTTCGTTTTCATGTTCGTGTTTGTGTTTGTGTATGTTCACATTCTTTTGATTTCGATGATCCTCAATCTTTATTCACTCAAATAACATAAGCCCGATGCATAATTATTATTTAAAAAAACATTAGCATTAGTAGTCAAAACTCAAAATATCAATGATATACACCATCATCATCGAAAATCTGTCCCGAACTTTACCACCACCACCGCTTTCACCGCGTGGAAGTATTCCCAGCGTATGCTTTTTTTTTAAATAGTATAGAATAGAATAGAATAGAAATACATTTATTCCCAAAAAGATGATACAGTACATTAAAATACGTATAGATAAACGTATTTAATTTCTTTTTAATCCGGTCTGCTAACCGAACAAAACATGCAAAATATTTACTTTTTATTACTTATGTCTACTCTTGTTCTATAACATTAAGTCTACACTGATAATAATTATAATATAAAATAAATACCTCAATAGCCCTTTCCTCCGCTCCCACAGCGACCATGATCTCCGCGGCTACTTTCAACACAGAGAACGCTTTGGGCGCCAACGACACTCGCACCAACAATTCATTGCACACGGCTTTAGCTAAATTAACATCACTGCTGTTTATGGTTTCCGCTGCGTTATCCAGTATGAGATACTGTCGTAGAGTATCAATAACTTGGGACAATGCTTCTGGTATATCTTCACTTTCGATGTTGACGCCTTCTAAACGCTATAAGGAAAAATAATAACAGATTCGTATTTCTTTTTTCTTGGGTTCTACAGCAATCTGAAAATCTGTTAACATATTTTTTTTCTCAGGTACAGAATTATGCTGTAAAAAACTACACGATTATGCTATGTAATACGTTAACCGGTTATATATTTTCTTGTCAAGTCTACGTTTTAATAGGTGTTTAAAAACGTGCAAAAGGATGCAGTTATAACATACTATTAAATAATTCCAGCTCGCAACCCAAAACTAACTGAACATCTCTAACACCTGACACCACGCATCAAAACACACGTATATATAATCAGTTTACACACTAGACGGAAAAGCTTTACGCACTACACTCAACGCGAGACAGCGCTGCCACTGGCCCGCCCACCACAGTGTACACACTACGCGAGCGCACTCACCGCGTGCGCGTTGAACAAGTGCGCGGCGTAGCGCAGCGCGTAGTGGGGCGCGCGAGACGCCGCGTGCGCGAGACAGCGCTGCCACTGGCCCGCCCACCACAGTGTACACACTACGCGAGCGCACTCACCGCGTGCGCGTTGAACAAGTGCGCGGCGTAGCGCAGCGCGTAGTGGGGCGCGCGAGACGCCGCGTGCGCGAGACAGCGCTGCCACTGGCCCGCCGCGCAGAGTTTCTCCAGTGCTGACCGCTCTATATCAAGTTCTGGCTCTTTAACATCGGTCGCTGATTCTTCCTCTTCGTATGACTTCGATGTACCTGAGTGATGTGAATTTATTTTATATAATATAAGTTATTTATTACTGAAATAAGAGATATTAATCGATCATATGGTAATAAAAAGCTTACCTGGCTCCGCATCTTCCACTCCGTCGAGTAGCGCAGCACGCAACTGTTCCCCGACTTCACTTTGTCCGATTGCATCAAATCTAAAATCGTTTGTGTATTAAATTAAATTAAATAAATATTGTTATAAATTGGTTTTCCAAATCCAAAAAATTCCATTAAGAATATTGAAACGATGAAAAAACTGGCCGCTGCTGCTGCACAAGCTCCTACTAACAGACGTACCACCACCATTCACCCCTAGACCCAGTACATACCGCTCGGCGAGCGAGTCAGCAGCAGCGCGCCGCTCGTCGCCCGCGAGGCGGTCGCGCGCCAGTCTCGCGGCACGCAGAGCAGCCCGCTCCGACAGACGCGTCGCGCCGCTAGTCGCCGCTGCCGCGCTAGCGCCGACTAATAAACGCACCGCGTCCCACCATTCACCGCTAGACGATTATATTGTTGAATTATAATATAATGATATAAAATATTAAACTATTAATACAATATATTTATAATACATTGTTGAATTCATTATATTTGTTTAAAATGCTGTTGTTTGTTAAAACTTTACAATGGTGCATTTTCTTATTACCCCTTTTGAACCTTAAAATTGACAACAAAGAAACAGTGTTCCTTATTAGTCGCTCATCACCATAGCTCTAAATTTTTTTCGGATATCCACGGTAAAAGGTAACTAACGTAAGAAAACTGTCTAAAAGAAGGAAGAATGTTACCTATATTTTAATAAATATTTAAAAAGAACATTATACAAAAAAATAGGTTTCCTTGCTGAATAAGAACACGAATATATCCAAGTTCATACTGGCCGGTTGGCTTGGTTGGTAGTGGCCCTGCCTTCAAAGCCAGAGGTCGTGGGTTCGATCCCCACCCGGGGCAAATATTTGTGTGATGAACATAGATGTTTGCTCTGTGTCTGGGTGTTTATTATCTATATACGTATTTATTTAAAATTATATATGTATGTTTATCAGCCATCTGGTTTCCATAACACAAGCGAAAGCTTAGTAAGGGATCAGATCGTGCCGTGTGTAAAAATTGTCCTGAAATATTTATTTATTTATTTATACAATAAAGAGTACCAAAGCCCAACAAACGCACCGGTCGGCGTGGTCGGCGGCGCGCTGCAGCAGCGGCGGCACGGCGGGCGGCACCTGCTCCGCGCTGTCGGGCAGGTACTCGCGGGACACGCGAGATGCCTCCTCCCACAGCTCTGGTGTAATGTGTCACAAGACGTATAGTTATACATAGGGCATTTTTAATTTCGTAAGGTTTGGTTGGTTTTTATTTGGCATGTAGATTTCTACTTCGAAAAAAAAAAAATTTTTTTTTCATTAATAAATGTCAAACAAAATTGTTACACAATTACATTTCTTGTACAAATTTACATTAATAGTTTTGTAATTTATATGGACAAAAAATAAATAAGAACGCATCACTGAAAAGGCTTAAAAAATATAAAAAGTATAAATCAGGCTATGCAATTAATAAAGAAAGGAATAAACTTTTAAAATATCCCAACTCCTTGTTCAACAAACCCAACATAAAGAAAAAGCTCTAAATACCCAATTGCTTGTAATGCTGCACAACTTCCCGCGGCCGGTTGGCGCGTATCATTAGCGTCTCGAACTGCTGCAAGTCGCCACGCTCTGCGGCCGCACGAGCTCCTTCCAATAATACTTCCTCAACCTATTTGAATTTTAATTCTATGTTTTTACTTGTCGATTAACTTCAGAGACAATATTAAGAAATCCTTTATTTAGTTAACAATCCATACTAATATTATAAATGCGAAAGTAACTCTGTCTGTCTGTCTGTTACTCAATCACGCCTAAACTACTGAACCAATTTGCATGAAATTTGGTATGGAGATATTTTGATACCCGAGAAAGGACATAGGCTACCTTTTATTGCGAAATAATATGTACCACGAGCGAAGCCGGGGCGGACCACTAGTCTGTTAATAATTTATGACAACACAACTCATTTAGATTTCACAAAACCTTATTAATTGTATTGAAAATAAATAATCGTGCATTATATTGACAAATGTCCACAAAATAAAAACAAGTAACATTATATTTTTTTTTAATTAGTGAATTTAGCAACATTAATTCATGTTATATATGTTTTTTATAGCAGTTGGATGAAAAGCATCACTCACTATTCAATGACACTATTCATGAATAATATCGAACATACCTATACCGACTAACAAAAACTAAATCAAAGTAACATAAGATTACATTAACATAAATAGCTCTTCCAATATGATGAAAATTTCCGAGCTAATTTAATCATGCATACATTGAGTGAAATAGTAAATTGTCCGTCCAATTGTCATCCATCAGTAACAATAGTGACGCATTGGTTTTAGTCACCTAGCGTATAATTTGCGTAACGCCCCAATAGTAAATTGTCCTTTTAGCTTTCAATTACTCTCATTTGCACAAATATTGTTATAATTAAAGTATTATTTACAAATTTAATTCAACACAATTTTGATTAAATAACAATAATGCACCTATTAAATTTTACATGCAATGTTAATGTTACTTTATACAAATGAAAAAATAATTACTTGTTGTTTTTTAAAGTGATGTGGAATGTTTAAGGAACGTTCAAATTCAAACAGTTGAGTTGCACAGCCTAAATTTTATTAAATTTATTCTTTTAAATTTTAATATATTTTTTCTTCACTCACCATATGAGTAGCGTGCTGTTCAGCGAGCACCAACGCCCTCTGATGGTGTCCCCTACTGAGCCACATCTTGACCGCGTCCTCCGGTGCGGCCGCTCGGAGGAACGCAACTTCTGCTTCCTCGGGCTGCTCCTCCGCGAGCGCCGCCGCTTCGTGCCGCGCAACTTCGCGCTTTGTTATACCGCCGCCCAGCTCGCTTAGCTCTAGGGCGATATCCCACCTGTATCGTGTCTTTATTTATAGACTCAGGTGAAATTTAAAAATAAGGGCGTGTATGCCGAACACACGTGTCAGAAGTGAAACTTCTTTGCTAAGATTCAAACATACCAAAATCGTCGCCTTAGTCCATGACGTGACGGTAGTGAATTGACGCAACCTTCAAAATTTTACTCTTAACGCGCCTAAAGAAATTTCACTTCAAAAACTTTGTCATACGCGTTATAGAGAATAAAGTTCTTTTTTTTGGCAAATGAATGAAATAGATACAGTTTTATTCTAAAAAAAAACAATACATTATGTACCCCACGTAATAAATTTTCTAAAAGAGCAGAAGCATTCTTCAACAATCACAACAAGGCACCAGTTATGAAATGAAATATGTTTATTATGAACACAAACAAAAAAAAAGACGTGTGGCACTCGGGGACTGCCGCGGTAAAGCTATTGCATGCTGTGCCTTCAAGCCACACCTCCGTGCCCGTCGGAGTGGGGAGCGTGAGGTTTTTTCGTTACGGAATTTCTAGATTCGGTCCCCGCGCTCAAGGCCCGCGATAGAAGCTATGCAATAGCTTAAAAACAAGATGCAATAAAAATGAAATAAATAAATAAGAAGTTAGTCCCAAGTAACCTGTGCGCCTGCAGCGCCCAGCGCGCGCCGAGCGCGGCGAGCCCGCGCGCGGCGAGCAGGCGCGCGGCGGCGGGCGCGGGCAGCGCGGCGGCCCACTGCAGCGCCGTCTGCTGCTGCACCGCCGCGGGGCCGTGCGCGCGCGACACCCGCTCCGCGCTCTCCCACTGCCCCGCCGCCCGGTACATCTGGATCGCGCTCTTCCAGTCGCCTGGTGTTTTGTTTTAACCACAGATAATATAAACATTGAGCAGCATGAACGCGGTGACAACAAGCGGCATTTCTAGGATAACTTTCTGCGGCAGTTAGCCGGAAGTGTTCGTGCGCGACAGTCGTCTAATCACAGCGTGGCGGCCTGAGAATATATAAAATCTATATCTACTATTTGAGTCACGAGTCGGTCTCTAATAGATGAGCTTTTGTTAATGCATATTACTCGACAAAACCTAATCAATCTCAGTTAAAAAGTTATTCAAATGGATATCAATTTAATGGAGTGACATTATGGCTTTTGTCGAAATATATTCAAATATTACATACGAACCGAAAACCTGTAGACCAGGGCCAATCTCTTCCAAAATAAAAACCTAAAAAAAATCACAGTAGGACCAAACCCGTTAGAAAAGAAGGGGAATATGATAAAAATTAAAGGAAAAATAAATTACAGTCAACCTAATTTTCAATCGAAAATTCTGACGTCAAAATATCAGCTTTTTTTTTTAAATTTGGGGGCTTTTTGTTCGTTGAAATATCTACTTTGAAATGTACTCAGAAAATGCATACAAACAGTGTGATAATGAGCTTTTACTAAGTCAGGCAAATTTCTCAAACGACCTGAAATGTTTTTATCAACATCATTTTGTTTATGAACATGCTGACAAATGTTAGCTGTGGTATAGTTACTTTGATCAGATGAAATTTTTTCTTTTGAAATCTTACCGAAAAGCCGATATAATATATAGCCAAAATATTATAACATCAACAATTTAACTTTAAGAATGAGTTCTTAAAGAAACGTATAAAATACGTATAAAATAACGAATAATAAAATTTAAACTTGTTAAATTCCAGTTCACATAAATCATTAACACGTACGCATACGTCATAATTATCTTACCCGCTTGAATATAATAGTTTTCAGCGGCTCGTAGATCGCCCGCGGCTTGTAGCGCTTGTGCTACGTGTCGTCGCGTAGCTTCTACGAGCGAGCTACGATGAGCAGCTACTAAGCGTAGCATCGCTTCATATTGAGAAGCGTCCTATTTTTTGACAAAATATGTTTGTCATAATTCTGAGTTTAAAATTGGACTTAAAAAACGTCATTTTTTTACAAAAAAAATATCATAAAACATCTTGGAGTATATTGTATAATGTACATATATAAGAACATATGTCCTCGATTTTTTTTACATGAAATATATAATTCTAGATTTGTGAATGATACTGAATAGTGAATGCACATCATACATCGTACCTTATACATAGATATAGCTTCATCCGGATCGTCAAGTCCTATATAAATCTGTTCAGCCTTCCTCAACTGCCCCTCCTCTCTAAACTGCTGAGCTAACGGGATGTAAATCTCTCTAGTTTCATCTTCAGACAAATGTACGGTGGCCACACGCAAACCTTCGTTAATTTTGCCCGCGTTATTGTATGCGCGTACGCATCGACCTATCATACCGCATGATAAGAGCAAGCGTTCGGCTGTTTCCCACTCCTAAAAAAATGTTTGGAACTAATTTCTCCATTTCATAAATTTTATTTTTGTTTTCACCCTTCGTTATTTATAGAATATTTCTTAAAAAGTTCTTATTATTTTATGTTAATCACTTTTGTCTAAACAATTATTTTAAGCTGAAGCTCCGTTATTACCAAATGAAAAACGTTGAATTTTTCTCGTATAAAACTGCTTACAATGTTTTTTTTCTTTTTGTTGTTTAATTAAGCATTCCTACAGTTTGCAACTGTTCCATCACAACTACTTAACGATGAATTTTATTAAATAACTCACCTGAGTTGATATAAAATGCTCACCAAGCTGCTCACATTCCTCTTTAATAGAATCCTTGTCGTCAATAACCTGATAACATATTATTTAGGAAATATATACGTCACTTTTTAATATGACACAATATGCAAGACATTATGATAATTTATATCAGTCTACATTCTTGTGGAAAATATTTTACTGTAGCTGCGAATAAAATTTATTTCCATCTGCATTTACGACATAAAACTGACGTATTACTGCGGAAGTTTCTCGTTGCAAGTACTTCGTTTCTTAACCATTCTACATCACATACATAACACTTATTACGGTTTAAGCTAAAAAAATATAGGAACATCGATACAAGGAACGCTTATATTTTTTTTATATTTAATCTTTCGTTGGGTATCCTACACGTAATAAAGAAAGAAAGTTTATTTAGTACCACAAAAAAAATACAGAAAAAAATTACAAATTAAAATAACACAAACAAGTTTAATACTCACTAGAGTGCGGTGTATCTATCGTTAAAAGATAGTATCTAATTCTAAAATCTGTCTAAACCCTGTCCCTTAATCATTCTCCTGGCCACACACCAACCTGAACAATCTGCAGCGCCTTCTTATAGTGGTGTGCTTTGATAGCCGCGGCCAGGGCTTCCCTGGTGCGGCCCGCTTCTATGAGGTGCGGTACCGCGGCTGCCGCCCGCCGGCTGGCGACCAGCCACGCGCCCCACTCGCCCTCTAGACGCGTCACTTCCCCTGGACACGACTGATACCCAAATATTCATAGTGAAACGAAGTTGTATGACTTGTAAAATGTTGTCGTGTAAGTAATTAGTGTGTTGTGTCTAAGGTCTAAGGTCTTAGGTTGTAGAATCGTCTGATATAGATGAAACGTCCGAACATGGTAACTACATGCTACATTAGTAAAGCCAGCCAGGAGGCTGTTGTCAATTCCTAATCATGGAGAAAGCCATATTTTTTAAAGTAGCACTTATTTATTATTATTATTTTCAGTCCTTACTAATTGGAAGAAAAGAACATAAAATCTCAAAAATACGTATAAAATATAAATTTTAAAATGAATACTAGTGTATCTTACGGTTAAATCACATAGCAAAATTGTAAACAAAAGCAAACTTCACATTCCATATATATTTGTAAGTATCACAAGCAATTGTATTGTCGTTAAAATCTCGAGTACTTACTTCTCGGGCGAGCTGTACCGCCCTGGCGTAGTTATTGCCTTTCGCGTAGTACTCGACGGCTGTTTTATTATCACCACGCCTCTCCGATATTTCGCCAGCCATTTCCCACCATTCTTCCTGAATTTACATTTGTTTTAATGGTAACCTCTAGCGTATAGCTTATTGTTTATTTTTGACTTCATGGTATTATTTGGATACACATAAAATAACGTAATAATTTTGAATATTCCAAAGAACAATTAACATGCAACATGTTTTTCCTAACTAACTTCGCCACACATTTGTTATCACCAAAAGTAATTTATCCCGATTCTCATCATAAACTGATGACCAAACACGACGCGCTCTACGAATTCCACACCACTGCATCGTATAATTCTGATTATTGCGACAACATTTAGGGGCCACTGAAAACCAGCGCTGTGCGTGCATTTCTGTCGTACAGTATTTAGCTGAGTTGGTGACCCTTTTTCGAGGACATCCTACCGTGCAAATTTCGTTTTATTTTATTTATTTTTTTTTTTTTTTCTTTATAATTTTACTTTTTTACTGTTTTGTTTGTCATGTTTTTAAGACTTTGTTTGATTATGTCCTTGAAATAAATGTTTTTTCTTTCTTTCTTTCTTTCTTTCTATAATCTACACATTATAAAACTGCCCACTGCCCCTATACAGTCCAGCACACACCTGCACCAGCTGGTCGTGCACGGCGTGCAGCAGCTCGTCGTCCCGCAGCAGCGCGGGGTGCTGCAGCAGCGCGGCCGCAGCACGCCGCGCCCGCCCCGCGCGCACCCACAGCTTCACAGCTTGCACTACATCCCCGCTTGCGGCTAGTACCGCGCCCGCTTCTCCCACCCTGCCTGAATATTGTATACTCATTTAACTTTTTCTGTACACTCCTTTTTTAAGCTATTGCATAGCTTCTATCGCGGGCCTTGAGCGCGGGGACCCAATCGAGAAATTCCGTAACGAAATACCTCACGCTCCCCACTCGGGGAGCACACGGGCTCGGAGGTGTGGCTTGATGGCATGCTATGCAATAGCTTTATACCGCGGCAGTCCCCGAGTGCCACACGTCTTTTTTATATATATTAAACTCAACGTTACTCTTTGTAGTCGTTATGTTTACGACAGAAATTAATAATGTATCCCTTATCTAGGTTTAGCATCAATCTTCGATAATTTTGATCGATCTATAATCTTATAATTTTAATAAAATATTGTTCAGTTGGAATTGTTTTTTGTTTGATTGTTTTTTATATAGATTAAAGAATTGATGATCATAAAAACAGAATAACATTATTTTATTTTGCATCATTGCGAAAAACCCTCCATAATAATGATTCAAAATAAATTACTTGTATAAATTCTTAATATTTTGATGCGATTGCTTCTATCGATTGAAATATAGTATTCCCTATACGTCTAAAATAAATAAAGATACGATATGATTTTCAATGTAAAATTTTCATAAAAAGTAATATTCGAATACATGACTTTAAATAACAGGATCGCTATAAACCGCAGCGCACAAACATCCGAGGCTAAAGACCGAGCTATTATCGATTTCCATATAGGTTCCCTGATTAAAACCGCAAACCAAACGTAGTGTTGCTATAAATTCAAGTGTTTCATTGCGAGTTCAAAAATATATTATGGTTTACACAATCGCATTGTGTATGTGTTTAATTCGACGATGCATATTTTAAATACATGTTATCGTTTAAAAACAATACATAATATATACCATATATTATATGGTGTTTTTATAGTTGTTATAAACGATATGGTGGTTGTATATATTATATGGTGTTTTGATAGCGATTTTGTTAACATTCTATGCTACTGCACTATAAGCAATTGTGCGTCGATCGATCAATGTGTGTATGATCACTTTTGAACAACGACGACGTATTTCTTGAAAATAAATCTTAGAAGGACAAAATAAAACTGGTAGTTCTAATAATGGTGTACACCATTTGTAGTGCTGCAAATTTTGGAGTATGTGGTCTTTAAGATACTAGATAGGGGATAGACAGGTAATGACCATAAAAAAGCAGAATGGATCACATAACATTATATTGCTACAATCTGTAGCCCACACCGCTGTATGTCGCTGTCCACAGTTTAAACAATTCGTTTTATTAATCGATAGTAGCATAATTATGCCTTGCTAGAAAGAGAAATAAGTTTTGCACTAAGGGTCGAACAAACCTAATACGCTCCTTCGCTCCCATGTTTATATATAAGAATGTTGTGTTTGTTTGTGAGTTCATGTTTTTAACTAAATATAGGAGGCTGACAAACAAGAAGAGAACACCATAAGCATGATATAATCTATACTAATATTGTAAAGCTGAAGAGTTTGTTTGTTTGTTTGAACGCGCTAATCTCAGGAACTACTGATCCGATTTGAAAAATTATTTCGGTGTTAGTTAGCTCATTTATCGAGGAAGGCTATAGGCTATAAGTCATCACACTAAGACCAATAGGAGCGGAGCAATTCGGATAAAACCGCGAGGCACAGCTAGTCAAATTATAAAACTATAAACATATATACAAAGAACTCACCAGTGGAAATCAAATAGTCCATATACTGTTGTTTCAGTGCACCCACGGCAGTTCTATCTATCCTTTCAGCCAGGGCGATAGCTTCCGTCCATTTATTGAACTGTTTGTACATACTAATCGCCAATTCGGGTTTGCTTGCTTTTTTAGTGTACCACTCTTCAGCTGTGGTGAGGTCCCCAGAAAAGATAGCTAAACGAGCCTGCACTAGAGGACTGTTTAGACCTAGAATCGAATGTTTGTTCACATTATTTGGTGACTTTTAGATGTTATGGATTTAAAATTTATTTCACATAATAATTATTTTTAAATAACATCGACTCATCATTAGTGACGTTGCAACAAAAATGCTTAGACATCAAATTACATTTTTAAGGAAAATAATTGTTTTACAAATTTCTCATAATATGTTTTATATCATAAACAATTATAAAGAAACAAATTATATACCAGCATTAACATCACCATTTCCTTCAGCAGAAGCCAGCTCAATAACTGAATCCAAATAAAACGTCCTCGCGTCGTCGCCGACACCGCGGTAACATGTCGCTGCCAACTAATAAATATTCAAAAACTATTGTAAATATTATACATATTTATTTAAATTTTAAAAGCTATCCAGTAAAGTGGAAAAATATGCATCATGCTAGCTGCATTTTAAGAAAGTTTCTGAACAAATCTAATAGGTAATACATAACATTATAAATAAATAAATATTTCAGGACAATTTTCACACACGGCACGATCTAATCCCATACTAAGCTTTCGCTTGTGTTATGGAAACCAGATGGCTGATAAACATACATATATAATTTTAAATAAATACTTATATAGATCTAGTTAACACCCAGACACAGAGCAAACATGTATGTTCATCCAACAAATATTTGCCCCGGGTGTGAATCGAACCCACGACCTCTGGCTTTGAAGGCAGGGCCACTACTATCCAAGCCAACCGGTCAGTCATTATGTTCTTTACACCTACCAAAACCTATATTTTTTTTTAACAAAATACATCATTTTTTACTTCTACATTATTTCCATAATTAACACGTTCACTGCGACATCATTATCAAAGAACTTTCAGCTGGTGCTTTAGAGACCTAAAAGATCTCGAAACTTATCCACCCTTTGGTGCGTTTGTGACCTAATCAGTCTCCTAAAGATACAGTTTTGAAAATAATTTATATCTTCCAGAAAACAATGACATATACTTTGAAGTTTTTGTGGATGAAAGATAGTCTATTGTTTTATATTTTGCTAGGTTCGCACGCAGTTATGACATTTGAATAAACTACAAATACCAAAAAAAAAATTAGATATCTATTGCATCTCGTACCGCAACCGAAGATAGTTCAATATGTGTAGTAAGTAGTGATGGGAATGTCAGTTGTCGATTGAAATATTATAGTTTAATTAATTATGCAAAGTGTTTTTCATTAAAACATGGTAAGCAAATTGATTGCTTGCATTGCGCGCATATGGTAACAATTCGTTTTCCGAACATTTTCCAAAATTTTTATTATACTGGACGATGCAGCAGTATAGTCCGGCTTTGATTTTTTGTTCTTCTCCGTAGATACTGCTTTCCGAATCGGTGGTAAATGTTAAAAATATGTAATGGCGTTTCAAAAGTGCTTGTAGAAGAAGTCTAATTGAATAAATAAATGTTTGAGCTTGAGTTTGTTAGAAATCTCACCAAAATAAATAGATTTTTTACACTTTTTTCTTTTAAAAGAACTCATTGTTTATAAAAAATAAGCAACACCTAGATACGCGAGTATTATTTCCAAAACGAGCGAGCTCCCACATCGATGCTAGGACAACACTAAACCGAATCAAGCAGCGCCCGCGCCGCCTACCCTCCCTCTCTTGCGTCTACGAGGCCTACGTTTCCACGAGTACCGACATATCTCCTAACGCAAGGAATGAATATAATTACAGTACTGTGCGTTAGGGACCTAATCCATCTCTAATTTATTTTTTAATGTTATTGAACTCAACTTTTACTAGGAAGCAAATATGTATATTTGTCCTACTCATACTTAAAGAACTTTACAAGTTAGACCCTCCCGCAAGGAGTGAAAAAACACGATTATATTCAACGCACAAAACAAAAGTCCTGCAAGGGATCTGATAGATCTCGTAATGCAGCGAACGTGTTAAAACATTTTGTAAAAAAGGTCATCACCTGAATATCCTGTTTAGCAAGCGCGCGTTCAGCGAGTTGCCGCCAAAATGGCGCCAAATCAGCTGAATTGCTGACAGAGTCTAGATATTGAGCACATCCCGATAGATCCCCACTGCGTAACGCGTTATCTGAATGGAAAATAATTCAGACTTTCAATGTAAGGTTATAAATAGTATACTTATAAATAGTTAATTTATTTGTAAACACCTAAACACAAAATGCAGTTCATTTCATAATTAATTCAGCAGTAGGTACCTATAACCTACTTTGGTATGATAACAGGGACTCAGATTACTAATAACGCCATCCGATAATATGGACATGTGTATTTGAATCCAACTTATTTACGACCTTCATGAAATTCACGTAGAATCGGAGTTAAAGCCGAGATATGGCCACCTATCAAATTTTCGATCTAAATTTTATCCATATATCAATTTAACAATTTCTCAATATTTTATACATAACCTAAAAACATTGTAAATCAATCTACATAAACCACTAAAACATGATCACTCACTAAAAGCTAAGCGATGTTCGTCCAACTGCACATAGGGCACGAGTCCACCGTCGAGCGATACTCGCATATCGCTCACATCGACCACTATGCCGCCGCCACACTCGCACATTTCTACACAACTCGCTTCCCATCCACTGTACCTGAAATATATATTTTTTACTATTTAGTGTAAGAGTTTTGAGCTTTTTTTTTGTTTTTAAGTTAACAAATATTATTAAGTCCGATTAATTTTTCCACATTAATAGAATAATATAAAAAGCTCGTAAAATGGCATAAGGGTGTTATTCCACCAATAATGTGCGAGGATGTGTAGTGAGGAATGTGCTTGTAAATAAACAATACTATCGCTTCAACATTGGTGTACAAGCACTATAAGACAGAAAATTAACTCATTGAAATCGTTGTAATGCGACAAATGATTTTAGTTAAGGATTAAAATAATCGGGCAAGTATTTATTACTGTATACAGATAAACAAATTACCAAATCAATAAATGTGTAGGTGTCTGCGCCACGATCGCGTCACTATTTTCGATCCATTGCACGAAGCTCACACCGCTCGCTATGATTTCCTAAAAAAAATGTAAACTTTTAAACAGTTGGTACATTAACATTAAATTTAAGAGTCCATTTTGAGCCTTTACAATACGTTAGTATCTTATCTAACATACAGAGAGACGATTTGAATTTTGTTTAACTGGTTTTAAGCTACATATATCTTTACCGAACAAAATCCATACTATAATAATAATATTATAAATGCGAAAGTAACTCTGTCTGTCTGTCTGTTACTCAATCACGCCTAAACTACTGAACCAATTTGCATGAAATTTGGTATGGAGATATTTTGATACCCGAGAAAGGACATAGGCTACTTTTTATTGCGAAATATGTACTACGGGCGAAGCCGGGGAGGACCGCTAGTAGGCTATATATTTTGATTTTTTAGGCAACCCGAACCATGCCGGGACAGTCGCCCAGACAATCATTAATTCACACCTTGAACACCAATGTCACAAGTGTTTCTGTGGTAGTGACCAACCACACAAATTTTAAGTGGTGGTAATTTCTTATGTGCCCAATTGCTATTTATCTTGTTCCGAAAAAAAATCCGTTTAATATCTTAAAGTGCGTCACACACGGTGAAGATACTATAATATTTTATCTAAAGATACTGTAATATTTTATATTTATATATTATTTTTGTGGGTCATTTGCAACGCTGATACCGGATACTTTAAGATACTGTAATATTTTATATTACAGTATCTTAAGATAAAATATTATAGTATCTTCACCGTGTGTGACGCGCTTAACACACACCTTATCACCACTATCCAGCTTTAACAAAGCGAGTCGTCTGCGAGTGTCGCGGAACAACAACAGGTGACCACTTTCGTTCAACTCGAGCCAGTCGATTCGAGCCTCGTGCCACCACTGGCCTAGCTGTATACCTGTATTTTTGTACCAATTTTTAAATGATTAAATAAATATTAAAACATAAAACACTCTTATACTCTTATAAACATCAGGATAAGCAGATAAAAAAGAATTATAGGACATAATTTATACTTTGTTTTGTTATCTCTTCATGGAACTACATTTTTTAGTTTAGATTTTGGTCATGATCACCTGACGATGATGTTACGAACTTGACTTTTGCATTCTCAGAAAAGGGAGCGAACTTTTGAACTGTACAAACACTGTATTCATAGGATATTTCCCTTCTTATAGATATTTTTTTTTTAATTTTCAGAAATACGAACCAGTAACAAGATCAACAACGGCCAGCGTTTGCCTGTCCAGTAAATAGGCGAGATGTTTCCTATCTCCACTTATGTCACTCCGCTCGTTGATGCGTACGCTCAGTACGTGCGGGTTTACGCGCTCTGTACGCACCTTCGGAGACATAATACGAACTTATAATAATAATAATATAGTAATTATTATAATTATGTATTAACACTTCATTTATTATTATTTTACTTTTTCTAGAAACACATCTTTTTTGATGTTGTAATATACTGGGTATGGCGATTTTCGAAGATATAATTTGGGGTTACCTATCTTAATCTCGAATTTTAATATTCCGAATATCATAATCCAGAAAACGTTTGGACATTTTTTCATAACCCCGAATTTTAAAATTTCGAAGTTTTGTTTGCCATATAATCGCAACTCCGAATTTCATTTGCCCATTTCTTTATTTGTTCGACGTTTTACAATCCAGATGAATGAGTTCCAGACATACGAAATCTAAATGCACAAAATCCAGATGACCGTAATCCATATGCACGAAAGCCAGATTTTTAAAACACAAATTTTTGAAATACAGTTAATTGATATCCAGACAATGTCCAGATTTTTTAAATTCAAATAAACGATATCCAGCAAAACGTAATCCTTCCAGGGGGACGCCGCACGAACCAAACCTAACCTTCTGAATAGATTTTAACACTTTAACCTTTCTGTAATGGGCAAGTAAAACAATAGCGAGTCGGTTCTGGCACTCGCCGGCCGCTGCCGCGGCACGCTCGCTTCGCTCGCTCGGCTCGTGCATGGGGGATCACAGTTCAAACCTAACCTAACCTACTGAGTCGAATTTGACACTTAAACCTTTCTCTAATGGGCAAGTAAAACAAAAGCGAGTCGGTTCTGGCATGGGGGGTCACAGTTCAAACCTAACCTAACCTACTGTGTCGAATTTGATACTTAAACCTTTCTGTAATAGGCAAGTAAAACAATAGCGAGTCAGTTCTAGCGTGGGGGTCGTAGTTCAAACCTAACCTACTGAGTCGACTTTGACACTAAAACCGGTCTGTAATGGACAAGTAAAACCACACCCCGGACACTCCATACAAAATGATTGTTTTGACAGTCACACTGTAGAGACTGCAAATGTGTGTGTTAACGCTTTATGGTTGGCACATTTGTGAGTAGCGTAAAAAAAAATTCGCGTTTTTCTGATGAAATACATCCGTAAACAGCACAATATCTAACCATTTTCTACGAAAAACGATAATCACAAATCCAAAATAATAAAGTTACTTTAAGTCAATTTGATTAATGTTGTCAATCTTCGTTGCGTATCGTCCTTGCAGAAAAATATGGCCCATTTTATGTCTGATCGCGCGGGGGTGAGGTAAGTTTAATTTTGGCGGGAGGCGGAGAGTGTCCGTTCTGTAGCGTTTAGCTACTATTATGTATTCTGTGGTAAAACAATAAATTTACTTACTGACAATATTTATTTTCAGTCGATAGTAAAGGTATAATCACGATTGTATGGAAATCAAATAAAAAGATTATGAAAATCTGGCAATAGTTTATCTGTTATACGATTATATGGGAACCAAATAAAAAGATTATGAAAATTTGGCAATAGTTTATTTGGAAAATGGTACGATGGGAAACAAAAAAAAGTATTCTGAGAATCTGGTATAATGAGATCTGGATTATGAGAATACGAGAAACAAAAAAATACTTTTTAAAAATCTGGTTTTGGTGCATCTGGAAATTGATTCATCTGGGAAATTAAAAAAGGTATTTTAAAAATTTGTCATTCATTACATCTGTCATTTAAAAGTTCTAACAACCGTTTTCGGGGTTTTAAGGTAATAGAAATTCGAGTTTTTAATAGGTTACCATAATTTGGCCTAACTATAAAATAAATACATATTTTAAACTGTATGAACTTGGTCAGAGATAAATCTATTTGAAAAACTTGCTTGACGAATTTTCAATGCATTCAATATGAATTCAATATTACCCTAACATCTTTTTACCCCTACTACTATTCCGTAAAACACTCACAGTGTGCAGAACTCTATCAAGCCCGTACTCCACCACGCTGAGTTCTCCCGCGCGATGCAGCAAGCACGCGCCGCCCACCGCCGCGTATATACGTTCCCCGCTACCCGACCATGATATCTAATAAATACATATAAATATGTACGAATAGGACACCAAACTTATGTAAAAAAAATGTATGCGTGTACTAGAGTACACACGTAAGAAGTGAAACTTCTTTATGACCTTAAAAATGTCACGAGTATGGCGTAACGCAAAAATGTCACGCGTACGGCGTAACGCATTAATGTTACACTAAATTTTTGTCCAACCCCGATAAAGAAGTTTCACTTCAAAAAACAAAAGAAAATTTATAATGTGTCTGGCTGCAAATTTAAAGTGCACAAGAAAAATATAAGATATGGCACAGACAATATTTTATAACATTGTTTATTTTGTATTTATAGTTCTATGAGCAATAATTATTTGATACACAATAGAACTAACCTCACTTGTTAAGCCCCGCGCTATATCACATAATATCAACGTGCTCGCTGTACGGCATACCGCATACCAATCATTACCTACAGGCAAAATATTATAACGATAAACAGTGTGAATTAAATCTGCCTTATATCCCACAAGGTTTACCTTTATAATATGCTTACCTATAAATTTAACCGTATAAATGTCCGCATAGTTGGAAGTAACAGTGAGCGGTGGTGCGTCCCGAGCGAGACGAGTGATCAGCACCCGCCGCGCGCTCACGTGTTGTACAGAAACCGAGTCGCGCCATACCCAGGACCTGGCACAGTTTTGAGTTTACATACAAAAATCACCTATATGCTGATGGGGATTGGGTTGATTATCGTTTGTATTGTAATTAGTATTTATAGGTATGTTCGAAAATCATCTGTATGCTGATAGTGAGTGGGTTGATTTTCGTGTGCAATGCAGATTGGTGGATTGGTGGTTTCATAGCGTCGCGTGCACTGGATTTCAGGTGAGTGTCTTTAGAATGACAAATATTATATCACTCTATTTTGCGGTATAAAATAAGAAAGACAATGAGGAAAATTTTATAATTAATATAACAAAGGTTGTAAGCATAAATTGGTAAGCTAATGAAAACACTAACGCTATACGGATTATAATTAATCTGGTATTACCTAAGTCTCACGAAGTTCAACAATACCGGACTTCCACGCCTCATCTATCAGACCATCCTCCAAAACACTGAAACCTATTGCCTATAAATACTTTTCGAACCTAAGCACCGCTTCCAGTACAATAACAGCACCAGTCTGCGAAGCGAGTGCGAGTTTGGTGCCGTCGCCGCTCCATGCAAGCGCACGTGTTGAGTACAAGTTGCCGATATTCAGTGGGCTGAGTTCTACGGTACCAGATTCCTTCACCTCGCCTATGAGACACCCGTCGAAGATGCCGAATGCTACCGTCTGTGAAAATGTTTCATAATGTATTGAAAATTTAATAGGTATTATATATTTATTTATTATTATACTTACTATACATATATAAGTACTTTTATACTTATAATTAAAAAATAAATACCTAAAATTTCTTTGACCTGGAATAGTGGCTACTTAAAAGACTCATTATCTCAAGACGTGCCTGCAGTTCGCCTTAAGCTGGGTATCGACTTCGCGCTCCTGGCGCGCGCGCCATGAACGACCGCGCCGAGAGTGCGTTCCGCGGAGCGCGTTCCAAATAATTGAAGTATATCAACTAAGCGCGCCTGGCGCGCGTGGCAACTGTTCCAGTGTTTGACCGTTCATCATGGAAGCTAGTCGTGTACGAGCAGCAGCAGCATTTTTTTCTTTAACTCTGGCACAGGGACTCCCATTTCACTACTGATTTCTCTCCAACCAATAAATCGCTTAGAGAAGATCTCTAAGCTATTTATTATGATGCGAAGA
This sequence comes from Colias eurytheme, assembly GCF_061535395.1. Lineage (NCBI taxonomy): Eukaryota > Metazoa > Arthropoda > Insecta > Lepidoptera > Pieridae > Colias > Colias eurytheme. The sequence goes on from NC_142991.1 coordinate 6,112,795, forward strand.
AATTTTACTGTTCCACAAAACTTCTTTCGTACCATAAAGCTGAATTAATTTACGGCAACTTTGTTTATTTATATATTATATCCATAATTATTACTCGGAGCGCAACAAACACAAAAAATACGACAAACCCGTCTCCATTGGCGCGCGCGCCACGTTTGATGCGCGGTAAAAAACCGACACCCGATGGAACGGACCGCTCCGCGTTCGACCGCTCCAACGAACATTTTGGCGCGCGTTCCAAACTGGTACCCATTTCACGCGGCTGGAGCGCGCGCCAATGTTCGACCTCTTGGAGCGCGAAGTCGATACTCACCTTTAGCGTTCGCAATTTTAAATTGTCATAATTTTATTCCAAAACATAAAAATGGATAAATAAAAACTTCATGGTTTATTTTAACGAAACTGAAAGCAATAAAAAAGTATTAGCAACCTGTCCAGACGGGCTAGGCGCGGCCGATACAAAGTCCTTTCTATCTGGCGGCAAAGTGGGCTCAATACTTCGCAACAAAGCACCACGCGTTGCTTCGTACACCGAAATCCTGCCGTCACATGAACCTACCAAAAGCTAACAAAAAAAAACGGAATTTGACCAAATATTAATAGAATAGAAGGATAAGTACATAAAAAATTGAACGCTTAAACCAATGATGCTACAATTGAAGACAATTTACTTCATCAATGAACAATTTCCGAATCCTTAAAATGAGGGTATATCAAAACAAACTTTATTTATTAAAGAAACTTAAAACACATTCAACAAGGGTGGACAAGCCTTAATTCAAGCATATTACTTAAAAATATTACTCACATACGGCGGTATAAACACCAAAACAGTTGGCGGCAAAGCGTACCGCAGAAGCAGTCGGCCATTCAAATAGATCGTGCCATCAACATGGCCGGAGGCTACACTCGCGTCGCTGCTTCTAGCGAGCGACACACAACACGTGCCCGCTGACCAGAGACTTGAGCTCTTGTTGCTTTTGCAGTCTAATTGCCTGCAAATAAAATGTACTGTTTGTTTTGAAGTGAAACTTCTTTATGTATATTAGGTAAGTTGAGAGTAAAATTTCAAGGTAGTGTCATGGCGTATCTGTATATTGTGGCAATACCGTCACGTCCATAAAGTTAAAGCGTAGTAAGCGTAGGTAAGAACCGTGAAGTAAAGCGACGATTTTGGTATCTTAGAATCTTGCCAAAGAAGTTTCACTTCTGTGCTCGGCACACATGTCAGCAGTTAAAGAAACTTAAATCTAAAGAGAAGATTTAAATACTGCAGTTTTAAGTTCTTAACAATAGATAATAGATACTTTGTCGACTCAAAAAACATACCAATTATAATATTAGTTCATAAATAGAAGTCGAAACATTATACCAGTTTCAAATACATTTTTAGTAAATTAACGGTTAAAAAATTTGGTTAATTGCTCGTCTCTTACATGTAGGTAGATACATACATGATACAATCAAACAAACATTTATAACAACCTTATCTTCCCATCGCTGGTGCCTGTGAAAAATCCGTTCTCAGCGGGCAATAAATGCAAGGGTGCTCCAGTCAAGGGAAATTTATTGCAGATAACTTTTTTCCCGCTCCAATCCGCACCCACCCGATAAACGAACACCATGTTGTCGCTCTGCGCCACGCCTAGCAGCTCCGAATTTTCACTGAACACTATACCTAAGAAGAAAATACAAATCTATATATGTATTTTTAAATTGAGTAGTTATTTGATCTAAACAGTATTTTTATACGTTACTTGTATTTTAAGTTAAACGCTATAGTTAATACCAAAAATCCAGATTTAATAACTGGGTATAAGACTTATGCATAGGTGTTATGAATGATTTTTATTCTATACATACTTACTCGTTATCGAATAAGATTTCTTTCCAGCTGCTGAATCAGCGGGTTTTGTGCTAAACTTGTCTCGTCGGATCCCATCTCCGTCGAAGAGAAGAATTAGCCTATCGCAAGTCGCCACAGCTAATTTTACATTATTAGGCGACCAACTTATATCAGCAATAGGTTGGTCAGTGTCCTGTAATATTTAAAAAGAAACAGATTTATACATACATAATAATAAAACATTCACCCTAAGGCAGAACCACTAACGAAAGACGGCGATTGTAAATTACAATACATTACAAATCCGAAAGTAATTAATTTCAAATTCACAAAAATAATTATTAGTTTTACCTGAGATTCCAACAAAGTTTTAAAATATTTAAACCGCATTATTTCCTTCGGTAAATAAGTCACAATTATCACGATAAAATATTTGTTTACCATAAATCGTGGTCACGTAGCAACGAATTATTTAAATTTCCCGCATTGTGTTGCTTCTACACGATCATTATGAACTTTATAGACGTACATTTAATAAAAGTCGCGTAGGATATTTTCTAGTGAGAACCTAAATTTTAATTAATAAAAAATATCATAAAATTAAATTTGTTATCCAAACAAAGGACTTCAACCTTCATTAATATTTTTTTCCGTATCGTGTCTGCATAATCTACCAAAAATCATAGAACTGACATAAACCCATAGAGTTCCAAAAAAATCGTAATTTTGTCTGTGGTTGTTTGACAGAGTCTTTCACTTTAGTGTTCCGTGTTTGTTAGGACGTTTTAAGGTTAGCATATTTTTATCCATTTAAATCTGTGTATAAGTGTTAAAATTATCTCAGTTTCATGTTCAATTATTAAAATATAATATTTCAGTTAATGTTTTTTACCTTGCATTTGGCGATATGAAGTGTTTTTAGTTATGTTTATGTCACGTTAATTCGGCATACTGTTAGTTCATGTTCGTTGTTTATACAAAGTGCAGTGATATTATAAATGTATCGTTACTATATAAATAACCATGTCCGTTATTTCAGGACGTCATGCCTTTCGCACGATATGTTGAGCCAGGGCGCGTTGCCCTGGTAGCTGAGGGTCCCTTGAAGGGAAAACTTGTCAGTATCGTGGACGTCATTGACCAGACGCGTGCTCTAGTAGACGGACCCGGCAGCGGAGTCCCACGCCAAAAGATCCGCCTCAACCAACTGCACCTTACAAAGTTCCGTCTTAGCTACCCCTTCACAGCCCCCACACGTGTTGTAAGGAAAGCGTGGACTGATGCTAAATTAAATGAAAAATGGGCTGAAAGCCAATGGGCTCAAAAGCTTGCAAACAAAGAAAAGCGTGCACAGATGACTGACTACGACAGGTTTAAGCTCACATCAGCCCGCGTCAAGAGGAACCGTGCGAGAACAGTCGTATTCAAGAGCTTGAAGGTCAAAGCTGCAAGGAGCGGTGCTTTCGGAAAGAGAAATGTCCCGAAATCAGCAGCGAAGAAACCCCGCACGAAAAAGGCACCCGCTGCTAAACCAGCAAAGAAGTAATTCTAGTTTTGTGCCCTAAATAACATGTGTTAAAATATGCAGGACAATCATAATAAAGAATTACTTTTAGCTGAATTAACTGTTTCTTATCTTTATCCAATATCCATAAATAAGTTCCTTAAATTGTGAAATGAGGTGAGTTTATTGTATATTTTACATTACAGTGTTTGTTTTTTTACTCAATTTGTTTTATTTTTCAGATGAAGAGCGCATAACCTCTAAATGCTCTGGTAAGTTTGTACTTGATAACTTTTAATATCATTTTTATTCATAGATTTTTATGATGACTTCACATAGTCTCGTTCGTATGATATATCATTGATTATACTTTTACCAAAGTAACTGAAAAAAAAAGTATTAAAATAATTCAGTTTTCATTAAAAATGTATCACTAAGAATTATTTGTTCTTTCAGATGTGCTGCAGCGAAAAATGTATGGACCAAAATGTGATGAAGTGGATTGAAATAATGTAAGTTTATCAAATTAATATGCATTCATTCATTATTTTGTAAATTTAATGTATAATGATGATTAATTTATGTCTCGTTCGGATGAACTTCAGTGATTTCAAACTTACCGTTTAAACTGACATTTGAAAATGTTTATAAAAACTACCATCCATAGAAGCAAATTATTGACAGAGGCCATTTTATTTCAGATGTGAAGTGTCCGCACATGGAAATTTAAAATACCATGACACTACTTACCACAAACACAATAAGTAAGTATCTATTACCTATGCCATCATTGTTTCTTCTTCTATCTTTTAATTCCCATGCAATACACATTAATCAGCAACAATTTTTCCTATAAAGATTTTCATAGTAAAATAACTATTTCAATTTCATTGAGTTATAAATTATGAATTCTAGTCTGCAATGACTTCATTTTAAATGATATCACTACCCTACCAAAGCCGATGTGTGCACAGCAATCTCTGGCATGCTTGACTCTGGCTAGGAACATTGAAACAGTCTGTGTAAGATGCGCAGTTGTTATAGCTGCATGTCTAAGGGATGACGGTGACATTTATTGCATTATTTTTGTATAATGCTGTATAAGTTAGGAAAATGTAATTTCTGTATGGTATACTTATTTCTTAACTTTGTTTATAGGTAAGTTGGAGTGATCAACAACAGTAAATCTTCTATGAAGTTTAATAGGTAAGTTAAAATATTGTTTTAGTCTTCTTTTTCATAAGTATGTTAAAATGATGTATATTGTATCGCCCCTAGCTGAAGTTTGATGATCGATTTTTCTGAACATACAATATTCACAATTCACATGATAAATATTGTTTGTTTAAATAAATTTCTACAAAATATAATGATTTCAGGTACTTATGCTCCAGATACAGCTATCTACTCTATATGCAGCTGCATTACAAAGGTGAGCTACATATTAATCTAACAAATAGATGTACATAATATGACAAAGTATATAAACAGCTCTTTTAATTACATTACATGTAAAATTAATGAATTATTGTATTTATGTGAATTTTACCCTACCAAAGCCGATGTGTGCACAGCAATCTCTGGCATGCTTGACTCTGGCTAGGAACATTGAAACAGTCTGTGTAAGATGCGCAGTTGTTATAGCTGCATGTCTAAGGGATGACGGTGACATGTTTAATTTCATTAATAAGACTATATTTATTGTCCAACTAAGTATCAAAGTAACATTTCAATGTTTTTTTTACAGAATGTCTTCATGAAAATATTGCATTGGAAAACAATGAAATAAAAACTAAGAAGAGGTAACTGATATATTGCACTAATTATCTCATGCCGTGTCTTGTTTCTCGGAGATTCCCTTCCAGATTTTTCTTTAAAATATTACATAATAAATAACATTTAAAATGATGATTTGATATCGCCCCAGTCAGAAGACTTTTGTTGATCGATTTTGCTGATTTTATTTTACGTTTCGTCTATTTGTGTTTTTAAACATATTGATATATTAATAACAATTGTTATTCTTTCCAGATTATAAAGGTCAAATATTACAACAAACTACAGAGTTGACTGCAGGAATTATATTTTAAAATGTAAGTTATAATAAATTATTTTATTAAAAAAAAATGTAATTTGTATGATGAATAAGATATCGCCCCAGTCAGATAGACTTTGTTGATTGATTTTTTCTGATTTCTTACTTAAAAAATAAAATTTATTTTATTGGAGATTCAGTAATTAATCACAGTTTTATTTTTTTACAGGTAATTTGCAACAATATACATCACTGATTACAGACATGGCTTGCCAAATTTATGTAAGTTTAAAAATTGCTTCTATATTATAAATAGTAGTATAAATATATGTATATTATAAAATCATTTAATTTTTCATCATCTCTGTAACAAATTTGCAAGTTTCGATAACTGCTATATTTTTATTTGTTAATACTCTTTTCATTTATAAGAATTAGTTTATTAATAAATTTCTTCATTTTATATGATGATAAGTTATCGCCCCAGTCTGAAATGCTATGTTGATCGATTTTACTGATTTATTTTATTTATTATATTGAAGGATTTTTAAGGTTTTCTTCAGTACTTATCTGATTATAATTATATTTACAGAAACTTTTTGGGAGATGCAGCAACACCATCTTTTTTAAAATGTAAGTGTATGATAATTATTAAATTATATCAATGATAGACAAGTTACAAGTAACTTTACTAATAAGGGTTAAAAACCCTTAATGATTGAACACAATCTTAACTACATAACAAAATAATGCTCATTTGTCTGATCCATGTTATATTTAGATTATTTAAAATGATGCTATTTACAAGCATATATCATAGATTTTTGATGAAAATTTTTTACTGATTAATAATCTTGCTAATAAAAAAATTGCAATTCAAATGTAAACAACATACTCAATTTTTATTTTCAATTATTACAGGTACAATATAAGATGAAGAATACTGAAGATGAATATGGCTGAAGACTAATAAACTTAAGAAAGGTAAGTTTTTATTATAGTTATTTAAATCAAGTTTTATTTATTTAGCCTTTTATTAACAAGTTAGCAAAAAAAATGTATCGATGTTCTCATAACATAGTATAAAAATGTAACATGATAAATTATTGTGTATTTTAATATGATGAATATCAAAGTTATCCCTGTCTCACGAAATCGTGGGGAAAATATGGTATGGTAATATCTGAATTTTCTATAAAATACAGAGTGCTCTTTCTGATATTATTAAAGATTATTGTTTATAACTTTTAATTTATTTACAGGTGACGTGAAATAGTAATGCTGAAAAAAGGAAAATATATAATATTCAGGTAAATTACTTGATTAAATTTGTTTAGCTTGTTTAATCACTGATTACTTACAAATTTTTGATATAAAAAAAATGCAATACTGTTAATTCACTTTAATGATGAACATCTTAGTTATCCCTGTCTCACAAAACCATGGTGACAAATATGGTATGGTAACATCTGAGAAACGGAAAAATATGACGGCAATGTGTGCAAAGGACTTCTAGAATTAACTTTATTTTATTGATTGTTACAGGATATTTCAACTCTCGAAGTACCAACTATAAAGCCGAAAGGGACAATAAGAGTAAGTGTCACATAGGAGAAAAATCTTATGTATTTATTATTCTTATTAAATGATGAAATAAACTGACAAGCATATATCTTGAATTCTTTTGAAGACAAATTTTACTGATGTATTCTTATTTTCCAATTCCAACTAATACATTCTAGATAATGAATAATAATTTTGTTTATTTTTGTTACAGGTATTATTACTCGATATAGGTCGGATAATATAAACCTTAAAAAAATATGTACATAAATATTTCTTAAATAAATTTTAATTATTATTGAATTTTTGGTTTTATTTCTATATAAAATAAGAATTACAAATATGTATCACATAAACTTGTTTCTTTAAAAAAACATGACGAATTAATAGTTTGTTTATTCCAAAATGGACTGCTCCAATCAAGTATCTGTCTTAAATGAAATAAATTTTTATTGAACGTTCAATGGATTAGCGTAGAAAATAGCCGCAAATATCTGTAATTATTATTTTTGTAACTGGCAACCATGAATTTAAAGACAAAAAAGAGGGAATAATATAAAAGTTATTCAATAATATTAGGTATACTATCGTATATTGTACCACTTCATAGTAGTATTGAACCGCAACTCCCACTACACCACTCCGGAAACCACAAAGATAACTAAAATAATGAGGTAGGTAAAGCACTATTGAGTTTTCATGTCATTTCAAGTTTTTCATCAAATACAAAAGGGCATTTTACACTAGCTATGGAGTATATTTTAGTTGTGGAATATGACTCTACCAGTGAAACGACTTGCAATGTTAAGGTAAGTAATTAATTTTGATTTGCGTTGCTCGAGACGAGAGCACGGGCTAAAGAAATTAACAAATTGTTAAAATACTAGCTTAATTAATATAGTTAAAAAATTGATGTGATTCAATATATTTTTAGGGATTACCTGCAACAGTGCAAAGTAATCTGGAAAATTATTTCAAAGCTCATAATGTTATCTGTAATAGTCAAAAAAATTGCTTTGAAGTCGACGTAGAAGGAATAAGAGTTCTAAATGTATTATGTGAAACTGGTTTTAAGTAAGTATTAAATACTATACTTACTACTTACAATAAAATTATTAGGTTTTTTTTTTCTATTGAACCAAGTCAAATGAATAAATATCGTTATTCTAAGTTACAGGGTTGTCACACAATCCATGGCAATCGACACAACGAATATAGGTGGAAGATCGGTGAAAATTCAAAAAAATATTTGGACATTAGCAAAAGCTCTCTAAATGAAGATTTATTTCCAAAAAATATAACAAAATAACATTAATTTGCATTTTCAATTGTTAATTCGCTCTGGCAATCACTGGGAACTCTATCCGTAAATAATTCTGGAATCTGAAAATGCAATTATTTTTCAATTAATTATTATAATATCAGTAGTTACAACAATAAATGTTAAAACATAATTTATGTACCTGTGGTGTATACGCTTCGACCCTATCAAGTAAGGAATCCGAATATCCAGGAGTATAGTATCTAAAAAAGAATTAAATAAAGTAAATAAGAGTTTGTAAACCTATACAAATATGTGTATGTTATAAAATGAGAACCGCAATGTTTAAGATTGACAATTTTGTTTATTTAGGTGTTCTAAACTTAAAATGGCATAGCATTTATACCTTACTATTTCTTCTGGGAAACAACTGTTTATAATGTTGATATATTCTTTAAGAGAAGTACCAGGGACAGTATCAATTTCTTGAATCCTTTTTAATGCTCCAGTTGTAACAAACAATCTTCTAGCTCTCGCATCGTTAGGTAAAATCTAAGAAAAAATAGATATGTTTAGAGTCTGCTATAACCTATAATAGCAGCTAGGCTCGGAGCAATTAACTAGCCTTGTTAATTGCTCCGAGCAGCTAGGGTAAATAAAGGGAAATTATAGATTAATAATGGATTCAGTCTATAATACTCAGTACGCCGTGCTTATACTCGGATTTTTTATTAGATAAAGTAAACTGACGTTTTCTGTGTTGTCAGTTTTTGATGAAATAAAAATAGCGTTGTCACAAAGTGAATGATTGAAAATCGGGAATGAATGAAATTGAATCGATCGTCTAGTGAATATTTAGTTTGTAACAATATAACATCAAATAAACACAACAATGACAACAAACACAACGTAATTAGTTACAATTAACGAAAAAATTACAAAAACAATAACGTAAACAGCGTAACAATAAAAATAAAAAAATGATTATAATTACACTCTACTAGTAACTTATATCTTATGTAGCTTTATATATTATAATTAGAAATAATGTTATTTTATAGTTTGAAATGATGAACTATTCACAGTCATTGTTCATTCATCTGATTGAATGAGAACTGAATTCCTCACTATTACTTTAAATGTGGCAACATTATTTTACAAAGTGACATTAGCTGCTGTCAGTTTACTTTATCTAATTAAAAATCCGAGTATAGTGTAGGTATAATTTCCCATACTTTACATTCGACAAAAAACCATCTGAGTGCACGTCATATTATCGTTGTCGATGCATTTCCCAAATAGAGAGATTCTGCAATCTGCCTGTAAAAAAAACATGGCAACCGAAAACTGTCAGTGTCAAAATTATTGTAATTGACATTGACATGTTTATAGTTAGAATTTGGGAATTTCATATTTTTAAACTTTGTTTTTAAATACGAGGTTATGTTATGATCTAGTTAATATTTTTTTCACAATTCTTAGAAATATTTAATACGCAATGGCTGGTAGAGGTCGAGGTCGAGGAAGCGGCACATCGTTGACCCATGAACAACTTCAAGCACTCGGTATTGCGCGAGGCGACAACACTCCACAAAACCTAGCACCTCCACCACTATTTCCGAAACTAGAGACTAAACCACTGCCTCTGAACTGTGACGCTACAACTGATTACATGCTTATTGTTAAAGATCAATTCATAGAATATTTACACGAATCTCCTGCTTACGTGAAAGCTAACACAAAAACAGATGGTATCGAGAGGTATTCTGATAAATATAAATTACTCGCGCTTGACGCTAAAAAAGGTCGAGTTCTCGACTGTGTTTGGTCCTACATGCCGCCGGAACTTCGTCCACAAGCAAATCGTGTTCGATCAACTGCTAAGAAACGAAAATTGGATGATCCGAAAGAAATAGAAAAACGATTACAACTGCTGGAGAAAAAGGAAACGCAAGAAGATACTACTGAGGTTATGGAAACAACTGTGGATGAGGATAACATTAAGAAAGAAGATGAAAATGATGAGGAACTGGAAGATGAGGAAGAACAAGAGGATGAAATTGATGATGGAACGGATTACGCCAACAACTATTTCGATAATGGAGAAGATTATGAAGATGAAGATGATAATTTAGATGATGGGCCAGTTTATTGATCTATCTTACATAATGGACCACAACCTGTGATAATTAAATAATACAAAAATAATATGTTTTATATATTACACAAGTTCTTACCTTAGCATATTGTGCCAACACATATTTTAGTATGCATGCTGGTGCCGCATGTAGTAAGGGTTCTAAAGCAGGTCTGTGCAAACAACACTGCAGCGCTTGTTTTAGTGCACAAGAAGCTCTTGCCTTCACTTCACCCGATGATTTTGGACTTGTGTATAGCTAATATAACATTAAACAAAATTAATAAGATAAACATAATTGCCTACCATTATCCATAATCTATACTAATATTATAAAGCTGAAGAGTTTGTTTGTTTGTTTGTATGTTTGAACGCGCTAATCTCGGGAACTACTGGTCCGATTTGAAAAATTCTTTCGGTGTTAGATAGCCCATTTATCGAGGAAGGTTATAGGCTATATATCATCACGCTACGACCAACAGGAGTGGAGCCACGGGGGTGAAACCGCGCGGAGCAGCTAGTTAAAAATAAAATTAGCCTTTGCATTTGCATATTGAAAAATATTCATCAGTGAGTATGGCCGCCAAATATTGTACAATAACAGTCGTGAAATCGTAACACACCGTAACATACGTGACTGATAATAACATACGTGATTTTGTTAAGCCTAGTGTACATTACAACTAATAATGCAGGAGATTTTTTTTACATTTCTGTTTTATATTGTTAATTAAATTATTTGATTAAATTACTTTAAAACTCAATAAAACAAATTTAAATATTAAAGAAAAAGTTTTATTTCTCAAATTTTGTATTTCTATAATACTTACAAATGCAAGAATCATTCACAACTTATGATATTAATTACGAATACGAATTATTATAGTAAAAAAGTTACTAACTTCCGAAACATGATAGTTTTTGAAGTGGGTTCTCTTTATGTAAAAAAGTAAATTTTTAACTTTAGATTCTCTAGTGAGTACTACCCCTAAGAGCCGCTCACGGATGTTACGTAACACAATAGTAACACATGGTATCATTCGTGAATAAAAATATGGTTGGACATAACCTAAAAAGCCTTTATTCGCCAAAGTATTGTAGTAATAAGACGCCGCATAGTTTGATTTGTTACTAGAACACTAAAGCTACACACATAATTTAAATAATATAGTAAATTTGTATATTTTTACCTTGCATAATTCTCACTCAAAATTATTAAAATGTTCTGGGACAAAAATGCCGACTACCTTTCGATCAACTTTTACAGTAACAAAATGGCGATTTTTTTTTCTAAATGCAGGCCAACATGTAAATCGGTGTTGCCCCTACTTAAAAATATTTTTGTGGCTTGGATATCTAGTTATTTAGGGTGTTATTTTATGGTAACCGTGCGTGAAGTATCATTCGTGAAAAAAAGTGAGACATAGTTTTAAGTGAGTTTTATATTAATTTCTTTTATGTTATTTTTATTAGAACTTGTTAAAACTATCCACAAGTTTACAGAATAATTTAGAAATACCAAAATTTTACAGGTATCAATAGATTTTTGCATAATTTTGTGACTTCAAAGTGTGAGATGACTAAGTGGGACACATGATTTTAGTATGGAAAGGAAAATAAGCATTTCAAAAAAAAAATATTGAGCTTGTTAAAGGCACTCAAAATTAATTTAAATTATTAATATAATGATAAATATAACATAGTGAAGCTGAAACTATTTAAAAACTACCATAATTACTATATAAAAAAATCTGGTGCTATATAAAATGACAAGGACATTTTTTTTTTCTTGAATGTACAATTTTTGGCGGCCATACTCCAGTATGAAAAAAGCTGAACCTGTAGCAATGTTGGAAAAGCATTAGCGACAGCGACAGCAAGGCTGTGTTGTGGAGAATGCTTAGCAATATGGCCGAGTGTCCAGGCTGCGGCACAAAGTTCTGCATCATCTGCATCAGTCTTCTGTAGTATTTCTACAGTAACCACTATTGCCTAAACAATTAAAAAAATGTATATTAAAAGAAAATCATACAATTTATGAATACGTTTAAAAAAAATCCTTTAATTACATAATTTTAGTTGAAATGAAATGAATTATGGAATATTATCCTACTAATTTAATCTAGTAAGGTAAATGATCTATACTAATATATGCTAATATTATAAAGCTGAAGAGTTTGTTTGTTTGAACGCGCTAATCTCAGGAACTCTACTTGTCCGATTTGAAAAATTCTTTTGGTGTTAGATAGCCCATTTATCGAGGAAGGCTATAGGCTATATATCATTACGTTAAGACCAACAGGAGCGGAGCCACGCGGGTGAAACCGCGAAGCGCAGCTAGTTATCAATACAACTCATCAAATCACATTTTTGTGAATTTATTGTACATCTAGTTATGTCCCATACTATAATCAGCAAGTTAAGCAAATAAACCTTTGATTCAATGACGGCCATAGCCAACTGGTCAGACTGGCCCGCTATGTACCCCAGCGCCATACAAGCCGGGATCCGCGCTCCGCCTGTGGTTTCAAACATCAACTCCACCAGAGGACCACAGCCACCAGTATTCACCACCAATTGAGCTAGCTAAAGGGATTTGAAAAGTATATAAAATATAATATGTTTTAAATTACTTTTTTATTTGTATATTCGTGCTAATTCCAAAAAATGCATAATATTATAATTGTGTAGTTTTCATCGAAGCCTTAAGTAATGTATTTAAATATGTATAAAAATCGTTATATTATATTAAAATCATTTTACATAAATCAGCTCTATGGAATACATAGTTATATTATAATGAAACTAGCTTTCCGCCCGTGGCTGCGCCCGCGTTTTCAAAGAAAAACCCGCATAGTTCCCGTTCCCGAGGGATTTTCGGGATAAAACATATCCTATCTCTCAAGTTGGACTGCACGTGTTGTGCGAATTTTATTATAATCGGTTAAGTGGTTTAGGAGTCCCTTGAGGACAAACATTGTGACACGAGATTTATTACAATTTAGGAATTCTTACATCAACAGAATGTTTGACAATATCGCGCAGTAGGCACGCGGCCGCTCGCCGCACGGGGGCCGAGTCGTGGCCCGTGTGAAGCAGGGCTGGTGGCAGCGCACCACCGGCCACTGTCGCCTCTGCTAGTTCGGCTCTTGCACTCGCTACGGCTCCCAGTGCGCATAATGTACTGCGCTGTATTGAAAAATATGATTTTAAAAAGACCAAGGAACTATACGAACTAGCTGTAAAAAAGCTCATATTTACCCTGAACCATCAATCTCAAACATTTATTTATTCAATTAGACTTCTTATAGAAGCAGTTTTGAGTTGCCATAACATGTAATGGTTTTACTATATTTTGCCACTGGCTCATCGCCATCAAATATTTTCATTTCGAAAAGACATTAGCCCCCATACATATACAAGATTGGATAAAGATACCTTCAATTTAGGATCTTGATTCTCCAAGCCGCGAACTAAATGTGGAATAGCACCAGCGTCGACAACCGCTTCCGGTTTGTGTTGTGCCAAATCTACTAGCGCTCCAGCTGCTATCTGCAAGGAAAAATAAATACATTTTCAATTATCAATGCTTAGATAAAGAAGTTGTAGTCTGCAGGGGTCTAATTGATCTGGAAAGAACTGATAATTTAAAAATCTACCATTTAAAATAAAGACAGGCAATAAGCATAATGAGTTCTTGAAAAATTGTTTAGTCTTTAATACTACTACATTTTATCAATATAATTGTGCATTTGGTTAAACCTGTTTTAGACTCATTTCCGGTTCCTGAAAAGCTAATACAAGTAAAGGAAGAGTGCCGGCGTCAACCACCAGGCCTGCCAAGTGTTCGTTGTGCTTCCCGATGTATCCCAAGGCCCAAGCGGCATTTTCTTTCACCTTAGTAAATGTAAATTGTAGTATAGAAATGATAAAATTATGGTTTAAGTAACAGTATATGTTTTAAATAATTAAACAATTACTTCACAATGCAAAATCGGTATAAACTTGTAGAACTTGCAGGTTATGGAGTTAATTAATTGGTGGTGCCTGGTGAAAAAGAAGAGTAGATGCTTGATGAATAAATAAATAGATGCTTCAATACCTACATATGTACTACAATTTATCTACTTAATTCTAAAAATACCTGCGTATCAAAATCTTCAAGACATGATACAATATGCTCCAAAGCACCTAATCGCACAATGGATGAAGCTAATTCTTCATTATGCCTGTAAAATAAATAGATCGGATATATGTACCTATTTTGTAACTTTAATATATACTTTATCTCTTTGCTACTGAAATACTTACTTTGCTACCGCTCGAAATAGATATAAAGCAGATCTTTTGTAATAAACCTGGAACATCCAGAATTAATTTTCATGAACGTTATTCGTTATTTATCGCGAAACAAAAAAATAAACGCAATTTCAATTGGCTCTTTATATTAATTATGAAAAGAATTATGTAATAAAAAAGCACTCGATTTCTAATTCTGTTGATTTTCAACTGACGTTATACTTATTTAGATTCTCAAGGGTCATGGTGACCATGCCGCCGCTCAGGAGTTGTCTTGCAACGCCTTCCTCGTGCTCTGCAAGGCGGGCGGCTGCCACCACAGCGCATTGCCGCACAGTGCTGCAAGAGTCAGACAGGAGCGGCCGCAACAACTCTACGAAGTATCAACTCATTTCTCATAAAATTACTACTCAATAAACGGACTGTTAAATAAGAAAACTACACTTTCCAATCGAAACAGTAGTTTCCGAGATTAGCGCGTCCAAACAAATAAACACAAGCAACAATAAGTAAAGATTTAATTATATACCTAGGTATTGTTATTACATTCGTATTTAATTATCAGAGTTATTGTTTTAGCTTTACCTATCCCAGTATATGATAGAATAATATTATTTTATTATTTTAAACCCAAAACTGATAATTAGTAACTGTCATGGGTTTCGTTGGATCATAAAAGTTTAAAATTTACGAAATGTCGATTACATCAGAAAGCTTTCTAACGGCTACATTAAAAATGAAAAGCTTTATAAAATTTATCTTATGTTCTAGATACCTAATACTCCCGCACTCTCCAGGCATTTTACGTTAGTAGAGCGCGTAGCTAGCTCCGCCATGGTTTGAACAAATACTAATCTTGCCTTTTGGTACGTCTCGAAAACTGCAATTAGTGATATGAATAAAACATGGGATTATTTAAAGTTGGAATACGTGATGATAATAATATGGTATTGGGTTCATTACACACGTCTTACTGCAAACATTTTACTGCATACTAAATAGAATGATCATAACTACCTATCATAAGTATTTTTTTTAACAAAAACAACCTCCGTTGCCAAAGATGGAACATTTTTAATGGCACCAACCAATAGCTTTCAAATTAAAAAGAACCATCGAAATCAGTTCAGCCATTTGAAAGTTCTGAGATAACAACACAAAAAAAGACGTCTTTAGTCTTGGGAACCTATTCCTTTATTGAAGTCAATTACAAATAGAGCCGAGGAGGATATTCTTCGGAAACTTTACCTAATCCTGTGAGGTAACAATCCCTGTGACAAGTAAGAAAATGTATTGGTTGTTTTTTTAACAAGCTTTTATTAGCTTCACCTAGATGTTTATATATTTGTATGTAACCGACTCTTTGGCCCATTTTAAACGGACAGATTTAATTCAAACTTTGTACACTCATCAAGTATCAGGGCCAATACAATTTTTTAACTATATTAGGTATTTTCCTTTCATCTAGGCTGATTTCGACGAATAGTCTCTTCATGCATAGTTAACTAAGTTAGCATTACATACGATTTTACAGTTTTTTAAAGCTAATACTTTCGTACTAAGTACTGTAATTTATTTATTTATTTATTTATTATTTATTGAAATTATTCTTACAAATTATTACAATAACTTAAGTCTAAGTCCCACAAAACTGCACATGCAGTTTGTCTTATAAATAAATAGCCATTACCCAGCTGTATATTACGAGGACTACTCATGGAGTGGCTCATTTTGGTATACAACGCGCAATTAAATGCAACGCAATTTCTAAATAATTAAAGATGTTATATTTAAATTTTTACGTTTATTTTGATAGACAGTTGACAGTGGTTTGACATGGGTTTGACTTCCATCTAGATTTTTTTTTGTATCACAGGTATGCAATAATTTTGTTGTTTTTTTGTCAACTATGTAGAGCCAAAAACGACCAACTGTAAACAACTAATTGTGCAACTAATAAATTCAGTAAAATAATGCTGTGGAAAAGCTAAAGGATGATTTGTAGGTAAGAGGGGAGGCAGGTTTGAACATTTTCTGAAAATTATATTGTTTTTAACATCATGGCTGTATCACAATGCTAAATACCCAGAACAGTAAAAACTGTTAGCTGTTCTGTGGCTAAATAAGTAATTGAACTTTATTTAGGTATATTATTTATGTGAGAAATTTGTGATCAAAGTACATATATACATAATACATATTATAAACTAGGTTTCCGCTCTCGGCTTCGCCCGCGCAGTCAAAGAAAAACCCGCATAGTTCCCGTTCCCGTGGGATTTCCGGGATTGCGTCATTTTCCCGGGATAAAAAGTAGCCTATGTCCTTTCTCGGGTATCAAAATATCTCCATACCAAATTTCATGAAAATTGGTTCAGTAGCTTAGGCGTGATTGAGTAACAGACAGACAGACAGAGTTACTTTCGCATTTATAATATTATAGTATATAGTATACGGATTAACTTCGGAATAATATCGGGGAATGCACTTAAGGATCCAGAATAATTGTCACCTTTATGAATTGCGATTTGCGACCATGCGCGACCGCTAACCGTGAAGGTCATGTGGATAGTCAAGTGTATCGTATCCTGTGATCGTATCTATAGTTTTATACCACATATTTTAAATGATTGACGTCACAATGCACACTATTATAGTCTCTTTTACCTGCCTGCGATGTGACCTGCGCCACACACATTCAAAATAAATGTCTATGTGATACGTATAAGGTATAAGTTTACATCGTATTTGTAGAACTCACTCACACATAATATTATGTAGTTATACAACCTGTTGAGTCGCGACTCGCGGCTACGTAGCCGCCGCGTGCGCACAGCCTTATAAGTATTATTTACTAATAATAATTATTAGACCATTCATCGTTTAGCCGAATAGTTGCAATGAACTCTTGCAATTGTCGGTGATATCTTATTTGTGATTAGACTAATTAACGTGATTTAAGCGAGTATAAAGTGTTAACTAAGCTTGAAAAAATGCCGTACATCATGGTAATGGGTGGTATCAGTGCACCACAATTATCCAAGGACGAAGGAGCGACAGTATACGGACTGAAAAAGGATGAAAGAGCAGTCTTAGTAAGAGTAAGAAATATTTTTTTTATCTACTTATCATGTTTACCACAATGCCGTTATTTCCTAGGATTATTAAGATTTTGTTTTGACAGTTTAACATAAAAATATCAATATGATAGGTACTTCAATATTACATACTAAATAGGTAGTTGAAATTCAAGGAACTACATTGGGCGTGCCACGGGCGTGCCTCATTGGCACTACCAAAACAATGGTGTTTACATTTTATGGTTCATTATAATTTATAAATGAATGGTATCGCCTTTTGTTATCACTTATCAGTAACGCCTAACTTACGTATTTTAATGCGAATTTAAAATAATTGTAGGCACTGATGTTTAGCTATAGATAGGTGGCTATTGCAACATTATACAATAGAGCCACCATTGCAAGTGCCAAGTTGCAACATACGTGTTATGTAGTGATTCAGTTATTACAGATAAGCATAAATTACATAACCCTGAGATTTCATTGTTCAAAAATGTATGCTTGAATTTTTATATAATATTTAACAATTAAATTTTCAGGAGCTCAATTCATCATTTGGGATGTCCATTGCGACAACATCGGATTTGGAAAGAACAGTCCGGGTAACGCAAAAAGGCATAACGCTCGTCGTTGTTAATCGGATTCATGGTCTTCTTGGTTACGACGTGGTTTCACACGCGATGGCTATGACCAACGCCAATCGGGAACTCATCTCCTTCACAATGTATAAGAAGAGTAGCCCCAACTCACATTCTCATGGCCACTCTACGACTAGCGGTTCACATTCGCATAGTCATTCGACAACTAGCAGCTCACATAAACCTCATTCGCATAGTAATGTCGTACAGTTATAAAAAAGGTAACCACACATTGTCTTGCAGAACCTAGGTTTAAAGAATAACCGAATTAATGTATAGTGAGATTTTGTATTTTAAAATAAATGTAAGTAAGTACTAACTAAATGAACATAGATGAGCTAGTTATGAGATGATCCATGTTACTCTTATAAATTTTACTAAAGAAACAGAAATCGCATTAAAATCAAAATCGTAGAGCACTCGACGTATCAGTTACAGTATTGTCTGCACCGAGCCTTATTGCACGCCTCATAAGCGAAGCGTTGAGGTGGGTACTACTGTCACTTCGCGCAAAACATCTGATTTTTCAAACTTAAAATGTCTTTATGTATCATACATTGCACTTGTAAGATAATACATACACACACATATTAAGAAAAAACACTATTTTTAACGTTCATGATATTTTTGATGTCATTTTTGTTATTTAAACTAGTTAAAAAACAGTTTAAAAAGTTCTGTCTTGGACGTCCGTGTGTCTGTATGTGCGGATCCTTTTTCTTGTTAACACGATAGCGACCGAAATACTTTACTAATCGAGTCTTTTTTTTTCTCTTACGCTTGAGTATGCTCAGGAATAGAACCCTTTCATTTTTCAGGGTCTGATTCGATGTGGTTTAATTGTTATTAAATAAACAAAAATAAAAATTAATAAATATTTATTAAAAAAAATTATGAGGCGTGCACTTTTGGATTTTCCAAATTATTTTTTCAATGCGAGTGTAATGTAGTAAAACGATGTTCAAGCAAAGAGTAAACTAATAATATAATACAAGGGCGATTAGGGCATCGTAAAAATAGAAATTAAACGAGAAATTAGTTCTTCGATTAATCATGGTAATCTCGGTATTAGGTTATTTTGTTTTATCAGTTAGAACTTAGAAATATTATTCTGTGTAAGCAGTATTATATTTTTAAATAAAAATATTATCTTAATACAAACTGTTGTTTTATTCGTTTAAAAATTGAACACAAATACAAAAAACATCAATCAGTCTTGATATTACATTGGGTTATCTTGTTCCATATGTATTTTATTAGAATTTATTGTAATTATTTAAATTTAATGTAACTAATATGAAGGTACCTAAATAAAAATAAAGTAAACAAGAAATAAGCCAAACGAACATAGATGTGCTTAACTTAAAATAGATAAGAGTATGGTTGATATATCTATATTATCTATACCTACTAGAAAATCAATAAATATTTTTCATGTTGCTTTCGATAATAATTGATTATACAATATATGTACTTACATAATTTAAGTAGGTAGTTATATTGTATACCTATTTGTATAATTACACAGTTGAAACCTTAATTCCAAAAATATTTAACAAAATTAACAGGAATGTGTTAACAATTATTAATAATTTATTAATGTAAAGGGTACTTATATGTTATAGGTACCCTATGAGAACAATAACAAAGTGCCATCACATAATATTTGAATTAAAATAAAAGTAATAAATACTAACTTTATATTCTTACTGTTAACCTTTGCCAGTACACATATATTATCCATACTAATATTATAAATGCGAAAGTAACTCTGTCTGTCTGTCTGTCTGTTACTCAATCACGCCTTAACTACTGAACCAATTTGCATGAAATTCGGTATAGAGATATTTCGATACCCGAGAAAGGACATAGGATAGGTTTTATCCCGGAAATCCTACGGGAACGGGTTTTTCTTTGAAAACGTGGGCGAAGCCGCGGGCGGAAAGCTATTAATATATAAAATAAAGATTTAATGACTGAACTAAGACTTAGATAATATATCACCGTAAAATTGTGAACACCGTTTTCCTTAGGTCTAATTCACACGAGAGTTAAAAAAGCGTTGCGTTAAAACCCGGCGTTGGCGCTTTTTAAACGTTCTCTCTGTGGTTGTTCATACTAACGCTTTAAAATCACTCATGTCTCGTCTCTGGCTTCAGTAAGACGTGGAAATGGTTTCTGCTAAATTAATGGCACTAGCGATTTGTGTTATTAAAAGACGAAAAAGAAAACAAAAGGCATTCTGGGTACATCCTCTGAATGAACAGAAATACTTAAAAGGGCAGTTTGTGACACTGTACGAAGAGTTAAGGCAATACCCCGGAAATTTTTTTAATTATTTTTAAATGTCTATAACGATTTTGAATACAGGAACGGACGAGACTCCACATCTATAATTAATAGTTCGGGATCAACAATCCACGACATCGTATCGATTTTCTGATGATTATAAGCACAACAAACACGTGCGACCGCTGAGCGAGCGTGTGGCATACTGAACGCAGCGCCGGCGCTTTTTTAGCGCTCGTCTGAATAATAGTAAGAAGTTTCCTATGGTCTATTTTATTTAACGCCCAACGCCGAGCGTTGAAAATACAACACTGCGCGATAAAAAAGCGTCGCGCTTTAAAAGCGCTGACGTGTGAACATATACTTGGGAATGCATTTGTTCTATTTGGACGCTTTTTTAACGGACGTTAAAAAAGCTCTCGTGTGAATTAGGTCTTAGAGCATCTAAGCCGTCTTCTCACGGGCTAGATTCTAGCATCTAAAAATCTAACAGTTTCTACAAACTTACGGTGATGGATTTATAATATTATTTGATATTAAGGCGAAAAAAATTAAGATCCGTACTAAAAGTAGAATGGATAAACGAACTAACTTCAGTAAAACAATTAACTAAAAAATACGTTTTTAATTACGAATACGCAAGATATAAAACGTTACGTGAAGTAGGTATTATTCGTTGTATCTTTTGTTTATATAACAATTTACAAAGTTTGAATCTCAGTGATAATGTAAATAAAATTAACAATACTTAAAACCGTATCAGAATTAAATAATTTTAATATATGTATATATTATGTACAATGTACATATTAAGAATCTATCCTAGAAATGGCTTATCAAAACCCTTATTTTACTTTTAACTCTGCTATTGCCAAAACTTTTATAAAACTTTTAATAGTGAAATAAAGTTTTATTTAAACGTCTAACAATCAACCCCCCGATTGCTGAGTCGGTCGATTGTTAGTCATTCAGAACTCAGCAGTCCTGATAGAAAAGCTACATCCCAGACATATTTATAAGATCCCATATATGCTAGGCAATGTCATATGACTAGAACAAAAAAAAAGTGAACTTGTTAGATTGATTGCAAACCAAAATACTATAAACAATTTAATAAACAAATATATTTTATCATTGCACAATAAATAAAGACGTGTGGCACTCGGGGACTGCCGCGGTAAAGCTATTGCATGCTATGCCTTCAAGCCACACCTCCGTGCCCGACGGAGTGGGGAGCGTGAGGTTTTTCGTTACTAAATTTCTGGATTCGGTCCCCGCGCTCAAGGCCCGCGATAGAAGCTATGCAATAGCTTAAAAACTTGTGATAAATTCTTCAGTGTTCTTCCGAGCCGATTCTATGTCTTTCAGAGGCGAGTTTTTTCAGGGCAGCCGCGTATTGTCTCTGTACATCCATTAGCCTGCAATATTCTGTATGAAGAGCTGCCTTTTGTTCTTTCTCATTTTTATACTTCTCCTCGACTTTCCGTACAGTTTTATTCACCCAATCAACGATAGACTCAAACTGCGTCATAAATTCCTCTCGTTTTCTTGGCGATGACATTACCCTGAAGGCGTTAGAAAAACGTAAAATTAATTGTAACAAAAAAGGCTTTGAAAATTATTAAAATTGACAATTATTCAAATATTACTCACTCGTCATAATTATCCAAAATAGAATTGAGCAAACTCAATTCTTTCGAGGTATAAAGCTTAACTTCGTAAAGTGTATTGTAAAATATATAATACTGCTTTGTTTCTTTGTGTTTTGACGCAACTGAAAAAACGCAATTATATTCAAATTACAAAATATATATTATTTCACTCCCTGATTATTTTTATTATTGTTTTGATATAAACTGACCTTGATTATATAATTCAACAAAACGTTTCTCGTATTGCAATAGTTCTGCAGTCCCTGGAACCTCATCAATGGCTACCGTGTATCTCAACACTTGACGATTGAGATGTCCCAGTTCAGATCTAATTTTACTTATAAAGTCTTTTAATTTCTTCTCTCTGTCGTTAAATTCTTTCAGCTCGGCGGGCGTCAATGGTTCCTCTTCAACAACAGCTGTAGGCTCTTGAGCAGTTCTATGTACCATAAAATAGATTTAAACTACAGATAAAGATATATTAAGCAAACTATTAAATATATTATACTACTAGCGGTCCGCACAGGCTTGGCCCGTGGTACATATTTCGCAATAAAAGGTAGCCTATGTTCTTTCTCAGGGTCTTAAGATTGTCTGTCCCAAATTTCATCAAAATCGGTTGAGAGTTTCAAATCATCAAAATTGTTTAAGCGGGAAAGCGTAACAGACAGACAGACAGAGTTACTTTCGCATTTATAATAATATTAAGTAGGGATATTGTTGTCTGAAAATACAATGTAGAAACATGTCTTTGGAAGTCTATTTGTATGAATGTTAATGTAAAATATATTTACACAAGATTAACACTATTTAAGTCTGAATAATTACCTAAAAGGATTATTATATTACCTTAGTTCTTCATTTAGTTTCTTGTGTTCAAGCTCCCTTTGATGAATAACCTTTAATAACTCATTTCGTTCTCTGGCAAGGTCTTTCAATGACTTGTAGTACTCTTTCACCTTTTTATCACTGCAACATGACAAGATTAAGATTAATTATAAAAACAAATGTTTAATATCAAGCTTTTGACGGTTTTAAATAATAAAAAGATAGTTTTACTTGCAAAGAATAAATCATTGGGTTATTAAACAACAATTACCTGTAATCATCAGTTTTCGTTAGTTTACTTGTAATTTTCTGCAACTTATTGACTACATTGGTGTATTTTTTCTTAGCTTTGTCCATTCTTTCCTCGTGTTCCTTCCGTACAGCATCCACCTCACTCTCCATTGTGTTAATGACGTTGCCTAATTGCTCTATATCTTCTGAGTATTTTAACTTTTCACTTTCTTCTAACTCCTTTGGAATATCACCAGTCAGCTCTGATTGTAAAACAACATAATGTATTTTGCTATCTCCATTGTCCTTTTCATTGCTTTCATCAACAAACTTGTTGGTCTGAAATAAATAAATGAGCATATTTGATAAAAATTTGGCTTTATTTGTAAATTTAGTTGCAAATGCAAAAATTACCTCTGTTGTGATTTCAGATGGATCAGCAAGAGTTTTCTCATAGTCATACTGAAACACACATTTAATAAAACAGTCAATACTTATGTTTTTTTCTAATAGGCTAACTGCAATTAGATGCAATTACATACACAGATGAAGTGATATGCATGTAATAATGTAGATAATGAAACCAGATTCTTGTATGCCTTCTAGAATACATCCTGCCTTTTTAGTATTTCTTCCCTAGAGGATGGATTTGTGGGAACATGGGTTTTAGGACATGATTTTGTTATTTGTATTTTGTATTTCTGTGTTAACAATTACACAAATTGAGATATAAAACTAGCGGAAAGAATGGATAAAATAACTTGTACTTGATAAATTTCAAGCTGCAAAAATAATGAAAAATGGAGACAAACAAAAATAGCTCTTAGGTATTTGATAAATCATGTTGATCACTTACCAATATTTCTAATCCTTCATCAGGCTGTGAATCATTTTTACTATTAGATATATGCATTAAGACACGCTGATCATATTCAGACAGTACTGCATTTACCTGTTCTAGTTCATTGGAAGACAAACCACCTTTTCTTTTACGAACCCTACATGGCTTATATAAATTCTGAAAACATTTACAAATAATCACCAATAACTTATTTCAATTGGTAGAAACATGCATCTCCATGAATATTGCATTATTTAATTACCTGTACAATTGAAATGTTTCTTAATAATTTTTCTTTTTGTAAGTAAAGTGCTCTATCTGATTCAAATATGTGTTCCTTTTCATACTGCATGACTGCAAACTTACGAAGTTCATCTTCCTTAGCTTCCCGAAATTCGCTTGAATATTTAATCAACCACTGCACCAATGGATATATATTTATGAAATCTAAACCTTGTATTTGATGAGGTTCTATAATGTATGGACACTTCATAGTAGGTAGTACTTTTACTATTTTTTCTGTTAATGCTCTGGAAAAAGCAAATATTAATTAATAATTAATATTTACAAAAATATTTAAAACAAGTGTTAATATTAATCAATGGAGATTATTACATTTTTTTACCAATGGTCAGGTTCTCCTCAAACAACAGGTTTATATCTATGTCAATATCGCATAATTCAATGCACCAAGTAAGACCACCAACAATTTTGTCGAAAGCTGATAGGCCTTGCAGCTGAGCTCTATAGTAACCAGCTGCAACAAGTGCATCTGATATTTCATGCCATTTTACTAACTGTTCTGCATCTTCACGTACTTCAACCTTTAATTGAAAAATACGTAAATTAGATTTTATTAGTTAGAATAATAAATATAAAGTTCGGTAACAATTTACCTCTTTCCCTTGATTGTCGACCGCACTATATATATTCATTAACGGTTTGGACCGCGTAAAGATGTTTTTGTGTTTAGTAGCCATGGTTTGATTATGAAAATGTTTAATGGGTGTTATATGTACTACTTACTAACTGCTTCAGGAATACAGTGTATAGCATGACAATATTAAAATTTAGCGCCTAAAAATTATGGAATGTGCCTTAAATAATAATGAATTCTTGTGTATCGTATATAATACATTTCCTACAATAATCTAAAATGTAATACAAAATAGAAAAGGCAGGATTTCTAAGCCGCCTATCATTTTTCAATAAAACAGGTTACGACTGACGTCTCACAAGTGACAACTGACAAGTGTGATTTTTCCTCATAGTATGTGTCAGTTGTGGTGTACTGACATGAACATGAACATAAATAACTTGCTCTGTGATGAACATGACCAAGCACAAGAACATGACTGACATGGACATGGACATGAAGGAAATTGAATAGAATTCCGGAGTCCCTTCTTATTGGGTCGAGCTATTTATAATGGAAATTACTGATTTTTGATTGCAAAACAATCTTTAAAAAATCCGGTCGCACAAATATGAAAATCCAAGTTTTTCATACCCCGTTTTCCAATTACAGCACTAGAGCGCATTATGCGGCATAATGCTTAACTGCCGTACGTACGTTAATCTGCTGTACGTCCGCGCTATTCACTGTCCATCTGCACGACGTTCGCGGTGGTGGGGGTGCTTGCTGGATGAAAAGTTGGTCGTGCACATCCAGCAAGATAATAATAATAATTATTGACGTACGTCAACGCTATTCACTGTCGTTTTGCATCGTGCATCGTGTATGACCTTGGCGGGACGTACGTCAAGATGGACCGTGAATAAGACGCTTCACTTATTATTACTTGCTCTGTGGTTGGCAACCAGTTGCCACTTGTCACCTGCCAACTGCCAAGTGCCAGTTCACTGATCACTCACTGTAAAACGTCTGACAAGCGGCAAAAATTCATCACAATTCATTTCATTATTTTGTAAAAGAAAAGGTTAATATATTATACAAACAGCACTTTTGACTGTAAGGTTAAGTAAAAAATACAACATACTGAAAACATAGTTTATGTAAAAAGTGTTAAAACCCCGGGAAATTCTTGAAATGAACATGAGTAAATTGCCAAGACTTTTTTGCTGTGAGTAAATTAACCTTATTTGTTTTTCTCTTTATGCCAAGCCACTCACCCAACATACATGTATTTTTAACATTTAGCTTAAAACATCGACCTTACATAGTATTTAGGTCACAGTGACTCAATATTATTGATTTTTCTGCTTCTCTTTGTCTTTGATAATTGAAATCATACATATTATGTACACATTTCATCACTATATTTTTTATATGATTTATTTATTTATTTATTATTATAATTGTAATAAAAAAACTTTTAATTCCATTATAATTAATTATTATTTTGTATAACATTTTAAATGAATTGGGAATATATTATTATGTATTACTACTTAACTAATTAAAATTATATATTATAATATTTAAGGTTTCTATTAATATCATATTATATGCAATAAAATCAAATGAAACAATACAATATAGGTAATTAATTTCAGAGTTCAGTTTGGAATAGAACTCTTTTTTAATTACATCATGGAGCAAAAGAGTGATGTTGTGGATCTTGTTTCATCTTTGTTGGATTCTGGAAAATATAAAGAAGCTTTGGGCATACCAAATGAAAAAAAATATGCAGAAAGTTTTAAAGATAACTGCTGGGACTTAATATCTATTGTAGTTAGTAAAGTTCAAAATGATACTATCACCTTAAAACCATCTCTCTATGGTGCTTGTGAAGAACTACTCTCAGTTATCATAGAAAAGGCAACACCTGAAGAGGCTTTGCTTGAATTTATTGAACAAATTGAAGTTGCCAAAAATGATGCACAATTTAGTATTATATTGAATCCTCTGCAAAAATTACTCAAAAAATTGTCAGTGAAAAGAGGAAGATCTTTAGAATGGTGTCTTAACTCTATAAGTACATACATAGAAGCTATACCAATTCCTGAACACCAATTAGAAGGAAAAGAGAGGTTGTTGATGGACAGTGACACTAATGTTAGAAGAATAATACATGTGTACTCACTTTTACCATCCTTCTACCAACCCTTTGTTGAAGAGTTAACTAAAAATGATTGTAATAATAAAACTGTTTTCATCATTGCTGCCTTCCTGATTAGTCTCTTTGGGAAGCCATTGATTTATATGGATTTAGATCCTGAATCTGGTATAAATAGCCAATTTCGAAAATGTTGTGAAACAATTCTTAAAGATGTATGCACACTTGTAAAAAATGTTTTAAAATTTATACCATATCTCGAAAAGGCTTACAAAGAAAGTCAAAGTGCTAATCCAAAAAAGAAAACATCTGATAATGATGATGATGTACATCCATATGAGCACAAAGAAAAAATTAATGTTACAACATTATCAGGACTATTCTATCTTACATTTTCTGGTGATTTTGAGGTTCCAGGTTATGCAGTCCCCCAAGTTTTCTCACCTGAGTATATAGTTCATAGTGTACTAATAAGTGTTAATCACTTTTTACAATTTGCAGAGTATGGCCCTCAAATAAAAGGCCTGGCATTATGTAACAACATACTCAGTCTTTATGACAATAAAACATCACACACATTTCTTAATTTATCTATACATTATGATTTATGTAAAAGTCTTATGAATTTATCAATATATTCAAGTTATGAAACAGTCCGAAAGAATTCTGTGAAATTGATAGGCATGCATATAAACAAATTTGATTACAAAGGTAGAATAATGCTTATCAAATATATTATAGATGTAGCCAATCATTCAGGTATGATAGGATATGCTATAACACAATACAAAAACTCATTGGATGAAGCATTTAAAGAGTCAGACTTACCAGAATGCTTCAGTGGAGCGCAATTTCTTAACATGGTCAAGAAAATTTGTTATCTGCCACATGGAGTTGAATCTGACCTTGTAGAATTAGCAGACCAGATAATTACAGCATTAAATTTCTTAAGATATTTGGCATTGAAAGATGTCGAAAATAAAACAGGAATTCGAGAATGTTTTCCATTTATTGAAACTGATTACTTGGACAAATTACGAACAGGCCTTAATATGTCTAAAGCTCATTATGAAATGAAGTTAAAAGAATTAGAAGAATCAAAAGGCATCTCTAGTAAGGAGGACAAAATATCTATTAACGTTGGAGGAAATATGCTGGACAAGATTCCCACAAAGAATAAGAAAGAGATCATTCACTCTGCACTCAATGCTTTTCATTTAATTGAGGGTCTTGTTGGTCGTTTATCTGAGTGTGTAAATATAAATAAGGCACAAGTAAACAATTAGATATTAAACAAAATTGATTTTTATGCATAAATAAAAATAAATTATTGAAATTTGTTTTATTGTTTGTTTTTTTCCTTACTCATCCAATATATATATTTTTAATTTATCAAAATTACACTGATATTGCAAGTTTTGTAACAATAACTTATAATAAAGGATATTTTATGTATTCTTTTAACAGCCCTAAGGAATGGCCGTAGATGCTTGAAACCAATGATTATTGCTCCAATAAACAAAACACAAAATATTATAAGGCATTATTGCCAAGTCTCTGAAAGTAAAGACAAAGTTATACCAGTTATAAGGGTGGATCATGATGAAAATCAATATGAAGATGATATAAAGAACAAAATTCTAGCTAAAGCATTAGAATTTGTAACAAAAACTGGCTGGTCTGTTGAATCTCTGGCTCAAGGTGCAGAAGCTGTTGGGTATCCAGGTATAACTCATGGACTATTCCCTAATGGAGGTGGAGATCTTGTCCATTATTTTAATATTAAATGCAATGAACAACTTGTGGAGCAAATGAAAACTGTAAGTATATTTTTGCTGAAAATGTTAAGCAGTAAAATTAAAAGAATTAATTCATTTCAATTTTTCAGTGGCCTAAAGAAGATCTCAAAGACTCGAAGATACCAGCACAGAAAGTTGAAAATGCAATTATGGCTAGGCTGTTAATGCTTGAGCCTTACAAGTAAATCTTAATATTCATTCTTAAAACTTTTTTATATGTGTAATAACTATAATATGTATAGTGAAATTAACTGATATTATTCATTTCAGAGCAAATTGGCCAAAGGCTATGGCAATCCAAACATTACCTAATAATGTTCCAAACTGTTTAGCAACTTTGCTTTCTTTAGTAGATGATATCTGCTATCACACAGGGGATCGAAGTGTAGATGTGAGCATTTATACACGGAGTTTCATTGAAATTTTTATAAAAATAGCTAAAAATGCTCATTGTCTTAATTATTTTTAGTTCAATTGGTACATAAGAAGAGTTGGTTTGGCTGGTATTTATAAGGCGTCAGAATTATTTTATCTCACTGATAGCAGTGAAGGGAATAATGCAACAAGGAACTTTGTGAAGTCAAGAATAAGGGATGCTGAATTAATTCAAACTGCACTTAATATGAATCCAGTTGCAGTAGCTCCTCAATCCTTAACTGCTGCCTTTGTCACGGTATAATGTTTTGTTAAATAAGTAAATTTCCGAAAAAAAAAAGATATTAAAATAATAAGTTTCAGTATAATTATTATAAAGAAATATATTTATAAAAATCTTCAATTTTATGTAGGTAACAATTATTAGTATATGAACACATTGACATGGTTGTTTTCTTCTTTTTCAGGCCAAAAACATGTTGGGCATCAATACACTCAAATAATTTAATGGTTTTGCTTTCACTTAGATTCTAGAAAAGGACTACAGTATTTTTAATTTGCAGATTACTCAATATAAATTTATTTTATTTAACTCTTTGTTTGATTTTCAATTTGAGCAAACACCATCCTGAGTTTTGAAAATACATATACATTTTTAAGGTACACATTAAACAACTAATATTTGAAGACTGAGTAACATACATTGAACATTGTTTATATGGAAGTCAATACAAATTTAACAAATAATATAACTAACATTGCCATTACCAATCACACAACTATAAAAGAATACAAATTTAATTCAAATATATTATAATGATAGTCAGTATGATATTAAATTTGATAGCATTGATTCACATAACATTAATTGATAGTAAAGTGTATTTCTTAATGGATAAACTTTAATTCACACACTCACTTCCACACACGGTTTCCCATAATCATGCAATTGATATACTCAAAGGGAACACTATTGCACGCCTCATAAGCGAAGCGTTGAGGTGGGTACTACTGTCACTTCGCGCAAAACATCTGATTTTTCAAACTTAAAATGTCTTTATGTATCATACATTGCACTTGTAAGATAATACATACACACACATATTAAGAAAAAACACTATTTTTAACGTTCATGATATTTTTGATGTCATTTTTGTTATTTAAACTAGTTAAAAAACAGTTTAAAAAAGTTCTGTCTTGGACGTCCGTGTGTCTGTATGTGCGGATCCTTTTTCTTGTTAACACGATAGCGACCGAAATACTTTACTAATCGAGTCTTTTTTTTTATCCTACGCTTGAGTATGCTCAGGAATAGAACCCTTTCATTTTTCAGTGTCTGATTCGATGTGGTTTAATTGTTATTAAATAAACAAAAATAATAATTAATAAATATTTATTAAAAAAAAATTATGAGGCTTTTGGATTTTGGATTTTCCAAATTATTTATAAATATTTTTTCGAAAAGATGTTGAAAAATTGTCCCAAGACATTAATAAACCAAACAAATTCAATACACATCCCATTGTGAATGCTTAAGATAAATTTAAATTGATATGGTTACAATACACAAAAGATACAATTAAAGTTGTGAATTAATGCTGACAAAATATACTTTTACTCTTTCAAATCGTCCTATGACTGATACACATCCTAGTAGTAAGGCACATGTATACATTCAGCTATATGATGATTATGTGGGAGCAATATAGTCACTGCCTATTGACACATAAGATATAAGGTTTGGAGGTAATGGCAACTTACTCCATAACTTTTCTGAAACTGTTTGTCTTATAACAAATCTGCATATCTTTTGTAGTGAGTCCAATTTTGCAAACCTGAAAGAAGAAAAAGAATTTGTATGCCATTTTTGAAGGAAATTTTACTTAATAATTTTTTTAAAGCAGGTAAGACTTATTAATAAACATCAAAAAAAGTTTTGTAAAATTAATAGATAAAAAAAATTAGTAATTATTAATATACTTATGGTTTACCTGTTCAAAGGCCGTGCCAGCTTTACAGGCATTTCAAATAAGTTTGATTTCACATCAACAGTAGCACAATGCTCGGATATTCTACTGGCCGGTACAAATGTTTCATTATTGAGAGAAAATAAACCATCTGCATGGCGAAGACGTGCATGCAATGTTCTGCCTACACATCGGAACGATACACATAATATGTGGCGTGAGTCATAGGAATCTCTGACTAGAAACACATTATCATGCTGTCCAGCTAAAAGCTCCTCTGCTTCACTTGAAGTAATACCACCCCAGTACCATCCATGTCTAAAAATACATAAAGAAATTTAATCACCACATTATATCACAGTTCTAGCTATAAGATTCAGAAATCAGTACAGAAAATATACTCACTTAGATAATTGACAGTAAATAGCACAGCTCTCTACAGAAACATGCTGATGATGTCCTCGAAGTACAGAATGGTCATCTGAGTGTTGACATTTCAACATTTGCTTATTGAATTCAATATCCTTCTTTTGTTCAGTCTTAGCAGATAACATTAACCTTTCTCCTGAAGTAGATGCTTCAACAGGTGTGTTGTAGCTATTGCACAGATAATCATTTCCATTATTCTTGTTCCCAAAGTAACGTTGTAATGATCTTACACTGCCAGTAATGAAAAGTTTATTTTTCCAAAACTTAACAAACTTGTTAGTGTTAACAGGAGACTTGCGATCAGATAAAAATACACAATTCACAATATCTGTATCATTAAAATCACATTTATTGTCAATAGTTCTTGGTAAATGTTTACATTCCATAGGCTTTAACCACTTTCGAAGACAACCTGTTGTAAGCCATTTACGTCGGTTACAGTGAGAACAACGTTCATAGTTCTTATTCATTTTTATCTGCTATACTTAAAAACAACCATCTACTTATCCGGTGCTTTACTAGATTCTCGTTTATTTCTAGTCCAATTCAATGTTGAAATGTCGAATGTCTTGAATATTCCAATTCCCAAATAAACATTCAAAACAGTTTTGTGTCAATTCTTTGATCTTTCTGTCATCTCTTTGACACATCTTCACAGATTAATCATGTGTATTGTATGCTTATTGTATGTGTAGGAACTAGAATTATCTAGGTTAAGGCGTAGTAGGTACGTCATACTTTTAATAAAACCGCATCAAAATCTGTTGCGTAGTTTTGAACACGTTTTGAAAATCCAAGCATACACTCTACGCAGATACAGACTGCAGACAGCTCGAAGCGATTAGCGAATGTTTTCTATTGTGTAAATTGTAATGTGTAGTGATTATATTAATCTGGATTCTGGAGTCCTAATGAATTAAAAATATTAATTAGAAATCTAAACTGCTCAATAAATTTTTTCATGTTAGGTATATGATAATATAAAAATATTTTTTTTTTCTGAACCATACCTTTGCTTAAATTTTAAAATATATAATCTGTATATTATTATTGTATCAGGCAATGTAATTTTGCTTAGGTATATTTATTCTGTAATTCAGTGATTGTAGGTGGTGGTGATGAGAACAAGATATTCATCAATACTTAGTTTTTTTCTATTTATGTTGTGATATTTTATTCATTTGTAACAATGACCTAATTATAATAATTTAAAATAAAATTAGTGTTAATATGGGTGTTATTTGTTAGTGGTACTAATAATTTACAGTGATGACATTGAAGAAGATCGCAAAAATGTCAACAAAATCACAAATATCTACGGAATTAAATGGTAAAAATATAATTTAAAATCATATAAAAGTGTACAGTGATTATTTAAATAATTATGATTTTAAATATTTTCATTTTTTTAAATATAATCGTATTATTGGATTCACAAAACATTTAATAATCGTTTTCTTTACAGACAGCATTAGCAATGTCCTAGGGAAAAATGTAAAAATATTATATAAATCCTTGATTCGCATGGAATCAAGAGGAGACAAAGTGGATAATCGTGTTTTGGTGAGTTAATGTATTATAACTTTGTATTATTGTTAATATATTTTAACAAAATCCTTAAAAAAAACAAATTACATAATACCTACTATTTATTTAAAATATAATTTATTGTATTTTATTAATGAGCTAAAAAAAACGGTATTTCTTTAGAAATTTGCGGCACGAATTAAGGGGGGGGAGGGGAGGGAAAGGGAGGGGGGAGGTAAGGGGAGACCCCCTATAAAGTGGGGGGGTGAGGAAACCCCTCCTTCTATTTTTTTTTAATTTTTTTTGAGATTATATTTATACTAGCTTACCGCCCGCGGCTTCGCCCGCTTTGACTTAAACCTAATAAATTATATACTAAAACCTTCCTCTTGAATCACTCTATCTATTAAAAAAAACCGCATCAAAATCCGTTGCGTAGTTTGAAAGATTTAAGCATACAAAGGGAGTAGGGACATAGGGATAGAGAAAGTGACTTTGTTTTATACTATGTAGTGATGTAGTTAGAAATATAACGAAGATAATGGGCTTTCTTGACTGCTCCGGCGATGAAGAACGTGGCGCTTGCCCCCGTGTACCTCGTTGCAGGCAGGAGTCTTCACTCGCCTTCGTAGCTTCGGCTTTTTGGTCGCCTTTGGCGACCAGCCTCAGCCACTCCGGCTCGCTTGGCTCTGCCTGCTCCTCAGCACACGCGGGCGCCACGCTCCTCCGCGCCTCCGACTTTTTTAATACACTCTAGTGTATGACAGACAAGTACCACGTGGAATCGGGGTGGACAGATTTGGTTCTGTGATTAACAATTTGTGTGCAATATACATACAATAAAAACATTTTTTTTTAAATAATTATTTATTCAAATCTTGTATACATGTTTGATACAATTTACAATGGCAATGAATGGATCCATTTAATTTTTTTCCACCCATCGTCTCCACATATTCTATAATATTATCACCGAAGTTTGCTGGGTGGTTATAGTTATCTTTTTTAAAAAATCTTTTTACAACATGCCACTGGGACTCAAATGGGTCAGAGGCAACAAATGGGTTGTCTGGGTCTGAGTGATTAACTTTTTTATGAACATACCCATATTGCCCCAAACAATCATATGCTCGCCAATAACCCGTATGAATTGTCCCCTCAGCAACATGCTTTTGAATGAACTATGGTTTTTAATATGTACATTAAGACATTTGTTATCTCTTTCAAACACAATTCTTGTAGTTTTGTCAATGTAACTCAAACAATTTTGAACATAATCTCAAAAATTAAAAAAAAGATTTCTCTGTAATTACACGTTTCCGCACGAAAAGCCGCTAATGTATGTTTCGGGGCATCAATATCGATCGATAAAAATTAAAATCGCGCCGAAATTCGTGCCGCACGTTTCTAAAGTCAACCCAAAAAAACACTTGAATGCAGTATTAATCTGTACTTTTCATAGTATATTCAATACTAACTATAAAACCCAACAAAAAATAATAATAAATAAAAATAATGGACTCCATTGAAGTCATCCAGTTCAATTGGTTTAACAACTAATTTTATCTGTTTGACAATACTTGTTGTTGTGAGTCATGAAGAGGTGTGTCTTGTGCTTTATTATGAACCTACCACATCTTTCTCATGTACTAATATTTGAATATGAGCATCTAAATATATATTCATTTAAAAATTGCAATTTAGGATAGTGTTTTATCACTTTACTTTGTTTAAAAATGTTAATTGAAACAATAATAAACTCATATAAGTAAGTTAAAAGCTCTATATTCATGTTTAATTTTACAGGTCATTACATCATATAGAATATTTATAACAACAACAAAAATCCCAACAAGGGTAAGCAATCTAATTTTATACATAACAAACATAAATGGATACAAAAATGATGTATCAATGTATAACACATTTTTTTTTAAATATAGATTGACAATGGATTTCACTTGATGGAAATAGAGGCTCTGGAGAGCAAAAAGGCAAATCATCTATCAATAACACTCATTCATGAGCACAAGCCAGTGTCTATTCTTATTGGTGAGTGACTAATTATTGTAATTGTTTCCATTGTTTGTAAATACGCAACAAAGCCATAACATTGGCATTATTACATTATTTTTCTCATGTTTTTATTTGTGGTTTTTTAGGTACTGTATAAATATGCACATATTTTGTGGACATAGTATGATTTCTGTTAAGTTTGAATTTGATGGTTATTTATGAATTAAGAAAAAAAGTATATTAATTTTCTATTAGAATTTCTAAATGAGGAAGTATGAAGTCCAAATATACAATATGTATTTGTCTCAGCTATGCTATTCAAAAATAATTAAAAGATATTATGATTTAAGTGTGAACAGGACTTAAATATTCGTTTCTTAATTTTTTTATTATTTTTTTCAAATGCAATTAGACAATATTGTCATTGAATATAAATATTTTATGTGGAAGGCTTAAACATACAATTTATTTTTGTTATAACTTTTAACAATTTTTTTTTTAATTTGCGTACATACTTAAATTTATCTTTTAATTTAAGTGTAGTGTGCAGCTATTGATAAGTGTCCATTTCTAGACAATCAATGTTAAAACCTTTGTACAGTGCGCAGTGTACACACACTGGCTTACACTTCCGCTTTATAAATTATACTAATAAGGGAATTTAAAAAAAGTCCACAGTCCCACACTGAGAGGGTGTTGAAAATTGATGGTTTTTGAGTGTGCTATCTCATGTTATAAAACCCTATATTGTGCAATTTGAACATTATATATGTATTACATATTTTATTATATATCTTGTCAGAAAAAGCTCCCTTGGATAAACCCTTTTCATGTATGTTTTTGTGTACTGCCACCAAATCATAAAGTGGGCGTCTCGCTAGCAAAAATTTTATTTACGATTAGTTTTGATTAATCCTATTACGACACCGTTGGATTAGCAATAATTAGTCAAGCTGAATGTTAAATAGTCCGCAATGTTACAACATTGTAAATATCGGGTTTTCAAGTTACGTAATGAAGGCGTGAAAATAGAAATGGAAGCAAGACATTCTGCATTTTAATATGGTATGTAAATAATTGCACTTTCAGGTGAAGAAGGATCGCCGGAAGGCGTCATTAATGCAATACACGCACTAACGGCCGCGTTTGATGACTTATTTCCTAATGTGGCTATGGAGGACATTATATCCAAGGTCAGTACAACAATAACTTTCTCCTCAGTATTTCAACATCAACATAATAGCATAAACAATTTGGACGACAGTGGCAGACATAATTTTTATTAGCTTAATTACCTCGTTAACTTCCAAGCCATTAAAATCGCCAGTATATGTAATTCGATGACAAAGGACAGGTATATGTAGTTAAATATAGCTTTATGTATTACATTATTATTTTTTCCTTAACGTGTTTGGAATAAATTCAATAACATGAGTCATGTAATCATATTACACTGTAGGGACGAATGTATCTATGATTCACGATAAGCTCGCTTTAACAATAATACGATTTAAATTTTAGGTGAATTTATCATTTCCACTGCAAGCCGTCAGTGGGACGCGAAAGCATTCGACGTGCGGCGATTTTTCTAATCAATATGCAGCAATGTGTGATCTTTGCCAAACACCTTTTAGGTATGTAGGTAAACAAGAACTGGTTTTACATAAGTAATTAAGTAATTATAAAGCCAATTACAATAATAAAATGTTTCATACACAGGGCCGAAGTTGCATGGGACATTGATACAATATATTTGGCGCACGATATAAGATTATTACACCTCAAGGATTTCGACCATTTAGATCAGAGGTGAGCACTTGAGCATTTTATGCTATTTTTTGTTCATGAGTGAGATAATTATTTAAAATTATTTTAGAATTACATTTACGACTAATAACTGTTTATTAATAGGAAATAATATGAGGAAATTATCCAAAAGAGAAGACGAAAATATATAAGACAATTTTTAACACAATATATTATGGGAACATTATTCTACTTATCACAAAATGTGCTTTTTTATGTTTTCAATTGATATTTCTTCACAAATATATTCAAGTTAAACCAGTGGATATAAAAATTCATATTTTTATCGGTCTCAGGGATTTAATACCGCTGCTGATAGCGCTACAACACAACACGTGGTTCACGGGCGTGTGCGGCGACGGCGTGCGCGTCGGCAGCGAGGCGTGGGAGGCGCTCTCGCGCGTGCTGCGCTGCGCCGCGCCGCCGCCGCAGCAGCTCAGCTGGCGCGGCGCGGCGCTGCGGCAGGACCACGCGGCGCGGCTTGGCCACGCGCTGGCGCGGGCGAGGACCCCGCCTGCGATGCACACTATAGATCTGTCGCAGAACCATATAGAAGATAAAGGTGAGTGAAGGGGAAAGTGCAGGGAGTCAGCTGGTGCACTTGCGAGGACGCCGCCCGCGAAAAAAAAAAAAAAAACAAACCATGAATTCTTTATCTGTTTGTAATTTGTCTGCCATTTCATACTACAATGTTTATTTTACGCATTTTTAGTTTTTAAGAAATGAAAATTCAGAAAACTGATTTCAATTTATTTCCAGGAGCGATCAGTGTACTAACGGGTCTCGCGAATAACCCAGATGGTATACGCCATATAGCACTATCGCAATGCGGTTTAACCGGCAAGACTGTATCGCATCTAGCCTCTTTGCTCAACGACAACCTTTGTCATCTGAACACGTTGACACATCTTGATCTATCCCATAATAACCTTAAGGATGATGTACATGTAAGTTTTTTATATCTTTTTTTTTTGTTTCATGCCTCTGCCCCCGGAATCACAGACATTATAGAAAATCTATTGTGTCGTGGCCCGATCGGGCCGCTCGGTGGTCAAGGGGTTAATGGCAAGATCAAAAATTATTGGATAATCTTTCATCTGTAATAATTATTAATTTATTCTCTTCTTTCAGCATCTGTACAACTTTTTAGCGCAGCCGAACGTATTGACGCATTTAAATTTAATAAACACGGAAACTACGCTAGAAAATGTAAGTTAATATTTTTTTATATTTGTTTTTAACATTTATCGTGGGCAATCTTTATTAAAAGATAAGATCTGTTATATATAGATTATAGTCTAGATTCAACACCGATTAAAGAATTGAGGTAATGAGGCGTGTAGGTTAACCCTGGCCTATTTCTAACGCAGGCAATTGAACAAATAGAGGAGTTATTTTTAGACTGAAAATATTGTGGCCTTTTTCGATACCAGGATATTTTCAATTAATTTTACAATTATAAATTGAACTATGATCCAACTACATTTTATGCTTTCCTACCTTCTAACCTTTCAAGGTTTGTTTTCACGATTAGTATCAACTAGCATCAAAGGTTCCATAAATCTATAATATGGTAAATCATAGTGTAATAGGTAAGACAATGAATTGCCCGTTCTCAATATGAACATGACTATAATATTTATCATGTTTATTAAAAATTCAATTTATATATATATATATTTTTTTTTGCAGATGTGGGGTGCCCTATTACGTGGATGCGCGGCACGGCTCTCAGCGCTGTATGTGGGGCGAAACCCCTGGGCAATAGGGCGGAGGCCTAGAGATCCGCCACCGTCGTTTCGACAGTTTTTCACTGCGTGTTTAGCCCTTACGGATCTTGACTTCTCTTATTGCAAAATGCCTCCTGACGCGCTTAAGTAAGTGATGTTTATTTTTATCGGTATAAACTTTACAAGTGCAGTATAATAATGGTAAGTAATTATCAAATAATCATTTATCATTTATCTGTTAAGTGTTTTTAATTGGCTTTTTTTTTGCTAATTGGCGCTCTTTATTTAGTCTCAATTAAATTTAATTGTTTTTTGAGTTATCCATACTAATATTATAAATGCGAATGCGATGTCTGTCTGTTACTCAATCACGCCTAAACTACTGAACCAATTTTCATGAAATTTGGTATGGAGATATTTTGATACCCGAGAAAGGACATAGGCTACTTTTTATCCCGGAAAAATGACGCAATCCCGGAAATCCCACGGGAACGGGAACTATGCGGGTTTTTCTTTGACTGCGCGGGCGAAGCCGCGGGCAGAAACCTAGTTAGCAATAAATCGTACTTAATTAACTCGTGTTTTTTGTTCCCAGGAGCCTCCTACTAGGGCTGGCGTGCAACGAGAGCGCGGCGGGCGTGAAGCTGAACGCGTCGGGCGCGCTCGCGTCGTCGCAGGCCGCGCACGTGCTCGAGTCGTGCATACACGGCGTGCGCTGTCTGCAGTCGCTCGACCTGTCCGACAATAGTAATGTGTTTGTTGTACATTATGGGCCAGCGTAGAGCATTTTTCATTGTCAAATTATTATCGACATTGTCCTCGCGCGCTGCGCTTTTGAATGTTATTTTAATGAGGACAAAGTCGATAATAGTTTGACAAAGAAAAATGCGCTGCGTTGCGCTTCGCAACTGCGCCGGTCTTTTCTGTTATGGAGTGTACTGTTGGGTCTCGCGTGCAACTAGAGCGTGGTGGGTGCGCTCGGTTATAAGTTATAATATTGTTCTTTTTTTAATTTATAATCTTTATTGATTTTGATTAACTAAACAAAAGGTAAATCAAATTAAAATATTTATAAATTGACAAATATGATTGTTTTGTGTGTTTTTAATTTTAAGCTACTGAATTATCATAATATATTTTTTACAGGTATGGAATTTGAGTTATCTGGAATTGTAAGGGCAGTAGGGAAAAACCATTCCATAACGCATTTATCTTTAAGTAAACTAACGGGAAAGCGATCTTACGCCCCGCCGCTTATACAGGTCAGTAATTATTTTATCTATATTTCTATATTATTTAATGTTAAGTTGTGTTAAATAAACTTATTTAAAATTGTTATGTTTGCTTTTAGGCTTTAGTACACGTTTTACAAGAACCAGATACAGCTTTAACTTCTTTGGATCTCAGCGATTGTAAACTTAAGGTGAGATGATATTCCATAATAAATATCTCAATATCATAACTTTAATGATATTAAATTTACTTATTTTTGATATACAGGGTGATTTATACGGGTTATTGAACGCATTGGGTGGTGCACGACGTTTGCGCACATTGGACGTGTGCGGAAACCTTGCGGGTGATGCGGGCGCAAGGTTGTTGGCAAAAGCCTTACAGTGCAACTGCACTTTACACACCCTGTATATAGATCGGAACGCGTTCAGTTTGCAAGGTATGTTTATGAATTTTTTTATTGTAAATAAATAAATTATTATACATTTGAATGTTGTTAACGGTCAATAGATAGTTTTATCCAATAATGTGTTGGTAATTATTTTCATGTCACTATTTTCTTGTGTTATGTAGTTTCTTCCACACTAGCAAAAATGTCTTTATAAACCTTATTTCACGTATAATGCGTACGTGTGTGCGTGCGTGCGTGCATACGTGCGCTCGCGTGTATCACAGGTGAAAAGATTTAATGAACGTTTTTTTTTACTTATTCAATATATATTGTCTGTCGATGCCTGGCAGAGATAGCTTATTGCCACAAGGCCGTGTTTTTGGCTCAACAAGTTGTATTTAATTTTTGAAGTGAAAACTTCTTTAGCGGCGTTGAGTATAAAATCTTAAACTCGCGTCAGGACACGTGGCCTGATCTAAAAAGCGTAAGACGGATGTTTTTTTTTTAGACCTTATATTCCATGCGTAAGACGGATACCATTCCAAAATATCAAACATGTTGAACGTTAATAATCAAGTTTTCACTTCTGCCGGCACTCCCGGAGTGCAACCCGTCTTTTTTATGTTATATTGAATGGATGAATAAATAATATATTGTGTGCAGGTCTAACGGACATAGCGACGGCGCTGCGGCGTTCAGTGAGCGTGCGGCGCGTGGAGTTCCCCGCGAGTGACGCGGCGGCGGGCGGCCGCGGGGCCAGCGAGCGGGTCGCTGCGCTGTGGAGGGATCTGCACGAACGGTGAGGACCAAGTTTTAAATAATTACAGTGCCTGTACCCCGCTTATAGCAAAGGACCCATTTCAAACTAGATAGATAGAATTTCGTGTCGAATATTACTATGGATTCTATATTATGCTTATAGTGTTGCAATATACAATAAATGTGCATTTGTATTTATTGATGTGATAGTAACATCGATCATTGTTCTGGCAGCTCCCTCATGCATGCGTATATTTAAGTTCATACTTAGTAACAATCAAATTGATCATACTAACCGGTGATTGCATTGTAAATAAAACACAAAAATAGTAATACATAATTATTGTTTTATTATACACTAACATTGAATAATGTAAATGTTTCACTATTATCATATACCAGGCTCGCAAGCAACAGCGCGGCATCGCAAACGCACCGCTTACGCGCTCTAGCGCTGGAGCGCGCGTGGGGCGGCGGCGAAGCTGGCGCGGCACTTGCTGCTCAAGCGGCTGGAGCGCTGCCGCCCGCGCCGCTACCACAAGCGCTGGAGCGCGCTGCAGCCGCTGCGCACCACCTGCTGCATCAGTATCTGCAGGTACAAGTCGTGTCAAGTAAAAAGAACGCTGACCGTTAAGCTGCGCATTGGCGATTTATCAGTCTATTTGGTGTTATGAGGTGGTATAAGAATAACAAATAGGTAGTTGTGAAGCCACGATTCGCGAGCCTAGTTCAAAAATAAAATAATCGGCACATAGCTTTCGTGCAAAACTCGATCCATGCGCAAACACACCCCATCACTTTTTACCAGCGTTCTTTTTACGTGACGCGTACTATAATGTGTATGGGTATAGAAGTAGGTGTGTAAGCGTTGATAAAAAGGATGAATATTATAGCAGAAAGGAACACTATATTTTATAATATTATTTAAGGGGTTTTTAATAATCTTAATGATTGGGTCAGGGTTAATGAATGCTTCTTCTATAGATTCCCAAAATAATTATAAATTTATTATTGTCAATTATGGGACTTAAAGCAATGTAGTTATGTAGATAAAAATCCATACTAATATTATAAATGCGAAATAACTCTGTCTGTCTGTCTGTCTGTTACTCAATCACGCCTAAACTACTGAACCAATTTGCATGAAATTTGTTATGAAGATATTTTGATACCCGAGAAAGGACATAGGCTACCTTTTATTGCGAAATATGTACCACGGGCGAAGCCGGGGCGGACCTCTAGTTAAAAATAGGCTTTTAAATTTATTCAAATTGTTTCTAAAAGCACTTACACGATATTCTAATTAAAATATGTTTTATTTGTATTTTGTTTTTATTTATAGAATTTAAACAGAAAATATTTGAATCTAATAAAACGGTACAAAAGGCTAGAATTCTTCAAATTTTTTTTTTCGCGTCGTACATACAATTAATTAATACTTTAAATAATTGACAGCGTTGCGGTGAAGTATTCGCAGCAATGGGCGGTACCAGTGCGCCGGGAGAACTCGTGCCGCTTCAAGCGGTGCGCGACGCACTCGCGCCCAGCTCGAATACACTGCAGGACTTGCTCAAGTAAAATACTACCTTATTTGTATCTTATTAAGGTTCATTTTCTGAAGATCTATAAATAAATATTGTTTTCTGGAATATGATTAATTATTTTAAATTTTGTACATAAATGTTGGATATTATTCCATGTGTAAAGATTTTATATTTAGTTTTTTAAAGTGAAACTTTTATTACATCGTCTCAAACTTTTTGGTCTGTGTAGCGCATGTCGCGTGTATCGCGGCTGCCGAGTAGGTATACCTACTCGGCAGCCGACCGACACGCGACATGCGCTACACAAAGCAGTGTTCGGAACCGTTCGAACAGTTTCACTTTTACCGTGGTTTCATAA
This sequence comes from Colias eurytheme, assembly GCF_061535395.1. Taxonomy (NCBI): domain Eukaryota; kingdom Metazoa; phylum Arthropoda; class Insecta; order Lepidoptera; family Pieridae; genus Colias; species Colias eurytheme. Next base: position 6,155,950 of record NC_142991.1, read on the forward strand.
AACCACACAACATTTTTTAGCATTTGAATGCTTAAAAAACCATAAAACTTTAAAGAATGGAAAAAAAATGATCACGAGGTAGGTTTCTGGTGAAAGACGCGGGTTTATATTAAGCCTTGTGATCGATTTTTTTTTAAATTTATGTTTTAAAAATGTTTATTGACTTAACTACTCAACAAATTTTTTTTTTTTTGTATTCTAGTGAGGCGGTAGAAAGTATGGCACTAGCGGCCTGTGAGAGCGTGGAAAGTGCGGACAGCGAACACACAATCAATACCGATCCGGATATACCGGACTTGCTAACACCTATTTCACATTCTGGGGTAATTGATTATATAGTATATTAACAATTTTATTGAATCTTCCTTTTTTTCGCTGCTATTTACTAATTTTATAAACTAATGCATTCTTAAATAAGATCAGTGTTATTAATACAACTTATAACCTTCATGCTGCTTTAGAAACTGGATTATTTGAATTTGGTAAGTTTTAATACAACTTATATCAACTTGCATCGTGCAATTGACTGTATAAACATGACCAAGAAGCTTATATCTAATACACTGGAGATTGCACTATGACCATTAACTTGTCACAAGAAAATATAACCTTGAATGACGTCAGTGTTGTTTTTTGTCTCTTTCTGTGGGTGACCACACTGGTTTGTATATTCAGGATTTTTCGAAATAAAAAAAACTAAAAATCATGGTCTATAAATAATAACGACATATATTTTTAACAGTATTTATATTATAATATTACTGGTCAACTTACATGAATAATTATCATCTTTATAGGTACATACAATTTTAATTGGTAGAGAATGATAGTTTTAAATAACGCTTGATAACTTTTGATCTCATACTACGATTTTTTAATTAAAATGAGTGCTACATACATTAAAACATCGTTTTGGTTACTCAAGCTTCAGTCTAAAACTTTTCAATATTCCAAAGGGAGAGTTGCATCGCTAGTGTTGATGTGTGGTAACGATATTACAGTTCTCAGAAATTCGTATGTCTTTCAGGAGCTGTACTTACGGTTACTAATGGTTTCATGGTGGTTAATTATAATATAATTAAAATTACTTTATCCACAGTTGAGACGCAGTAACAAGAATGTGGTAAATAAAAAGGTAGCACTTTTCAAAAGGTATTTTTTTTTCTGGACCGTAATCCTCAGGCTTTTAAAATGCAAACTGCATATTCTGGCATGTTGATAAATTTTACCCGTGATAGGCACTATGGAGTATGGACAGCCATTTATTTCTTTTTATTTCATTTTTGGAAAGCTGAAATAAGTAAAACAAAAAAAAATTGGTAAGTTAAAAGAACTATTAATTTCTATGTTAAAGAAGAACAAACATAAAACCACATGTGAGTGCAATATCGATGTCGTGCGTTGTTTCATTACTAGTATAAAAATCTTTGAAATGGTGTTCTAAATGTTCATCATAATATTGTTAACTATTACAATATTTTCTCTTCGCTATCCGTAAAAACTCGTCATCATGGTTACCTTAGAGCCTATACGCACTATGCGGGTAGCCGCATTGCGGGTAGCCGTCCGGCTGACCGCAAGCACAACATTAAATTGGTTTATTGAAAAATGATGAAATTATTAGGAAAAGAAGATAGATAGAAGATATTTAGCATGATTGATTACTAAAATGATGATAAAATTGACGATTTTTGCCATGAAAATGATTCTAAACAGGTAAATGCATGAGTATTGAGGAATATTGTAAATAGCGTAAATATACACTTGCCTGTGAAATTTTATGCCAGAATTTGGTGTCCAAAAACTTCTGCAATTTTTCACAATGCAATACATTATTTATATTCGGAAAATATTTATTAAATACGCAACAATATTAACTTAAATATTCGAAGCGACGCAATTTTTTTGACACTTATGCCATATTGTCAAAGTGAGAGTTGCTACAATTTTATTATGGTAACTACCCATAATCAGGGAGTATCGCTTTTTAATAATTGGTTCAGGTACTTATTTTATTGAGCATAAATAATAATTGTCTCATCCAACAATGCTTCTGAATGACGTTGTTGGCAATTTATCAACAAACTCATGTACAAAAACTAACCTTTTGCACAGAATATTACAGCATACATAGTAGCCTTGGGAAAACTTCGTATTAACAGTGGCAATACCAAGTTAGGTGTGAAAGTGATAAAACACAACAATTTTCTTGTTACACGTCAAATGTTCATACCGAAATCTCCAGTGTATAAGATATAAGCTTCTTGAACATGACAATTTCCAATTTCTTCTAGTTACTTCCAAATGTCAAACGACTTTTTTTTATTTCTAAAATTTCTATCGTATAAGCGTTTCTGGTGTGTGTGTGTGTGTGTGTAATCAAACATGACTGAGTAAGCTTGTGTTTGCGCAGCTATTAACGTCTGTGCATCGGTGGTAAATGTTAAGTCGATTCAAAAGTGCTTTTATGAGAAGTCTAATTAAATAAATAAATGTTTGAGTTGTGTGTGAGTTTGAGTTGGCATCTACACAAATTGTGCGTGTTTATGAATGCCTCTACAGTACGTAGTTACATCTACGCGTTTATGTGTGTGTGTGTGTACTCAGCTACGTAGCTCCCGCTGCGCGGGTATACATATTATGTGTGCGAGTCTGTGTGTGTATTTAGCTGCGTGGCTCCCGCTGCGCGTGTATACATATGTATATGTGTGTGTATGTGTTATATAGCCCCGTAGCTACCTACATTTGTGTACATGTGCGTGTGCGCAGGCGACGCCGCTGGGCGGGCGGCGGCGCGAGCGCGGGCGGCGCGTGCGGCCCAAGTCGGTGGCGGAGCAGCAGTGCAGCAGCAACGAGATGCTGTCGCTGCCGCCGCTGCACAGCGAGGCGGCCGACGCGCTCGCCGACCTGCCCGCGCACAAGCTGCGGCACCTCGTCAAGGGTGTGCAAACAATATTGATTACAATTCATAATATCAAGTAGAAATTGGTGTAAATTTTGTAAAATTGAAATGATTTGTAACGTATAATGATGATAAATTATTATTGTAGGACGACCGCGACGTGTGAAAACGAGAGCGCCGTCACGGCCTATAACGGACCAGTCGCAAGACATCGATGAAGGTAATTAACTAAAAGCGCGAAGACGCGCTTCACGTTATATTTAGCGGTACACAAGGTAGTAATTAACAGTTAAATTAATGTAATAATATGTTTGACAACCCTTAATAAAAAATCATCGTCGCCAGGTCTAGAAGAGTTCTGGCGCACGTGTCGCACGCCGCCGGGCAGCGAGGAGGCGTCGTCGCTCTCCGCCCGCACGGCGCTCACATCGCGCTCGCTGCACTCGCTGTCGTCGCTCGCGTCCGCCTCGCCCGCGTCGCCCGCCTCGCCCTCGCCGCTGCGCCACTCGCCCACGCTGCGCCGCGACGACACCATGTGAGTCACATACACACGCACCGCGCTCACATCGCGCTCGCTGCACTCGCTGTCGTCGCTCGCGTCCGCCTCGCCCGCGTCGCCCGCCTCGCCCTCGCCGCTGCGCCACTCGCCCACGCTGCGCCGCGACGACACCATGTGAGTCACATACACACGCACCGCGCTCACATCGCGCTCGCTGCACTCGCTGTCGTCGCTCGCGTCCGCCTCGCCCGCGTCGCCCGCCTCGCCCTCGCCGCTGCGCCACTCGCCCACGCTGCGCCGCGACGACACCATGTGAGTCACATACACACGCACCGCGCTCACATCGCGCTCGCTGCACTCGCTGTCGTCGCTCGCGTCCGCCTCGCCCGCGTCGCCCGCCTCGCCCTCGCCGCTGCGCCACTCGCCCACGCTGCGCCGCGACGACACCATGTGAGTCACATACACACGCACCGCGCTCACATCGCGCTCGCTGCACTCGCTGTCGTCGCTCGCGTCCGCCTCGCCCGCGTCGCCCGCCTCGCCCTCGCCGCTGCGCCACTCGCCCACGCTGCGCCGCGACGACACCATGTGAGTCACATACACACGCACACACATACGTGTGTACAAACAGTGCTCGTTAAACGATACCTTGTGATACACACACACACTCGTACCGCCGCACGCACTTATACACACCAACACGTACCACATAAGCGTAACCGTACAAATACGCATTTACGCACACCAACACGCACCACATAAGCGTAAGCATACTCATACGCACACCAACACGCACAACATACGCGTAAACGTACACATATGCACACTAAATAAACTATAATTTATTTTTTATAACGGTTAATTTATACTATCATTAAAAATATATTAAAAACCGACAGAAATGTTATGTTTCAAGTTTCGAAGCTATAATTTAAGTTGTTTCTAAATAATAACACCTAAAATATTATATTACAGGTACAGTGTAACATCCGGTGAAAGCACGCCCGTATTATTAGAATGTGGTAAGTTTATATCACGAAATATTAAAAATCAACCAAATCGTTAATTTTTTTTTTTTTCAACCAAATAAATGTCTTGTTCCTCATGTAGAAGAGCAAAACTTGTTATTAAAATTAATCCATTCAATTTTAATGCTACTTTTTAAAAATTACAGAAGTATCTCGCTGCAAGTCTTCCGACAACGTTGGCACTAAAGCTACGTCGTCAACACCACCGCCATCGAGGTCCTCGGATAATGTCAACGCTATGGGTAAATATTTAATTGTATTGTATAGAAAAGTGATTTGTTTTATTCAAGTGATTTTGTACTTGTCTACACAGCGTGTGTGCACTGAACACGGCTTTATCGCTACGAAGCTTTGAAAATTACAATTTAGTTAATAAGTAGGTACGGGTCAAATAAGAAAAGTAGATATGCACAAGATAATTCATAATAATCTTCAATTATTGAGGGTACACATAGATATGAAATTCAGAATCGATCAATAGCTAGTTTCTAGATAGACTAATTCTAGTAAATTGGTATAAACTTAGATTTTACAATAATTTGCGAACGTTTATCATTTAAAGTAATGAATATACTTTATAAGTAGTAATTAGAATCGATCTTGTATTAAATTTAAGCCGGCCACGCATAGCACATTTATACTCTTGCCTTTAAAGTTGCCGACCTTTTTATTCACCCTTTGAAATATTTTGTCTATGCATTGGAAATGTGTTGTTTTATGGAATTAATTTGTGTACTATAAGGTGTATTAATACTTCAGGTTCAATATATGTATGTTAAGTTCAGGATAGATTTTAAATATGTACTAGATTTTAGGATAAAACTGTGTCAATGTCGTTGCATTCGCACTCTGTGTGAAACCTGTTCCAACAACCACAAAAATGCTTTCAACTATAACATTGCAAGCTTCCTTTGTGTGGAAACTTCTAAACATCGACAAAAAGCATCGAAACGTTGCCTCAATATGTGTGGAAGCGTGTCATGCTATAAAATTGCCAAGCTATGTAATTGTTCAACATTGTGATGTTGAATTCATACTCTGCGGAAATATCTTATAACCTCAAAATGCACTAAAACTTTGCCTTGTGTGGAAGCGTGTCAAAAGCTATACAACCGTGTCGTTGCCTTAAAATACGGCCTTATAAAGCTATACAACTGTGTCGATGCCTTAAAATACGGCCTTATAAAGCTATACAACTGTGTCGTTGCCTTATAAATGTGTGGGAGTGATGTGGGCCGGCTTAACGGTAGTGTGGTGTGTAGGCAACGGGTGTGCCCGAGTCGCGGGCAAGGCGCGCCCGTGGTCCGTGGCCGGCGGCAACGCGGACAACGCTGCCTGCACTACAGGTAATGCATGGGACGCTTGTGGGAGCTTTTTTTGTTACTGGCTACTGTTTTATGTGTTTAAGGGCTGATTTTTCAATCCTTGGATAAAACTTATTCGTCGTATAATGTATAAAACTACCATTTTAAAAACGTATTCTAATTGTCCGTATTTGACAGTTTATGTGACATTTTAATATTATCGTGTAATACTTTATAGGTCAGATAAGTTTTAACCAAGCATTGAAAAATCGGCCCTTAGGGAGTTTCGTATTTGTGGTTAACGTTTGTTGAGACTGTTGATCAATAATGTTAATGGAAACTTTGTTGTCGAACCTGAGGCAAGAACGTTTCAACATGCCTTGTCAACTTTGCAACATGTTGTTTGCAACATGTATAAACAAAATATGTATACCAGGAATACGTGGCTTAGCTGACAATTTTATAATTGTATTTTTCAACATTTATTGGTCAGTTTAGGTTATACCGCGGTGGAACGATTGAAATATGTTTTGGTTATGGAATATATTTCAGCTCGTATCGCGGTATAAATATTGTCAGACGAAATTTGTAATAGATAAAGTTTCATAAATTTTGCATGATACGATTTATTTGTCAATTTTTACCTATTTTTGTTAACACGCACGTCAATCACAGAATCATTTAATTTTTGTTTTATCAACAGAAGCTATTTCCTCATCATCGTGAAGCCTTTGGTTCTTCAGTGTGTAACATTATTCTTAAAAACTTACTTTTATTCGAACTCTCAACAAATAGTTAGTTACACTAATTCATCAATTGTAGTCAATAATGGATAGTCTAATCACACCTTTTATAAATCATTAATTATACTGTATGAAATAATTGTTAGGAATTATAAAAGTATTTTTTTATCAAATCGAAGATAGATATCTTTAATTTGATACATAAATACTTGAATATCTCCTAAAAAAAATTTGCATTATCGAAGTTTTATTCATCATTCAGTGTTACCATATCCAATATTTTTCATACATTAGTAGTTTGAAACGAAAAATGTTGAGCGTTCGTATAAATGTGGTGGTGGTCTACAGAAGGCGTGGAGGCGTGCGTGGGCGGCAGCATCGTGGGCATCACGCCGGGCGCCGCACTAACCAGTAACCAACTTGATGCTATCCTATACTGAGCCCTAGGGCCTCTAGCGTAGAGTAGCTTATCCCTTGTGTTAGGTAATGCTTGCCGTGTCGTGTTTCGTTTGCTATGTGTTAGTGTGGTGGTGTGTTAGTTGTAAGGTGATAGTCAAACGTGCTTTTATTTCGTCATATTTGAGTATTAGGTAATCTGGTTTTGATTGAAAGCACATATTTTTTCTTACCCAGTTGTTCTTAAGATACATTATATTTTAATAGATACCAAATTTCGTTTTAGCACTATGGTGCCACAAATAGGGTTGCTAAATTTGAAATCCTCAGTTATAATTTGCAAGGCAAAAACGTATATGTACGTATAAAAATGTTCGATTGAATTATTTTTGAGAAACAAGTGCTTTTACTACAGGTGTTTTTGCCCGCTATGGATCTAATTTATATTTGAAAACATTCGATATTTTGGTATGATAGATTTTTCTTTGACTATATTGTGTATATATTTACACAATTTTTTATTTAGCTCGACCAAAAACGTACAATTCGTCCCTAGACTTTGCGCTCTCTTAGTAGTGTATTAAAATGCCGAAAGACACAGAAGCTTAGTAAAGTTAGTTATTAAGATCATTGCAAAACTACAGCTAAGAATATATTCTGTAATCGAGCTTTTAGAATTGCTTTTAAAAATATTATGTCAAGACAATTCATTGAGACATATTTTTTACGATATATTGTTATTTATTGCTACATACTCCATTTTAGTGTACGCTCGTTATACCAATAAGATGCATGTGCTATATGTGTGTAAATAATCTTCTTTATTTTTCCTTTCTTAATAATAAAATATATTATGTTATACAAGCATGAATTAGTGAATTTTTATATTTTAGGTGCTAGATGTTTGTAGTCTGTAATGTATTTAGAATTAAAGTTCATAAAGTGACTCTAAATTTAATAATTATTTTTCATTATAGGCTCAATGTTGCGTGATCATCCACTAACTCCAGGTAAATATATTTTTATAATCAATTTTTTGTGTAGTGTGTAGAACTTATCAACTTATTTTTGGATTAACTCTTAAAAAGTTCTCTGTTTTATTTCTTGTTTATATGTTTTGTGAAATTACATATTCTGTAATCTGATTTTTTTAATGTAACTGAAAATTTGATTACACTAGCATTAATACCATGGCAATGATTACTGGTTTGTATTCCTCAAAATGGATGAGAGTTTATATTGGAAACTTTCTCTTCCCTTGTTTGCAATTTTCTTATCATTGTTTTTTTCTTTCCAGAGGGCGGTGATGCTTGAGAACATACGAATTGGATCGAATTGATTGACGTGATAATGAGCAGGGTTATCGGTACTCTCAGTATTGGATGCTCACTGATGTGCCACTTATTAGCGTAGGACATTCGGTAGTCGACACTAGAACGATAGATTCACAATAGATACTGGGTTATACCGTTTGTCGGTTTTAATTCAACTTGATAAATATGGATATATGTTAAATTAGATGGATTGGGGCAATTATATGGTAGGATGGTAGTCTGAGGAGGGTAATGGTCAACTTAGAAATGGTTGAGGAGATACCATTATATTATTATCATAAAATTTTGTAATTTTTATGACTTCCAAGTGTCTAATATGGGAAATCAATTATACCATTATTATAATGTTATTGTTAATAAAATAATATCCGAGAAAGTGTCATGAATTTATGAAGTAACTTTTAAAAATGTCAATGATTAATGAATCCTCAAAATAATAAATTTGGTTTTGTATAGTTGTATAAAGTTGAATTAAAGCTGTCGAAACGTCGTTTAAAGTTTTTAAAGATTTCCGTTTTCTGTTGGCTCAAATAAAATAAAGTTCTTGAGCAAAATAGTATTTATAAAGAATATGAATGAAATTTCTACTATATATTTAAAACTGCAATGTATTAAACGTTATGAAATTATTCAATTCATGACATAAAAGAGATTAACAAAAATACTGAAAATTATTTAATCTGTCTTTGAAAGTGTTAACCGATACTTTCAATGCGTTAACTCAATATAATATTAAAAGTTAACGAAATAACTTTACCGAGGAGTATTACGGCACTTATCTATTGACATGAAATTCGGTTATAATATTTAGACATAAGGTTTTATTTAATATTCCCAATAATCGTTTCATATTTACTGTGATTTGTTTAGTGTTTATTTAAATTGATTTATATAGCCTATTATATTTAATCTTGTGTTATATACGTATAAGTTAGAAGCACTTTTAAATCCTTTACACGAGTAGTTATAAACTAAATGAGGGTCGCATTACATTTTCAAATTGCTTAGCTCGGTTTTATTTATACTATTTGAAAGTAGCAATTAAACGTTTGAACGTAGCTTGTACCGATAGCTAATTTAATATTTAATATAATGAATAGATACACGACGTGATTTGAGATCTTGGTACAAGCGTATAATATTATCCTGCAAAGGGCTGCCATGATAATTAAAAAGATTTTAAAAATAACAAATCGGTCTTTCCTAGTCATGTTATTAAGGCCTATGAATTACGCACAATTTGTTTATATTACAGGGGTTCCATTGTAATGTTTATTTGTTTTTAAATCTTCCAATTTATACATTCCGTATTTGTATGTACAGTTTAAGCGTTTGAAAATTATGAACGAGTGTGATTTTTAATAAAAGTTCAAAATATTAACTCGAAAAGTCATGTAATGTTCAATTTTTACAGTAATAATAGAATAGAGAACACCCCATAATTTTAAGTGTTCATTAGAATAACTATTTGTACAATCAATTATTCTTATTCGTTTATCTTCTGAAATAAGGCTGTCTTTTATTGAAATTTCATAAACATAAAATTACTTACCTAAGTAGATTCTATATAGTATAATATTGCTAAATTATTTCATAGTATTTTTATATTAATTCCCGTTTATTTGATTTATTATCTAGCTCTTTGGTACCAGACTGATTTTAGGTACATTTATTTTATGGTGCAATTTATGTCTAGAGCGTTGTGATAATCTGATTTTAATTATATTATACAACAAATTATGTGTTTTTATTTACATTCCTTTCCCTTTTTTATTATAAATCTTAAAATCATGCGATGTGCATTTTATAAATCGCATCGGCATCGCCAAATCGAACTGCCATCTTTAGATAGATCCATGAATACAGTACCTATGTACTATTAGAGTAAGATCCTAGAGCCGCCAGACCTCTCCTATTTTCTGATGGATGAAATGTGGACGATTGGCTAGTGTTACTATGTGCTACCATCGTACCCGCTAGCTTGGTCAATGGGCCAAATATCAGGTGATGAAGGCTCATAAAAACAGTACTTACTTCACGTATTTTCTCATGGTTGATTTTCACATATGTTTTAGAATATACAGTCAAAAATAAGATGTTGGTACTCCCAGCCACTTCCTGTGGGCCATTTTGCTTAACGAACGCCTTAAATAAAGTGATTATTTATCTTACGGGGACTTAATATGTTGATGGAATTTTACTTATCTCGATGACTTTTTAATAATTTTGAGAGCTTTATGTAGTCTGTTAAGCAAAATGGTCACAGGAAAAAGCTGGGTGTAGTGACATGTTATTTTAAACTGTATACAGTATATTCTAAAACATATGTGAAAATCAGCCACGAGAAAGTACGGGTAGGCGTACGATGGTAGCACATACTAACACTACCCAATCGTCCACATTTCATCCGTCAGAAAAAAGGTGAAGTATGGGCCTGGCGGCCCTGGGATCTTGTACTAATGTAGGTGTATGTCACAGCCAACTAATTTATTGAGAACTAGCGGTCCGCCCCGGCTTCGCCCGTGGTACATGTTTACGTTTTCTCTACATAAGAACCATCCTCGTACTTCAAGGAATATAATAAAAAAAGAATTATCGAAATCGGTTCAGCCGTTCTCGAGTTATGCGCTTACCAACACATTTTGCGATTCATTTTTAACCGACTTCCAAAAAAACGAGGAGGTTATCAATTCGGCCGGTATATTTTTTTTTTTGGATGTATGTACACCGATTACTCCTAGGTTTCTTAACCGATTTACGTGATTCTTTTTTTGTTCGATGCGGGATGGTGTCGAGTTGGTCCCATAAAAATTTTATTCGGATAAACCCAGTAGTTTTTATTTTATGAGCATTTTTGTCTGTACTCGATGACTTCATTGAAATGTAGCAAGTAACTTTGATTCACTTCCCGGTAACCGATTGAGCTGAAATTTTGTATACTTATGTAAATTGGATAGCGATGAAACATTATCATGACATAGAGCTGATTTGATGATGGAATCGGAAGGTGGCCTTAGGAACTCAGTAATATATTGACTCAATTATATCGAGATTGGGCTCGTTTGATTCGTGTTGATAATTTATACACTAAAAAGTATTAAATAAAAATAACTGCGTTAAAAACAACCGACTTCATAGACAGAAAAGTAAAAAATAAAAAAGATTTGATATTATTAATTACTAAATATTATTTAGATGTGCTATTTATTAAATAGGTTTGAAGTCGGTGCCAAACACTAGTATTAAGCCCGTGCACCGACATCAAACCTTTTTAGTAAATAGCACATCTAAATAATATTTAGTAATTAATAATATCAAATCTTTTTTATTTTTTACTTTTCTGTCTATGAAGTCGGTTGTTTTTAACGCAGTTATTTTTATTATTCAACGATACGGATGGATATCATTGTTACCGAATGATTAAAAAAGCTCTATAAAAAATGAAACATAATTAAACTTGTTAATATGATCGAGTACCATTACCGTGAATGTCCGAAATGCAGAATATGTTAAGATACCCCGATGATCGTTAACATACACCACAACTATGTACTGTTTTTTAAGAGCGTAATAATTATTATGATGCCATCCTGATTTTGTATATTACCTACATAATAATTATTTATAAAAAAAAATAATATACTCAAAGGACCAACCGGATGGGATCAGTATTCAAATAAAAACGGAATCACCAAAATCGGTTCCAGTCTTGTTCTTGAGGTAATTAACTTATAAAAAATAGTCGAAATGAGAACCCAGTTGGAAAATTTAATCTGTAAATATGTATTGAAATAAATGAGTTAGAGGAGGACCTTCTGTGACAAATAGATTTACATGGGATTTGTATTTACTCCTTTTAGACTAAAGTCGTCGTCCCTAGGCCAGGGGACGTTTTAAAACTGTAAAGAGAGCTATTTTCTATCTTATATTTTGAAAGCGAAAGCACTCAAAATAAGTATCTATGTCAAGATTTATTTGAATACATTCTGTAGAAATACAGAGATTTTTTTATAAACATCGTCAATGTACAGTATTTAACCTGTTACCAACGCTTAATAATTATTATCCTACTACACAATACAGATATTATCCAGTATATTTTGTTGTGCTTTTTTTATTAACTTATTGTTAATCCTTATTTGTGATTTTCTGTGTGGTGCGCAATAAATATTGTTTGCTTTATTTTTGTGGTTCCTTAAAAATGCTGGGTACTGCCACGTACTGCGTAGACAAGGTAAGGAAATTAGAAATGAAACAACATATTTGTTTTAGACATTCTTATAATAACAAATAAAAAATATAATATTTACACACTTATCTAGTAATGTTCCACATGAACAATTAAAAAATTGTCAACACATAAAACAAGTCCTCGACACACTGAATAAAACTTACATTACAATTTTTTACTGTTTAATTAGTACATAACACCAAATTGAATTTTTGAACTTATTTCCTTAATTCCAAATCTTCTTACACTTACAGTTAAAAGAAGATATTTCTGAACTATTTGAAAAGAACAGAATTCCATTTATATTATTGCTTTTGTGTAGACCACTTGAGTGAAATCAAAATGAATCGGCAGTATCATTATAGTATAAAATGGTAATATAAAAATATGTTGGTATATTTACAAATAGTAAACATTCCTATATAAGAGCGTATTTTATCATGTATTTCATAATTATACACCTTAATCTATAATATTTATGGAATTTAAAATGCAATAAATTTATTGTAACTAAAATGAATATAACATTAATTTTCGGGATAGTCTTGTGATATACAATATTGCAATTAGTTAGCTTCTGTTATAACCATTATGTGAAAAGTATAGTTTTACTGTTATTGAAACAATTGGAAAGATTTCAGTTTTACACCTTTATTAAAATAACCGCGAAACGTGAATATAGCACATAAAATAAACTAACAATTAACATTAATGTAAGTATTTGTATTTTTTAGATAATTACTAAATTCAATCACAAAGAACTGTGATCATACCTGATACGACAAAACAAACTATAAAATCATTTGCTTGCAGCTTGCAAGGATTAATTAAATATTAATAATAAAAAATTATTCTTTCACATTTTGATGCTATTTTAGTCACTCATCACTCAACTAAGGGTCAGCTCACACCGAGACGCGACGCGGCGCGACGCTGCGCGCACTTTTTTCATAGAGCGACTCAGAATATACTTTATTCACTACACGAAAAGATACACATTGCTACGCCGCGAGGCACCTCGAGGCGCAGCGCTGCGTGGTGCAACGTAATCTGAATTCTCACAATGTAATGTGTATCTTTTCGTGTAGTGAATAAAGTATATTCTGAGTCGCTCTATGAAAAAAGTGCGCGCAGCGTCGCGCCGCGTCGCGTCTCGGTGTGAGCTGACCCTAACTGTACAAAACTGAGAAATTTATTTCAATTAAAAAACCATTGATTCGAGATCTTCTGTATGATTTGTGATGATTATTTACATAATTTTAACTATTAAGTAGGCCAGAGTTTAATAAAAATGAAATTACTACAATTGATTTATAAAATGTTATAAACACCTACTTATTACGGTTTAATACTAATATTTGTAATTTCAAAATGTGTGCTAAGTTTGCCAACTTGATAAACCTTATTGATATTACAATAAAATTACAAATATAAGTATACATCATTGAAAAATATCCTAACATTACTTACGATTAAAGACATTACAAGGAAGAAATATGCAATTTTTGCATAGAAAGAACGGGAAAAGTTCAACACCATAATAAATTACAAAAGTTTCATTCACCCATTATGACATTTAGATGAACCACACAACACATACATACTAAAATCACTTATACTTCTTATTAGTATTATAATCACGCCAAATTTACTGATTGTTAAATATTTTAAACAAATATAAAATGTAGAATAAATGCGAAAATAATCATTATTCATCTTTCTATAAATAAATACTGATTTCTTATTTAACAATTAAGTATAAGTGATTTTTATTGAGGCAAAAACTGGGTTATACAGTCATAAACTCCACCATAATTATTAAAATTAAATTAGTATTTCATAAAAAAAAATTACTTTTATTTTTATTATTTTTTTTTAGGTGTAACACGGGAAAAGATATTAAGTGTCCACTCTAGTTTTTAAAAAATGTGGAACATTTTACAAATAATCAATTATAATATTTTAGGTTCAATTAGTAGGTTTGTTATATTATTTAAATTAATACATACTAACCTAAAAGAATTTGAGATCAAACATTGTGTGCATAAATCTTAGCCGTAGTTTACAGCCTCTAACTATGGAACTTATAAAACCCAGTTTTAGCAGTCTTTTACATTTTTATTATAGGGTAATCATGAGTTTCAATTGTATATAGACATAGCAATTTAAATCTAGTGTTTACAATACTACCTATGTTTAATTTAACAGGAATTTTTAATTAATTGACTTGATAATCCATGATCAAAGGTATAGAACCAAAAAACTGTATGACATATTGATTGATATTACAACTTACAAACAAAAAATGATGTGTCCATAAAGTCTATCGAAACTCATGAAAACCAAACCTTAATTCAAACACTAGTTTCGAGTTGTGTATCACAAAACCGACTTGTATTTATTCACTTTTCACTAAACAGTCACGCTATTCCCTTCAACGCACGCATCAGGCATTGGGCGGCAGATCTTTCTTTGGTTCCTCCAATGTGGCTACATTCTTAACGTCGTCTTTGTTGTCTTCAGCTGGAAAATTATATTTATTAAGACCTTTTGTATAATCCTTCTACTATTGTAAAGGCGAAAGTTTGTAAGTATGGATGTTTGTTACTCTTTCACGCAAATACTACTGAACCGATTACAATGAAATTTAGCACACATATAGAGGTTAACTTGGATTAACACATAGGATAGGTTTTATCCCAGAAATCCCACGGGAACGGGAACTATGTGGGGCTTCCTTTGAAAACGCGGGCGAAGCCGCGGGCGGAAATCTAGTAAAGGGATATTGAGACGTTATGAGAAAGTAAATCTCATGTCCACCGGTCTGGTACAATATACTTTCGCATTTTTCACGTTATTTAAATAAAATACATGTGATTTATATCAAAAGAAGTTTACTAAAACACAGTGAAAGTATTTATCACTGAGGGTATGTATTTTCAGACCTACTAAATATAGTCGTAACATGTAAAATTTCATAAAATTAGAACAAGCCGTTTTTGAAGTATGGCAACAATTTTTATTACATCGGCATCAGAATAATTATATAAATAGAACAAAAAGTAGTTTAAAAATTAATAGTTAAAGAAAAATTAAAAAACACACTTAAACTCATGAAAGTATTGCATATCCTTGATAAGTATAAAAAGTTTTAATTAAACCTGTCTGTTTCAAGTGGGTCAAAATCCAGCCTAAAGAAGTCAGTTACATACACACATACAGCTAATAAAAAGGGGTCATCCATAAATTACGTCACACATTTTTCAAAATAACGTTTATATTTAGAAAAACAATTGTAGTTCAATTTGTTTCATATTTTCATTACTCGTAAGATTAAATACCCCACTTGCATTAAAATTTCTCACTTGAATTATAACACTGATCTAGATGTTAAATATTCTTGTGAGAAAGAAACTAGCAAGAGTGCTAATAAAATCAAGATTTTTTTCACATATAAATTTCACATGTGACGTCACAAAGCTTTTGAGCCCCCCTGCCCCTTGTCACACTATGTCTCACCCTGATGATACCCTCCCCCCCTACTAACGTGTGACGTAATTTATGGATGACCCCAAACGTGTTATACCTTTAACATCATCCTTAGCGACGTCCTTATCGAGCCTCGGCCGCTTGCGGTGCGGCGCGCGGTACGACCTGTTGTCTCGCCGCCCGCCCTCGCCCTCGTCCTCAGAGTCCGACAACTCGCCTTCGCCTGTGATGCGCTTGTCCTGTGGAACATTTGTCTTATTAGTGTTGTTTGATATTAGTACAATATGAAATATGTTATGTGCCCTCTACACAATTGGCAGCGTTGGCCCAACAAATGCTTATCGATGTTTCGGTTAAAAGAACTTTATTTATCTCATAAACAAGAACAATACAATATGATCTTTTACAAATATGAGAAATAACAATTTTGCAGTTAGTATAACACAATCAGCTATCGAAATTAGTTAAGTATGTCTTTAATTTATTTTTAAAAATAGTAATTGATGAGGAATCTTTAATTGCTTTAGGCAAGCTATTGTACAATTGTGCTCCCTCAAATCTTAAGTTTATCTTACCGTATAAAGTTCTTATAAATGGTAATTCAAGGTTATCACTCTTTTGTGTGTGGTATTTGTGGGACTTTTTGTTTAGTGTTATTTGTGTTTTTATATTATTAGATAGAAAATTTTAATCAGTATGCATGTGTGATATTTATACAATTTATTTAAATCAAACAATTTGGTACGGTCGATGTTTGCCACCATTACAGTGATTATGATCAAATAGTCTAGTTAAATGGTTGAGTTGGAATCCCTCACATTGTTACTCATATCTAGTAGCTATTTACAACTTAAAGTGGCCTCAATCATCTCACTAAACACAAGTGTAATTTTATGAAATTTTCGAATAATAAGGAAATGCGAAAAAAAATTTGTTCCAAGAAATTGCGAGCGCGACACATTACATTATCAGTTGAAGTAAAAAAAAGATTGAAGTATAATACATTTTACAAAGATGTTTTATGTTAAGATTATTTTGATCAATTACCTTTTCACTTTGAGGCAATCTTTCATCCTTGTCAATTTTGTCTTCATCATCTGATTCATCATTAACAGTGTCTTCAGGAATGGCTTGTACCTATGAAAATTAATTAAATTATATTTCAAATACACATATACGAAAATAAATAATAAAATTCATCACTGGGAATTATGATTCTGAAATAATGTGAATTGATTATAAGTGAAGCCTAAAATATGATATTAAATGTTTAACTGAATATGTAACAATACAAAACAAGCGAAAGAATGCGGGTTCGAGTCCCGCCTCGTGATCGAATTTTTTCTATTCTTTATAAATTTATAATACAAAACAAATTTATGCTTTACCTGTACTCCTGGCGCATGCGGTAACATGCGAAGGTTTTCAAATAGTCGATTCTTGATTTTTTCCAAGTATTCTGGTGTATTTTGATTGGACATATTGCTAGGTGATATGTGTAGCTTGAAATCAGGCCCGAAATATTCAAAGTAGTCATTGTAGGGTAGTTCATTTGCGATTTCAACGCCCAATGCGACTGATGTTTCGTACGTCCAACAACGTGATACATTACGAATTGTGTATCTAGAAAGAACAAAAAGTTAGTATAAAAGTTATCTTCTTTCAAATTTGTTGTAAAAGATGTTTTAAATAAGGAATGATAATATAAAAAAGTGTTAGAGGCTATCAATAACTTTATCACAACTTGGGAAAGTGGCTCTTTTACACAAGAAACAAGGTTCTGTTACCAAAAAAATCTGAAGACAAAAGGTCTTAGAAGAATCCTTCTACTATTATAAAGGCGAAAGTTTGTAAGTATGGATGTATGGATGTTTGTCACTCTTTCACGCAAATACTACTGAACCGATTACAATGAATATTAGCACACATATAGAGGGTAACTTGGATTAACACATAGGATAGGTTTTATCCCGGAAATCCCGCGGGAACGGGAACTATGCGGGTTTTTCTTTGAAAACGCGGGCGAAGCCGCGGGCGGAAAGCTAGTGAAATGTAATAATTAAATACATACCCTCCCCCCCCAACCAGCAGGAACGGTAAACCAAATCTCTTCACAAGTTCCACACATCGTCCATGACCGCGCACTGTCAAGTTGAAACATCCCAGTCTGTCACCTGAAATAATGATACTTATTAGGAAAACAACAACTTATGACAAATTATTTGTGCTCTATATAATTTTTCACTTCACAAAGTTATTGAAGTGAAAACTTCTTTAGCGGCGTTGGGTATAAAATCTTAAACTCGCGTCAGGACACGTGGCCTGATCGAAAAAGCGTAAGACGGATGTTTTTTTTTTAAGCCCTTATATTCCATGCGTAAGACGAAAACCATTCCAAAATATCAAACATGCTGAATGTTAATAATCAAGTTTTCACTTCTGCCGGCACTCCTGGAGTGCAACCCGTCTTTTTTTTTATTATGACAATCCTTTTTCGATAAATAATATTTTATTTTTGTACTATTACAATCACAGATTACACATTCATTAAATCTTAAGGCTGCAGTCTAGCAAAATTGCGTTTTCAACAAGTTATTTGACAATTTTTTCCCGGCTAATGAAATGATAAACTGAATTTTTTTTTCTTGTTTATCAATTAGTGTTATATACGCAATGCGCGTGAATTTTTTCACATTTGTAAAGTTACTTTATGTTACCTTAATCAGGCCTTCAAGATAAGTCTCTTTCCCCCAAAGACATTTCGAGCTAAGTTTGTGCACTCACTACGTTGCAACCGATTACAATTTACACAATCTGATCAGCACATTATTATCCTTATATAGTCGTTATTAAAAACTGCTGAATACAATTGCCGAAAAACTTATGATTTTCCTAATTAGAACGTTATAAATTCATTAAATTTCCCATTTTTTGCCTTACAAAATCTATTGATAAATACTGCTAAAAGTTATTGTTTCCATTAATTTATTCGAGTTGGTTGAAGACCAATGAGTATTAATCCTTTAAAAAATTTTTTTTTTGAATTTTGATAATTCTTTAAATATTAAAAAAATATTTAAAATAATTAGGAAAAATCATAGCGAATTTCTTTAGTCGCGCTCCTTGGGCCGGAGCGTTCTGACGTGTGCTCTACGCTCGATTTTCCTTCATACCGAAGTGAAAGTTGCTCTACTTCATTAAATTTAATATTTTTGTTAATTGATTATTTTTATCTTAGTTTTGTGCAAATATTCGTATTTTTAAACATTTGATTTCGATATGGAAAATAAACGAAAAAAATATGCGTGTAACTATGTACTTACTAGAAAAAAAATTATCTTCGAACATAAAGTTAATGAAACCAAATACATTACAAAGGTGATTGGCAACAATTTCTTTATTTTACGGGGTTTCAGTAAAGGGATGAATGTTTCTTTTAAACTAAAGTAAGCTCATAAATTTTCTTATAATATACTTATATTTTTTTTGAAGTTCCAAAAATGTTTATTTTTCGTTTGAGAAATACGAAATATATTTAATTATATTGAGAACTTGAACTTGGGACATACGGGGAAAATGATTTGTTTACTCCAAAATTCTAAATATGTCGAGGTGTTTTTTTTTTCTTCTAGTCATTTTAAACGTAGCGGCATGTTGTTTGATTATTAATTTTGTAACTTAAATACAGGATGTTGGTTTTATATTTTGATCTTACAGACGCGCTGACAAATTTAGTCCACCATTTCTAGTTTAGTCCACCAACTCTAAGTACCAATATTAAAACGAATGGATTATCATCACATCATAAAAACTCAGATGTAATGGAAGATCGCAATAACATAGAAAATTCAATGGGTGTTGAACTAAACAAACACAAGTAACAAGTAAAAAGAGCAACTATGGAGTTTCTTGCCGATTCTTCTCCGTAGATACTTCTTTCCGAATCGGTGGTAAATGTTAAAAATATGTACCTAATGACGTTTCAAAAGTGCTTCTAGAAGAAGTCTAATTGAA
The DNA here is from genome assembly GCF_061535395.1 of Colias eurytheme. Lineage (NCBI taxonomy): Eukaryota > Metazoa > Arthropoda > Insecta > Lepidoptera > Pieridae > Colias > Colias eurytheme. The sequence continues at coordinate 6,175,890 of NC_142991.1, forward strand.
CAAATAAATGTTTGAGTTTGAGTTTTGAGTTTAACAGAGACGCGAAGAATAAAACGATAATTCGTTGATGCTTTCCCTTTTCGACGTATTGTTAGGGTACATCACCAATCTGCAAAAAACAAAACTGATGATTCCCAATTGCTGATTAAAAATGAAAAACAAATAATCGACAACAGTGGTGAAAATTTGCTGATCACAATGAAACATCCTTCAGTGGTAGCAGATTTACTCATTTAAAATGTATCGGTGAACAGCGTAAAGGAGAGGAGGACAGGAAAACATTATGAATGTGGATGGTGGATTGTATACAGGGTGTAATCGATAAGTATGTGCAGGCGATTATGACGTTATTATTGCAGGTATCAAAAAACTTAAAACTGATATCGAAATTACTTTACCTAATGAGCAAAATGACAATAATAACTTTTTAAAAGTATAACGAGAAAAATTTACTTTATACACTCCCATATCAAGAAGGGAAAATGGGACTAGTAGAAGTTAAATGTCTAATTCCGGCAAAAGAGATGAATGCGGAAGATGCGGTTAAAAATAAAAAATTTAATATTTGAAATACAATGCAAAAAAATAACACTTTTGTCATAGATAAGAATCATGACTATTTTTTCCAAATTCAGGGACAACTAAACGTTGCAGAAGCAGAAGTCTGCTTATTTGCTGTTTGGACTGGAGTGAATCATTCGTTAAAAATAGAATATATAAGTTTAGGCAAAAAAAATAAAATGATGGACCATTATCAAGATTTTACATAAATTGCCTACTGTCAGAATTGATTGATTCGAGACTTCAGCATTCCATGCCCATCAAGGACCCATCCTATGTCATTCAAGCGATTGAAAAAAGAAAAGAAAAATCCAGTGCAACCGATAAAGCATCAGAATGCTAGCAAAATATTTATTAGGTTTATCCATATAAATATATATATTATACATAATATAATAAATCCGTAGAAGGGTCAATTCTGTACTTTGAAAATATGTATTTAAAAAATAAATAGCAGTGTTACTGGATCGATACCAAACACAAATATGTGATTAAAAAAATTTTTGTCTGTCTGTCTGTCTGTATGTGAAGGCATCACGTGAAAACTAATGGTTCGATTTCAATGAAACTTGGTATAATTATACCTTATTATCCTGGGCATAAAATGGAATACTTTTTATCCTGGAAAAATACGAAGAAAAAAAATAAATCTTAATTTTTCAGTTTTATCCATAGACGTTGTTCTGTAGAACCGCGAACACACGTTGCGTTACCCGCAGTGGATTCATCGATGTAACCTGTAGCGCCAAAAGTCGGATTTGGCTTGAACCGTTTGCGGCACACGCGGGCCGCACGACACCACGCCTCCTCGACTCCTATAATAAGGACGGCGTTCCGCGCGATGCATATATGTAATTTATGAATTTTGATGCGAGCGGACGTGTTAACATTACATTTTTTTTTATTATATACAAAATTTGTTTATCCGTTTTATTAGTTAAACTGAACAACTTTCACTAAGAAACTTAGGTCGAAAAAAATGTATAGAGTTATGCATTTGAAGATATCAATAGAACGTATTCGCAAATTTTGTGTACTGATAAAAAAAATCACCTGGTGTAATTTTCACGAAAATTGTTTCAAATTGTCATTTTTGGTACTTATTACGAATATTAAATTATGCATACGAATGATTTAATTTTTAAAAATTTAGTGGAGCAACTTTCCCATAGTACATTTGTATTATTTACATATAGGATGACAGGATGCATTTGTTTGCACTACTAGACCAAGCCCTTAATTAGTAGGATATTATAATTCCGAACAGAACAATATAATATAAACTTTTAAGCATTTGAATGCTATAAAACTAAAATAATATTATATTTCAACAACATAATATTATATCTTGACGACGACGACGCGCGACGTTGACGACGCGGTTGGCGCAGTGGTAAAGTAACTGCCTACTGAGCTGACGGTCCCGGGTTCGATCCCCGGTCAGGGCAAATATTTGTGTGATGAACTCAATTATTTGTTCTTGGGTCTGGGTGTTATCTATACATATATGTATTTATAAAATATTATATTTATCGTCGCTTAGTACCCACAACACAAGCCTTGAGCTTACTGTGGGACTAGTTCGATTTGTGTAATAATGTCCTTGAATATTTATTTAAATATTATTATATCTCATCTCACCAGTAAGTGAATCAGCACCACACTGCAGCACAACCGCACTAGGCTGGAATGTCTCCATAACTTTAGAGATGATCGGCACAAATATAGACTCGTAGGACTCATCATCCATGCCATCACGTAATGGGATATTGACCGCATAGTATTTGCCTTTACCCGCTCCAATGTCACGAAGATCACCTGAATAAAAAAAGATTAATTTAAAAAAATGCATGTGAACATTATTATGTTCTATTGACCTAACGGACTTAAAACTGTATCACAATCACTTCATAGTATAAAACAAAGTAATTTTCTCTCGATGGGGATATAGGCCAGATTAAATCTCTAAAACTACGCAACGGATTTTGATGCGGTTTTTTTAATAGATAGACTGATTCTTGAGGAGGGTTTTAGTATATAATTTAATAGGCTTTAGAGAAAGAGGGCGAAACCGCGGGTGAAAAGTTAGTACATCTATACTAATATTATAAAGAGGAAAGGTTTGTAATTATGTATGTATGTATGTATGTATGGTTTTCACGCATGAACTACTGGACCGATTTTGATGAAATTTGGCACAGACAATCTTTAGACCCTGACAAAGAACATAGGCTACCTTTTATTGTGAAATATGTACCACGGGCGAAGCCGGGGCGGACCGCTAGTAGTGTATAAATTATGGTTTGTGTGATATATTATAGTTCAAACAAAATCAAATCGTTTTTATTTTAAACAAAATAGATTATATTTTGTTCAAATAGGTTTATAATATACTAGATTTCCGCCCGCGGCTTCGCCCGCGTTATCAAAGAAAAACTCGCATAGTTCCCGTTCCCCTGAGATTTCCGGGATAAAACCTATCCTATGTGTTAATCCAAGTTACCTTCTATATGTGTGCTAAATTTCATTGTAATCGGTTCAGCAGTATTTGCGTGAAAGAGTTTGTGTGATATATTATAGTTCAAACAAAATCAAATCGTTTTTATTTTAAACAAAATAGATTATATTTTGTTCAAATAGGTTTATAATATACTAGATTTCCGCCCGCGGCTTCGCCCGCGTTATCAAAGAAAAACTCGCATAGTTCCCGTTCCCCTGAGATTTCCGGGATAAAACCTATCCTATGTGTTAATCCAAGTTACCTTCTATATGTGTGCTAAATTTCATTGTAATCGGTTCAGCAGTATTTGCGTGAAAGAGTAAGGCCCTTCGCTCATGGAGCTACTCAAAAAGAACTAGTCACAAACTCAAATTACTAACGCGTTGCCTGAGCGTCACAGCCCATACATGTTCTATGGAGGTTCGCACACGACGCGACTGGTTACTAACTGGTGAGTAACGCGTTAGCAACCAATCACGCGCGACGCGTCGTGCCGGTCTCCACGCAACTGGTTTCCCGAGTTTCTTTGTTTTTTATGATAAAAATGAACGAGCAAACATTGACAAGTGACTGAAACCTTATAACTTGAGTAGCGTTGTATGCGAGATACAATTTGTAACTGGTTTGTAATCGTAATTACTGATTAGTTCAGTCATTTTTGAGTAGCTCCATGAGCGAAGGGCCTAACAAACACACACCACACACCTCACAAACTTTCGTATTTATAATATTACTAGCAGTCCGCCCCGGCTTCGTCCGTGGTACATATTTACGTTTTCTCTACGTAAGAACCATCCTCATACTTCAAGGAATATATTAAAAAAAGAATTAACGAAATCGGTTCAGCCGTTCTCAAGTTCTGCGCTTACCAACACATTTTGGGATTCATTTTTATACTCAAACTCAAACTCAAACTCAAACATTTATTTATTCAATTAGACTACTTTTAGTAGCACTTTCGAATCGTCATTACATAAGTATTTTTAACATTTACCACCGATTCGGAAAGCAGTATCTATGGAGAAGAACCGGCAAGAAACTCCATAGTTGCTCTTTTAAAATCATATTGTCAATATTACATAATCTGTAACTTAAATCTAACTACATAATATATCATAATATGCCAAAGAACTGTCCTGTGGTTCTTACGCGACAACCCTCCATGGATTTTCATCTTCCATATATTCCTTAATGCTATAATAGGCTCTCTGAACTAATATATTTTTTACATAAGTTTTAAATTTAGCACTACCAAACTCTTTAATATTATGAGGAATTCTATTGTAAAAGCGTATACCTTGACCCATAAATGAATTTTTAACTTTAGCTAATCGGAAAAAAGGCATTTCAATTCTATTTCTGTTCCTTGTGCCATAACAGTGTCTATCTCCTACTCTTGTGTGTACGTCGGCATTTTTGTGTACATGCAAAATATTATTAAATATATACTGTGATGGTACAGTAAGGATACCAGTATTCTTAAAGAGATCTCTTAGTGAGTCCCGAGCACGTAAATTATATATAGAGCGAATGGCTCTTTTCTGTAAGATAAATATAGTTTCTATATCTGCTGCCCTGCCCCATAGTAGAATTCCATAGGAAATAATACTATGAAAGTAGCTGAAATAAACCAATCTAGCTGTATCTTCATCGGTGAGATGCCTTACCTTTCGGACTGCATATGCTGCTGAACTGAGCTTACCTGCAGCGGTGTTGACATGGGCTCCCCACTGTAGTTTCTCGTCCAATGTAAACCCAAGAAATACAGTCGATTCTGTAGGGTGTAATACCTCCCCGTTCAAGGTAATATTTCTGCTCAACTTTTTAACGTTAGGTAGTAAAAATTCAACACAAGTTGTTTTTTTGGCATTTAATAATAAATTATTAGCAGTAAACCAGTCGGATATGTGTAAAAGAGTACTGTTCACTTCGTCAACATTTGGGTCATGCCTATCCACATTGAATATTAATGAGGTATCATCTGCAAACAGAACTATTTCACACCTATCCTGTAAATAATAAGGTAGATCATTGATATATACCAAGAACAAGAAGGGTCCTAAAATAGATCCTTGTGGAACACCAATGTTAATTGACGCACCGCTAGAACGTTCTCCATTAACAACTACAGTTTGTATCCTATCATGCAGGTATGAGGCTATGAGGTTCTGAGCTTGTCCTTTAATCCCATAGTGATTAAGTTTACGCAATAATGTACAATGTTCAACGCAGTCAAATGCCTTGGAGAGGTCACAAAATATCCCCAAAGCATTTTTTGAGTTTTCCCATGCCTTATATATATGTGTTAGTAGTGCAACTCCAGCATCTGTGGTTGAGCGCCCCTTTGTGAAACCAAACTGTTTGGTGTGCAGCAAATTATTAGAAGCAAAGTGACTAGTCAATTGGTTTAATATTAACTTTTCGAATACCTTACTTAATGTTGGTAAAATCGAGATAGGTCTATAGTTGTTACAGTCTTCTTGATCGCCTTTCTTAAATAGAGGTATAACTTTACTAAGCTTTAGTAAATTAGGAAATGTACCATAGTCACAACACTTATTAAATATGAAAGCTAAATTGTTTGCAATATTTTCTATTATATTATTAACTAAATTTACGGACATTCCCCAAAGATCACAAGTGTTTTTTAAATTAAGTGTCTTAAATGCTGTAACAATATCATTAGCAGTTACGTGACGCAATTGAAATAATGTACTGCACCCCGCAACATGGTCCCTCAAAAAGGTCTCTGCAAGTACTGAAGACGAGTTTAAATTATTAGTAATGCTAGCAGGGACACTACTAAAGAAATCTTCAAAAGCAAGCGCAACATCAGCATTTTTGTCAATAACCATGCCATTATGTACAAGTTTTATGGTATTACTTGATTTGCTTTTACCCATTTCACCATTAATAATAGACCAAACTGTTTTAACTTTATTATCCGAGTCGCGTATTTTATCTCTGATATACAAACGCTTCGCAGTAAAACAAACAATTTTAAAAGTTTTTGAGTAATTTCTAACATATCTAAGAAAAGATGGGTCTTTATTATATTGCTTCATACCATATAACTCATAAAGAACGATCCTACACCTATGTATGCTAGGTGTCGCCCATTTACTAAATGGTAAATCCTTGGTAATATTTAAAGATTTAACTTTAAATATTTTTTCAAATTCATTATGAACTAAATTAAAAAGATTTTTAAACATTTCACAAGGATTATTATGACAGGATTGATCATTCAGTACGGGCAGGTTTTTATTAATATTATCTCTAAATTTATTAATGCCTTTTTTAGTTATAGGCCTAACATTAATTCTTTTAAATTCAGGTAAACAATCCCATTCAAAAACTACTTTCTGGCCACAGTGATCCGAAGTGAGTGTATTGAGAATATTTTTCTCTAAACAGATGCAGTCGCAGTATATATTATCAATACAGGTTGCAGAAGTAGGTGTAATTCGTGTGGGTTCATTAAAAAGTTTATACAGATTAAATGACTGAAACAAATTAACAATTCGTGTTGCCGTTTGTGTTTGTAAAAGTATATCAATATTAAAATCACCACATACTATAACTTTTTTTTTACTCCTACTTAAACGCTTTAATATTTCTTCCATGACTGTCTCAAACATATTATAGTCACTGGAAGGGGGTCTATAAACGCAAACAATAATGTAACGCTCCAGTTCAACACAGGACAGTTCAATGGTCCGTTCTACAGAAAGACTAACAATGTCAGTTCGTTCTTTGCATTTTACACTATTATGTACAAAAATAAGAGAACCTCCATGAATAGCATATGTCCTGAAGTATATACTTTTTAATTTATAATTATCAATATTTATTAACAACTGACATTGTTTAAGCCAATGTTCTGTTACACAAAAAACCTTAATACTATTATGATTTAAAAACATTATATTATATAGAAGATAGTAGGACTAACCTGTTCCAGGGAAATATTCTCCATACTTATGGAACGAGACTGTCATGACTCTGTCTGTTGTGTAGAAGGCTTCCTCGACCCCATCGCCGTGGTGCACATCAATATCAATGTACAGCACCCTCTGGTGGTACTTGAGTAACTCCAAAATGCCGAGTACAATATCATTTACGTAGCAAAAACCAGATGCTTCAGATTTTTTAGCGTGATGCAGCCCTCCACCCCAGTTGATGCAGATTTCTGATGCCTGTGTGATGAAATTTTTATTAACATTTCTTGGATATAGAACAAAAATTTTAAGATTTGAAGTACATAAATAGAATTATTGGGTGGTAAATGCTATATCATGACAAATGAGTTTCTAGACAAGTCTAATTGAATAAATAAATGTTTGAGTACTGAACTTAAGTAAAATTGTGCTACTATGCTATATCACAAATAAGCGGTTTAATTTATAATATACTAGCTTTCCGCCCTGGCTTCGCCCGTGGTATACCTACATGTTTAAACTATCCTATCTCTCAAGTTGGATCGAACTGCACATGGTGTGCGAATTTTATTATAATTGGTTAAGTGGTTTAGGAGTCCATTGAGGACAAACATTGTGACACGAGATTTATATATATTAAGATAAACTGTCAGCTTACCTGCTTATTTAACTTGACTGCAGCAGCAACAGAGCCACCAGCGGACAGCTGACAGAATTCATAGAGACCATCAAACACTGGACAGTCTTCACCGACATTAACTGTTAAAGAATAAAATAAGACTATGTTCCAATTTTCATATAAAAAAATAAAATAACATAGCTTAATAATATTTTTTTTTACATTTTGATGATACAATATTTTACCATAAAATTGCAAAATATACATATTAGACAGACAAACATAACCTCTTTAATTTTTGAATGGTGGTTAAAAATCATACAAAAGTTTTTCCTCTAATAGTAGAAGGTAGATGAAAGAAAGTATAATAAATCATAACAAATATAATTGTGTACATCATCAACAAAGCATATGCGTGCCAACTAAGAATAGGACCGCACTTGCTGCCAACTTCACACGAAAACTGTCAAATTAGTACTGCCAGCAAAAAAATGTGCGAAAAAGAATTTTCATATAATTATTTTTTATTGTTCATGATTATATTTAATTATTGTATAATCGTTATATTCATTAAAAAATACTATTTATTGAATTTCACTGATGGATTATGGATAAATTAATTATACAGGTATGGAAACAGTATTAATAAAAAGTTAACATTTTCATAGTTAATGCGGATATAGCAGTGACAGCGACAGCAATGAAGATTCAGAATACGACGACGATGACGCTGTGTTAAGTGGTGTAGAGGAAATATTATCCGATTGATAAAAACTGAAATAATATAATATATTTTTTTTTACATACGTGCTTTTATTTTCAAATCCTACTCATTCATAATAAATTTGGCGTGAAATGTATTGGAAATACCAACAAAGCATACATTAAATATTTAAACTGAATATAATTTCTTTATTGATTTTTTTGCACACCATACGCTTTGGTAATGAAGTTAGCGCGTATTACTGAACAATATGGCGTCTTGACAGTCCTATTCTTATTTAGCATGCATAGTATGTACATAAGTAATAAAATTGTTTGTATTGATTATTCAAATGGTAAATTATTCTTACATCTTTGCATCTGCTTATTGTATTCTGACATGTTGTCTGGTCTGATGGAGCGAAGGAAGCGTATGTAGTCATCTGAGTGGAACTTTGTCATTTCATCCGCAGTTGCTTTGTGAGGTCGCTATATTAACAAAAATATATCATAATAAATTCCTGTACCAAAATACTTTACACATTTATACCAATGTATAAGTTATGTGATACCATAAAATATCTGAATATTTATTATAAAAACTTACATATATCTCCATTTTTCTATATAAACCATAATTCAACAGTAAATTATGTGTCATGCGTATGCGATGTGGTTTCATGGGATGTCCTTGCCCATAATAATAGTTGCCAATATCACCTAAAATTAATAAAACCAATCATTTTAATAACACAATATTTTCATATAAACTTAAATTTAACTTTATATTATAGTGTTACTCGGGTCATTTTACGGCTTGACATATTTCCGTCTGTACTATTAACAGCGAGAACGAACAAAATCATGCGCGCCAATGACAATTCAGAAAAGAGTACAGACGCTTAGTAATGACTTAGCATACAATGCGATAAAAATTTTAAGACGAATATGATAACATATAAAACATTTATAAGATATTCATGTTAATAATACATATGAACTTAATGCTTTTAAAAGCATTTACATTGAAAATCGAAACATTGAGAAAGAAATGCAATAAGCTAATTACCCAGTTGGCGGGCAACAAACTTTACAATACTTACTATCATAATAATAGCACACTCTCTTTTTGCTATGAGGTTGCATAGCCATTTTACGTCCCGAATTAAAAAAACTGGAAGAGTTTTAACGATTTACTTTATGTATTAACACTATAATCACACAAAAGATAAATACGGTCCGAGACAGCGTTTACTTTCGTATTTCCGATTCTGAATTATTAGATGAACGATTTACGAGCATAATATCGTTCGTGTTCTACTCATTCATAACGGGGAAAGAGACGAAGGGGAATGAACTGTTGTCAGTTGTGCGTTTGCCGTTTACCATGTCAATGCATAATTGCCATGCTAAAAAATAGATTTTTAAAGATTTGTTCTGTCAATCTGTCAATAGATGAATAATTATTATTTTTATTATTTATCATTTACCTCGTAAAAACCTTCCTAAAATTTGATATTTAGTTTTCAAATACTTAATAAATGTGATTTTTTTAGAAGTGAAAACTTCTTTAGCGGCGTTGGGTATAAAATCTTAAACTCACGTCAGGACACGTGGCCTGATCGAAAAAGCGTAAGACGGACTTTTTTTTTAGCCCTTATATTCCATGCGTAAGACGGATACCATTCCAAAATATCAAACATGCTGAACGTTAATAATCAAGTTTTCACTTCTGCCGGCACTCCCCAGTGCAACCCGTCTTTTTTTGAAGTGAAAACTTCTTTAGCGGCGTTGGGTATAAAATCTTAAACTCGCGTCAGGACACGTGACCTGATCGAAAAAGCGTAAGACGGATGTATATCAAACATGCTCAACGTTAATAATCAAGTTTTCACTTCTGCCGGCAGCCCCGGAGTGCAACCCGTCTTTTTTTGTAATAAAAACGATTCTATCACGAATCGGGATTCAAACCCACGTCTTCCTCCTGACTGGTGCTACGCCAATGCTACGCCCAGGGAATATGAAACATTATTTTAATGATTAAATTATTGTAGCAGGGTCCATTGATAAGATAAATACGTCATGTATGAGCTTAGTATTTTTCTCAAGAACTACTGGACTGATTTGAAAAATTCTATCGGTATTGGATAGTCCATTTATCGAGGAAGGCTATAGGCTATATATATAGTTATAAGGTTATATACCTATCATCACGCTAAGACCAACAGAAGCGGAGCCACGGGGGTGAAACCACGGAGTGCAGCTAATAGTCAATAGATTATAATATGTACCTAATATGCACAATTATATGCTTCTACTAACTGTTTGTTGAATGAACGAAACAAAAATTTTTCGTTCATCGGTTGGCACTTGGCATAAAATTTTTGTGCTGCCATTTTAACATCCTTTGGTCCTATTCAAGAAGCTTATATCTAATACACTTGAGATCTAATAATCGTGACAAGCCAACGTTCATAGCGCAATCTCCAGTGTATTAGATATAAGCTTCTTGGTCCTATTATTTATTTATAGTGATACAAGTAGTGATATTAAATGAAAGTATAAACTACACACAGCTACAGATCACAGTCGTATTATTAGGAAATTTTAATTTATTTATGGCAACTCCGCAGTAGAGTGAAGTTTGTAGCGATTGATTGATTCATGAAAGATCTCTTTTGCAGAAGCAGTGGTCAAGGTAAGACGTGTCATATTTTAAATTTAGCTGATAGCTGACTATTGATTTTTACTTTTGTAGTAGGTAATCCGATAATATTTTATTGTTCTTATATTATTTTGTGATAATATTTTTATTAATTTTACGCTCTACTCAGAAGTTTTCACTTGATATTGGTGTTAGCTAAACATAATAATTTATTGTTTCAGAAAGACCCTGCTAAATAAAGAGATAGAACATCTTAATATATCCTGAACATCATTTAATAAAAAATACCACATAATGTAAGTAATTATTTTATATGAATGCTATAACTTTTATGTGCCATAATTTTTTTGTTTTATGCTTAATTTATGAATATTTTAATTCAACAAAGTTATGGTTAGGTTTATGGTACTGTTAATTCTTAACAATATGGTAGGCAATAGTGGTTGTATTTTATCTGATCTAAAAGCTATTGAGATGGTGTAATTTCCATAATAAAGTCAAGTAAAAAACTTATTACGACCACCATTTTGACTTGACGCGTCACGCCTCAGCCTTCACAGTTCACGCATGCGCCATGGTAATATTAATGGTACGTCGACGCCATTTTATCCAAGACTATTGATTTTCATACGGGACACGCCTTTTGTATATAATGTTCTTGATTTATTATGTTAAAATAAGATCTTGTTTTAATGTATATTAACTACTACACGCACAATGCATATCTACGATAACTTAACCTTGACACGATAATTTCTTTGCATTTGCTCAATTTCTCAACGTTTTCATAGCGAATTAGTATGATCGTATTCTATCTTTATTGTTGACAGTTGTTTAATATTATAGGTATTAAACCTTATCAATATTTTTTTAAGTACCTATCGCTTCTATGGTGAAGAATAAACCTATATACGTTTTTTTTCTATTAATATTGATTTTTTTCTTTTTAACGGTAATATGTTTCTGTTATAGGTCTGGAAATTGGAACAATAATCGTGGTGGTAGCGGTGGTTCCAAGTTTGGAGGCGGCGGCGGCGGAGGAAGATTTGGTGGATCTAAATTTGGCGGAGGCGGTGGCGGCGGTAAATTTGGCGGTAATAATGGATATGGTAACAAGAAAGAATTCTCAGGAGGGCAGAACATGCGTCGCCCCAACTGGGATTCCATGTCCCTACAGCCATTCAACAAAGATTTCTACAACCCACCGCCAGCCATACTAAACAGATCACCATATGAGGTAGAAGCTTATAGAAACAAACATGAAATAACCATCAGTGGTGTAGATGTACCTCACCCAATTGAAAAGTTTGATGAAGCAAACTTCCCAGACTATGTCATGCAAAGTATCATTAATATGGGCTACAAGGACCCAACACCAATCCAAGCACAGGGATGGCCTATTGCTATGTCTGGAAAGAACTTAGTGGGCATTGCCCAAACGGGTTCTGGCAAAACATTGGCATATATTTTACCTGCTATTGTTCATATCAACAATCAACAACCTATAAGGCGAGGCGATGGTCCTATTGCCCTGGTATTGGCACCTACAAGAGAGCTCGCCCAGCAAATTCAACAAGTTGCTACTGATTTTGGAAATGCGGCCTATGTCCGTAACACATGCATTTTTGGAGGGGCTCCTAAAAGGGAACAAGCGCGTGACTTGGAAAGGGGTGTAGAAATTGTCATCGCAACACCTGGAAGACTTATTGATTTTCTAGAGAAGGGTACTACCAACTTGCAACGTTGTACATATCTTGTACTTGATGAAGCTGACCGCATGTTAGACATGGGTTTTGAACCTCAAATCAGAAAAATTATTGAACAAATCCGCCCAGACAGACAAACATTGATGTGGTCTGCAACATGGCCCAAAGAAGTGAAAAAGCTGGCAGAAGATTATCTCGGTGATTACATGCAGATCAATATTGGATCAATGCAGTTGTCAGCAAACCATAACATTTTACAGATTATAGATATTTGCCAAGAGCATGAAAAAGAAAATAAGTATGTACCTTTTATTAATTTTATTTATTTTCATTTATCATGCTCAGTGTGATGAATTAAGATGTATGAATTAATGATTATATTAATAATATTCTATCCTCTAAGAAGATCTGATTTCAACTTGAATTAATAAAAATCTCCATGTCTGCTATTTTTAGTACTGTTAATTATTTATATATAATTTTTTCTAGATTGAATACATTATTGCAAGAAATTGGAGAAAGTCAAGATCCTGGTTCAAAGACAATTATATTTGTTGAGACCAAGAGGAAAGTAGAAAATATCACAAGAAATATTAGACGATATGGATGGCCGGCAGTATGTATGCACGGTGATAAGACACAACAGGAGAGAGATGATGTATTAAATCAATTCAAACAAGGCAGAGCTACTATTCTTGTAGCAACTGATGTTGCTGCTCGAGGACTTGGTAAGCTACATAGACTAACATGACAACTTCACAAAAAACAAAACATTTTACTTTCACAAATTATTATATTCATCTGTGTCTATATAAATATAAAATTAATTTGTTTTATATTTTCAGAGGCACTGGCGGAAAGTTATTGTGTTCTATTTGATTACTGCCCCAAATTTTTGGGCATGTTACTGCACTGGATATGTACCTAAGACATTTTTCTGATGCAGTTGGTAAATAAAAGTATGCAGAATGCAATAACTCGTCAATTTAAAGGTGCCTCAAAGTGCCTTTCACTTTGATTGGACCCGAGGCCGGAAAGCTGGATAGTATGTCCGTAGTTCGGATACACTTGAAAGTTCAGGAAAACCTGGTGATGCACTCAGACTTACAAACATTTGCAAATATAAAGATTATAGAAGTGCATTGTTGAAAAACTTGACCATGGATTGAAAATTTTGATTATCAGGAAGGGTCAAGGGTTTTCTGTTTCGGCCAAAATGGAGTTTTTCAAGGGGCAATAGATATTTAGAGAGATTACTGACTAACCGAAATAAGTTTGCGCCCTGAAGAAGACTCCTGGGTTCCGAGTGAGAGGCAATAGATACATGTTTTTTCTACATTTGTTTGTGTAACTCATACATGTAAGTAATGCAGTTGAGTTGCAATGATTAGGATTGTTAGTGGTATATGATTGTTCATTTTTAAGTTTGTAACAGATTTTGCATATTATCTATAATGTAAAATAAGACGAATAAATCTGTTCTAAGCTTTTTTGAACTTTTTATGACTACGCACTGGAATTTGAATTAATTCATTGTATACTTACAGATGTGGATGGAATTAAATATGTAATAAACTTTGATTATCCTAACTCATCTGAGGATTACATTCACCGAATTGGTAGAACGGGACGATCAAAATCAAAAGGAACATCATATGCATTTTTCACACCTTCAAACTCGCGTCAAGCAAAGGACCTGGTCTCAGTCTTACAGGAAGCTAACCAGGTGGGTGTTAAATGTACTTCAGTTAGTTTTCGGTTTCCTCATACCTTTGGCATGGGTACGTTTTTTGATAGCGTGACATGAATGCAAGTATGAGGTACATTAATACAGCTACATGCCTTCGGTGTCCACATTATACATTATCTGGATCCCATCCTCAGATGCTGTCACATTATTAAGAAAATAAACAATAATTATTATTTTTTTTATCCAGGGAAATGCTAATAATATTTTTTTTTTTTTAGATAATCAGTCCTCAATTACAATCAATGGCTGACAGATGTGGAGGTGGCGGAGGATGGAACAGGAATAGGTTTGGTGGAGGAAGGGGAGGTGGAACTTTCAAACGAGGAGGAAACTTTGGAAGAAGTAATGGGACATCCCACAAGAGATTTAATGACTACTAATGTAGATTTAACATAATTTAAATAGTAGCAAATCCTCATGGAATATTAATTAAGTGTATGTATCTGTATTTAAAGTGTGAAACTGATGTCAAGTGTTTGTAGTAATCTTTATTGACATATTTTCTCAATGTGAGATTGATTATTCCAATATGTACAAGTATACATAGCTTGTGGAAGCATCTAGTTAATTTACTTTGTTGCTCTGTGATAATTTGATGAGGATTAGCTTAATTCTAAGTTATTTTGTATTTGACTATCTTTGTCTTGTCCCATATTTATTATAATTTGTTCTGTTATCCCTTTTAAAAATACCTTTTTGTATTTCAAAAATAGATAAATGGCCCAAATCTTCATTCCAATGTGAAAACTTACATTAAAATAAAGTTATTAATAAGGAACATTTGTTTTATTTTTCGTTTATATCTGGAATCTTTGTTCTTTTGCACTAGATGTACTATGCAGCTTTGCTACGAAGCAATAACTATGAAACTGACTGCTTTCACTGACTGAAGATGCTCTGCCGAAAAGTAGGAAGATTCGCATGTAACTTAATATTGTCGCCGTCAATTGAATGACTAGGCCGAACGTTGACTAAGGGTGTCTAAGGGCGTATGGAGAAAGAAAACTGGAAACTTACAAGCGCCTGAGAGCGCTCGCGCTGGTACCTAACCCGCGCATGGAAAAAGGAATGGTGCCGACAAGCTTCAACACGCGCTGGTCAGCGCTAGGCGCTGCCATATAAAATTTGTCTTGGTCTGCTTCAACCTGCTTCCTTTGTGTAGAACGAACCAGCGCCGGTAAGCGCTTATAAGTTTCCAGCGCTCTTTCTCAATACGGCCTAGCTGTATATCTGATTGTGGGAGGGTTCAAGTACGTTAGGTACCTACGCAATTTTTGAAGATTTTGATTTTTCTGTACCTACCCCAGTAACGTTATAAGCCTTGAGCATGGCGAATGAGCGGCTCATGGCCGAGCCGCTCAATAGTTGGAGACGCGCGCTCAGGGCGAGCCGGCATCTGTCGGTTTTTGTGCATGCTCAAACTTCAAAATATGCGCTCGGTATTCGCTCGGCGCTCAGTGTGGACGGTTGTTTTTGTGTGTGAGGCCCCGAGTTTTAATTAACGTTAATTATTTAATTAATTAATACTTTTTCTGTTACCTATTTGAAAAATGAGTGAGCCGAGCGTATACTGAGCAGCCTGCGACACAGCTTTTTCAAGTGAAAACTTCTTTAGCGGCGTTGAGCACTTTTTCTGTAATGGGTATAAAAGTGGTATAAAATCGCGTCAGGACACGTGACAAAGCGCTCGCGTTTTCACTTCTGCCGGCACTCCCGCCCCGTTTTCCAATTACAGCACTAGAGCGCATTAGGCCGGGACTCCACCAAAGCAGAGATGTGTGCGGTGTGCTGTGTGCTGTGCGAGAAGAGATGTTTTTCAGCTCGCGGGACTCCACCAAAGCGGAGATGTGTGCGGTGTGCTGTGTGCTGTGCGAGAAGAGATGTTTTCCGCGCGCGCGGGGTTCTGCGGGTTGCTAGCGGGCGAGAGGGGGGAGGGTGACATCGCTCACTGCACGCCGCTCACATCTCTCGTCTCCACTGCGCGTCGTCCGCGCACAGCTCACATCTCCGCTTCCATCGCGACATACAAA
The DNA here is from genome assembly GCF_061535395.1 of Colias eurytheme. Taxonomy (NCBI): domain Eukaryota; kingdom Metazoa; phylum Arthropoda; class Insecta; order Lepidoptera; family Pieridae; genus Colias; species Colias eurytheme. The sequence continues at coordinate 6,192,364 of NC_142991.1, forward strand.
TATTACACATCTCCGCACAGCGATCTCCACTGAAGCTGAGCGGAGAGGAGACGTGTCAATAACTCAATTCTATTGGTTGTTTAAAAAACATCTCCTCTCCGCTCGTCTCGTCTCCGCTTTGGTGGAGTCCCGGCCTTATGCGGCATAATGCTTAACGTTGAATGTTCCAACTACAGCAACGCTTCGCACAATCGAGCACTAGAAAAAGTAATGCGCGTGAATTGATGCGTGCAATCGATTTATTGTAATTATTAATTGCTGGAAAAAAATTTAAAGCTTTCGTTTCATTGTAGTTTTTTCGAAATAATCAAAGTTAATTCAAATTATGTTAAAAAAATAAATATAAGTATGGATGAAGGTACAAACATTGAAAAAAATGTTAATGAAATAATCAAAATCCAAATTACTTAAAATAACCGTAAATATTTTTCAAACAATTATTATGTATACCACTTTATTTACACATTAATGAGGTTATTGCTAACTCTATGAATATTTTTTTTTCAACACAGCGCATCCTGCTGGTGCGTTTCATGTTCCAATTAAGCATCAGCATGATTCGGCATTGTGCGGCACTGAGTCGCATTATGCTCTGTAATTGGAAAACGGGGCCGGAGTGCAAACTGCAACCCCGAACCCGTCTTTTTCTTTTACATAAATATCTGTGGTACCCATATTGACATTGCTCTTAGCAGTTGACAGATATGACATAATAAAGTAGGTACAAATTACAATGATAACTATCGTGCTCGTAATTTGTGTTTGTTGAGGTTATAATTGCGAAATGAAACTTGGTATAATATTTGAAACAATCTGTGATAAATTTAGAAAAATAAAATAAATAATTGATTTCTAAAATAAATTATTTACTTGTGATTGTTTGAAGATATATTGATAAATTGTGAAAATGGCCCAGAATATTATAAGGAATTTATTGCGGCGTAAAGAATTTTCGATTGTGTAAGTAAAGGAATTTTATTATTAAAATTGTATTGACCAACATAATGGATGGAACTAATTGGTATAACTTTTTCAGATTTTGCCCAACAGTAAGAAATTCATCCCCAGGAAATCCGGTCTTCAAGCAATTAGTCCGATCGACAGCATCATTTCATCATGCTTATTTGCAAAAATACTCATTGGAACAGAACAGCTTATATAGAAAAAACCGTTTTTACTCTGTAAATGCAGCGGAAAAGACAGACCAAGATTATATAAATGAACACAAAATAACAATTATTGGTGAGGATGTACCAAAACCATTCAGAGATATTGATGTTAGTGGATTTCCAGATTATATCAAGTCTTTCTTAAGAGAACAAGGATTCACAAGTCCAACAGTTATCCAATCCCAAGCGTGGCCTATAGCACTAAAGGGTGACAATTTTGTTGGTATCGCACAGACCGGTACAGGTAAAACACTGGCATATCTTTTACCAGCTGTTGTACATATTAAAGAGACACAAGGGAGGCGAGGTAAGGGGCCAAGGGTACTAGTTTTAGCACCAACTAGAGAATTAGCCAGACAAATTGAGGAGGTTGCAAAAGAGTTTCAGAAATCATTAAATATTCGTAGTTTGTGTATATATGGAGGAGTTAGTAGATCACGACAAGCTGAAGAACTAAATCATGGTGTTGATATATTGATAGCAACTCCTGGTAGACTAAATGATTTTATTGATAGTAAAGTAACAAATCTTTCAAGATGTGGTTATGTTGTTTTGGATGAAGCTGACAGGATGTTGGATATGGGTTTTGAGCCTCAAATAAGGAGAGCTTTGGAAGGTGTTCCCCATGAAAGACAAATTTTAATGTTTTCCGCTACATGGCCAAAAGAGGTACAGTATTTAGCTAAGGATTATCTTGGCAAATTTGTACAAGTAAATGTGGGATCAACTGATTTAACTGCAAATCACAACATAACTCAGCATATTCATATAGTTGAACAGCATGAAAAAATGGATAAGTGAGTACTATCTATATTATTAATTATTGTTATATATAGAGTTTTCATAATGTATAAATTTTGAATAAAGTCAATATAAATTTATAAAGTCAATATATTGAATATTCTTCTGCCTTCCATATCTGCATACTAAACAATAAGCATTTTTTAAAATATAATAATTAAAATTTACTATAACAGGTTGAAACAAATAATGCATGATATATCTGGAAGTGGTTTTGGAAAGATATTGGTGTTTACCAATACAAAAAGATTTGTGGACAGTCTTACTCTAACTCTGCGTAGAAATAATTGGTCAGCAGTTGGAATTCACGGCGATAAGTCGCAAATGCAGAGGGACATTATTATAAACAAATTCAGAAGTGGCGGGACAAATATATTGGTTGCAACAGATGTTGCTGCCAGAGGGCTCGGTAAATACAAATTTTTAGACGTATGAAAAATACTATTTGTAACAAATTTTCATTTTTTGAAAAAAATATTAATGTTCATCATATTGTAAAATTTCCTCTGATTGTTGGGTTACCTGGTAGATATCGCTACCTAGCGATAAGGCCGCCCTTTGCTGTTTCTGTAGTATTGTCTTTGTTATATGTATTTATGTATTTTCAATGCAATAAAGTATAATAAATAAATAAAATGTTACAAATTTTTTACTATAATAAGAGGATAGTTCAATTTTTATACATAACTAGCGGTCCGCCCCGGCTTCGCCCGTGGTACAAAATTACGTTTTCTCTACATAAGAACCATCCTCGTACTTCAAGGAATATAATAAAAAAAGAATTATCGAAATCGGTTCAGCCGTTCTCGAGTTATGCGCTTACCAACACATTTTGCGATTCATTTTTATATATACATAATAAAATATTTAAATATGTAATATTCAAAATTCCAGTCAATACATTACAATTTTCTGTGACTGTATCTGTGGCCCGCAACAAATATATATCCATTTATTTGTATTTTTTCAAAAGTTATATTTGTTAAGATGGCTAAAGAAACTTTATAAACAATATCTACTGCAGAATACTTTTGCAAAATTTGTGAAATTCTAGTAACTATGACATTTTTTGTGTATTTGAAAATAATTTTATCAAAAATGATATTAAATTTGTCTAACAATTGATACCTTTTTTTCAGATGTGGATGGCATAACACATGTTATAAATTACGATTTCCCGAACACCACCGAAGACTATATTCACAGGATTGGACGTACAGGGCGATCGCAAAATAAGGGCGTATCTCATACAATCCTCTCAGAGGAGGATGGACGACAAGCAAAGAGCTTAATAGCTGTGTTGAAAGAAGCCAATCAGGTATTAACATACACTTACATCTTAATATATATAAATCTCGTGTCCAACCAAACCACTTACACTGTAAACCACTTAACCGATTATAATAAAATTCGCACACCATGTGCAGTTCGATCCAACTTGAGAGATAGGATAGTTTAAACATGTAGGTACCACGGGCGAAGCCGGGGCGGAGCACTAGTATTTTATAAAGAAGTACGAGCATATAAACGATCATAGAGAGTATGACATCATTATCCTCTATATAATAAAAATTAAAAATGAAGCGCCAAATGTGTTAGCGCAAAACTCGAGAACGGCTGAGCCGATTTTATAAATTATTTTTTTATAATATTCCTAGAAGTATGAGGATGGGTTTTATGGAGAGAAAGCATAAACATGTATCATGGGTGAATCCGGGGCGTACTGCTAGTATGTATAATAAAGATTAATCACCAAATGTGTTACTAAGCGTAAAACTCCAGAACAGCTCAACCAATACGGTTAATTTCTTTACGTTTTTCCTAAATCGAAAAAGGGCTAAAAAGACAGAACAATGTTACATATGTATAAAAATTAGTTCTTTTACGAATGGCAGGGGCGCTTTTCAAATCCATGTACAAATGGTCTTGATGACAATACAAATACTTTGATAGTTTTCGTGCCTGCGCTTCTGCTTAGTTATCTTGGTAGAATCTGTTTTCTATTTCCTGTAAAACGAACAATGATTCAGGACTCATTCCTAACTGTCTCTGCTCCAAATAGAGGCGAAAGACAAAATACATTTAAAAATATGTCTATGTAGACTTTGTACCAATCATACATTGATGGTGTTCTTTTTGAATTAAAAACTTTCTACTAATTAAAAAGAAATAAATTACTAAGGTTTTGTTTTTGTTTCAGGAAATACCGGAAGATTTAGAGTTACTGGCAAGAGATTATAATAACTCTAAAAGCATTGAAAGAAGAAGCAATCCAAAGTACAGCCAGAAAGGATACAACAACAGAAGCTATACTAATAACTATAGGAGCAACAATAATTACAGAAGCAACAATAACTATAGAAGCAGTAATAAGAGATGGCAATCATATGATAGAGAAGATTATTATTAGAATTTTAGTTTATTGTTATAGCTAATTTGCTTGTATTCTATTCTGTAATATGTAGCTTTAGGATTTCCCTAGTAATAAAATATTTCAAACATAAACAGGAAATTTATTTTTATTTCCTTAAAAACCGACAGAAAAAATTGGAATTATTACCAACTCACACAAGAATATCTATTCATCTCCTGTGTTCATCTCACATTCAGTGCATTCATCTATTTAAAAGATCTATTTTATTTATTCTGTGAGAGATGGGCAATCTATTATTAATTATTTATATCTATCAAAATCAATCAGTTGCTATGACAACTAAATTAAGAATGTCGCTCTTGATGTCGCTTCATATAAAAAACGTGGTGAGGGCGGCGTAAACAAGATTATGTAAAACTTAACTAAAATGGCATTGCTTCCCGATCTAGATATTCGAACTGTTTTGAATGTTGTGGAAGAAAATTTTGAAAGACAAAATTTGGTAAGATACCTTAACTTCTCTAAAAGTTAACCCAACTTACTACTATCTAGTACTGGTTCTCTTTTACAATTCTACAATTAACATGATAATCTTTAAAATGGATTTGGGAATATTCGTACCAGTCATTCAGTATCAGGATAATTTCTTTCAGAAAACCTATGCCATTCGCATGATTTATACAGGTGAACATACTTTGACTAAAGAGGAGATCATACAACAATTTCAGCAGACGATTCATGATGTGAATGCTAGTTACTGTGAAATAAATGTTCATGGCTTATTGCTCGTTTACGATAGTTACTTTGTTCATATTGTTGAGGTTAGTACGTAGCTCCCCTGAGTATATAATATGTTCTGTGGTACGTAGTAATTCAGTGATATAATGAATAACAGGCTGAATGGATACAAGTATTTGCAGATCTTTGCATATATAAAACACATGAAGCAAATTATCGTTAACACTTGGTAGGATTATTTTCATTCAAATATGAAATATTAATAGGGCTCCGAAGACACAGTGCATAGACATTTAAGGTTCCTATTTCAACGTGAATTGTCTTGGATAGAGTATATGAAAAAGCAAGATGAGGAAGCGGCCAATACTGATGATGAAGAAGAAGGTATAAAGCTGCTTGAAGAACCAGAAGAAAAAGTTGAGAGAAAAATGTTTAAACGTTTAAAGATGTTGGTGACATACCATTCAATAACGACGGTAAGAATTTTATAGAAATACTAGATTTCCGCCCGCGGCTGCGCCCGCGTTTGCAAAGGAAAACCCGCATAGTTCCCGTTCCCGTGGGATTTCCGGGATAAAAACTATCATATGTGTTAATCCAAGTTACCCTCTATATGTGTGCTAAATTTCATTGTAATCGGTTCAGTAGTTTTTACGTGAAAGAGTAACAAACATCCATACATCCATACATCCTTACAAACTTTCGCCTTTATAATATACAGTGGTGGACGTTTAATTAGAAACACGTAACACGATGAAGTAGTCATCAAATTTATTTACATTTGTGTATTAACGTATTAGAAATTAAGTATTATTTCATATGTAGGTAATAGAACACCCGTTTATCTAGTTTTATAAGAAATTGCTTAATTTTAATCAAACTTTAGCTTAAATTAATAAAATTAAACAACTTTAAGTGAAGTCAGATTTCCGAGTATTTTCAGTCTGGACAACAAATTAGAAACATCATGGTTCGAGTGTAGTTCCAAAGTCAAAACCTGTTGAAATGCCGCCAATATTTTTTTCTTCTACAAATATTTGCACCTTTTTTAAACATTCCATCTAAAAGTTTCTGAAAATTAATTTGCTTTGCAGTATAAATGGGTAAAAGTAAGATTTGTGACCCATCAACAAGAAAAGTAATTTTAAGTTTACATTTTGACAAAAACTGGAGTTACAGGAAAATTGAAAATAATTTAGAGTGTTTGATAAAAAGATATTCAATGCTACAGTTTATTTAAAAGAGCATGGTACTTCTGATTAAGTGCCTAAAAAAGCTCGACCATGAATAACCACTGCTCGCGAGCATAGGCAAATAATTATTTTCGCAAAGATGGATCCATTTAAAGGTTCCAATTCTATTAGGAAATATGTTTTTGCAAACGTGTTAAAATCTCATATAATTTAAGCCACGACGTTGTTAAGCCGTTGTTGTCTATAAAGATTATAACAATCTAAAAACAACCCCATACGTGCCCATACTATAATTTTTCCTCCGCTATGCTGAACTGTTTATTTATTATCAAAGCCCGGTTAACTGAACAACGCGCGTATCCTTTGCCATCAGAATTGATTAAATTAATTTTAGTTTGGTCCCAAAATAAAACTTTTTCACTGGCGGACTGTCCACGAGCAATATTTCTTAGTAAATGTAAATCGTTGTTGTCGCTGTACTGCCTAGTAAGAAGCTGTACTTTCCTGGGGGCTCTCCCAAAAAATTTTGCCTCGACTTACCGCCTGCCAACCGATCTCATCGACACATTGCGAGGTTCATCTTCGGAAAAAACTAATTTTATAATAGAATTTGAACTTTTAAATGGATCCATCTTTGCCAAAAGAATCATTTGCCTATCCTCGCGAGCAGTGGTTTTTCATGCTCGAGCTTTTCTAGGCACTTGATCGGAAGTAGCTTGCTTTTTTAAATAAAATGTATCATTGAATATGTTTTTATTGAACACTCTAAATGATTTGCAATTTTCCTGTAACTCCAGTTTTTGTCAAAATGTAAACTTAAAATTACTTTTCTTGTTGATGGGTCACAAATCTTACTTTTAACCATTTTTACTGCAAAGTTAATTAATTTTCAGAAACTTTTAGATAGAATGTTTAGAAAACGGTGCAAATATTTGTAGAATAAAAAAATATTGGCGGCATTTCAACAGGTTTTGACTTTGGAACACTCGAACCATGATGTTTCTAATTTGTTGTCCAAACTGAAAATACTCAGAAATCAGACTTCACTTAAAGTTGTTTAATTTTATTAATTTAAGCTAACGTTTGATAAAAATTAAGCATTTTCTTATAAAACTAGATAAACGGGTGTTCTATTACATATGAAATAATACTTAATCTCTAATACGTTAATACATAAATTTTAAATGAATTTGATGATTCATTTAAAATTTCATCGAGTTACGTGTTTCTAATTAAACGTCCACCACTGTATATTAGAATATTAGAATATATTAGAATATTAGATTTCGTCATTCAGTTCATTTACTTACTTACTAAGTATTTTTATCTTATTAATGAAACGGCTTTCAGAATCTTACCTTATTGCCATGTAATAAACGATCGCAGGACTCTTGAAACTGAGTTAAGATAAAAAGAGTACCTACTTACCTATCCATCTTATACTAAATACGAATTGCAGCGTTTCTTCGATGGTTGGCGCGCAGTGACGGCCCGACCGCCAACTCTGGTCGGAAAGTTGGATGTCTATGGTCCATTGTCTGAGCATGTGGAACAATTGCGCATCTGTCTTGACAAGATAAGCAAGTTCTGTGCGCTAGCACAAGCTGATGAAGAGGTGGATATATAGCCTATTATAATTTCTATTGTTACTTAACATTTTTGGTATTTACCAATTAGGTACCATAGATTTAAAAAGCGTTTTATGCTTGTATAATGTATATATCACAAATATCTGCATTTATAGTTATTAAATAGTGATCAAATATTTTTCAATGATTGAATTCGGACATCTAAGAGGTATTTACCAGTTTACTATCAAAGTCAAACTTTGAGCATCATGAATCTATCGATCAGAAACTACAGGTAGTCGATATGTAGCTTTTTATGAGCCTAGTACAAACCTGCTCTACATTTCAGTTGTCATTTACTGGTTTGAGTGCAAATGACCCAAAAATGGAAGCATTACCTGAAGTGACTCTATTAGATTATCTGCTGCAATCACAGCACATACTGGATCTTCGTAACGTGGTGCATTTACATCGGCGTGTCGATGACTATGCGTTCTATTTTGGTAAGTAAGGTAACGGCACCAGTCGTGGACAAGCATCCAGTAATGGACAAAATAAATATTAAATTTAAATATTAAGACCAAAATTAACGTTATATAATTTGGCAATACTTAAAATAAAAGTTTGGTTCATAAGCTATCAGAATACGACATTTCATCTTATTCGGCCAAAATGTTTGAAGATGGCAGAACGTTATGTTTAGATGCTGCGACTCGTTTCGAAGAAATCCGTTTTTACTAAGAAAATCCTTAAGGAAGTGAGGACACAATTTTGGTTATAAGAATTTTTGTATAAATGTCAGCAAAATTTGATATTACTTTTATTTATAGTAGTTAAGTGTACGAAATATTACACGATTTAGTATCATGATAGGTTATGTTGTTTAAATAAAATTCATCAGTGTCCATAACTGGATTTAATTCTATGGATATATCCATTTATGGACATATGTCGAAAATAAACTTTTTTTAAAGGTATTAATTACATGCGCTTTTCTGTATTGTCTTTTCTTTCTGATTAATAATATACCTATCACGACCATTTCAAACAAAGGGTTCCAATATTGTACAACAATTGTCCATGACTGGATTTGCTTTGGTTCCTATAATGGACATTGATATTTTTTGTTAAAATTACACTAATGGGTCCAACAACATAATATCTATCTAAACATGAAGAATATATTTTGGAACAATGGGTCATTATGTGCTGTGCGACTCGTTCTCGGCTTCATTCTCTACCTACCACTGCGTAGAGAAGTCGCATACTTATGCGTATTGTAACGCATCTATCATAGAGAGTTCTCTGATGAACTGTTTGGATCGTTGTCTGCTGCTAAATTCCACCACCATATAGCACACACGCTTAAATTTCATCCACACCATCTTGACAACAGTTTAAAAAAGCTTTTTGCCTCGTGCTACAATTTGGAATCCATATCGATGGACCGATCAGATTAAGGCTGCTGGCGGATTCAGATTGGCGATTCACTTCACGAGTGTAGCGGAATGCCAGGAAACAGAGAGATATGGCGGAGCATCGTGACGCGGGTAACATCTACCCCCCTAGAGTGATATGACGAAGAAGAAGAAGTCCCAAAATGGATGGAATGGCAGTACTTTTTTTAGTTATATTTTTCATCCCTGACTTATTGAGAAAAAAAACCATATTGGTGTTTCCGGACATAACTCGTATTTAACGATGCATTTGTCCAATTTTTGCCTAGAAAATGGAAATTAAGACTGTTTTAAATATTATAAGTATGCAAAATAATTAATAAGTACTATTTTTTATAAATACATCCCTGATTTATTGTATTCCAATCATCATTTTCAAGATTCTATTGATAACTATAAGTCTTCTCCAAGTGTAAATAACTGGAGAAACGACATTAGGTACAGTCCATAAATGGGTGTTCATAACTGGATGTTGTCCAAAACTGGGTGTCCATCATTAGATTTTTCACTGTCCAACACTGGTGCAAAAAAGTGGTTTTTTAATTTATAAATAACTTCATTATTTATGCATTGTATTCTTTTTTCTAACATTGGTTACGTTAAACTAACATTGAACTAAAGGTATAACTAAACAATATCCAATAAAGTTAAAAAACCTACGAGAAATTTGCAAAAAACTTCAATTTTTTCCTTAATCTGTACAAGACTGGTGCCGTTACGTTACACCAGATGAGAATATTTCAGGCTCACCATAAATGTAATTAATTTTGATAGTACTAAATTAGTTAACCTAATTTAGTGTACTAAATTAGGTTAACTCGAGCGGTAACCTTGTATGATTACTAATTTTATCTATACATATAATAAATCTGTAGAAGGGTCAATTCTGTACATTGAAAATATTGAAAAAATAAATAGCAGGGGGTGTTACTGGATCGATACCAAACCCAAATATGTGATTAAAAAAATTTTTGTCTGTCTGTCTGTCTGTCTGTCTGTCTGTCTGTCTGTCTGTCTGTCTGTATGTTCAGGCATCACGTAAAAACTAACGGTTCGATTTCGATGAAACTTGGTATAATTATACCTTATTATCCTGGGCGTAAAATAGGATACTTTTTATCCTGGAAAAATACGTAAAAAAAAATTAATCTTAATTTTTCAGTTTTATCCATAGACGTTGTTCTGTAGAACCGCGTACACACGTTGCGTATTATTATAGGCCTAGCCGTATTTGGGTCCAATAGATATTTATAAGATGTCATTGTCAGAGTTACTCAAAATGGAGAAATAAACCATCCACGCGAAGACCGACATCCGCGCGGACGGAGTCGCGGGCGGAAGCTAGTTAACGAATAAAATTTGAAGAAAGTATGAAATTATATATCTAATTTGCGTGTAGGTACTTTCTTTAATATCCAATTAAAGATGATGAGAAGGTGGAAAATCCTAATTATTTTACATCACTTTTATAAATGTGAAAGTGTCTTGTTTGTGTAATTGTGTCTAGAGATGAGAGTGACATAGACTATTTTTTACCGCGGTTAGCGTTAGCTACTTTTAGCGATTAAGTATTCTGTGCCGTGGTGAAACATCCCATTTTACTACAATTTCCTTTGACTACACGGGTGAAACCGGTCGTGGGAAGCAAGTAGGCTTCCAATTGATAAATCATATTTTTTATAAATGTATTTATTTTCTGAACAGAGAAAGTGTGGCCACTTCCATCACATTTTACACCACGTCTCCTTTACAAGTTGAAAATTGACGATTCCTTCGTCGAGCCATTACCAGTCATGCCGTGGGAATTAGTGAAAAAAGAAGTAGCAGAAGATGAGGAAAGAGAAGAACAAAGTGGCAGTTCTTCTAGTGACTGAGGCTTTCACTTGTTTAGTTCACAATTTAGTGTATACAGTAAAAGCTGTGAAATTAGGTGCCTACATTATTTCTATCAATGTATCGTTGAACTTTCAATCATGTAATAAAAAAGTTTATACTTACTAATAAACAATGTACTTTAATTTGGCATTTTATTCTTGAATATTTTTAATTTTAGTTCGAAGAGCAAAATCTGAATATACAGGTGGTATTAAAATAGTTATCTATCTTGGTTGGTGCTGGTCTAAAAGTTACCATAGTAATAATATTGATCAAATCAATTGTGTTAGAGACTATACACTTACACAACGTAGTAACTAGTAACTGCTACTTTACGGGTTTGTGTGAAAATATGGATAAACAGAAAACCAAGAAAAGAAATAGGAAAACTGTGCTGGGTATCAAACTACCACCAATTGACAATGAAAATATAGGTAATGTTCAAACCATAATAGACGTTGATCCACATTTTTATTCTTTGGTTGAAGGAAGACCGATTAGACCTAACAAGTCTTTACTTAAATATAAACAAGATATAAGAGAAGTTGCACTTAAGAGAACACTTCACGGTTTTTTAGTCGACGAAATATTACGAATAAACAGAGAAATTGAAACGGAAAGAAAGAAATACGAAACTGCATCTACACACTTTGACGAATATAAGCATAGTTTCGATAAGTTTTTAGCCTTTGATAACAATAAAACAATAGTTATAATGAAGACATCAGATAGCCTAGCAAAAGAATTAGCAAATCAAACAGAAGATAATAAGAAAGCTAGCTATGAACTTGCTTCACTTAAATCAAAATTACAATACATTGACGAGACATTACAGATTTTATTATCGTTTCAAAGTTTTTTGTACAATGCTGCCCCTGTTTTGTGGCGTGAAAAAGTTAGCAAACCAGTAAAGTATTCTGAGATTTTCACAATGGATACAAACTTCTTTATAAAAATAGATATAAATCTAATAAAAGAAAGACTAAGCAAATTACATCAACCTTGTCTTTATTTCGAAACTCCCGAACAACTAATAAATGCTTTTAGCATGCTGGAGAAGCAAAATTTGAATTATCTTTTAGTAACTGAAGAACTAAATTCAGAAAAACGAAAATTCCTCAAATCTGTAGAACATTTGAAGTGTTTGATGAACGTGGAATTAGATTACGTTCAACAGCAGGTAACTACAAAATATATATATCCAGGTAAAATTAAGATATCATTTTGTTCATTTCTTATTTAATTTTTACTCGGTTTCATTTCAGATTAACTTAACGGAGGAGATAATCAAATGGAATGAAGCAAGGGAAGTAGAACTGAAAAAAGTCTTTTTCAATATTCTTAACGAAAATATGCGTTACTTAATCTCCTCAGAGACTGCACTGCAGATATTTAATTACGTTGAATTTGCATTTAATCAAATCATAGCGCCCAATGATACAAAGCTTAGTCCATTAGAAATGATGTTTTGTCTTGAACGCGAATATAATAATATTATGCTAGACTTATCAGCGTTCGACTTGGACGACATAAAGTCAATAGAAAAAGAAATATACGAAAAGGGAGTAAATGAAATTAAACAGGCGAAGATCGCAAATAAGCTTTTAAAGGATATTGATAAATTAAGCAAACGGTTAAAATCAGCATATGAACCATCTAAGCGTACTTACAATTAACTTTATGATTTAAATATAGTTAAGAATAACCTTACACTCAAAATCTTAATAAACTCAGTTCACACATCTGTTGTGCTTTTCCCTCAGATGGCATTATAAAAATTCCACTCGATATATTTTTTACAGATTTGTATCCTCAAATCTTCTTTTTAGGTTCTCCTTTTTATTCTAATCTTTACGTAACTATTTTATTGATGAATGACAGTGACAAACACGCAAGCTTTTGACTGGTGTAAGATAATTTTTTAGTAAATTTTCATGGAATATTTTAATTTGTATTAATTTTCGAGATGTCCTGTTTAAAAGAAAAGCGTAAACCAATACGCCCAATAAAGACTTTAGATGTTATTTTTAGACGACGTTATGTTCCTAACACCCAACATTATTTTACCAATCGAAGTAAAGCTTTTAAGAGAGATGCAAGTAAAATAAAGCCATCACAACCATTTTTTGTACCAAGGTCAGAGAAATTGCTTTCTTATATAAAGTACAGTGATCGAAATGAAAAGCTGATATCCAGAAGAAGGTTATCTCAACCGCTGCATTTGAAAGACAATCTAAGAATAGCGGCAACAAGAGATATATCAAAAAGACTTTACCTTGAAGAACCTCCAGATAACATAGAGACAGTTGTTAAAATTCATCCAGAATTCTACACTGTCATAGAAGGTCGACCTTTGCGATGTTTTGACGATATTAAGGTATACGTTAATAATATTCGGAATTATGCTATGAACAGACAGCAAATAGGATACAGACGTGATTTAATTTTAAAAATTGATGAAAGTTTAGCTGAGGAAACCAAAGAACATGATATAATCGTGGTAAACTTAAAACAGCATATTAAAAATTTTCAAAAATTTTTAACTGAAGATTATAAAAAAGCATGTGCCAGGGTCTCTAATGCTGAAAAAGTTTATAGTGATCTAGTTGCTAAAAATTCAGAATTTCTTGGATATGTTTCGAAATTGACGATACTGAACAATATTATATTCAAACTGGACGCTATAAGAAGTATTTTAAAAATTTACAGGAGTTACTTAATATTTGTAGCACCCCTTTCATGGAGACAAATGTATGACGAAACATTAAGGGATAGAATACAATCAATTCAGTTTGAGACTGGAGAGTTTGCGACAGACAATGATTTGGTTGAAACCTTGGACATCGATAAAATGATTGAGCTAGCTAAACAAGAATTACAGAATCCTAACCCCGCTCACATGTATTTTAAACGACCGCATCAGATGCTATATCTGTTTAGGATAATGGAATTACAAAGCCGAGAGTATTTAATACAACTTTCTAAAACTGATGCTCCGTTTAGAATTTTGCAAGATCGCATTAAGCAGTTAAAATTGGTAACCAAACAGGAGCTAGATCATTTCCAGTATTATATAGATTATATTACTAACGAGATAGCCCGAGAAACATACAATGAAACTTATTTACGTGATAAATTTTTTCGCATTCTAAACACTACATTTTATGATAGTGTTGCAAGTCCAAATACATTAAAATTGAGAATTTGTATAGAATATGTCTATGAACAAATATTTGGGAAATGTGAGGAAGGACATCAATGTTTACAAGACCCAATGAAGATATTGGAAGTTATGTACGAAGACTACAATTTACGTTTAGATTCATTAGATTTTAAAATTGTTAATCAAGCGCGTAGTGATTTCTTTGCTCAAGATTTGAAGACGATGACAAATGCATATAAGGCTCAGAGAGAACTAAGGGCGTTCCGTGAGATGACAAATGCAATGAATAAAGCATTTTTACCTCCAGCAAAATATAAACGGCCAGTGCTAAAAAAATTTTTGGATAAAAAAAGTCGTATGGCATTATTACTAGCTGAGAAGAGGCAGTCCAATATCATGAGTGGTGAAAGACCAAAGCCAAAAAAATACAAAATTACAGCCGAAGAAAAAGAAGGATTACTCATGTTTACAGACTGGTGTGAAGGAACTAATCCGGGGCCGTACCTAGAAGAGTACTATAAGTACGTAAAACCTGCATTTGAATGGGTTCCTCGGAAGTCAGTTTTTCTTTAAATTTGAATAAATATTTTGAATTATTACATTTTTGTATTTTGACACCTCTTTTTTATATCTAGATGGTTTTATTTGTCGTTTCCACTTTAACATCTTTTATAGAAAATAATATTTATATTTATTTTATTCTTCTTTGTCTTAATAATGGTTGACAAAGATTCACGTTCATTTATTATTAATATAAACAAACAAAAGGAATTCAAACTTTTTGAGCCAATCAAGCTCAATAATAATGGACGTAAAATTTATATTCGAGAAAAGCAATCATCCAAAACCAGTGCAAAGAAATATGATTTACCAAAACAAGAAATACTACCTGTACGTAAGTTAAAGCGAACACAGCTTTTGCTACCTTTTAGATTATTCATGAAGAAACAAAATAAGAATCGATTCAAAAAATATACAGAAATTAGTATTTTTGATAAACATAGAATTAATCGTCCTCAGTTACAAGACTACTTAGCAGAAGAAGATAAACTTCCAAATGAAATTAACACAATTACTGATTTAGATGAACATTTCTTTGAATATGTCAATGGGCGTCCAACGTTTTTACATGTGCCCATTTTTAAAAGTTTTAAATTGATGCTTAACGATTTTATGAGAATTCGTCAAGAAATAGGCCATAAAAAAGATTGTGTGTTAAACGTGGATGTAAATAAAATCCAAGAAAATGAAATATATGATTTAGCCGTACGGCATGTTATTCAAGAAGCTAGTCACTTTGATAGTTTTATATCACAAGATTATCATAATTCTATGATACTTTTAGCAAAATGGGAGCAATTAGAACAAAAAGTTGAGCGTCAGGTTGCTGAATTGCAAAGTTTAGCTAATGAGATGTTTAGTATCAAGTCGAGAATAATTGGACTTGATTATAAATACAGCCAACAACAAAAGTTTGGCAGATTTTTGTACTATTTGTCACCTCCCACCTGGCGCTTACATAACAGAGATTTTGCGAGATCTGTAGAAATAGAAGCTAAGGGGTTTGATTTCGGTGATTCTAATGACGAGGACACATTTACTGTTATATTTGAAAAATTGCGCAAAGTATGCTATGAAAAGCCAGTAAAACCAGTCTTATATTTTAAACGTCCAGAAGACATTATAAAAGTGTTTAATGCCATGGAATATCAGCAGTTGCATTATTTCACACATGTGACACATTTAAAACCTTACATAAAGAATTTAAAGGAGAATATTAAAACACTCAAAGACATGAATACTCAAGATAGTGCTTCAATTTTAAACTCTATATCAAATTTCCAAAATCTTTTAATTTTTTGCGAAGACAGATGTACTCAACTAAAAGCGAAATTTTACAAAATATTATTTGGTATATTTTATGATTCTGTTGGTAAATTAGATGTTTTAAAGTTAAAGCTACACTTGGAGTTTTGTTTTGAAAAAATAATTTTAGACAAGCCTTTGAATATGGACATTGTTTCGATCGCAAGGAATCTTGAAAATTTTTATATGGAATATTCTTATCGACTAGACTGTATAAAAAGTGGAAACTTACGACGAGCTATAACAAAATGCCAAGAAATGGAGAGTCAAAAAATCGTGAAAGCTAATCGAGCTGCTAAAGAATTGCGCCTCTTTGATCGGTTAGAAAAAAAATTGCTACGAGCTCACGATCTATATTCCAAATCTATGAACAATCAAGTCAATTATCAGAAGTTTCGTCAAGGCAAAAAGCCTGATAAATATAAAGTTTCAATAGATACTAAAAAGAGACAAAGTTTAACAGCAGACGAGTTGGAGTATTTAGCGCTCTTTACTGACTGGACTGAAAATGAAGATCCGGCTCATTATTTACAGCGCCTGAGTTTAAAAGAAAATGACGATAAACTTGTTTAGAGTAATTTAATTTACATACAACTTATATATTATTTATTCAAATTTTTTACTCAATTCTTGTAACAGCAAATGTTATTTTAATATAAAAGGTATAAAACCTTAAGGTAAGTTGCAGTTTGCATAAATGAAAAGCAAAAGTTTTAATAAAAACAGACTTTATTAGGGTAGTCAATAGAAAGAACATTCATTTGTTACAATGACAATTGAAATAAACAATACAATTACAATAATGCATCGATACTTTTAATAAAACAATTTTTTCAACAAAATATATATTACCTACACATATAAAGGTTTGGTTTCATGGTATTGACGAATAACTACACTTACGGAATTTACATATTTACAGGGAGCTTAACATAATTTATGGTAAAAAGCGTCTATATTTAAACACAGGTATATCTAAATATTTACTAAGTTCTCTACGATTAATAAATAAATAGCTTATATAAAATTGTGTTCATTTTAGTATTTTAAGATTTCAAAACAATTATACACTGTAAGAAGTTAATTCATAAAATTCACTCGCTTTTACCTATTTACAACTTATTTACACGAGTTTTTGAGAAAAACTTTAAAAGCCTCTGAAAAAATACAAGCTCAAAAACAGAAAAGAGAACTTACAGATAATATTTTTGGGATCAAAGCTTTGAGTCTCGCCTACTCGAAATTATGTTTCCTATTATTTGCATGAATGTAATTAAATTAATCAATGCGGATTTTAGTCGTAAATAATTCTATCAAAACATAAAATTATTTTTATGGTTTATGAAACGATTGTTAAGAATTTTGTTAAACTTTTAAATAAGGTATGTTTAAATTTGTGTCTAGTGAACAAATTACGAAGAGCATCAGGAGTGAAAAACAAGTAGATGAGTAATTACTAAAGCAAAAGCCTAATGAAAGTATATGTGTATACTTCTTTGTCTAAAAATGTTTCCTATATTATATGACAAATTACAAATATTAATGGTCCCACACAATATTGTGAGCCAAATAAACTAATTTTCAACGTATTTAATTAATTTACTCGTTATTGAAAATTTGTGGGGATTATAATCAGTCCTACAATCACGATGCTATGTTATTCTTTATATGTTTTTAAAATTTTGTGAATCTCTTCATTTCCTACCTAGCTATTTTCAAAAGAAAATGACTAGTTACTACATTAATTACCAAAATATTCGTATCCTTCAAAATGTTCAATATAACTTGAGCAACATTATGATGGAATATTATCATAAGACGTTACAAATCTATCGTAAAAACAATATTTGGTGTTTCTACCGTGGACAACGTTAGCAGTATCCATACCTCAAATGGTATCTTAGCTTTATCGTTTAGGACGTTGACAAACTTTAACCATATAGCTTTTGCCGTATATGAGCAGTTTATCTAACTCGTTTCTTTTGTAATTTCGCAAGTTTTCTTCTTTTTAGTATCATTTCATATAATGATTCAAGGCCTTCGTGGAGACCTTCTCCTGTGATAGCACATGCTGGTTGAACGTGCCACGAATGTGCATCCCGAGATCCATGTGGGGAAGATACTAACTCGTGAAGTCCTAAAAGTTTTTCTAACTCCCGGGGCTCTTTGGCTCCCGGTAAATCTTGTTTATTTGCAAGCACGAGTATTGGCACACCGGTGTTATCTGGTGATTTAGCAGTTCTAATAAGCTCCATTTTAGCCTCTTCCATCCTCTCTACGTCTACAGAATCTAGAACAAATATAATGCCATCCGTACACCTCGTGTAGGATTTCCACAGTGGTCGTAATTTTTCTTGACCGCCGACGTCCCACACAAGAAAGTTGACACCTTTTGACTTTCCAATGGTGCCTTTAACTTTCTCGCAGTTGAAACCTATAGTGGGCACCGTATTGAGATATTGATCGAACTTGAGCCTGTAGAGTGCAGTGGTTTTGCCGGCGGAGTCCAGGCCCAGCATGACGACGTGCAGTGTGCCCTGCGTGGATGGCAGTGCATCGAGCAGGCTCGAGTTTTTGCCCATATTTGCACCCATACTGCTTTGTGAAGAGACAACTATCTGATACTCTCGTCGGATCGCAACATTTTGAACGACCTGGAATGATAAAAGCCTAGGATTAATCTATTTGATTAGACACCGACATTTTTTACCCTAAGTCAGGGATTCTATCTTTGAGAAAGACAAAAATAAGACTAAATCAATAGATGTTTAAATTAAATACGACATTGCTATGACATTGGATGCTAGTGCAAACTTGTTAATTTATATAAAAATCGTGATTATATTATTCACTATAATTTAAAAGATGATGTAATTGTTAAAAATTTATAGCTACAAATAAACTTTTAATATCTGAACCCATGTCAAGATTTCCCAATATCGTAATTACCTACACAAAATATAAAATAATGTAGTGTACGCTTATAGGCCATACAAACAAATACAAGCTATTACGATATTCATACAGCTTTTAATAAGCCGTTCAATGTTCAGTGCAGCCAGACAACCTATATTAAAATTCAATAACGGTGCATTACGATGATAGTTGGGGAGGGGGGAGCGTTCAGCGTACAGACGAGACAAAATGTCGCCACGATGCAGATGCCCATAAAGACCTTTCACAAGCAAAACCGTGCTTAGATTGAAACGATACAAAAATGTTATTTTCCGATATGACCTGACCTAATGCGTCTTCAATAAATTACATCAGGCTATGCAAAATCTTTCTTTTTCCGCATTTATTACGTGATAATGCCAGACGTAACGACTGTTTTATTCATGCTAATTTAGACACAAGTAAATCAATCGATGATGACGTGATGTATTCCTGTTAAACCGTTCCAAAATAAATTTGTCTGTTATTATTTCTTGTGATGAGCAACTTTTGTTGTAATAAAAGTCTTTGTTATTTCTTTTATAATGACATCTCGTAACGCGTCAGACGGTTCGATGACTTTTTGCACGGTTCTGCGTCCTGAAGCGAACTAACAACTTTGCTTGTTATTTTTGACTTTGCTGGCCAACGACCTCGGTGCACAGAGTACATCTACGCATATTGAGGATCATTATTACTATATTCGCTATTATTAGAATAGTATTTACTATGCATGTAACATTTTAATTAAAGCTTTTACGTCAGAGATTGCGTATTTAATTGTACCCTTTTTTACCGACGTTACCAAAACGATAGAAGGTCTTCTCAGTTCCAAGCGAGTGATTTACATGACTAGAGTTTTTGATTATTTTATACAGAGATATTTTATATATGATCGATATAAAAGACCTCTGGCCAATTTTTTATTTAATTAATGAATGCTGAATCATTATTAATTTCTAAAAATGCTCAAGATGAAAGTGTCAGCTGATTAGTTCTAAACAGGTACGAAATCAGGTTAATCTTATATATAAAATTCTCGTGTCACAATGTTAGTCTGCATACTCCTCCGAAACGGGTGGACCGATTCTCATGAAATTTTCTGTGCATATCGGGTAAGTCTGAGAATCGGCCAACATCTATTTTTCATATGTACCACGGGCGAAGCCGGGGCGGGCCGCTAGTTTTTTTATAACATTGTGGTTTCCTTAATTAAAATTCGAGGTCAGATAAATCGCAAGCGGATCCCAATACGATCGGTCAACTGATTCTTGAAAAACCCGTATTGCTACTTTTGTTTTTATTTGAACAACTAGCAGAGTTTTACTATCGGATGACCCGAGGTCATGTAACCGATATATCGTCGATTTTTATCTAGCCTGTTCTATTGTTTGTGCGGTTTTAGATATTGAGAGCTTTCAACGTTTTGTAATTGCATTAGGTATTTAATGGTGAGAGAATTATGAACAATAAATTATTGAAATATATAATAGTATTTATTCCCTGGTTCTTATATTCATTATTACGAGCGAGAATAAATTAGACTTTAGAGAGATTTATAAGTCTACACATTTCTAATACAAAATTATTAATATTATATAAATGAAAATGAAGTTCATTCACCGCATAAAATGTTATTATCTAGTTTTAATCGAAGTCACGAAGGTCGCGGGAGTCAGGTGAAAGCATTAGATGATCAGAAGGTGCTCATATACTTTCTCTATTTGCCCTTAGGCGCACCCAAACCAGAATTACCAATTAAGTACCTAATCATTTTATGAAACTATTCCAGAGACCGAGTTATATCAATGAAAATAAACAGTACTTTCTTCAATTAGATAATAAGTAGATAATTATGAAAAATTGATACATACTAAGATATAGATACTAGACATTAATAAATAAACATAGATACTTTATGCATGATCATCTCAACTGATAATGTTTTAAATTAACCGCATATACTTAAAAGTATTCCGTTAGAATCAAGAGACCAATAGTGTTATCAATTCAAGCGATCTATATCAGCTGATCGATCTGCGTGAGATAGTTCAGATAGTAAAACGATGTTCCGGCAAGTCTTGTAACAGGTCCTTACGACCATATACATCAACGACCTGCGCCTGATTGAGACGACGTGACCCACTAAAAGCTGAAAGCTTCCGCTGTTCCAAGTCAGCAGTCGCTCTAATTTATTGCGACTGTATAAACATAGTTTTAATGTTATGAGAAATTTAAATTTCTATCATAATAGCAAATTTAATTATTTATATAATAATAATATAATTATGTATTAAATGCTATTTCAAACAAATGTAAGTAACGAACGCATAATTTAGAAGTAAGTAAGTTTTGTACCGCGGTAACTCGACCTTGCGAAAGCCTATCGTTGAAAATTGTATCCTTCTTTAATAACTATGCAAACATTGGCAGGATTTATGCAAATTTTACTGCCGTGTTTAGCAAATTCGGTCAGTGCATATGTGGACACGACCGTTAATTCATCCATGCAATGCCGGCGCATAACGGAGTGATCTAAAATAGATGTGAAATAGCCGACTGAATATTGTAGCGGAAAAATATATAATCGCTGTATTACTTTATGTTATTGTGAATGTGAATGATTAATTATATATCGTAACAACCTGATTATGAGTGCGTGTACGAAAAGCAAATTAAAAATTTAATCCATAAAAATGTTTTCTACTCCAAGAGGAATAAAATGTGGCATGTATAAGAATTGTTCATGGACAGCTTTTAAATTGACTTGAGCTCTTAATGAAATCTGTAATTGGCTTTTATTAGGTGGTTTTAAAAGAAAATGATAAATATTTTCTATTAAAGCGTCGAATACTTACTTAATTTTGTATTGAATAGTATCTATTATAATCCTTAGATTCCTTTCTTGGTATGCCCTCCGTTGAAGTCTGATCTGTAACAAGAGAAAATATCATGAGTTTTTTTTATCAGTATACAATGTGAATTGGTTTTTTATATACCTACTGAGGAAATTTTGATTACATTTATTAAATTTATATCTCTAGGTATTTAAATAAAAACAAATAGTATTTCCGATTTCACCGTAATTGCAAATCAATATTTTTAACATATCACATAATGTATACCTATACACTCTATAGTGTAGCAATAAATTTTGACTTATATAGATTTAACAATAATATTTCAGAACAATCTGCGCGACTAAATAAAAATAAATTAGCAAATTGCACACAACTCCCTCACAATGAGCGTTAAACCATTGAATTGCTAGTAAAGGCTAGTAATGATGATAATATGCTAGTGGGCTATAATAAAAACTACTTAGCAGTAAGCTGTGTAAGTGTTCCGTAAAGTTTTCACCTCTCCGCCGTGAATCGTGCGGATAATAGCGGATGACAATTTCCGCAACTCCCCTTCCATAATTATGAGAGATGAGGATTTCCACCTTCCTACTTCCTACAATGCTACATGTGTTCATTATGCGCATTTGTTTTTATCTCATACGTGCATGGTAACGTTTGAATCTAGTTCACTGTTTTAAATATGAAGATCTTTATGTGGAAATACATTACGGTACTAATGTTTTTATTACCTACTTCATTTCCCTGAAGAAATATAAGAAGCACGTTAAAAAAACAGTAAATGTTCTTTTCATTTCGGCACAGATATTTTAACCTCAAACAAGTAATAGTTTGATAAAATACTCAGAATCTCTTCCGTTGAAGCGTGGAATAATTGCTGATTGCTTGCATATTTTAGTGTCATTTTGGCATCGCTCTGAAACTGGTCCCAAGAGCAATTCGGTTGATCAATGGGCTAATATTGACGTTTGAGCCATTTCGTTGATTGGATAATGGATAATGGATGTTTCGTATTAAAGGGCCCGCATGTGACTCGTAAGGTCATTTAGACTCATAAAAGAGAAGAAGCTTTATATAGTGATACCATTTTTAATACAGTGCAAGGTAGGATATATTTGGAATTTGGAGAGCGTTCAGCAATGCTGCAAACGCTTCCAGATATATAACATATGAAAGTATTAGAAATCGTATTTCTAAGTAATGTTTACATTTAGCACCACCACACGCATAATTTAACAAATCATCGTTACTATTGAAATGGAAAAGAAAATGTTCGTCTTTATGTAATGTGTTTAACAAAACAAACATTAGGCTTATTCATTATATTGTAAAGTCACCGTTCATCGATTTCCCTACAACACTGTTGACTGAGGAAGTCATAACATAATGCTTTTTTGTCGACTTTGTATCGGAATTACAAAGAAACGTACATCTTAATCAACCATTTAACAGCATATGCATTTAAATGAGGTCACTAGCGTTCGAAACAGATAACGGATTCCACTATACTTATTGCACATCTGGCTTTTGGTAAAACGTTACATATACATATATTATTATATATGCTCTATTGCTCTCTTATCAGCTACACGTGCGATGCGCCGGAGTCTGGAAACTGCGATTTGTTCCACCGATTTAATTTCCGTGACGTTAAGTAATATTACGGTTATGTTAGCGCAGCGAAAGACGGCATCTACACATTTGTTATTCACGCTTAGTTTATGATGCAGCGTAGGTGCAATAATATCAGTCAAGAACTATAAATGATTTGCTCGTCTTATCTAACACAAGACATACTGAAAGGACAATTGCAGATTTATGTGTGTTTTTCGGGAGCATTAACATATTTTGGTAATTGGCCTCGTTCTTATTATTATTACAATAAATTGACAAAAATATTCATTCATTCATGGACGTTGGAAGAATTTAACTACGTCATTAGCATATCTAAATTTGCATAATTCATGCATAAGATAAAGGTATGTTCTTCTTCAATATATTTAAATTACGATTATATAGTAGCCAAAACATAGATCGTTGTAAAGCATTTCTTCATTGTAATTGCATGAAGTCTTCATAGCAGAACCAGTCATGATATTTTGTAATAGTATTTGGCAACTGATATTATGTTGCAATACTATTCATTTATAGAACCGTGTAAGTATCACATGTAGTAGTTACGCTTAATTTTTAATAAAGACATTTTTAATGATAGATAGAAACGGTTTCAAGGTAAATTTCATTACCTACGTTGTGATTGATTTTAAAGTCATAATATGTTGAAAATATAAACGGTCGAATGACCTTAAGCATTGTTTTATTAAATTATGCAAAGCGGATATATTCCTTTTGTATCGTTTGATGAAGGTACTAATTGTATGCAAATTTTTATTACTCAGTAGGTAATAGGCAATAGCGGCGTGGGAGATAGACAAATATGTAACAAGAGACATAACTACTGATTTTCAGTACTTCAATGTTTGTTTTAGGGGATGCAATTAAATTCCAGCAACATTTACACCCACGGGCCAAAGAAATAGAAATTTTCGTATTTTAATTCTCAAAATTTCAAGGTTTTAACGATGTTAACCCTTTTGTCGCTTATAATCAATACTTTCAAGAGAATATCGTAAAACTTGTAACGAGTATGGAGAGTTTGTTACAAAAGAACTTTTATAATTAAATTTATTTTTATCACGCAGGCAACATTTTTAAGTGAAAATTTAACTATATGTTTCAATGGCCGTAACCTACATATTAATGCTTAAAATTCCAACCTCGTTAATTAATGTTTTTTTTCTACATAAATAAATATTATTAAAATAGTTGGAGGCTTAGTGCATATTTTCTAGGAATGACCTTCTTTTTGACAATAATTTGTTACTATTATTTATATAAGGAACAGATATTTTTTTAATATTATTCCTTAGTCTTATCTTCAAGTAGATTCATTTGATTTTAAGTAAAGTAAAGTTAAAATGCGTGAGACTGTGAGAGTATTTTTAGAAATCTTAATTAAGGAGTGCTTTAAGTATCTATCTAATCATTTAGATGTCTTCTTAGTTTAATTTACGATGCCAAACAATCTTTTTTAACATTAAAACAATCGTTTACAAAAATAACTGAAAGTTACGTAGGCGGTAAGTGTAAATAAACAGAACCGTATATCATTTGTTTGTGTAACTGACTTTTCCATTATAAAACAATGTATATTTGTTGCCACAAACTATAACGAGATGAACGTGGAAAGTTTTAAATAGAAAAGTTTCTGTCGGGTTGAATGGACCCCGTGACAAAGCGGGTCAAAAGGTCCTTGTTATGACGCTGCCGGTACCACGGCCCGACAACTCTAATTATTCGACTTTTAATTAAATTCCTATTTTTATAACCGCTCCCGACGGGGCAATGTTCATTATTTTCCAGCACTTTATATTAATTGAGAAATAATGAAACAAAGTTAAAACAGTGCCTTCGGATGATATACAGATTAAAAATATAGTACCAACCTGTCTAGATAGTTTCTCATATAATTCAACTCATAAAACGACATCGAAAAGAAAAAGAAAGCATTTATAAAGAGATTTTAAGATATCGTCGATAAATAAGACGGTTAATATGACAGTCAAGTAATTTGAATGTATCAAAAACTTGGAAGAAATATTAATCTGCGATTAGTGAAAGCTGATTATTATTTCTTTTTATGTATTTGTATGCGTTGTGCCGAAAATCCAAGGTGAAAGCAAAGGTTCACAATTTATTATCTATGTTTATAATAACGAATTATGATTATTACTTTTTGTGTGAAGTGAATACGCCGCTAATTTATTTAATACTTCTTTTGATGTATCATGTACAAGTACCTAAATTAATTAATAGTTTTATTTATAGAAATACATATTATACATTAATATACATACTAGGTAATAAACATTGTACAATGCACAACCAAATTCTCTGTCCCCGTATATCCTACGATAGTCTTCAATGCAGTCGTCGCCCAAGAAATATTGTATGCTACACATTATGACAGGTATGTTCCAAGTGACGAAACATTAGTATGTCAGTGTAAGCCACCGTTAGGCAGAACGGGGCCGAATGTCGAGTCACCTTTAAATCGCTTTCCATTCGGCACTTATATTCCATGATCACTAAATGTTTGAACAGCTTGATTGAAACTTCCTGTGTGCCAAGCTTAAACGGTACATTTAAATCTTTTATGCACTATTATGGGTGAAAAGTCGAGCAGTGGCACGAGCCTTTGAAAAATATTCAGGGCAAGAATTGAATGTTCATACTTCTGTTTTAAATTGTCTGGCAGTCTTTATTTTTTACTTACGTACCTGATTAGTAACTAGTAGGTACCCAATTTATAGGTCTCGTAGTTCTATATGAGGTGTTGTACATCTAATATTTTATTGCACCGTGGATTTTTGTTTTATCATTGTAAACAATTTTCGAATAACATTTAAATGATGTGTGACTTTTATCAAATTACTGACACTCGGATGTAGCAATTAATTAAAGCTTTTTCTTAGTTAATTGCAGCAATTGAATATAGTAGCGACCTTGGTTGTTACAAACACCGTGCGAAACAGTCCACAGCAATCGTGTAATTACGAGTGTATATGAACGTAAGCTTTGTATTGTAAAATATATTTAAAGGTTTTAGAACAATCGAGAATTATTCTGTCTCGTTTGTTGGTAAATAAATGAGTTTGTTAATGATAATAATATGAATTAACTTAAGAGCACACAAGCGTTGAGAAAATTAAAAAGATGTTTCAGTTTCACGTACCTACCAGTGTGTTAATTACATAAACATAAACTAACAACAATTTATGAGGAATACTTCATAGAAAAATAAACTCAGATCGTTTCAAGTTGCGAAGGGTGAGCCTGTGTAATGGTGATACATGTCACCCATTCCTCATGGCTTGACTCGATCGCTATGAATGTTTTTGATCTTTATGTTGTCGCACGACTGTTTAGTTTTGCTTAACAAAAATGTGAAGATGTGTACTTAAATGTTAGATGAACACATATAGAAGACAACCCCTTCGTTACAGGAGACATTTGAAGCAGTCGTTAGAATTGTTTGCGGTAGTTATTCCTTAGTCTGCTTTAATGGCGGACAGGGCTCTTTTGTTCAAATGTATCTCGTAGCATACATGTTTTCATCCATTTTAATGTTTTTGCACTTTCCTACATCTCTTTTAAAGAAAATAACAATTTGACGTGATTATTTTCAAAGACTCTCAAAGTCACTTTGCCATAGCTAAAATAACGTACAAGTAAAGTATTTGGACAAACATCCTGACCCTACTCTTACATCACCCAATTAGATTTGATAAATATTTGTATGCGTTGTGCCGAAAATCCAAGGTGAAAGCAAAGGTTCACAATTTATTATCTATGTTTATAATAACGAATTATGATTATTACTTTTTGTGTGAAGTGAATACGCCGCTAATTTATTTAATACTTCTTTTGATGTATCATGTACAAGTACCTAAATTAATTAATAGTTTTATTTATAGAAATACATATTATACATTAATATACATACTAGGTAATAAACATTGTACAATGCACAACCAAATTCTCTGTCCCCGTATATCCTACGATAGTCTTCAATGCAGTCGTCGCCCAAGAAATATTGTATGCTACACATTATGACAGGTATGTTCCAAGTGACGAAACATTAGTATGTCAGTGTAAGCCACCGTTAGGCAGAACGGGGCCGAATGTCGAGTCACCTTTAAATCGCTTTCCATTCGGCACTTATATTCCATGATCACTAAATGTTTGAACAGCTTGATTGAAACTTCCTGTGTGCCAAGCTTAAACGGTACATTTAAATCTTTTATGCACTATTATGGGTGAAAAGTCGAGCAGTGGCACGAGCCTTTGAAAAATATTCAGGGCAAGAATTGAATGTTCATACTTCTGTTTTAAATTGTCTGGCAGTCTTTATTTTTTACTTACGTACCTGATTAGTAACTAGTAGGTACCCAATTTATAGGTCTCGTAGTTCTATATGAGGTGTTGTACATCTAATATTTTATTGCACCGTGGATTTTTGTTTTATCATTGTAAACAATTTTCGAATAACATTTAAATGATGTGTGACTTTTATCAAATTACTGACACTCGGATGTAGCAATTAATTAAAGCTTTTTCTTAGTTAATTGCAGCAATTGAATATAGTAGCGACCTTGGTTGTTACAAACACCGTGCGAAACAGTCCACAGCAATCGTGTAATTACGAGTGTATATGAACGTAAGCTTTGTATTGTAAAATATATTTAAAGGTTTTAGAACAATCGAGAATTATTCTGTCTCGTTTGTTGGTAAATAAATGAGTTTGTTAATGATAATAATATGAATTAACTTAAGAGCACACAAGCGTTGAGAAAATTAAAAAGATGTTTCAGTTTCACGTACCTACCAGTGTGTTAATTGCATAAACATAAACTAACAACAATTTATGAGGAATACTTCATAGAAAAATAAACTCAGATCGTTTCAAGTTGCGAAGGGTGAGCCTGTGTAATGGTGATACATGTCACCCATTCCTCATGGCTTGACTCGATCGCTATGAATGTTTTTGATCTTTATGTTGTCGCACGACTGTTTAGTTTTGCTTAACAAAAATGTGAAGATGTGTACTTAAATGTTAGATGAACACATATAGAAGACAACCCCTTCGTTACAGGAGACATTTGAAGCAGTCGTTAGAATTGTTTGCGGTAGTTATTCCTTAGTCTGCTTTAATGGCGGACAGGGCTCTTTTGTTCAAATGTATCTCGTAGCATACATGTTTTCATCCATTTTAATGTTTTTGCACTTTCCTACATCTCTTTTAAAGAAAATAACAATTTGACGTGATTATTTTCAAAGACTCTCAAAGTCACTTTGCCATAGCTAAAATAACGTACAAGTAAAGTATTTGGACAAACATCCTGACCCTACTCTTACATCACCCAATTAGATTTGATTTGACACACATATACGTATACCAATAATATTTATTGCGGTTTTACGCTGGAGTAAAATCACATTTCATCCTCCACAATCCCAAAACAATTGGACATAAGTTTGTAGTAACTATTGTTAAAGTATTATGTTACAAATGTTGGTTAGGTGAAGGCTAAACGTTTAAACTTACGATAAGCCCGTGAGATAGCTCAGAGCGTTTACATACAAGCATATCTAAATCGCTATAAGTAATAAATTATATATTGGATACTAGTATATCAACGACGTCAGTGCATAATTAGATGTTATCTGTATCCAAGTTGTTATCTAGAAAAGAGCAGTCAGTCTTCGTGTTTTCAAAGCGCACAGCCATTTTGCATGTACGCATTTGCATTTAATACTCGTTAATTTTATCTTTACATGGTTAAAGTGACCGAAGCTGGTATGGCTACTGTTAAGCAGTTTAATGTTTAATAAACCAAATACGGAATGCAGCGGAAGTTTTTTAATCGATAGATAAATCTTATGCCTACGTATAAAATTCTGTTATCACCACTAATCTCCAAAATGATTGAACTGATATTGATAAATGTCTTTTTTGTAACGGGAACTGTATCGCAGTAATATGAATGAAGCCAAGAAGAATTGTAATTATGTAACAGGCAGTAGGTATGTATGTTCCTCCTCTGATACTAATGATAATTATCGCCAAATGATACTATTGATTTGTAATAAAAGAAAACATCCGAAAGAAAATTAGTTGTATCTCAACACAATTATCAAGATAAAACAGGATAATCAAGATAATCTCGGCCGCCGTTGGAGTTTGGGAAAAAAACTAAACCCACATTAGGTTCTACAAATAATATTGACAAGTTGTATAAATCTTTTGAGACATTCTCACATTTACCATTTACGAAAGTTGTGTTGAACTCGTTCTTGATAGTTCGTGGAAAAATAAAAATAAATTCGTTCCGTTTCTTTAGGAATGCTATTTGGACACTGATTGCTATTATGCAATTTAAATACAACATTAAGAAGAAAGTCACATTCTTCTGAATGTATAGTTAGTATAGTTCTCTATCTGATGTGATTCATTAAATAAATATTACTAAATATTTAATAAATAAGATAAAACATTGCATTTTCAATATTTGCAGTAAAATTATAATTAATTATGTTATATCTGAACAAAATTAAATTTCTTTGAAACAAATTATACAATATTTTATAAAATATGAAATTCTATTTGATAAAAGAACCTTCAACGAATTCAATAGTCGCAGGCAAAGAAGACAGTTAATCATAAACTTCCAAGTATTTACCTACTGCGTGGAATCAGAATCAATAGTTTCTTGGAAAATTGCTGCAGTAAATAAGTTATAATTCGCAATGTGAATTTAGAATACAGCTTTTTTACATAAATACTAAATTGTGAATATGCGTACAGCTTTTTAAAATAAAACCTATCATCCATTTCCATGATGAACATTTTGAACATGAAAGTATTTTCAGCTCTAAAATAAATTTGAATCCAACAGATGTATTGAATTTGTACGAAGCCATGATATGAATTCGGGAAAAGCCAAAGAATGTGAAAGTTAACTATTCCGCATTTACATAATCCCCGACCGAATTCAAAGGATGGAACATAAAATGTAAATCTATGTCATATTTTAGTTCACTGAAAAATGTGGGACGTTTGCTGTATTACCTACTTGCGATTTTTACTTTTCTGGGTTAGTATCTAATGTATGAGAATTAATTTACACAAATTAATGTTTGTGACATACAACTTTCTTGAAATTAGCACCATAATAAATTGTATGTACAACAAATAGAAAATAGATACGTGCGTATAAAGAGCTGGATATAATTGTAGAATGGGGTTAAGGATAGAACTACGTCTTCATGCGTCATTCGCGACACACTTCGATTAGATGAGCTCCAGGGTAAGCGTGATCCATTTCTTATAGTATATTCAGTGTTAGTATGTCCAGAAGTAAAAATTAAAAAAGAAAGGTTATTAAAGCGCATGCAACCTGTTATCTCGTTTGCAAATGAAGCACGGATAACAGGTCCATGATTTGCGGTCAACGACTCGAGAAATTGCATCCTGATAATATTTCGCTGTGAGCGTTTCCATTCGTTAGCTGTGTATTTTGCGGCTGTAAAATTAATGCAAGTAATCATACTCTAGGATGCTAACTTGATGTAAAAGCTGCAATTAAACAGATTGAAACTATATTCCGCTTATGTTATTCGAATTGAGAAACTTTATTTAAATACCACAGTCTAAAGAAGTCATTTCAACATACATATACGCAATAAAAAGTACAAATACGCAGGTATAGTTTAAATGTTTCTGAAAATAATTAGTGCTCTTGGGGAATTACGTAATAACATAAAATTTTACAAAAACCAGTGTCATTATGAACATTTTTGTGCCATTATCGTAAAGACGTTGCTAAAACGATCATCCGATACTTCTCTTTACCTTGCTAATCGAATTTACCTTCAAGTCAATGTGTTCGTGATTGTACAAAAAGTATCATTAAATTTTTCAAGGCTTCGGTTAGTTGTTTGATTAAGCTACAGGTGTGCTCAATAGAGCTCGAAATTAAGAATAATATCTTCGAAAACAAAACGAATTCTATTCAGGCCTGCAATAATTGATTTACACAATCTGTTATTAGGTAGGTACCTATTCATTTTTTATATTTGAAACTAGCTTTCCGCCTGCGGCTTCGCCCGCGTTTTCAAAGAAAAACCCGCATAGTTTCCGTTCCCGTGGGATTTCCGGGATAAAACCTAGCCTATGTTACTCGTGGATAATGTAGCTTTCGAATGGTGAAAGAATTTTTAAAATCGGTCCAGTAGTTTATGAGCCTATTCATTACAATCAAACAAACAAACAAACAAACAAAGTTTTCCTCTTTATAATATTAGTGTAGATATTTGGAATATCATAAAAAAAAAACACTGTTTTCTATTTGAGTTTTAGGTTGATAAGGATAATTGTCTTAAATTGAAAGTTATTAAACCTCAATAACTCCATTTGCAAGTTCTAGTGTTGCACAGAAATAGGATGCAGTCGTATTGATCTAATTTCTTGAAACCATAGCAACCATATATTTTTAGGCATCTGCATTGAATACGTAATCGTATTAGCTATTAATATTCTTTTTCAAAGTATATTTTCATCCCTAGGTTGAAATCGCATCAGAAAGATATGAAAGCATTTATTTATAGAACACTCAGTAGGTATAATTTTATTAATAAGCAGCTTAGTCATTCAATGTCGTACTTCCATGTTTAAAATATGATTATGTCAGAATATTATATATACTTAGCCATCTTTATTTGATTTGTAAGATTAATGTTTTCGTTGATCTATACTACCAGAAAATAGTAATAAAACAAAAAACTTAATGGACCGGAAAATAACTAGGTACCTACCTATTTGTTTCGTTATTGCCAAACCTGAAACCACTTATGTAGGATTATTTTAAGTTTTATCTAAGGCGAATGTTTATCCATAAATACTTTTAATTAATTAATAATATCGTGTATAGCTTGAGGTTTAATCTAAGCAGTTTGGTTTACTAGGTCAGTATAGAAATTGTTAGATTTATAATGTATAGTTCGGAAAAATAGGAATACATTCCAAATATCATCAGATTCATTAAAATTTGCAAATTTCACACCCCTTGGTGTTCAAATCGAGATACAGTCGATATAAATTCGAATAATTTTGTTATCAAGACAAGCCAAACAAATGCTGTGTCGACCGTGACAGCCTTGCCGCTTGACTAATATTGATCTATTATCATTTCCTACCAGTAAATAGTTATTTGTTGTGATCTGATTTGTTACATTGAATTTTATTAGTGAGATATTATCTATAATAATCGTTCATGTGCTTATCGATAATATGCTTTCGAATTGAGATAACCAAATTAAATTCAAGGTGAAATCAATCATATTTTATTTGACTTCAAAGACTATAAAAATAAAATAATTTGGAAAATCCAAAAGTGCACGCCTCATAATTTTTTTTTAATAAATATTTATTAATTATTATTTTTGTTTATTTAATAACAATTAAACCACATCGAATCAGACCCTGAAAAATGAAAGGGTTCTATTCCTGAGCATACTCAAGCGTAAGAGAAAAAAAAAGACTCGATTAGTAAAGTATTTCGGTCGCTATCGTGTTAACAAGAAAAAGGATCCGCACATACAGACACACGGACGTCCAAGACAGAACTTTTTTAAACTGTTTTTTAACTAGTTTAAATAACAAAAATGACATCAAAAATATCATGAACGTTAAAAATAGTGTTTTTTCTTAATATGTGTGTGTATGTATTATCTTACAAGTGCAATGTATGATACATAAAGACATTTTAAGTTTGAAAAATCAGATGTTTTGCGCGAAGTGACAGTAGTACCCACCTCAACGCTTCGCTTATGAGGCGTGCAATAAGTTTCATTTTTCAAATAACATATTTTAATTAGGGGAAGTGATTGAATTTTTTCCAGAGATGATCAATACATAATATTAAATCGCCATCCATTGGTCGAATGCAAACAGAAATCGAATGGGAATCGATTATAAGAGTATTACTATTTACTGATATTACACTCATGACTAATGTATCAAAACGAATGCCAGATAAATCGGAACGGCACTCTACATACATGGAAAGTGTATTTATGATATCGATATCAAAAGTAGGCAAATTGATTAACCTCAATATAATATGAAATGTTAGAGATAACAGCTGATAGCGATAATAGCACAATAACATTGTTATGATAATTTTACTGCATATTATGACACTCCGATTTACTTATTACGTTTACCCATAGCAATTTATAAAATAACGAATGCAAATCATTTTTACTACTTCATTAACCAATTATTTTATAAGCATTATTGCGAACATCATAATTTTGAATCTGTATCTCGAAAGAAATCGCAATAAATTAATAAAACATATGCACATAGTATTGTAACGTCAGGCATAGTTTGATGAATGGGTGGCTTAGGCATTTATAATTCAGCGGATGCATCGAGAACCTGACTTACACTTGATCGCCACTCTTTTTCTATGAAGTACGAGCGAGAACACGTGTAGTGATAATAAATAATTCATTCACATGACGGATGGCGGCCGTAATCGTTGACGGACGATTGCATTGCGATTTCGACCTAGTTGGCAAGTTCTATTTAGTCCCCAATACCCGACCTACTTACGGCTTCACATAGGAGTTAATGATGTATGTAACGTCCCACGGAACTGCCACTTAACAGTTTTATCCCCTGTATTTGGGGAGACGTAGATACGACTTAGTATCCACCTACATGATTGTGGAGAAATCTTTTACTAGAGCATGTTATTGCGTTTACGCTTACAACTTGTAATTAGCTGTGATGTCACGACGACGGTCCTAATAACGGTTCGGTCTATTTTTGAGGTTAATTATTCCATTTCTCGTAAACGATATTCGAAACAATACTGTTTGGAAACTATTGTGTGCCCAATGTAATAACATTTACAAATCTACAAAGTATTCGATCCAGATCAACTTTCTTAAACCAATTTATTGTTGAAAATTTCCGCGAAATTTTCACCCCGAAACTTCCTTAATTAATCTACATTCACGATGTCAGTGATTGGAGTATTGTGTTCTGAAATTCAGTGTAGCAATATTATATGCAAGTACTTCTAACAACGTTTCTATGTTAAATCGAATTGAGGGAACAAGCTAAATAAGATATAGCTTATGGATAAGAGGTAAAGGTGAATTAAAAAATAACATAAATATGTATTAGTTGTACAACCTCTTCTTAATCTTTAAACTCGTGGGAGAGGGCAATAATCTTATGATTACTTAACATTACGTACGTTCGTATGGTAATGACTAAGACGATTTGTTATGCGTATTAGTTGAGACTTTTAACATATTCAACTATGAGTCCTATTTATATTAATGTTATGGAAATAAAGGCCTTTTTATTAATTTTATGTAAAATATTATTGTATGACAATTATATGTAAAGTACATTAGGTATGCATGGTTTCTAGTGGTTTTCATAAAACGCTTTTTTATTGGACAACAGTTGCATTTGATCTGTAATCTATATTATGTTATCAGAAAACTGCGGTTGAAAGAATGTTTCTTAACTCATCGTCACCAAATTGTTTTACAACAATGTAATCTTTATTTTTAGGCTACAAAAGAAATGTATAAACAAACTCGTTAGTTGTGTTTAAAGAAGGAAAGTTGTTATTTTAATTCTACAACAAATACAATTCTTATTACTAAAGGTCAATATAATCTATACAAATATTATAAAGAGGAAAGGTTTGATTTTTTGTTTGTTTGTTTGTATGAATTGAATAGGCTCCGAAACTACTTGGCAGATTTAAAAAATTCTTTCACTGTTGGAAAGCTACATCATTTCTGAGTGACATAGGCTAGGTTTTATCCCGGAAATCCCACGGGAACGGGAACTATGCGGGTTTTTTTTTAAAACGCGGGCGAAGCCGCAGGCGGATTGCTAGTTATGTATAAAGGTCAATATGAAAATATACGTCATATTCCTTAACATTTCTAACAGACGCATAAAAAAAATTTACACACAACAAACAAAAATTGGTTCTAATTTTTACAAAAGTCGGTCCTATTTTGTATTCAAAACCGCTGTGACCTTTACGAATGAAATAGTTCCGAGAGCCACGATACCGTATATTATAGTTTCCGTGCTAAATCAAAACAAATAACCATAAAAATCTCTTTTATGGCAACATTAAACTTCCTACAGTGGCTACCATAATAAAATTCGATTTATTCCATTTCTTCCACGGTAGATGCGGTACAATTTGTTTCAGTTTTTGCGAGTTTAATGAAAAAGTATGTACTTTTATAAATAGTTCGTAGTAGCTACTTACTAATGTTATTAAAATACGCCGTATTAAAATGTTATGTACCATTGTATTGAATGTGACGTCATAAAAAAATGTATAAGCTTATGTAATGTAACCTTATGTATTGTAATCAAATCATTTAATCAAATCATTTATTTATTTCTCCTCACAATTCCCAATCACATAAATTATTCTACATGCATACAAAATTATCAAACAATAAGTTGGAGTTGGAGGCGCTGGTGTCTGAAATGGGTTTTAACCGGTATCACAGATCACCAGGTCCCCGCCCTCGGAACCAAAAAAAAAACAATTACAAAAATATGTTTCACATAATTCATAAGTTTGTGGTTAGGTAGTCAGAACGACATAAGTTTATTGTTATTTAAAATTTACAAAAATAAAAATTAAAAATATACCTACATATGTGTTTGTGTGTGTGTGTGTGTGTTGTGTGTGTATGTAATGTATCTACCTACTCTGTTTACAATCGACCGTTTCCTCTATATAAATGGGCGTTTAATTGCCCTTATGAGAAATCATATATCATTATCATAAATCACACAGAGAAAAAAACATAAACACGTAGAATCATTTCCGAATGTCAGTCATCTGACACATATTATGTTATAGTGCCACAAACTTATCTGACCCGGTGACAGTGTCACTGATGTCGCTTTCTTTTATATAAACAAAATATTCCGTATGAAAAGTCTGTGAAAATGTGACATTTCAAAATGGCGGCACGTAGTTCCAGTTTTTGCCACCGGGTCAGATAAGTTTGTGGCACTGTAGTTTGAAGCACCATCCGGTCGGCCAGGTGACGTTTGTCAACCACAAGTGGCCAATAAAATATGGGTATTTGACTTTATGAACGAATAAAAACATCAACATGTACGCCAAGTACGCTATATTGTTTATAATTTTCAATGTATTTATAGTTTACGACGCGACGCACGGTCTGGTTTCTCATTTTATGCTCGCATGTATGATACTCTTAACTACCTTCTCAACTATCCTATAAATAGGTATTACAAACATAAAATTTACATCTAGATATAGATAGTAGCTATTAACAATATAATAGACGACATAAATTCATTATGAACACATTCTAATGACTAAAACATTTAAACATTTCGTGAAAAAGCGCAAAGGTCAGGAATTGCATTAAGGGTTTTTGTAACGCAATGTGCATTGACAAAGTCAATACGATTCTGATTATTTCTATTTGCCCCACAAAAACTAGTACTGGCATCTTGTTATTTTTCCCATAACATTGCAGCTGTACCTTCCTTATATAAACTCGTGTGAGGGGGTGCGGGTTCCCACGATTTACACATGCTTCAAATGTGCACTCCTATTCTTTGTACTATCACTTTACCACGCTACCACGGATTTTTTTGCTCATTTTATTAGTTAATGATTTAGTTAATTAGTGGTTATCGGCGTGATATTTTTAGCTATTTTGATTTTTATACCAAGCTATGATACATTTTATAGCTCCTGTTTGTATTATTAAAATGGTGAAGACAAGATTGTGTGTGAATAAATCCAACAACAAAAAATTAGCACTGGTTTATTCGCACTGTTTGAATTAGATTACAGATTGATTGAAGAAATAAAGCTCAATATACATTTGTATTTGTTTAAACATCTGTATATTATCGAGAAATATCTTCCATTCAGAGTTAACGTGCCCATGAACTTAATTATTTACACATTCATTGAATTGGAACCGATCGAGACTACTTGTTCAACAATTTCTAAGTACGCGAAAGTTACGCGTGATATTTGTTATTCTGTGGGAAAACCAGACAGGTTAATAGTACATTGTTTTACATGAAAATGAGATATTACTTAATAGCGAATATATTAATGAAATTTCACTAACTTACAACAACTTAAATATTAAACGTTTTATAATTTGTCATACGAAGCACAATTAATTTAATTTTAAGTGTCACTTTTAAGTTTTATCACACTTTTATTTTTAATTGGGTTAAAGAAGCAAGGCGTATGTTTCATTAAAGTACGTTTTTTAATTAAATTCCATAAGGATATAAACTTTTAATTTATGAGAGTACAGTCAGTGTAAGAGCATTTCATAAGAAAGTAAAAAAGG
Source organism: Colias eurytheme (assembly GCF_061535395.1). NCBI lineage: Eukaryota > Metazoa > Arthropoda > Insecta > Lepidoptera > Pieridae > Colias > Colias eurytheme. The sequence goes on from NC_142991.1 coordinate 6,230,404, forward strand.
TCGACACGAACCTCTGTAGAGCATCTCCAATCCTTTTTCGTTTACTTATTAAGTCTGAAACCTTTTCTTCGCAGTAAGGATGACTGGTTTGTATTCAAACACGAAGTTTTTCAGTCGAAGTTATGTTATATTTTCATAGCCTTTCTATTTATAAATTGCGAAAGTTTTACTTTTAAGATGAATGAATCGGTATCCCATTACGAATTTATAATAATATAAATTGAGTGAGAGATTTCTGAAACATGAGGCAGCATACAATTTTAGAATTGGTTATATAGTCATTCCATTGCTTTTCATCGAAATCTGGTTATATTTTTTACAAGAATTATTGTATATAAAATGTTTAATAATAGAGCATATTTAACAAAATTTATTTCTTATAATTGGTCGCTCTATCTAGCACATACTTTTTCGCTTATAGTTAACCTCATAATAACTCCATATTATAAATTGATATAAATTACATAAATCTTTTATTATTATTCTATAATAAGCGTAGACTGCTTGTAAAAAAATATCGCCTTAAACTATAAACGAATTAGTTTTATATTAATTAATTGTAGCTAACTTTAAAAGCTCTTTCTTTATCATAAAACATTTTCTTCTTTGTAAGGTTACCTAATACCTAATTAGGTTAATTGGAGGCCCTGTAACAAGAATGCTTCAGATTTCTGAATTATATTTTATTTTTTGTATCTTGGATCTAAGAACTCTATATAAAGCTGAGCATTTTAAGTTGCTTACGAAAAAAGTAATTCATAAGAGACTTGAAAGGAACGAGAAGCACTACAAAACACAAAGTGTGCAAAGAGTACAGAAAAGATTATCGTAGGTTTTAAGCCAATACATTCGTATATTAAATTCCTTGCAATCTTCCAATAAGCCTGATTCCTTAAGGCTTAAACAATTGAGCAATAACGTTCTAGCGGAGGAGAAACGAAACATGTTTCCCATAAATCCGCCCACGTAATTGCATTAGATGGTTAACAATGAGACATTCATACGGATGCAGTCAATGGAATATTTTGTGCTTTATGCACAAGATCAGGATGTACAGTATACGCAAGTTGTAATGAATTGAGTTGTAAGCGAACATTGAAGTTGAACATGTTCAATAACTATATAATATTGTGGTGATTTATTTTAAAAAAGGATTGAGGTTTGTTCATCTAATATGTGTTTCACGGCAACAGCGAAATTTAAAAAAAGATAATGATTTGTATCTGTGTTCTATGTTATTTTATTTTAATTTAAGGTTATCGAAAATGATTGCTATGTAAGGTGGCATTTGTTTACATACTTTACATTTTATTTACATAATGGTAAATCATTTACCTACGACAAATTGACGCGATTATAATAATTTCTTATTAAATTCGTGAGATAACAAAACTTTTGTCAGTTTCAATTACTCTATATTCTATTATCGGCTTGTCTGAGACTCTGTTGTAAAAGTGAGTGACAGTTCTTGACAGTTTCACTTAATAATTTTAATAATATCCGCGTCTATTTTAAGCATTACCTACCTCGTTATACTAACGCTCAAGAAACAGATTTCTACACGCGTAAGAAATTATTCATTTAGAGATATCAGTAGGAATAGACATTTCTAAATAGACACAATTATTATATTTAGTCGCCATTCTAAATTTTTTATACATACGTTAATGTTTCATTATATTAATAGTGGTCATTAGTATTCAAGGAGTTATAACGATTTATTTTGGACACCAAGGCTACGACAAGCGGCAATCAAATACAAAATTGGATTCAGTGAGATAATCTACATCATTTAATTTTTTTACTCTTCCTTTTTTAATGTAGTAGTACCTACTAAGTACCTACTATCTAAGTGGATAAGATTAATAACACAAAAACCGAAATATTCACAAAGCAAAAAACCTTATTATACCTACTCATTAAAGCTTGTATAGCATTCTTATACGAAATACAAAAAAAACAAAACAATGGAACAAATTTTGTTACCATAAAAGTATATCATTTTAAATCTCAATCGCATTAAACAAATACGTATCCACACCGTATCTCCGGTAATGGTTGGTTTGTTTTAGCATTGCCCAGCACGTGCCAAAGCTTCCGGCTCATTGTAGGATGGAGGCCGGAACAGTCGATAGCATCCGTGCGTCTGTGTGCGTGTGCTCAGCCATTGAAGCTCTCTTTCAAACCTTTCACAAAACTAAACACGCTAAACCTATCCCTATGACACACAACATACCGTCGCTTTTTGTTCACCCTAACGCTCATCGCATATTCGTTCATCCACCATTCAACATCGCATAAAGGAAGCCCGTTTCATACAACGTAAAAATTATTAATAACAAAATTTGAAAACCGTTCGGATGGAACAATGCTGGGTTTGCATTTGAATTTTTCTATTACATAACGCGATCTCGGATCTGCCCACTCTGAATTGCTTTATAAATATTGATGAGAACCAAATTTGTACGGAGCTGTTACTGAGCGTCTAATTTTTAACTGTAATAAAATTATGCTGCTGTTATAATCTCAATTTGACTGAGCAAAATAAATTGATGAATAAACTATTTGATTGTACAACAATAATTCTGCGATGTTTGTAATCTGAGGGATCCGTTTATGAGTTTTTAATGTGACATAACGTCTTTTGATCAAACTTATTACCATTCCCTTTGTAGAGCTTTAAAAGTCAAAGGTTCATGCATCGATTAAGGTTCGTTAAGCTTGATGAAATATGAATGCGTTTGTTTTTACACAGTGGACTAAATTGACTCATAAATATTGCTATATTTCAAATTCTCAATGGTAACATAAATTGTAATAACATTTCAATAAATGGATATAGTTGTCGTACTAGTTTTAGAAGGAAGTATATATCCTGGCGTGGGATTGAAATTAGAAGAAACATTATGGTGCCACTTGTATCTTATGTATCTAGAGCAATGAGAATATAAACTTCTATAATCTGAGTTAAACTTGTACTTGTTACAATAAAATGTTTGACATATTATTACGAGCTATGACTAACTTACATTTGTACCTACAAAAAATACATATAACCTATTCCTTATATTTATTTTTATTATAATGTGGATAGATTAAGATTATGTAGCAAGAAGCTCTACAGGCTTTTCTTACAAATTGTTGTAAGAAAAGCCTGTAGAGCTTGTAAGCGACTCTTCGTTTACAAAATTTCGAACAAAGCGACTTTTGCTCTCTTTATAAGAAAATTAAGATTTAATTGGTACTTAATAAAAAGTTGAGACGGTAAAGTGAAACACTTAACCTAATTCATAAGACCCGACATAACATTTTGTTATGATGCATGTTTAAAACAACAGTTTTTATATGTTTAACACCACAATTTTAGATCATAAATACTGGATTTGATTAATCTCTCTATAAATATATGAATTTCTCGTGTCACAAAATGTAGTGTTGTTTACAAACGAATTAATATCATGAAGTATATTTATTATTAGAATATCGTTGACGATAGCGTTTTCAACGTTGTTATTATGTAATCAGTGATGATCGTGTGAGTGAGACTCATTATACCATTAATAGTAAAAGTAAGTGGGTGTTTTGAACTGTCTTTTGTTTAATAGTTATGCTGGTATAGTTTATTTCCTATTGTTGTTTCATTATTTTAATACAATGCCCTATTCATTCGCTCTGTTGTGCTTTATGGGTTGCCGCTGTGATTTTATTATATGTTTTTATATATGTTGGTACGGTGACAATGGCTTAAACATGAGAATTTTTATGAGATCTTTTTAAGCAGATAAACGTTTACTATGTGATCTTCAATATCAATTTTAGCGTGTGCTTTAGATGTTTTTATAACTTTAATTTTCATAGTGTCTTCGTGTCTTTATATTATATTGTTGGTGGAGTTCAACCCACTTCCTAATTATGTTTGTTAACACTATCTACTAATTGCCAGCAGCTGTGTCCGCCTCAAATTTCATTAAGACTAATCTCCATTTTATAAAATAATATGTCCAGTACAAGCTAAATTAATGTTTATAAAATATTTCATAAATTATTTTGTACTTATAGTATCATTTTATTTCTATGTAAAACATATTATACTAAGAGAATTGGGAGTTTTATTAAGAACTTCAGTTGAAACGTAAATTTGTATTACTATTATCGAAGCAATCCTATTAAGTAGAAGCGTTTATTAAGCTTCCAGTCGACTCAGGACTCGAGACCTTTCATTTTGTTTGCAAAAAGTAATTGCTTTGCAGAAGATTTTCTGATAAAAGAATTTAGACATGGGTTTATGAAGTACAAATTAAACGTCTGGATTTATAAGAAATAACATAACGAATAAAGTTTTATGAAATGTAATAAAAAGTTAATACATACTATACTAATAACTAATGTCAAAGAAACACGCATCAAGTTTGATGATGGAGCATAAAGTAAAGCCGTTTTTGATATTAGATTAAATAACAGTATCTCATTTGAGAATTAATGTACAAGAAATTAATTAAATTTCATTTTCCTTACGTGTTACGAAAGGCTTTCCTTATTGAGTGAGTGTGAATAACCTCATTACATAAGCGTCGTATTTACACGTATTTCTATTCACCTAATAAGTTCGGTATGACCTCATACTGAGATGAAGAGGCGACACTGAGTTCATTTATGGGCTTGACCGCAAACAGTTTACACATAATCACACATCTTAAGTCTTAAGATATAACAGAACCAAAATAGGTTAGTAAATGTGAACTTGTAGGTATGTAGGGACAAATCATATAAAATGATCAACGTGATAAGAAGTTTATTTTACAGACAGATGAAACCTTTAATTGTTCTTGTTATACATGTATAAGATCTTTGCATTGTAAATAAAATTCATGAATCCTTCGACGAACATTAACATTGACAATGAATTTGATCGCAAAAACATCGCCGGCTATAATGCTACGAATAAGAAAATTGGCGTATCATATTCAATTCAGCTGTATAATGAAAAAATCTGGTTACAAGTAAAATCAATAAACATTGATATTGTGGGGTTTCGAAAGTAGGTCAACGGGACGGGAAGTGTTACATTGTTATTTGTTACCGGGATTAAGGGTGATTAAATGTTACCATTTATAACAATCCATTTATCGTTATAACCTCTATTAAAATAGTTTAATTGGAATTGTTTTATGGAAAAACACCCAGGTCGATAATAATAACATAATGTGGTATTTACACCCTTTATGAAATATAAATGTAGCAGTAAAATATGTAGGTACAAATTTTTTTGTTGATCCTCAAGAGACTGATGAAAATGTTAGTCTGAAGGAGGCAAGCTATAAATTATTACCAACAAAGAATGTTTTATTTTTTTAATATAACCCTGAAGAATGCACGCCTACAATGCCGAATTTTAGTAGAAATATTGAAGTATTCAGCAACATTGTGTACAAAATCTGAAATAGGTAGGTACATCTCGCAAGCACTTAACACATTTAGCGTCATACAATTTTTGCTAGGAAGTAGGGGAGACCGAGGGGAGTTGAAACAATTTTCACGTTTTGTTTGATATAACTCATACTATTATCAGAAATCTGATGGTACTGGTATCAATCGATAGGGTATTCTATACACTTCCGAATGGTTAGCATAAATAAACGGTAAGAGTTAAAGATGGTGGTTAAAAATTGACTTAATCGTAACAAGTCAACTTGTTTCAATTCCCCTCATACCGAGGTAAGATGAAACAGAGGTCGAGGAGAGTTGAAACATAATGATTTTGGGGAGTAATAGGAGCTGCAAAATAAAAATGATGATTTAATTCAAAGGTTTTAATTAAAACTTATATTTTCAAGTAATCAACGACTTTTATAAGTAATATTTTAATGACATTTCAGTCAAGTAGGTCTAATACAAATAATAAACACCTAAATAACCAAAAATTAACATGCGTAACATCAATTATAATCAGTCAAATCAACAAAATGTTTTACATTTTTATAAAACTAAATCTTTGACATAAAATAGTTAATAATCAGTCGTTTTTTAAGTATGTATTACAATCAGTACCTACTATAAACTATTTAAGGAACAATAATCTACAAAATGTCAAAGACAAAGTTCTCCACCAGCACACGTTTCATGAGCCCACAATTGGCATTTCAGACATTGAGCCCACTTTTCTTTGGATCTATTATTTGAATATGATTCCATACAGCAAATACAGCAGGATTCCTCTTCTTCTTCATCACTATCTTCGTTTCTTGACAACCTTAACCTTTTTAGTTTTACAGCCTGGTTTTAAACTTATTCTTGCTTTATTTCATCCAGTAGGCATGCTTAAACAAATAAACACATTAAATCAACATTAAAATCCGATAATCTTCGTACTTTTTAGCTATAATCAGATATTAAATTGAAAACAAGGAGAGTTGAAACAGTCTGTTTCAAATCACCTCGGTGAGCAAAAACCTCCCAATTTTTATTCAAATCACGACCAAGCAGTAAATACACAGAAATCAAATTTACCAAGTATATTTCAAGAATCAATAGATAATAAGTTTTTAAAACGTATATAACTCAACCCAAAAAACAATACCAATATTAAAGTACGAGCATCGTAAAAAATCATGAAATACTTACTTTTTACGATTTTCGGCACATGTCATTCAGAACTACACAACTGCACAACTGACGTCATCGGCATGAACTGACGCGATAGCTGGTGGCGGGAGTTGGTTAAAAAAGACGTTGCCAGATCGCTAACAGTTTTAAGTTCGGAGAAATCGAGACTGTTTCAACTCACCTTTGTTTCAAAACCCCTCGGTCTCCCCTACGCCTGCGGCGGCACACAATGCTGTGACAAAGGAAGTTTGGAAGATGAGTTGACAGAAACGTAAAACCCCTGTCTGTCTATTTGCAAGTGAATTTTTATTTTCTTTTTTCAGACTCCGCTGCCTATGAATGAGTAAAGCTGTTAAGATTCATGATTGTTGAAAAGATAGCCTCGGAATAATTGTAGCGCCAAGTCGAAGCCTGAAACTGATTGAAGATTGCTGGAAGTTTTATCAGTTACTGTTATTACAATTATTTATAATATTGGCGATATCGATTATTACGGTATTTTTTATTTTTCATTATTATATCAACTTGATTGTTTTAAAATAGGAAGGAAAATAGCAATTCATTTATTCATACCCGTGCGTTTATTTAATTTATTAAATACATGCAAATTATACAAAAGAGTTTAACGTTTACGTAGAATTTTCCTTACAGTGAATAAATTATTTTATACTTTTATTTTTCATCTTTTCAGGTCAACGTGAATTATGGTAAGAGATTTGAATAAAGGGATTTGCATATCGTGCAGCCGAGCGGTCAAGTGTAATTTTATAAAGAAAACAATAATTTTTACGAGGAGTCCTTTACACAATTTTTAAAAGGAGAGGTAAATTTAGCGTGCATTATGTTAAATACGAGAAAACCTACAAGAAACTATCAAAAACTACGAAGACTGAAATTAAAACACAGGTTTTAGGCACCTTCAGGGAACCAAATCAACAATACGCCCAATGCAGATAATTTGTAAGCTGTTTTTTCCGCCTCATATTACCGAATAACTAACCATAATGGGATCTCTGTGATCTGTTGTTTTCGAATGAAATACAATGTCACCGTAAATATATATCAAGTAGGTAGATACGTAGGTATTGTTTGAAAATATTTGAAATTCTTTACATCCCACTGAAGGATGATAAATAGAGATGCGAAGCCGTGACTACTTAGTTATTTACGTTGTTGACGCGTGCCAACAATTCGATTGAAAGGAATCATTACGTTGGGAATGTCTGGAAGGAACGCATTGCAACGCTATAACGCTATTACGTTACCATGGATGCACTTATACCGTTACACGCATTGAAAAATGGATATGCGATAATGTTAGGAGTTAAAATACCGTTGAAAGACCGTTTTACAATAGAAATTAATTATCGCCAATGTTCACTACATTGTTAGTAATGATACTATTCACATTTAATGAGATACTCGAGTGAATTGGTAATGAAATTATAAATTACGTTTTATTGCTCGATTGACCGACATGGAGGAAGAAAATAACATGGTGATTGAGAAAATAACAATGTTGTTGATGATATTATTTTTTCGTGATATTAATTTTTACTAAAACATTATAATCTTATATATCATTTTGTCCTTCGTTCATCTTATAAATTGCAAGTGACATATAATTAGACATACAGTAATTATTAATTCATTAATTAATTAAAGTTCTTATTAGATTTTTATGTTACATTGTATAGACGCTTCCACAACTGTTGAACATCGTGTTCAATGTTTTGATTTCACGCAATCATAATATCATAGAAACGACAGTCACATCAAGATAAAATTTTAGTGGCCCTTGTCATACTTAATGTTAGAAAGTTTAATCCAACGATATCATGTAAATAACGTGCAATGATAAGATCTATATGTAAAGCTCTCAAATAGAGGTTTCGTGAGAATTCGTGGCACATGGTTTGCGTCGAGGTGTGGGTGTGACATAAATATCTACCCTCGACTCTCGATTTAGACGATCTCAATGTCAAATGAACAGTTTGCGGGTTATTTTTACTGGAATCACGTAAAGCAGGAAATGTGTCGTGTTAGTGTTAGGTGTATTCTTCTGCCAAGTTTGTCCCCACATTGATAGACTTCCAGGCATGCCTTTCTTACATTAATGTTATGTGTGGGATTATATAAAACATTTAAAATGTTAAAGCATTCAAATTCTATCTTTATGAAAGGTGCAAATTTCATCCGTACACCTTGGATCTGCATGACACGACATACATATGACGACATAATATATATCGTGACTCGAAAAACAATAAATCTAAAAAATAATCAGAAATGTAGATTTAGGTTTCTAGTCGATGTTCAATATTTATGTGATTCCAACGACACTAAAAGCTTTTTAGATATTGTTTTGCTTTTTTTTTATAGAGACGCATTTGTATTATAAGAAGCACATAATAAAAAAGAGGAACAATGCCATTATCATCCATTGCCACTTAAACACGTCGGACGGCTCCATAACTCGGCCATTTTAAGACAATAGAAGAAGGAAACCTTTTATATCCAGACCAATAACCCTCGTTCAGATGCGAGTCGATGACACATCAATGGAAAGCATGGTTAGTTTCTCTCGTAAATGCTATTATCGGCTCTGTTGTATTGATTGGTTTTACACTTCTATCGTATTATATTGCACGCCTCATAAGCGAAGCGTTGAGGTGGGTACTACTGTCACTTCGCGCAAAACATCTGATTTTTCAAACTTAAAATGTCTTATGTATCATACATTGCACTTGTAAGATAATACATACACACACATATTAAGAAAAAACACTATTTTTAACATTCATGATATTTTTGATGTCATTTTTGTTATTTAAACTAGTTAAAAAACAGTTTAAAAAAGTTCTGTCTTGGACGTCCGTGTGTCTGTATGTGCGGAGGATTTTCTTGTTAACACGATAGCGACCGAAATACTTTACTAATCGAGTCTTTTTTTTTCTCTTACGCTTGAGTACCTATGCTCAGGAATAGAACCCTTTCATTTTTCAGGGTCTGATTCGATTTGGTTTAATTGATATTAAATAAACAAAAATAATAATTAATAAATAATTATTAAAAAAAAATTATGAGGCGTGCACTTTTGGATTTTCCAAACCTATTTTAAATTTAGACCGGTCGCACGTTATTGCAAAACTTCTGTTTGACGTCCCGGTAATTTACATAGGTATTCCATTTTAAGCGAAAACCTATAATTAACTTTTAATGTATCGATTTCTTATGTAAAGAGGGCATTTTAAAAGGTTATTTAGCTATTACCTAGCTTCTAGTTATTATTCTGTGCTATTACTACAAAAGAGTACTTCCAGAAACTGTGTAATTAACGAACAATTTATTTAGCAATATCTTTAATAACAGTTTTATGAACACAAAACTATAAACACTTATTTTAATTGCAAGAGGTTCCAATAACCGAAATCGAGGTCTGCCCACACAAAAGATCATAGCGGTTCGTTCCAAATGTGCATCATCTAGCTAAGCAATTATATCGTACAGTCGTATGTTTGTCTTAAATAATTGCCAGCTCGTTTACAATGTGGAGGCAAATGATATACAAATGGCCAAGTGCGTCCTTGGGAATCCCGAGATACTTCTAATTTATGGTACTGCTGTACAGTCCTTGTATATGTGGAGTGATAAAGCAGTCATAAAGTTAATGATAATGATGCGGTTATGTATGCTAAAATTAGTTATTCTATTTAATAAAATTACTTAGATCTTAATGGACTTAGTTTTTAATGGAGTGTTTACTTACTTGGTAATTGTTAAAAAGTCTGCAATAAATCATACATCATAATATAGGAAAAGAATGCAAATTTCATTACTTACATAAGGCATAGGTAAATAATGTAAATTGTGTAAGATTTTCTGTCATATAAACGGTATCAGGTACGAGTACATTACGAGTATGATTACGTATATTCGTTATTCATCAATATTAAAATATGTTCTAGTTGTTTTGTAAATCGTTATTATAAAAGTTGCCAAAATATTTAACAAGTTATATAAAATATTACTTTGACAATTTTGTCGTCCGTTTTGTACGTGACTTGAATGTTAACGGTAAATTAAAATAAAATTGTATCTCTACCCTCGGGGTATGTTACAGAATATCGGTGATATTATTAAAAATATCAAAACTTTTAGTAGAAACAGCAAGCTCATCTATTATCTATATGCTATTTGTTGATTTTTTAGTTTCTGCTCTTTTTCTCATTAAAGGTATTGAGAAATCTTTGATTTCTATAACAATATTCACAGCGTCATGAATTTTTTAAAATCACGATTCACGACTGCGTTCAAACATGTATGATGACTTGTAAAGAAAATTATTTATCTTGAATATACAGTTAATAAGCACCAACAAGTACTCGGTAATTATTACGGTAATAAAATACAATAATTATAATAATTTCTAAGTATTATGGCACACAACAGAGTGTTATTTATCTTATATTCAATTTCATACGCGATGAAAGTTAATTAGTTTTTATTTACATTTTTGTTTGAGTAACAATTACAATTTCGCGTATGATGCTGCTTACAGTAGGTATAATTATATGCCTTATAATCAATTACGTAATAATAAAATTAACGCAGTATACCTAAACTTAGATAATTTTGGTTATGTAGGTACGTAAATATGAGTATTCTGAAGTTTATTGATATCTGTACCTATATTAAGTCTGTATGTTACAGACGTTTCTAATGAAATGTATACTTTTAGAACCATGTGAACGCCCTCAAGCTTGGTGCAGTTAATTTTTATTAATTACACGTCTTACCATTGCCTTACGTGACTGTCATTCTAACAAGTACTCAGCCAGGAAACGGTATATAAATAAGGACAGCGGTCATTATTTAGTTCGCTTCGTTAATTTGATCAACGAGGTTTGCATATTAAGGTCCTCTTATATTTGGCAATAGCAATTAACTTTCCAACGATTGACCCAAGCATTAACATTTACAAGCTTCTTTTATTAGTGTAGATCTTGTGTTTAGATATTTTTAGATACCACTGTGTATAAGCATTAAGCAGTGAAAGAGAACAGGCGCAGATTGCGTCAAAACAGATCGACGTCGTTATATGGACGCTCTATGTGACGAATAATCTTATATATAAAAATGAATCGCAAAATGTGTTGGTAAGCGCATAACTCGAGAACGGCTGAACCGATTTCGATAATTCTTTTTTTATTATATTTCTTGAAGTACGAGGATGGTTCTTATGTAGAGAAAACGTAAATATTATGTACCACGGGCGAAGCCGGGGCGGACCGCTAGTAGAATATAATAATTATAAAATACAATTCAATAAGTTGCTCTTCAATATTGCGTACCTGATTTTTCCCAATTAAATGAATCATGGTTGTAACCGGTCGTGTTCTTACTAAAAACTTATTTTTATTAGATATACTTTGATACCTATGACCTTTTAATATCTCGTGATACATACATTCACGTTGGATGTATAAACCAGTTGTAACCAGCTTGTTATAAGAATAGGTGATTGATTAATCTAAATACACAATGAATATGTTACATAATACCTATTCTCATAAATGTAGAGTGCTTTCATAACTATTGAATAATAATATCGTGATGGTAACTACTTCGATGGATAGACAGGCGGCCATATCTTTCAAGTCTGAAAATATAAGCAGTGATTTCTTTATTTACGTTATTGGTTCGATATAAATGTTTAGTCTATACAAACAAGGAAAAAATATCCAAAGAAATTAGTCATGTAAAGAAATGTGATAATACATTAGATGATATTTCATTTAAAATATGAAACTCATACAATATGATTGAAAGTTTCCAGACAATATATAGACACAGACAAAGAACGTAGAAAGTTATATTTTTACACAAATACAAATCCTTGTGAATTCGAGTCGTAAGCCAGAAATAAGTAACGATACACATTGTTTGAATCTTATAAATTATCACAAGGAAAGTACATTAACTCTACAGTCTGAAGAGATAGCTGTATGTTTCTGTATAATAATTATTTCTATTTCGGTATTTTTATATGGAATTTATTTTGATATATATATTTAATTGAACTACCTATATTAGACTGCTAGACACTTCGTTTAACATAAATTTATAATCAACTAGTGGTCCGCCCCGGCTTCGCCCGTGGTACATATTTACGTTTTCTCTACATAAAAACCATCCTCGTACTTCAAGGAATATAATAAAAAAAGAATTATCGAAATCGGTTCAGCCGTTCTCGAGTTATGCGCTTACCAACACATTTTGCGATTCATTTTTATATATAAGATATAATATAGGAATCGTGTTCAAATGAGATCAAAGAGAACATTCAAGTAGATGAAAAGGAAGCAATTAATTCATTTATTATCTAATACTATGTGAAATAGCAAATATTAATTATGTAGGTACATATAAAATCAAAGTCGATTTCAATATGTACATTATTATTAATATATTATATTCGTTCTAAGATATCATGACTCATATTGAGCATAATATTTATTTATTTTTTGTGGTATACGTTCAAGAGAAAGTTATAACTTTACATCACAACGGTACGATTATAGTCATCGGAGATGAAAATGCATTGCACAACGATCTTATGCGTGAGAACGACGTGCCTGAAGAGTTTAATGAAAGGATTGAATGAAGTGATATAATTATTACTTGAACACCATAAATGGGAATATCATTTCCATCACTCGTCATTACAATGTTATAATTGGAGAAGTTGTGATGTTTCTAATAGTTTCCTAACTAATGTTGATCGTAGAGTATGAGTAGCTCGAATGGTAGGGGTGAAATTTTGAATTCATTACTTATAACTTATAATAATAACTTTTAGTAGGTATACCTAATTAATAGCTATATAGTATTGACTGCTTTTAATTCAATATTAACCGTGTAACCTTTTTTAGATGTAATATTTGTGGCGTATTTTATGAAATATCGGAAAAGTTGAATACCTCAAATTAGATTGCTCTTCCCATATCATATGGAAGTCAATATAAAAGCGGAATAAAGGAATCGACAACGACCCTCTGTTTGATACTCAAATATTTATAGCAAAGGGCATTGAAGCAGGTACCTGTCTGCCGAATATACCTTTGTGTGTTGCAGGCACGAATAAATGCGGGGTCTTCATGTTATTTTGTGTATTATTTTTTTGCCACAATTAGAAACGTGGAATCAGACAGATAAGGTACAAAGGTATCTAAGCTGTTGTTTTGGGACTTCAAAATTGAACGCACCGGTGTTTTATGTACCTCTTTATTTTGGTAGGCGTCATCTTTTAAATGACTTCTTGAAATGACTAAAGTCAATTTGTTTACGACATAATTCCACCTATCCCCTATTGTAGTCTAGCACGAATAAATATTGGTTAACAAGTTTTCGTAGCGTCAATAACGATATGATAAATAACACTCATACGTCTTGATACGTCGATAAGTTCAATTCATCGAGAAGATGACCTCGATGAATCAAGTTATTAAAATGGAAATACAAACTAACTCAGATCACACACATAGATACATATGTAGAGATATGTATCTATGTATATATTATTTGGTAACACCTGTTTAACAATGGTGGAAGTAATTATTTTAAATTTTAGCAAAAACATTACTCAAAGTTTCACGGTTGTGTTAAAACGTGACCAATCAAACCAATAATGTTCTATTGTTCGGTGTTAATCTCATGTGACTTCCAGTTCGATGTAGCTAGAATGTTCTTATCTACTAACTTCTGTACTATTTGATGCTTTTTGTATACCTTTATAATTTGCTTCAGTATTCAGACTACTAATATTAGATATTCCACATTTGCTCGTATATTTCCCAGGAATGTTATCGTGATTTTTGATAATTGTATATGTATAGTATCTTAACATACAACATTCAATTCATAATATTCATATTCATTCCTTGCTCGAGTTATACTCCGGTACCGGAGCTTTGTGTTATTTGAAACCATAATAATTCATCTGCATACAAATATAAGTCAAATCAGGTCAGTAGGTTTGAAAGAGTTGCAGACATCCATCTTCCGATCCATACAAACTTTCAGCTAGGTACCTATTAGTAAGATTGATAAGGAATTTGCTTTGCATCTTGCGTCTGGATTTGGATCACAGCCAAGAGAAGATGAAGACAAAATCTAATGGTAAATTAAAAACATATGCTCCTGATAATATGCCCATGTTTAAAAGCAGTATAATTAGACATTTCTGGTCGAATCCTGCATTTCATAAATTTTAGACACATTATAAATTTATTGTATTTCAGATACCTTGTGTTGTTATCCACTGGGATGACTTGAGATTTTTTATAGTCTAATTGTATTGAATGGACGTGACAACTCCGACTGCTCTAATGGCAGCGAGGCGTGGTCTTTGGACCATTGCGTGGGAATACAGCTTAATGTACGCATAATGTTCTCTGTGATATGGGCACGACTCGATCATACGACTTAACTATTTCACACACATTTAGTCTTAGGTGTAAAAACGTATGCTTTATGTTGTTGGGCTTCGTATTTCACCTTGGACACGCGAGTCAATACGAGAAAGTGGGACAAATGTTTATTGTTTTTACAAGCGATGATAATGTTTACAACATCAATTATCATAGTGCTAGAATAGTAGCGCTTTCTTTGTTCAGGGTAAGATTGAAATTCAAAGAAATAAAGAAAAAAGTTTAATAATGTTAAAATCCACATGAAATCATGGAATTAGGTAACTTCAGTTTCAATCTGAACCTCAAATTGCAACCGCGGATCGATATGCGTTTTTGTTCAGTACATATAGGGAGAATATATTCAAAGGGCTTACTCCAAGATTAAATTGTTAATTACATAAAATTTTACCTTTTTTACGGGATTCATTTTATACGCTCAGGTCTGGTGTTACTATTTTAAGTCAGTCTTTATATGCAATTTTAAAAAGAACAAAGCTATCCATATACTAACATAGCAATATAAAAGACCTCATTTCCACTTTTCAAACAGAAAAAAACAATCAATCAAACGGACAGTCCACTACAAACGTGTACTCGATTTTACGGATACTATAACTGGACATTATTGCTTTAGATTTCTTACGGTAGTTTAAAATAGATCTAAAGTCCGTTAAACATTTGTTTGATGTGTTTAACATGGAACATCCGTTAGGTAAACAAAATGTTAGAAGGCCTGCATGAAATGTTACAGAAAAACGTGTATAAAAGGAAAAAAAAGGCGGATAGAGCCTGGAAGATTAGTGGTACAGAATAACATGCTCGGACGTATGGCTGGTTTGATTCATTTTTCATTCGAATTTGTATCGTATTTTAATATTATGTGTATATTCTTAGATGTTCTACGAATATGTACCGAAGATAGATAGTTTAAGAGATAAACTGTATTAAAAATAATGTAAAGAAAATAGAAGATCTTAAATTAGTACTAAATAAGTAACAATATATACATATTTCAATATATCACCAAATTAAACATAAACAAGTACATTCACAATTTAATATGTCCATACCTCAATCAAGCGTTTATTTACATAAATTACAATAAATTTTGAAATAGCCGCAATTAAAGAAGACATATAAAACCGGCTTGAAATGTTAACAAATAATAAATAATAGGTATTATTTATTTTGTTCTATTGAACAAAAAGGTTAACCTTTAAATTATATTTATTTAATTTATATTTAGTCGGTAATAATTTTTTGGTAGGTAGAGGTCCTTACTGGAACTTGGGTGAATGTATTTTTTGTTTCAATCAAAACAACCCATTCCTTTATAGTTTATATGTTATCCGACGACTAGTTAATAGTAAATCATGTACATATATATGTGTATTATATAGAATAAGAACATGCTACTGGAACCAATAAGATGTTTTCATATTTAATAATTTTGCAAATTGTCCAAGATCTTTAAAATAATTCGACAATAAAAAAACTTCTTCGTTTTGTTTTCCTCACACTGGCCAAAGCCATAAATATTCCAATCATTAATACATATTAATAACTTCATATACAAATCTTAAGAATGTCCATGATTCATTGATTTTAAGTTAGGAATGTTTGACCACAAGATGGTCCTTTTAAAAACTTAAGGGCATGAATCAGGATACAGGTATGCGTGGAGATACATACAATCGTCATATTGTTTATCAGAAACATACCATAAGTATATGTTTAACAGGCAAATAAATTGTTGATCTATAAGTGAAGCAAGTTTGTTTTGTTTTTCCAAAAGGGATTAATTGCTGAGCCGGAAAATTTTACAAGTCTAATTTTGTAAGTTGTAAACATGGTCATCGTATAATCAAAGACAGACATAACGTTCTTTAGGGTTCTAATAATTAAGAACTTCTAAGGAAAGATTTTATGAGCAGGCAATTAACATTGAGAAAAATATAGTGTAAAATACTTAATTTGCATTAAATAGGTACATCTTTAAGTAATTAAACGCCAGATTATTAAATTATAATAGTGTGAATAATTACGATCGATATTACGTTGATAATACAACATTCTAAGTCTAAAATTTCATATTTCATGACGATTTTTGATTAATTACCAACTCTCGAATCTCAAGAAATATTCGCATAAATGTTTCTTCGATTACGCGTAGAAAGTGTAAGCATTGATCAGTAAAAACACAATACAGCAATGATTGTTTCAAGATTCCTCTCATTCATTGAAAGGAATCGAAAGGTTAAAGTTATAAACGCTGCAAATCATTGCTTTGAAGGACTTTCTTTCAAATGATCAAAGAACTTAGTTATCGATAAAGGCTGTCCCATTGCATTCATTCGTTCAATTATAATGATTAAAAAGTAATAAATTCCTTTGACTGTCTCGCCTGCCTTTGATTAAAATGCACTTTCTTTGAACTTTAAAGTGCTTTAATCGAACCGTTCACATGGTACATGGGATGTAGAGAAGATTTAAACAAAATTTCAATGTGTGCGTTTAACGGCCAGGTGGCAAAACTGGTTGCCGGCCCTCCACTTCGCCGTCAGGTGTGTTCGCCAACTGCAATTCCAGATTTCTTACATTCGCTCAACATAATACGAAGACTATAATACCCAGGTCTTATAAAAATAATGAATAACATCTGCTCTGAATGCATTGTTTTGATTAAATATTACCAAGTACGATAAGATCTTCTATTCAAAGCGGTTTTATATACAATGCTGAAATTTATACTCCAAAGATTTCTTCGTAACTATAGCAAAATAAACATGCTATGTATTTCTTTTGTTACTCTCTCTCTTGTGCGTCTACTAAAATAAACAATGACGACAAATAAAATAATATTAGAATATGTTGGTATTTTTAGCGATGTTATGATTAGTTAAGTCAAGAATTGTCAGCTTGTCCTTAAAAATAATCTGGAATTCTCGGAGTTGTGTTGATATAATTACAGTGATCTTCCTTGATACTCAACTTTCTCAAGTGCGTCATGACTCATGTCTGCTTTTAATTTTGATAATAAATTTCATTTGAAGCAAGCGCAAGAGCACGAAATTAAAAGAAAAATGTTGTGATGAAGAGATTTTCTAGTTAATTGTTAGTTAATTGAATATCTGTACTATGTCGTGTGCGCTTTTACGTCTATTTTTTAATCTATTTTATAACAATGTTCCTACTAATCTTTCTAGTCTTCTAGAATGATGTTATCATGTTATCAAGAGGGCAAACATAACAATGGCAAGAGATAGACATGAGTTAGATAAGGGCGATCTAATGAAACAAAGATGCGACGTCTGTTGTGTTTATCTAAATTCTCTCTAACTACGTCTTGCATTATGTTATTACGAAAAGTGATCGTGCTGTAATTACTATCACCTTTCTTATCAATTTTATTATATAACAAAAACACGCTTCTTACTCGAGTGTCTCAGTATTGAAATACATTACTATACTGAATGATCATTTGCATTCAATGTGGTTCTTTCTTTTGTTGTCGTTCATCTACTGTGCTGGTAAAAAGTCATTATTATGCTTAGTGCAGCCTTGAAGCTTACTAGATAATTATATGTGAACTCGCTGTATTTATTTTCATTTTTCTGTTTATTATAAACTCACCGTGATGTTATTACAGCTCTTTATGGTCACGGTAGGTCCAATCAATATGCAACCGTGGTGTTAACCGCACGGTAAGTGCTCTCAGTTTCTCTCTGCTTGACATCCACTTGGTTATTGATTTGCATGCCTTCCTCTCTTCCTGTGATCACTAAACTTCACGTTAGAGGTTCAATAGCAAAACACAAACCACCGTGATATATGAACGGGACAATCGAGCGTTTCACTTGTCAATAAGTCACTCAGGTACTTATCTAAGATAATGTATAATATTGTCATAACATCAGTACAAAAATCTTAAATACGTATGTAGGCCGACGAATTTCACTTCAAAGTCGTATTGATTGTGGTCGGATGGAATAAAACAATGGTGAACACAGCCAAAACAATGCAACAACGCGAGGCGCGCACCGCACGTGCCGCCTCGCTCGCGGGCACCTCAGTACTGACGGATCCGCGGTCGGATCGGATCACGCGCGACGGGGACGACTAGACGCGTTCGGAGTGCGTCGGAGCGAGTTGCTAAAGATTGCCATGCGATGCATTCGCACGCCCGATGAATTTGGCCGTCTGAACAGAGCAAGGTGAACCATGGTGGTTTATTTTCAGTGTGACGTCAATGCTCTGTCAAAGCGACAAGCGTTGCTCTTAAACAAGCTCTACTTAAAACTGTAGGCACTTGAAAGGTCGCTAGACTGTTCCTAGCTTTGTAAACATTAACGCTTACAGCAATTTCACATTGGCTAAAGGGTAACCATAATTTGTATGAACTTTAGCTGTAACTAATCGTACTTTAATACCTTCAAATTGGCTTATATAATGGATGGCATAAGCCCCCCAAAATAGGACAGTCAATTTAATTCATAATTTGTTTATTATAAATTACCTAGATCATAACTTTTTCATTGTTTGGAGATCTATTTTATGTAAACCCATATATTATTATAATAATCACATAAATTCATTATATTCCAGCTAGTGACAATAAATCTACAGCATCGAGGTGATAAATCATAACCATCATAACATAACGAGAACATTTGATTGATAAAGAGTGTAACGTAAACATAAAATGATTGAGTAATGTTTATGCTCTTTATATTTTACGACGATAATAACTACAGAGACACTATTCTTTGTACAGTCAGCATTGTTCGCGCCAAGCTGTCGACTCTTATCAGTAATGGCGACATGTTACCAGCGTTATCTCCACAGATTATTAACTGTTTGCTTGTACATTACACATAAACAGGAAAAACGTTATGTACGAAAAATTCATCTAAAATTTTGTATTTATTTGGTGATGCAGTTTAATTGGTTCGTGCCCAATATATAAGAACGTTTGTGTTTCTAATAAGTAATTACAATTTTCAAATAAAAAAGATATAATTATGAGATATATCCATAGTTCCTAACAGATTGATATAAATTGATGACAAGTGGCAACTAATCGTTATACGAGGCATCTGATTGTTTCTTTGCTTCACCGGAAGAAAAAAATACTGCATTATTATTGACTTCAATATGGCCAAGATTGATTGATTTGATTCATCAACGTAGGCGTATTTGATCTGTCTTTCAGAATGGAACATCTGTAGGCTTAGAAATGCCAGTATTTTTGTTTTAATAATTAATCAGGCTAATAACAGGCAGGCCATAAATCGTTCTAGGTTTTTACAAATCTATGTTAAAGAAGAACGATGCATAATTTGTACCTAAAGCCTTAATAAATAGTCAGTTAGACTAATCTAATCTCATACTTTTCTTCTTATCATCATTTTTAAATTTGAAAGACTCAACAACATCGGTAGGTACATAAGATTTTTCAGGTGAGAAATATCTTCACAAGATCTAAACGTATTTATACGACATAAAATTTGTCACGAAATTCAAAATAGATCAGGATTAATTGAGGTAGGGAGTGACTCTCATGAAAGTTATTTTCGTAATACAATTGGCGTTTAAACCGATAATAGATGTAGGGGAAAAACTAAACCACTATATCATGAGGTTTCTTTAAGCATTAGGGTGAGCTAGAGGGTGAGGGTAGAACCCCGACTTGTTAGTTGTGACCAATATGTCAAGTATTCATGATTTATATTTACCAAAGGAAATTAGCTGTAAACGTTGCCTAGCAACAAATAGCAAACTTTCGAGAATTAAGTGAAAACTAGAATTTTATACTCCATAAATGGCTACTTGCAATATTGCAACTTGCAACGGTAAATATGCATGGAAAATAGAACAACTGAAGTATTTTGATTTTAATGATCTGAATGAAATTTCCTTAATTTATAAAACAATAAAAAAAGAATTAAATAGAATTTTAAGTGGTCATTTGAAGAACGAAGGTACTTAATTTGTGAAAAGGTTTATTTTATAGCGCCAATTTTACCATTTAAATAAAGGTTTACGGGTAGAAAATGCTATGTAGGTTACAGTACGGTTACAGTATTCACAACTTTAGCCATTTAATTATCAAGAACATGGCGTTTATTGCACTCAGGAACGGCTATTTTTTAATCTGTATAAGTAAAAGGAGTATAAGATATGTACTTTCTTTCTGTTTTAATTCAACCTGGATAAGTTCGTGCGAGAGGGAGTGCATATATGTAGGTACCATTATACATAATATGCGCCCCCTTAGAAGTGTTACTTAGAATACCCCTAGAAGTGTTAAATTTCAAACTACATTGCAATCAATTGATTAGTATCAATAATTATATTCAATGTAGTTATTTTATGTTAAAATTATACAACTACTTTTCATTTCAAATAAAAATTATTAAATATGAACCTAGTACTTAATTATGATTGATTTTATCTATTTATGCTCAGAGCAGGGTATAGGTTTTGGAAATGTAATCTTTAAACTAAATGACTTTATGAGGTCTTAGAATAAATCCTTTTAAATCGTTTCAGCAACGGTAAATGGTGAATGAGCTTAACCTAATTAAATGTAGGCTAATGCGCACTTGAAGGTTTAAATTTTGCTTTAACAGTAAATTGTTTACATTTGTAGTGATTGACAGAATCCCCTTTATGATGTATCGCCTATATTGCACAAAGAAAAGAATATAAAAATGGACGTGTGTGCCGAGCACACGTGTTAGAAGTGAAACTTCTTTGACAAGATTCAGAGATACCAAAATCTTACTTTTTGACTGACTGGAGTAATCCATGACGTGACGGTATTGCCATGACGCGACCTTGAAAGTTTACTCTCAACGCACCTAAATTAGTTACACTTCAAAACAAAACATGGTCGGAATTAAGACGAACTATACAAAAATGCATTTAACCATAATTTTAAGCGACGAAATAGCTTCTAATGGTACAGTGGTATTTATAAAATTAGTTCTCAGTAATGTCGAAAAAAGGCTCTTCGTGTGAGGTCCCATTTTTGGTAATTAAGGTCTACAAATCACTAGTATCCGAGCGATTAAACATTAACAAATTAGAGTGACCTCCGTTGTTCTTACTTCCTCAATAGTTTTTATTTCCAAATATCTTTTACCTAATTTTGACAGTTTAATTTGATCAGAACTCTGAAAAATTAGTAAAATACATATTAAATATTGCATAAGTAAATCACATGGATTTCATTTCATTAATGTACCTAATTTCTGTAATATTATGTACTTTAATATTTTGTCGGTTATACTAATATCGACCGTAAAGTGTTCGAGTTGCTTTAAAAAGAGATGAACGATATCTTTAGAAAATGAAAATGTTATTTTATAGTTTTATGATTCCCTAGCTATGTATTGACTGTTACAGTCAGACTGTATAATATATTACCTATGTAGGATTAACAAATCCAATTATGAACTCGACATAATCATTACATAATTTACACTAATTGTTTACAGCCATTGATGAAGTGATTTAATTAGGTAAATATTTTATTCTAGGAATTCATTCAAACTGTATTTAGATTCATTCATTTAAAAGTTACAATGATTACTTTACTACAGACTGACATTTTAAGTATAGACTGAAATGGGAACAGTGGCAGTTTAGTTAAAGACTTTAAAGTGTTAAAAAAAACTGATATCCCTTGAGAAAAAAATAATCCCTTAGATATATTCATATTATATTTCCATTGTATCGAAAAGTTGATAATTAATCTCATCTTATATCGGGATCAAATTTTGTAGAAGCGAATTAATCAATAGGAGATATTTTAGACGAAACTAATTATGTATGATCCCAATTGTACGAAGACAATGACGCACTTAGGTTAATGTAAATAATGTATCCCTGTTCCCTCCACTATAAACGGATGAGATAAGGTAAAATATATTATGAATGTACGCAGACCCTTTGTTGTCAAAACCGTGACTATAGCAACGCAAAGCCTCTCTTATAATATGATACTCTTCCCCTTTTAATTATTCTGAATACGGTGTTTTGTTGTGGTTTTTCATTGAATGAAGTAAAAATGTAAAACACTTCACGCGTCACACTTTAAATGCGAGAAAAGGGACAAATGAACATGTTTAGAGTTTAACATTGAGGTAACGTTGTTTGAGTACTTCTATGCAGATTCAGGTATAAATAAATATGCTGCAGTACCTATAGAAATTTACCCTGATATAGAACGAAATACGGTCATTAACCTTTGGTAAAAGGAAGCATGATGCCGAAACACGGCCAGGAGTCGACTTAAAAAGGACAAATTGCAAGGACTGATATCTAATCCTATATGTTGTGTATGCGGAATGCTCTGTATGGCTTTTCTTCAATGCAACCGACTCAATGTAAATTGTTTTTTACGGTACAAATGTTAGTGGTTTAGTTAAACGCTAACTTGATACTTAGATCATTATTACTTAATGATCTAAGGCTCGATAGGATCATTTTTAAGTGATAAGGCTGTCAATTATCATGACAAAAACTGACAATGTAAATTGTAAATAGGTAAAGTGTAAGTACTTAAGTACGGTGATTACTATAAGAATGTTGTATATAGCCCATAAATGAAAGGTTTTTCAGCGCTGAATTTTATTCAGAAATCTCTACAAAACTTGCTTTATTTCAACACATGAATGAGGTGCTTTATGCCGTTCATTGAAAGCTATTTTTGCTCTTTTATGTTTTCTATACACATTAAAGTTATTAACGAATCAAAACCAAAATCAGGCTCAAATAGAATAACATAATATTTGATTCGAATTATAGTATTAAAGTAAAAAAGGACTTAACATTAATTTTAAGCATTGCTTTGTACAAGAGTATTTACGTGATTTATATTTCCTGTAATTACTGCAAACATATTATAATAAGTAGGTACTTGTATTCATTGAATTAATTGTTTAAAACACTAGTAAATTCCCTTCGTTGTTTATTATGTAGGATACTACTTACATGAGATTTATTATCTAACGTTGCGTAGCTATTTTTAGACTCAGACCTTCTGTGGGTGGTCCTTGGATCATTTTGCGGCTGACCCTCTTTATTGTTTAGTTTAAATAACGTTGAGGCTTAAGTCATTCATGTAGGTCATTGAAAATTATTTATGAATTGATAAATACGTTATTTATAAATAAATAAATATGGATTTACTTTATGTGAGATTTTAAATTAAATATTACCTATACTCTATAGTCTATAGTATTCAAATTGAGTGATAGAGCCCTTCATCCAGTTCTGCAAGTGTGAAATATTGGGGTGCATTCATCATTACCTCACCACCTAGACATACCTAGCTTTTGTACCTACTAGGGAAATTATTTTCAAAATCGGTTCAGTAGTTCCCGAGATTACTTCCTTTCAATTACACACGCAAGATTGTATGGACAACAACGTAATTATATGTATTTACAACTATATCGAATCTTAGCTAATCTAAGCTGGAGTGCCTCCATGTACCTGTAAGAAAAAGAAA